>NC_072383.2:130607500-131245000 GCF_028885625.2 Pongo pygmaeus
CCCGCAAGAGTTTGAAAATATTTTCCTATATTTACTGCTAGTACTTGTGTATTTGTATTTTTGCCTTTGAATTTTGACTCTATCTGATACTTACTTAGGGCTGTGGGCAAACCGTGTATTTGATTTTTTTTCTCCCCTAATCCCGTGAGGAGAGGGCTGGCCCCACTGCCCCTGGGGTTCCTTGCTAATTTCCCTGTCTTCATGTCATGCCACCTCCTTTCTGGTCCCCCGATGGGTCTGAGCTCAAGCGTTTTCCAAAGCTCTTAGGAAACCGTACATTTGTGTGGGTTTTCTGACCTGTAGATACCTTTCTCCTGTTTCCCATGCCTCCTCTGGAGCTTAAATTCACATTAATGGAATTTCCAGGGAGGGGGAGGAGGTTTTAGCCCCCTTCCGGGGCTCCATCTGCTTCCTTAAACAAAAGGCTTCCCCACTGGATTTAAATTAGAAAAACAGTTTTCCTTTTCTCAGGCCGTTGTAACATATGCATATTTATATGTTGACTGCATTTTTTAAATCTCATTGTGTAGTAGGAATGATCATGATATTCTTAAATGGAACATGATTTACCTAAAGTCTGCCTAATAAAGAAAGTAAAGAATGGCTTTTTCCAAACCAGATACTTTTTCATCTTATTCAGGGTTGGTAGCCAACTTTGAAATATGTCCGTAAGATGCTTTGTTTTTTTGTAAAATTACCTACACATTGCTTTTTAACCATGGTAATAGTATTATATAACAGATAGGCCTACTTTTAAGAAATTTTGGATCAACAAGTTGGTTGAAAATCCAAGTCATGGATGTGCATACAATGGGCCTTTAACATGGAATTTAAATTATTTGGGGATTAATGAATAACTAATTGTAGACATTTATCCTTTTTAAGTGTGAAGGATGTTATTAGTTCAAAAATTAAATTAGAGAATTAAGCTGTTTATATTTTATGAAGGATGGAGCCCTGAATTCTTAACCATCCATTTTTAATGAGAATAATTGCCAGATTTATTTGCAAGTAATTTCCTAGTGTTAATCTCTTTGTCGATATGAAAGGTATTTTAGATGTGTGGCTTTCAGCCTTTGGTCTAACAATCCATTTGTGGGCAGGAAATGCTAAGAGCATGAGGTTCGTCAAAGTGACTCCTTAGCAGCACATGAAGGGATGGGGGAGGGCTTTGATGCTGGAAAGAAACTCACCCGGAGTGTCCCATCTGCTCTGGCCAGACCACACCTAGGGGGTCTTCAGCTTGGGATACTGCTTTTAAGTGGGAATAGCAGTGAGCCAGGAACTGTGCAGGGGCTGAGAAGCAGGGCTCAGGTGCAGACGAAAAGACATAGCGTACTCTTGTGGCTTTTGTTGGATGTCCAGAAGGGCTGTTTTGTAAGAGGGAGCCTGCAAGCTGTGAGAACTAGTCCCCGCTAAGAAGAAGGAAAGAGCAGTGATTCTGGTTATTGAGAACCATGGAATGTATACCCTCTCCCTAGAAAAATGCTTGTATGTAAAATTTGCATGCACAGAGGATTCACAAACCCCCTGAATTCCATCATAGAACCGAACTTAAATGTATAGAAAAATGTTGACTTGGTGCACAAAGAAGTCACCTCCCGTGGGTCTGTACCACAGTGGAGTGGCCTGCCTCAGCTGGCGAGTTTTCTCCCCTGCAAAATCCTGTCAAGATTTGGAGATGAGGAGTCCGAACAGCCTGGGCTTTTCCAGCTTAAAGTCTCATATCTCTTAAAATTGACAGTAAAACCAGAGTCATTTCTATGTTTTAATGAAATCACATGGCCGGTGGACAAGAGGACAAATGGGTGACATGAAATATGTGTGTTTTCCCATAGCCACCAACCGCTAAAATGCACGCCATCATCGAGCGCACGGCCAGCTTCGTGTGCAGGCAGGGAGCACAGTTTGAGATCATGCTGAAGGCCAAGCAGGCCCGGAACTCCCAGTTCGACTTTCTGCGCTTCGACCACTACCTCAACCCCTACTATAAGTTCATCCAGAAAGCCATGAAGGAGGGACGCTACACCATCCTGGCAGAAAACAAAAGTGACGAGAAAAAAAGTAGGTCCCACTGCGTCTGTTCCGTCCAGACTTTGGGCCTGTGTTGTGGGGGCGGCAGGCGGGGTGGTTCTGGGAAACGTATGAAGATACACATTCTTACAGATGCATGGTTGAAAGCCAGACTTGAATTTCTAGAATGTGTCTGAAATTCTGCAGCTAAGGCATGATCGTTACCCCTGCTGGTGCACCTTTATTAAATCTTTGGTTAATATTTTATAGATAAATGAAATATAATTAAATATTGATGCTATCAGAACATAATCATCTGGGTGGGAAATTTTTGCCCTCATTTTGCCCATAGAGAAAACGTTTCATAGAGAAAACAGTTCTCTATGTTTTCTCTATGGATTATTCAAGTACCTCTCTTGGATTATTCAAGTACCACAGTGTTCAGGGCTGTATAGCTCAATTATACATGGCCACAAAAGTGAAAATTTTACTTGGATTATCTATTTTAAGCTATTATTTTTATAACAGTGTCTCTATTTTGGAGTTCTTACTGCCAAAGCCAGTTAGCTGTATTTTGAATAAAGATGGTATTTTGACAAGTCTGTTCATATATATGTATATATATACACACACACATATCTTCCATTGAATTTTTTTTTTTTTTTTATTGGAGACAGAGTCTCGCTCTTGTTGCCCAGGCTGGAGTGCAATGACACGAGCGCAATCTTGGCTCACTGCCACCTCCACCTCCCGGGTTCAAGCAATTCTCATGCCTCAGCCTCCCGAGTAGGTGGGATCATGGGCACGTGCCACCACGCCCGGCTAATTTTTGTATTTTTAGTAGAGACAGGGTTTCACCATGTTGGCCAGGCTGGTCTCAAACTCCTGACCTCAGGTGATCCACCCGCCTCGGCCTCCCAAAGTGCTGGGATTACAGGCGTGAGCCACTGTGCCTTGCCCTTCCACTGAATTTTGTTCTCTTCAGCCAAAATAAGTTTAAAATCAGTTGTGTAATTCTTATTGCAGATCTCATCTTAAGGTTTGTTGTTGTAGTTTATTTCTGTTGCTATTATTTTGCTTTTCATAAATCGGTACAATTTTTGCCCTTTTTTAAAAAAAGGGGAAAAAAAAGACAGACAGAAAGCATACAGAGCCCCAGACCAGCTGGTGCTCGATGCTGGCAAGGAATCACCAAATAGCCAAAGGTCACAATCCTTTCTATCTGGCCTTCTTCTGAACAACTTGGGTGACTCTAGGGAAAAATTTCTAACAGTGTTTTTTCGACAGATAACCAAGAAGCTCTACCTTTGGCTGCTTCTAAGTTTTTGCATAATTAATTTGTACTTTTTTTTCTCACCAAACACCAAAATCTTGAAATGTGATTTTGATTTCAGAATCAGGAATCAGCTCTGACAATGAAGATGATGATGATGAAGAAGATGGGAATTACCTGCATCCCTCTCTCTTTGCCTCCAAGAAGTGTAACCGACTTGAAGAGCTGATGAAGGTTTTTATCTCATTGTTGAACTATATTTTTTATGCCACAACAAAACTTCTGCTAATATAATTTTGGAAAATTTGAAGTATGTCATTCTTGTGTGTTACAGTTGTATCTTATTTTATCATCATTGAGGTGCATTTGCATTTTTGTTTTTAGCTGGGTGACAAAGCATCTGCTTCTTTGGTTTCTTACCTGACTAGCTTATAAAATTCATGAGCATTTGCTCAGGTTAATTTTATCATTTTATTACAATTTTACTCCTTTGAGATATTTAGAATTCCAAGTAGAGTGTTGGTTAAGACTTGAAAATTGTTTTGTTGTCCGGGTGTGGTGGCTTACACATGTAATCCTAGCACTTTGGGAGGCTGAGGCGGGTGGATCACCTGACATCAGGAGTTCAAGACCAGCCTGGCCAGCATGACGAAACCCCATCACTACTAAAAATACAAAAATTAGCCAGGCATGGTGGGTACACCTGTAATTGCAGCTACTCGGGAGGCTGAGGCACGAGAATTGCTTGAACCCGGGAGGTGGAGGTTGCAGTGAGCCAAGATCACACTAATGTACTCCAGCCTGGGAGACGGAGTGAGACTCGTCTCAAAAAGAAAAAAAAATTGTTTAGTTGTGATTTCATCATAGGATTGGATTTTATAGGTGATCAGAATATATGCATCTTCAAGTCCTATGTTACCATCACAGATTGTTTTTAAATAAATATTTTCACTTCTAATTCTCCCCTCATCTGTGTGAAGAAACCACTCAGCAGTATCTTGTGGTTAATTCACACCACTCTGCCATTTGTGACATAAAAAACAGGAGTCTACTAGATTTAAGCATCTGGTTTTCAGCAGTTGTGCAGTGTGGGTGACCTTTTGTGGGAATGATTGCTGATTGATTGGACTGGAAAAGCTGTTGGTGATTAAAAATCAGAAACTCCTATAAGGAAAGGCAGTTTCAAATTTTGCATGGGGTTAGACATTCACACTTTAATTGGTGTCAAACTGGTCTTAGTTGTTCATCTGTCCTTTTCTTGGTAGTTATTTTGGAAATTGAAACCCTGTGTTCACTCAGTTCCTCTGAGACAGCCAGCTGGGGCATTTGGCCACAACCCGTTAGGACCTCCGTGGGTGCGTGCATGTGTGTGTTTTTTCTAAGGCATGTACACTGTGTCCTAGAGGCGAGGCTTTTGCAGCAGAAGAGTTCTGCATGGTTCAGAATCCTGAATGCTAAGGCTGTGTCTTCTCTGTTTCCAGCCCTTGAAGGTAGTGGACCCAGATCATCCCCTCGCAGCGCTTGTTCGTAAGGCACAGGCTGACAGTTCCACTCCCACCCCACACAACGCAGACGGTGCGCCTGTGCAGCCCTCCCAGGTGGAGTACACGGCAGACTGTGAGTACTCACTGTGTGTGTCCTGACCTGTGTTCAGCTGCCTGTGACAGAGCCAGCTACAGGGCTCTAAACCCCAAGTGTTCTATCCTCCAAGTGTAACAAGTATGGAAGCAGGCGGCCCAGAGCCCACGCATGGTCCCAAGGGAGAGTGCCATGAGGCTGCCGTTTGCTTGGCCCAGTTTTGGCAAGATGGCTGCCCTACTCCAGCATTAGCTCTGCATTCCAGGAAGGAAGAGGACCGGCAAATGTAGCTGGCTGCCTCTGCCCTTCTTTCTTTTTTTTTGAGACTAGGTTTCACTCTGTCACCCAGGCCGGAGTGCAGGGATGCAAGCATGGTTCACTGCAGCCTTACCTCCCAAACTCAAACGATCCCCCCGCCTCAGTCTCCCTAGTAGGTGGGACTACAAGCACTGTAACACTGGGCTAATTTTGATTTTTTGATAGAGATGGGGTCTCACTATGATGCCCAGGCTGGTCTCGAGCTCCTGGGGTTAAGCAATCCTCCCGCCTTGGCCTTCAAAAGTGCTAGGATTACAGGTATGAGCCACTGCTCCTGGCCCTGGCTCTGCCCTTCTTTAAATATCTCCACCCAAGCCATACCTAGTGGCTTCCCTTACCTCTCAGTGGCTAGCGTGGTGTCACGTGGTCTCCCCACTCAGCAGAGGCTGGGCAGTGGGGCCTCATTTAAACACGTTGCTGCCCTAAACAAAGTCAAATGCTGTTAAGAACATGGAGAATGGGAGACACATAGTATTGTCTAACACAGTTGCTTTCTTTAAAAAGGTTCACAGCAGGCCAGGCATGGTGGCTAATGCCTATAATCCCAACACTTTGGGAGGCTGAGGTGGGAGGATCACTTAAGCACAGGAGTTTGAGACCAGCCTGGACAGCATACTAAAACCCCATCTCGGCAAAAAATAAAAAAAAAATTAGCTGGGCATGGTGGTGTACCTGTGGTCTGAGCTACTTGGGAGGCTGAGGTGACAGGATGGCTTAGCCCCAGGAGGTTAAGGCTGCAGTGAGCTGGGATTGCACTGCCACACTCCAGCCTGGGCGATAGAGCAGTATCCTGTCTCAAAAAGAAGAAAAAAAAAAGGCTTACAGCATAAGGTAACATATTATATGCACTGAGAAATTACATTTCTTTTTCTCGCTGATTGCAGTTCTTTTATGGTATTAATTGAAGGTAAGTCTTGAAGGTCCATGCAGGAGATCATTTGAAAGTGTTTGACCTTGGTTCCGGCATCAGGTCTTTTTGTAATTGTTTTATTCAGAGGTTAAATATGGAATGAGGAAGCTTTAGCAGAGCCGAGGAACCACCTGCTGAGTCTGCTTCCCAGGCAGATCTGGTACCCTGACTCCATTTGTAAAGCTTGTCTCCTTCAGTTCAGCCGGAGATGAATTGTTAAAACATCAGCTCCTCTTTATTTGGGACAAGCTTTTGTAAACATCACAGCTGTGTTCTTTGCACTTCCCTTTTAGCACTGGCACATACTAAACGTTTTTAGACTTTAAAAAATTAGTTACTAGAGTGAACTTTCTGCATGTGTCCCCCCAAAAACCTTTGAAAGCTGAGAATGTCTTTACATGATTAAATCAAGTCATATCAAATTTCATTGACTGTTCAAATCAAAGGTCAGCTCTACTGCTGCAGAGGTGCATGTTAAATAGTGTAGGCAGCCAGCTATCTGAGGTGCTCTGTAGATCACTCTTAATGCCCAGTCCTCACTGCATGGATTTTTGGATAGACGGCTGCACACCTTTAAGTCCTGAGCCCCACTTGGCAGCCTGTGAAGCTCCCGCCCTGGCGTCCTGGGACGCTGTGCTCTGCCCGGGATGCCTGCCCACTGAGGGACCATCCCTCTGCTTCCTCCTTTCCTTTTCCAAGCCTGTTGTTGAGTTTGCATGAGCCAAATGCATTGTCCATGCACGTCCACCAGATCCCTGAAGCTGCTGCAAAGCAGAGGACGAGAAATTCAGGGCGGGCTGACCTCGATTATTTGCTGTGCTAATCACTGGTGGAAGAACAGCCATGTGCAGACCCCGCAGGACCGGGCAGGATGGTGGAGCCGGCTGGTAGTGGCCGTTCTGTGACACACAGCATCCCCTGGTCTGGTGGGAATGTGATCTGAACTGAGGCATGCAGGGGTGGCGTTGTGAGGTGTCCGGGTCAGAAGGCTGGGCACATTCCGAAGGGTTCACCGCAGGGGCGGCCGGAGCCCACGCACTTTGGTTTCTTCCCACCTGCTGGTGACTCCCGAGACCACTGATAAGCCGGGACAGCCCCCCACTACCAGCACCCTGGGCACTGACAGCAGCCCCGCCCTCCTCCCAACTGCAAGTGCTCTAGTAGGGGGTGCCGTCTCCTCCCCTCAATACGGTGCCGTTGTTTTGAAACTCATTGTCTCTCCTCGGCACAGCAAGAGTAGTGGATACACACGTGAGAGTGAGGGTGCCTGGAGGCTGGTGAAAGCATGCGTGTCTGCTGTTAGGGTCTGTGGGTTTTAGACACATGCTCCTGCATCAGCCATAGGGGTCAGAGCCCTCCTATGAGCCTCCTCACTGAGCACAGCGCTCAGGGCCACCACCACAGTCCCACCCATCTTGGATCTGGAGGGTCAGAAGGTGGGGGAGGTGTCCTCATCCAGTTTCCAAGAAGAGCCAAGAGCTAGAACTTTGGCTCTAAATCACTGTAAAACCTAGCAGAAATCAGTATAAACCTGTACTCAGGCGCTCAGCCTTATGGGATGAGTGGCTGTGGCGTGGCAGTAGTCGGGTCCTTCGGCACTACGCAAGCCCGGGCAGTGCGGCCGTTGCAGAATCTGCAGAGGTTCCAGGGCACCTGACTCACACACCTCCCTGCCTGCCATCTTCCTCTGCAACCCTTTGAGTATCTTGTTCTGCCTGCCTCATGCTTCTGTGTGCTGTTGAAGTTTCATGGGTGAAAGTCCCTCATGACCTCGTCTTCACCTTCCTGGGTTTTCAGTGAAGTTGTTGCGGAATTTGGGGTCCTGTGTGGCAGGTTGTTGGCAGTTGCAGGTGGAGACAATAGTCATTGCTCTACTCAGGTTGGTCATGATTAGGGAACTGCCTGTAATTCATGGACTGACTACTATGTAATTCATGGACTGACTACTACAGTATTCATGACTGATTACTATGGTTTGTAATCAGTCATTGATAACAGCATTTATTTACAAATACAGTTCAAATAGAAGGAAGACTGGTCATAGTTTTTGGGTTGAGTTCCGTCATGCTAAAGTTCAAGATAATATTTTTACGTTCATTATATGTAGTTAGTTTCCAAAAGTATTAATGCAGTGGGATCTCAACTATGCTTAAAATAGTAAACTGGAGAGAGCTGTGCAAAAAATACTATGAGGCTCAGAGCTACCTCTCAAATTGGCATTTGGTTGATTTTTTTTTCTGCATACTTTTTTCATTTTCATAATGTTTTTGAGTATGCATTGCTATTTTACTTTTTTTTTTTTTTTTTGGAGACGGAGTCTCTCTCTGTTACCCAGGCTGGAGTGCAGTGGTGCAATCTCGGCTCACTACAACCTCCACCTCCTGGGTTCAAGCGAGTCTTCTGCCTCAGCCTCCCAAGTAGCTGAGATCACAGGCGCTCGTCACCACACCTGGCTAATTTTTGTATTTTTAGTAGAGACGGGGTTTCACCATGTTGGCCAGGCTGGTCTCAAACTCCTGACCTCAGGTGATCCACCCACTTCAGCTTCCCAAAGTGCTGGGATTCCAGGCTGAGCCACTGCACCCAGCCATGTTGCTATTATACTTAAGAAACAAAGTAAAATACAAAGTTCGTAGAATAACTATAATGTTTGAAATGCTGGACAGTGAGGACAAGAGCAGCCCGTGGCTTGGCCTGAGTTTGTGGTAAGCCCAAGCCTCTACAGATCTCCCAGAGTTCCTTCTCAGACTGTTGTGAGGACGTTGCTGAGTTGCTTCAAGAAAAGACCTTTAACTCATGGGCTGTGTCTGATGAGCCTTTGTGAATGTAGTATATGAGGTTGGTGGGCTATTTTGAAATTCCTGCTTCAGCCAGCACAGAGGAAGGTTTGAGGGGCCCCTTTCTGTCTTGGGCACACCCAGCCCTGCTCAGGAGAGCTTGAGAAGCAGGTCTGCGGATTCTGCTGCCCTTGGCTGCTCTCAGCTTGCTCCTTGTCTCCGCCTGAGGTACCCAGTGTGTTCACAGAAGTGTTGTCCCATGGGGTTTCATATACAGCCTGTTATTCCTGTATCTCTAATGTGTGATTTTCCATGCTCTGGGCATGCATGGCTTTGTTTCTTAAACAGCCAGCTTTCTATAGAGAAGGCACAACCATCAGAGGCATTGAAGTAATTTTCAGAAGAGGGCTTAAATTGTGGGCTTTGCACTTGGGAAATACTCTAGTAGGATACTGGAGAGAAAGCTGTCTGGAAAATTACTAACATTACTGATAACATTTTGGGAGACTCTCAGTTGGGGCAAACCTGGGGCTCCGTGGGGTCTGGAAAAGGGCGAGGCTGGTGTCCGTCGAGCACGTCAGCTTCCACAGCACCCAGTTACTTTTCCCGAGGACAGAGGACTTGCATGTGAGGGAGGAAGCGTGATTTAAAGCATGCAGAGAATCATGCCCCACAATGAAAGCAGAGCCCTGTGACCCACGTTTCAGACCACTGGCAACCATGGACACCAGAGACAAGACAAAGGACATTTTGGCCGTGGACTTGAAACATCAGCTCTATGAGAGCGGGCGGGGGATGGCACGGTCTCCCTGGGACTTACTGGGAAGGTGCGTATCGTCAGGAGCTCCTCACCCTCCCCTGTGAGAACTTTCCTATGTGTGTCTCTGCCATCTCCTCCTCCTCCCATTCCTGACCTGTGGAGCCAGGGGTGGATTGGCAAGTCTATAAGGCGCCTTTCACATTGAGGGTCTTAGGATTTGCAGTCCAGCTTTGCAGGGAGCGGCAGTTTGTCATTTGTAGGAGGAAATTTCACGATCATAAAGCACAGCATGCATCCTGAGAGCCAGGCAGCGACGCTGCCTGCACTGCCCCAGCGCTCAGAGGGCCACAGGAGCAGGGCTTCCTCCTTGTCTCTGAGCAGTGGAGCCAAGGCTGGAGGTGGGCGCAGCTCCATGTTCTCGGGGGATTTCTTCACTGTGTTTCTTGGGGGCTCACCGACTGCAGCCGTATTCCTGGAGAGAGGAGGAGGCCTGTCACAGCATCTGTGACAGCCCGGAAGGAAACAGCAGTCCATACAGTCCCCTCAGGACAGGCACAGAGGACTCCACCCTGGGGTCACAGGCTTGGTGAGGTGGACAGGCAGGGGTGGGCCCCGAGATGTGCAGAGTGTGTGTTCAGGCTTGTCTTCCTGCCGCAGCACAGCAGCCCTCCCAGGCCTGGGTCCTGGCACCTGCCCCTCCACTCCCCATGCAGCTTCATCCTCCAGGGCGTGGTCTGCAGATGACTTACCTCCTAGATGCAAACAAGGCCCCAAACACACACATGGGAGCCCTGAGCCCACCCTGGGGCAGGGTGACACATGGGAGCAGGTCAGCGCCCTGTGTGTGGCTTGCCACCATCATTCGGGAACTTTGCTCCTGTCCTAGGTGAGTGCCTACCCTGTGGCATTGAGACCCAACAGCTCAGGTGACAGTGACACCTGCAGCGGAGGCTGGGGAAGCATCAGAGCCTCTGCTGTGGTGGACGCCAGGTGGCCCCTGGCACAGAGAGCGTGTTCATCGCTGGCTTCTGCCGCCCTCGAGGACTTGAAGGCTGACGTTGGGCTGGGTGTGGCTCGTACATAGGACAGGGCCCACACAGTGGATTCATGTTTTTCCCCACAACTTAGAATAGCAAAGTTACAGACTTTGGGTTCTTACGAAGACAAGAATGAATGTCTTGGCTAACCATGATCTTACCCAAGAGGACTTTAAAATGAATGTGCAGGGGAAATGAGAAGAGGACTTATGATCAAAAAGAGAGTGACTAGGAGGTCAGAAAGGCAGCCGCCCCACCCCACGCACTCCCTGCTTGTAAGCCGGGGCCCCATTGTTGTGTTACCACACTTCTGTTTTAGAGCCTGTTACGGTTTTGAGTTACACAGTCATGTGTGGGCTTGTGCATGTTTGAATGCCCTGTGGACCCAGAGCTCCATGAGGCAAAGGCTGGGACTGTCTTCCTGGCCAGCGTGCTCCCTGCACCTCGATCCAAGGGGCCACGGGGCTCCCAGGAACATTCACCAAGTAACTTCAGAAAAGTGAAGAGCAGAAGTTCCAAAAGCACCTGGTGCTTCCTGGGAGAAATCACCTGCACAGGTACCTTGGATCCAACTGACATGTGAGATGAACGAGCTCTCCCTTCGTGCGCATGTGTACGCTTGCACGTGTATGCACGCACGTGTATGCTGAGGAGCAGGCATTGGAACATGACGGAGCTGCTGCTGCTGCAGCCGCAGATACCCTCTCAGCCGGCATGGCGCATGGGGGCGGGGTGGGGCAGTGAAGGGGGGCCTGCTCCGAGAGACAGGTCAGGCCGGAAGCGACTGGCCGTGAAGGTGACGCTCATACCATAACCTTAGCAGCAAGCTGTTGCCACACAGTCACAAAAGTGGGAGGCAGCAGCAGAGCAATGTGGCCACAGGCACTCGGACTCTCCAGAGAGCCGGCGGGAGGCTTTCCTGGCTGAAAGCACTGACAAGTATTTGGGTCTGGGGGACAAGGGAAACTTGGAAATGACAGAAAAGCCCAAAGATCAAGTCCCCACAACCTCCCCCAGCGAAGAGAGCTCTCGTAGCCAGGGGCTGTGCATCTTCCCTGCGCGCCCGCGCCTGAAGATTTATGCGCGCGCTTTCTGACGAACAACCTTTGCAGTTGGGCTTTGTTGTGGCTGGGTGACTCAGCCCTTTGCTTTGCTTCTCTAGGCCTCAGTTTTCCCATTTGTACCATTAGGGTATTAATTTAAGTAGCAGAAGCACTCTATCGTATTCTGAATGGGACATCAGTTAATTCTGGAACATTTTGGAGGTTTCCCATTGTTCCTGTGAACCCCAGGGAGAGTTTGAGAAACAAATGATAAAGGGAAAACACAATCGTAGAGTGTGATGCTGCCTTCGAAGGTCTCTCGAGCCTCATAGTTAGCGCTTTAAGCAAAATAGGCAGTTAAAACAGGTCTACACATGCTGTGTGTGGACCCAAACCATGAACATGCTGGGCCCCGGCCCGTTTATTGGTGTTCCCTTGGTCTTGGCGTCCTGTGGTCCTCACGTGAGCTGCACCCAGCGAGCAGATCCAGTCTGGATTTCTGTAATGTGATGCTGTGCTTATTTCATGGTTACTTCTCCCTCCTCGAGTTGCTCTATGGCTTTTTAAAGCAGCTGACTTTTTATCCATCTTCTCAAAGTATTCAGCTTCATTTTCACAGAAATGATAATTCTCATCTCTCACTCAAATTTTATGTTTGCATAAATTTTGTAAGTTTAACTGGAAAAAATAAGAGAGACTCTACTGTTAAAAGCAAAAAGGCCCAGGCTTCTGAAGAGACGCCCCTTCTCCCCTGGTGTTTGTCATGGCACGGGCCAACCCAGCAAGATGGAGCCACCGGTCCAGCCAGGGAGCTTCTGCAGTGTTTCAAACAAGGCGGCTGCAGCACAGAAATCCACAGGCCCTGCAGTGGGAAGGGATGAATGAGTCCCCAGAAACAGATCCAAATAAAAATAAGGACAGAGAAAAGGAAATGCCAAGCTAACAGGAAGGGGTGTTTTAAGACACAAAGAGCTATTTGGAAAACATCACATTAGAGCCTCACTTTCACCCAGCATCAGAATCACTTCCAGATGTAAATGCCAGTTGTGGAAATTCTTAGGAAAGTAAGGATGCTTCAGCAGAATGAAGAATCATCTATTTTCAGCCGGCAGTTATATTCGATTAATTTTAAAAAAAAAAATGAGAAAAAAAAAAAAGCCTGTATGTGTAAACAGCTTTTACAATCAAATAGGAAAAAATTCTGATAGTCTAGTAGAAAAAAGATCTGCAGTGTGAATAATTCAGAGGTAAAAATGCCCATACGGTTTTTAAAGGCTCACCCTCACTGCCTGCTCACAGGCATCGTGTCCGCCGACCGTAGAACCCGAAATCCGTAGTAAACACCCCTCCAGCGCTTTGGTTCAGCTCAGCTCCAGCGAATGTGTTAGGATGTGAGGCTTTGTATTACAGTAGAAAGGAGCGCACTCATAGGCACACAGAACACTGTGAAGGTCTAAGACTTAGGAGAAGACGGAGATTTCTAGGCCGTTGGAATGTTATTTTGTATATGCGAGTTCGGGTACCTTAATAATAGAGATTAAATAAAAGAAATGCAGAGGAAACCTACAATGGAGTGCCATTTTTCAGCTGTCACTTAAGCAGAGAAAGAAAAGGTGTCAGATGTTTATTATCGGTGAGGGTGTAGATTTGTGCCAGCAATGTACATGTGGAGGGCCAGCAGGCAGTCTATCAGTCTAAAACACACATGCCTCCAACCCAGGATGTCTGCTCTCATTTACTAATAATGGGTGAACATAGCCACATAGATATTCATAATAGTACGATTTTAGTAGGAGCAAAAGACTGAGACGACCCACATCCTCGGTGGAGGACTAATGGAGTCCCTCTGGTGTGCTCTCACGGTGGGCTGCAGAGCTCTGGGGGTGAGTCAGGGCCCGAGTGCTGCAGGGCCACCCTCCGGAATGGCTCTTCCTGAGGGTGGAGGCGAGGTGACTCAAGGGGAGGGCAGGACGAGGCAGTCTGTTCATGTCGGAAGGGGAGGGAAGTGTCTGTACATGCTTCTGTATCAGCACCTAAAAGGGCAGGTAAGAAGGACCAGAGAGGGTAACTGGAAGGACAAGGTCGCAGACAGGAGTGGCTGACTCACCTGCCCGTTTGTGCTGCTTGCATTTTTTCAGCGTGACTTGTCACCTTCTCAAAACATGCAGATTGACGTGGTGCTTATTTTGAGACTAAACTGCTATGCTGAATTAATTCCTTATAGTTCTGTATTTTAATAATACGTGCTTTTATAATTTTGAGGTGTTTCATCAGCTTAGTGTATTTTGTTTAGGCCGAAGTGGCCCCCGTAACATCTTTTTCCCCCATAAAGACTTGCGTGCCCAGACTTGCTGTGTCTCGTGGGAGGCTGTTGGGTCACTAAGCTTTTCTGGCTTTCATGTGGCCTGGTATTTAATAATCACCTTAGGATATACTCAGTCATTCTTTCTTATTTACTTCCTATTGATAGAGATTTTCCTACATTTTGGCAGCCTGGGAAGAAAAGCATCTATTTTTTTCCTTAAAGTCCAGCAGAATTTCATATATATATATATGTATATAAAATAATTTTTCTAGAAGCTCATTAAATATAGATGTGTAAAACTAACAATTTATTTCATTTATTAATTAGCCTGACAGTGAACTACTTTTCATGCTCTTTATTTTTCATTACTTGTCTTCTGCTATTTAGCTATAAATCCTTACAGAAGAGTATAAATAAATAAAAGTAATTATGCAGGAGGCAGTAATAGTGAAATGCTGCCCACTGTGATAGCCTATGGTTTTTTTTAACAAAATGCCAACTCAGTTTTTCTTAATATTTATTCTATAAATATCTGAAGTGAAATTAAACCATTTCGCGTGGCTACTATAGATATTTTCTTGCTTCTATCCCAGTTTTTTAAATGTGCCTTTGCTGTTTATGGTATATTTTTCCTGCAAATCATGACTTTGAAGTTCTTTACTTACTTTCCAAACCCGTTTTTAAAAATGGTTTTATTGTATGTCAAGAGAAGAAGGAAGAAAGCAAAAATATTACCCAAGATTCCACCATCCAGAAATAGCCATTACTGAACATCATTAGCAAAGTGGAAAATACTGAGGTAATCGTGCTAAATAAAAAGGAAAGAAAGAAGCTTGTTATCTGTGGAACACAAAGATCATCTTTATGCACGAATATCAATTAAAATGTTGGATGTGTCTCTAGAAATACTTACGTTAAAGTGGAAATAAACTTAATTTTACTTAAACAGAAGAGCCTACAATCTAAAAATGAAGTAACTGTCGAACTTCGGATGAAAGTTTCTTTTATGCCTAAAGAATTCAGTTCTGAAAAATGGTTAGGAGAACATTGAGAGATTGTCATTGTAGATATTTTTTAAAACTATATATTTTTCCTGATTTTTGTTAGAATTTTTCAACTTTTTCGTTGCATTTAATATATATCGAACATCTTTGTATTAACAGTGCATGTGTATCTCTCTCTCCTAGCTGTAGCAACTGCCTAGTATCCTGTTGTATAGATTTATTATGAAACAGCCCTCCATTAATTGATAATTTGATTATTTATGATTTCCAATTATTTCTACTTTTCTAGTGCTGTAATGAACATTTTTTTTTTTTTTTTTTTTTTTTTTTTGGAGACAAGGTCTCGCTCTGTCACCTAGGCTGGAGTGCAGTAGCGTGATCTTGGCTCACTGCAACCTCAACCTCCCAGGCTCAAGCTATCCTCCCACCTCAGCCTCCTCACCAGCTGGGACCACAGGCATGTGCCGCCACACCTGGCTGATTTTTTTAGATAAATTTTTAGAGGGTCTTGCTATGTTGCCCAGGCTGATCTTAAACTCCTGGGCTCAAGTGATCCACCCACCTTGGCCTCCCAAAGTGCTGGGATTACAGGCATGAGCTACTGTGCCATGCCAATTATTTATTACTTTTAAGCACTAATACGGTATAATTCCATATGCAAGATAAAAATCTTAGAAAATAAACAGCTAGGTCAAAGAGTATATGCATTTGTTTAAAGTATTACCAGTGACTGAGCAGTTGCCTTCTGAAACATTGTGTCAATATGCAATGCCACCACTGGGATATGAGTGCTTCTTAGTTTTGTAACCATTTGAAATGTAAGATTGATTTGAATATGCTGATATAGAAATATATTTATTTAAGAGTGAGTAGGACAGTCAATATACTATATATATGACTTTGACTTTGGTTCCTTTAAAGTATAGAAATATTATTTTTATATTATGAGAGTGTATAAATAGTATTTGTGTTCTCTTATTCCCTAGTTGCGCTTTTTTTTTTTTTTTTTTTCGAGATGGAATCTCGCTCTGTTGCCCAGGCTGAAGTGCAGTGGCACAGTCTTGGCTCACTGCAAGGTCCGCCTCCTGGGTTCACGCCATTCTCCTGCCTCAGCCTCCCGAGCAGCTGGGAGTACAGGCGCCCGCCAACACACCCAGTTAATTTTTTGTATTTTTAGTAGACAGGGTTTCACTGTGCTAGCCAGGATGGTCTGAATCTCCTGACCTCATGATTCACCTGCCTCGGCCTCCCAAAGTGCTGGGATTACAGGCGTGAGCCACTGCGCCCAGCCCCTAGTTGCTTACTTTTAGTTTTATGGTTGACTGGATTTGTTTTTTCCCTACAGCTTCTGTTTTTGAGTTATTTATTCGATTCATCTTTTCTTGATCATTTGAATTTCCTAAACAAGTAACGTTTTTACAAGGGCTGTAGTTCGTGAATTCTGCCTGTTGAAAAATGCCTGCCTTTGACCTTTGTGTGAACAGGACAGCTTGTCTGGGTATAAAAACTCTTGGGTAATGCTGTGGGCCTCTCAGATCTCTGGGAACTAGAATCTGACGCTGTCTTTTCCACCGCAGAGTGGCCCGGGGTAGCTGGATGGGTCATGACTACCTATTTGGGTTTGTTCATTGATTGGTTTGCATTCATTGCTCCTATGCTGCTCTCTGAGTTTTTTCATGCTTGAAAATCTTTCTCAGCTGCCTTTTAACATAAATAGCAGTTTGCAGGGAACAATGCACCGAGTCGCTTGCCTAGGATTCAGAAGTGGAATTGAACATTGCTGTGGAAAGGGCGAGGCCAGCCCTGTCTTCCCTACCCTGTCCTGGGAGGTGGATGCTCTTTCTGACCCAACATCTGAGGAAGTCTTGCTTTGCCCTTAACTTTTATTAACTTAATTTCCCATTTTTCATGGACTATATTGTATACCTTTCAGTCAAAGGTTCAGTTCTCATTTCCGGGAAGTTCTTTTCTGTTGCGCCTCGAGCACCTTTCCTGTCCCACACATTGGTGCCTCTGCTTGAAGGACACAGTCTCTTGGTTCGGGTTACGTTTCTTCTTCGAGCCTGTGCTCCCTGTGTTTCTCTTTGGCACTCAGCAGGACTGTGTCCATCTTCCCTGTCAGCGACTTTTTTCAGCCATGTCTATTTGTTCCTTGTAGTTTAAATTCCATTGTTTCTGCATGGTATTGTTTGGATCCTTGGCTGGTTTTCTAAGCTTTACAGCAGGGCTCCACAGCCTTTCTATATAAAGGTGCATGTCTTCAGCCCTGCAGCTGCCCAGCCTCTATGCAGCCCCTGCTCTGTCCCTGGGGTGTGGAGGCAGCTGCAGATGGTCATAGACCCGTGAGTGTGGCAGCTCTTCACTAAAGCTTGATTGATGGATACAAGGATTTTCATTTCCTTTTTTTTTTTTGAGATGGAGTCTCACTCTGTCGCCCAAGCTGGAGTGCAATGGCACGATCTCAGCTCACTGTAACCTCCACCTCCTGGGTTCAAGCAGTTCTCTGCCTCAACCTCTCGATTAGCTGGGATTACAGGCATCCGACACCACACTTGGCTAATTTTTGTATTTTTAGTAGAGATAGGGTTTCACCATCTTGGCCAGGCTGGGAACTTCTGACCTCGTGATCCACCTGCCTCAGCCCCTCAAAGTGCTGGGATTACAGGCACAAGCCACCGCGCCCAGCCTAAGTTTTTAATTTCATACAATTTTGATGTCATCAAATATTATTATTTTGTTTGTTTGTATTTTTTCAACCATTTAAAAATGTAAAAACCAGGCCAGCCAAAATGTAAAAACCAGGCCAGCCAAAACCACACCTATAGTCCCAGCACCTTGGGAGGCCAAGGTGGGTGGATCTCTTGAGCTCAGGAGGTCAAGACCAGGCTGGGCAACATAGTGAGACTGTCTCTACAAAAAGAAATTAAGAGAATTAGGTGACCATAATGGCGTCCACCTGTGGTCCCAGCTGCTGGGGAGAGTGAGGTGTGGGGGTTGGCAGAGGGGAAGGCATTGAGGAGTTCCAGGCTGCAGGGAGCAATGGTTGTGCCACTGTGCTCCAGCCTGGACAACAGAGCGAGACTCTGTCTCAAAAAAAAAAAAAAAAAAAAGCCAGTAAACACCATTCTGCTGATGGCTGTACAAGAACAGGGAGAGTGCCTGCTGGACCCTGCCTCACAGCCTCCCCCTCTATTGCATTTGGTTGTGTTACCTTATTTTTGTGCTTTGTTGAATTCCTGTCTTCTCAGATTCATCTGTGGCTCAGAGAGCTCAAAGGTTCCTCGAGTCACATGCTCCTCCAGCTTGAGTTGCCATTCACATGCCATGCTGCTTCCCTCTGCTGCTTTTCCTGGGGGCGTGTGCGGGGTCTCATGCCGTCTGGCACTTCTCCTTCCCTGGTGTGCAAGCTTGTGTGTTCTTGGTGTGGGTGGATTCTCCTTGATGCTCTCTCACCTTCTCTTAGCTCCTTTTTCTTCCCTTCAAACAGCCTTCTTGGGAAGACCTATCCTCTGCTGTCTTTTGTGAGATTCTAAAAATGTCCTAGAGTGGATTTCCTTCCCCCAGTGAGGGACCTACAGGGAGAGATGTTCTTGAGTATCACAGCATATGTCAGGCAGGGCCCCAGGTCCACAAGCCCCATTCTCCTCACTGTCAAGATCCCCACTGCAGGTCAATGGCATTTCCACCTGCTTCTCTCCATGGTGGGGCCCAGGTCTCACTTCAGCCACTTGCTCTCTTTACCCACAACTCTCTGGAACCTATTTTTATGTAAGAAGTCTTCACAACCTCAATACAGCATTAAAAATTGAAAACTTCTTACTTTGAGGGTCACTGATGAAAATGATAAGTTATGTTTAGAGACAGGCTTTTTTTTTTCTAGAGGAAAGTTTTATTTGCCAGAAAGAGGTGACTTTTAAGCACAGTGGGCTAAAATTCCAAATAGCTGGTTAAATGCCCAAAACGGATTCATTTTGATAGTTTGCCAGTTTGACAAATGAGTAATCTTGCATCACTACAGAAGTCATTCAGGTTTCCCTTATCCAATTTGGTGATGTCAAAACAAGTCTTCTCTTGTTGGGGGACTTTTTTTTTTTTAAGATACTAGGTCGTCTGGAGGTTACAACAAAAATACAGTGTGGTTGTGATGGACTGCATGTTAAGTGATTTTCTTGTAGGTCTTGGCATATAAGAACCCATTGACAGATCGTTGGAAACCATTCTGTGTTTATGGATAGCCTTACGGTTTATATTAGTCTGTTTTCACACTGCTGATAAAGACATACCCGAGAGTGAGGAGAAGAGGTTTAACGGACTTACAGTTCCACACAGCTGGGGAGGCCTCACAATCATGACAGAAGGCAAGAAGGAGCAAGTCATGTCTTATGGATGGCAGCTGGCAAAGAGTTTGTGCAGAGAAACTCTTGTTTTTGAAACTATCAGATCTCATAAGACTCATTCACTATTATGAGAATAATGCGGGAAAGACCCGCCCCCATAATTCAGTCACCTCCCACCGGGTTCCTCCCACAACATGTGGGAATAGTGGGAGTTACAATTCAAGATGAGATTTGTGTGGGGACACAGCCAAACCATGTCATCCCCTCCCACCCCTCCTAAGTCTCACATCCTCACATTTCAAAACCAGTCATGCCTTCCCAGCAGTCCCCCAAAGTCTTAACTCATTTCAGCATTAACTCAAAGTCCACAGTCCAACATCTCATCTGAGACAAGGCAAGTCCCTTCTGCCTATCAGCCTATAAAATCAAAAGCAAGTGAGTTGTTTTCTAAATACAGTGGGGGTACAGGCATTGGGTAAATACAACCGTCCATATGGGAGAAATTGGCCAAAACAGAGGGGCTGTGCAGGCCCTGTACAAGTCCAAAATCTAGCAAGGCAGTCAAATCGTAAAGTTCCAAAATGACCTTTGACTCCATGTCTCGCATCCAGGTCACGCTGATGCAAGAGGTGGGTTCCCATGGTCTTGGGCAGCTCTGCCCCTGTGACTCTGCAGGGTACAACCTCCCTCCCAGCTGCTTTCACAGGCTGGTGTTGAGTGTGGCTTTTCCAGGCACATAGTGCAGGCTGTTGGTGGATCTGCCATTCTGGGGTCTGGAGGATGGTGGCCCTCTTCTCACAGCTGCACTAGGCAGTACCCCAGTAGGGACTCTGTGGGGGCTCCAACCTCACATTTCTCCTCTGCACTGCCCTAGCAAAGGTTCTCGATGAGGGCCCTGTCCCTGCTGCAAACTTCTGCCTGGGCATCCAGGCGTTTCCATACATCCTGTGAAATCTAGACGGAGGTTCCCAAACCTCAGTTCTTGACTTCTGGGCACTCGCAGGCTCAACACCACATGGAAGCTGCCAAGGCTTAGGGCTTCCACCCTCTGAAGCCACAGCCTGAGCTGTACCTTGGCCCCTTTTAGTCATGGCTGGAGCAGCTGGGACACAGGGTACCAAGTCCCTAGGCTGCACACAGCACAGGGACCCTGGGCCCAGACCACGAAACTGTTTTTTCCTCCTAGGCCTCCATGCCTGTGATGGGAGGGGCTGCCATGAAGACCTCTGACATGTCCTAGAGACATTTTCTGCATTGTCTCAGGGATTCACATTCGGCTCCTGGTTACTTATGCAAATTTCTGCAGCCAGCCTGAATTTCTCCTCAGAAAATGGGATTTTCTTTTCTATTGTCAGACTGCAAATTTTCCAGACCTTTATGCTGTGTTTCGTTATAAAACTGAATGCCTTTAACAGCACCCAAGTCACCTCTCGAATGCTTTGCTGCTTAGAAATTTCTTTCACCAGATACCCTAAATCATCTCTCTCAAGTTTAAAGTTCCACAAATCTCTAGGGCAGGGGCAGAATGCCACCAGTGTCTTTCCCAAAATATAACAAGTCACCTTTGCCCCAGTTCCCAACAAGTTCTTCATCTCCATCTAAGACCACCTCAGCCTGGACCTTATTGTTCCTGTCACTATCAGCATTTTGGGCAAAGCCATTCAATATATCTCTGGGAAGTTCCAAACTTTCCCTAATTTTCCTGTCTTCTTCTGGGCCCTCCAAACTGCTCTAACCTCTGCCTGTTACCTAGTTCCAAAGTCACTTCCACATTTAGGGGTTATCTTTTCAGCAGTACCCCAGTTCTGGTACCAAATTACTGTGTTAGTCCATTGTCACACTGCTGATAAAGACATACCTGAGACTGGAGAGAAAAAGAGGTTTAATGGACTTAACAGTTCCACATGGCTGGGGAGGCCTCACAATCATGGCGTAAGGCAAGCAGGAGCAAAGTCATGTCTTACATGGATGGCGGCAGGCGAAGAGAGCCTGTACAGAGAAGCTCCTGTTTTTGAAACTATCAGATCTTGTGGGACTCATTCATTAACATGAGAACAGTGCAGGAAAGACCCACTCCCATAATTCTGTCACCTCCCACCAGGCTCCTCCCACAACACATGGAAATTGTGCTAGTTACTAATCAAGATGAGATTTGGGTGGGGGCACAGCCAAACCATACCAGTTGTATCTCAGTTGGAAAATACTTGGACACAATGTGTGATGAGCCAAATAATAAATGCTTTTAAGTATTTGGGAGGATGGGAAGGAAGATCATATTTTCTTAAAAACTGTGGGCTTACATCTTAAGGAGTTTTTGGTTTGTTTTACCATTTTTATTCTTGCAATATGAGATTTATGTTATAGAGAGCTAGTAGATAACCACCCTGCCTAAAACAAACAATTGCCAGAAGGGATCTTTTAGGAATTCTTGAAAATTATCTGAGTTCAGGAGATGAAATCAGAAGTCTTGAGAATGGAGATAATTGAGTGGAAAAGAGAAACTTGCAGAAGGAGAAAGAGTTTCTCTGCCCTGTTTTCTCATTCACTTCTAGAGGACCTTGAAGGTTTCTAACATCCCCTAGGTGTATTAGGCACTTTCCTCACTCTTGAGAATGCAGAATTCAGTAATAAAAACAATTATTCTTGAATTGTGTTGTCAACGCCTGACATTTACGTACATAGAATGTGGACCTCTCCTGGGGTGCAGGTCTTCACTGTGAATAAGGCAGCACTCTAACTGTAGGCAGAGTAAGATTCTCAAATCAGGCAGGCTGCCACAGTCTGAAGGACCTAAAAATACCTGTTTCAG
Organism: Pongo pygmaeus; assembly: GCF_028885625.2. Lineage (NCBI taxonomy): Eukaryota > Metazoa > Chordata > Mammalia > Primates > Hominidae > Pongo > Pongo pygmaeus. The sequence continues at coordinate 130,629,665 of NC_072383.2, forward strand.
GGATCTGCATCTTCAGATGGTAATGAAACTTCTGGTAAGGCTTTTTTTTTTTTTTTTGGCAAAAAAAAAAAAGTAGTATTGTAGAATTTTACATTAAATAATGAAATTGCCATGAAAACAATTAATTCTGACATTGATCCAGCAGCCGAATAAGCCTGCAGGGAACGGCGACTCTTGGCAGCGGGTCAGGCTGTGGGCTTCAGAGCAGGCTGCTTCCTGGCTTACCAGCCCTGCTAGGGTAAATCTGCTCTCAGCGGCTTCCTCCTAGAATCCAGCTTGAAAATTAAATGGAAATAAACGAACATCGGTTATGGTCCGGGAAATTTGCTACATATTGCATGTTCTGTATGACACACTAATACATGTACATGCGTAGTATTACAGATGACTGCATATATTGGTGAACCATTAGCCTGAATTGGAGAGGAGATCTCAGGTGAGTATTGGGAACGTGCACATTATCTTCACAGTGCAGCCCACCTTGCATCTCTGAGAAGTCAGTGTGCATGTGGAGAAAGAATGGAAGGGAATGCAGGCAAGTTAAGATCACCCTTGAGAGGTGGTTCTCAGATGGAGCTGTGCTGACTTCCTAGCTGAGGACCTACAGCGTTGTTGCAGTGTAGACTCATGTAATGGTGCCATCTTTTAAGCAAGTCTTGACTTTTGATGCCTCATTTGCTGCTGCTGCTAGACCCAGGCGGAGCGAGCTTCTCTGGCATGTGGGTCGTTTGTTTGCAGTGTGCATTTGGTGAAATTGACAGCTGGGTTTCCCTGTTCCCCCGCCCCCGCCTGGAACATCAGTGTTCTGAGCCTGTAGCCAATGCTTTTGTGTGACTTCTCTTTCTTTCCTGTGTTCGTTCCTATTATTGTTGCTTGTATGTTTGCTTCTGTATTTTGCTGGAGCACATCCTCCAGTAGTTTCCCAAGAAAGGGTACATAGGAACACAAAGTTTTTGAAATTCTTGGATATCTCAAAATGCCTTAATTTTGCCTTCGCATTTGACAGGTAGTTTGGAAGCACCTAGAATTACGGGGTGGGTATGACTTTCCCTAAGAATGTGGGTGCTGGATGCCACCATCTGCAGGAGCCTTTGCTGCCATGGAGAAGCTCATGCCGGCCAGGCGCGGTGGCTCACGCCTGTAATCCCAACACTTTGGGAGGCTGAGGCAGGCGGATCATGAGGTCAGGAGATCGAGACCATCCTGGCTAACACGGCGAAACCCCGTCTCTACTAAAAATACAAAAAATCAGCCGGGTGTGGTGGCGGGTGCGGTGGCGGGTGCATGTAGTCCCAGCTACTCGGGAGGCTGAAGCAGGAGAATGGCATCAACCTGGGAGGCAGAGCTTGCAGTGAGCTGAGATCGTGCCACTGCACTCCAGTCTGAGCGACAGAGCGAGACTTTGTCTCAAAAAAAAAAAAAAAAGCTCATGCCATGCTCGTTCCCATTCTCTCCTGTGTAACTTGTACAGGTGTTGAGAGATTTGCATCATGTTCTGCCATGCCAGGAACACAGTGGACAAAGCTCCTTCTGCCATGGAGCTTATATTCTGGAGGGCAAAGCCAGACATTGACAGTGGACACATGACTAAGAGCGATGGAGAAAGTGGCCATGACAAGGGGACCAGGGTTCTGGGGAGGCCAGCAGTGCTGGCATCATGGGGACAGGGAGGCCTCCTGTGACCAGAGACCAGAGGAAGTGCAGGTGAGCCCAGCAATTACCATGTGCAGGATGGGGGATGGGACAGCGATGGGACATGAGGTAGGAGAAGCAAGCAGGTGGGTTTGCAGGAGGGCTTCCCAGACAAGGGACTTAGCTTGACCCTGGTTGAGAGAGGTCGCCGTGGGAGGGATTCAGGCAGAAACTGTGGAGGCAAGGATGGAAAACCCAGAGCAGGCAGCAGCCAAGAGGCTGTGCATGTGGAGGGCAGGAGGTGCTGCAGCTGGAGGGCGGGACTCAGAGCTGAATCGTCAGGCGTCAGCCATGGGGTCTGCCAGATGAACTGGATGGATGAGGGGTGTGGCCACCTCCTGCGTTGGGGGACTACAGAGGAGAGGCATGGGGAGAAATCAGGGGCTCTGTTCTGGACACATTCGGCTTGAAATATGTATGAGACATCCCAGTGGGAATGTTGAGTAGGTGGTTGATGCACAAGTTCAAGTTCAGCTCAGGGCTGGAGATGTGAATTCTGCAGCCACCAAGTATAAATAGAATTCAAAGCCACTGAACTTAGAAGAGTCCCTGTCAACAGGATTTAGATTCAGGAAAGGAGACCGAGAGGCATGGCCGCTGCGGAGGAAGAGCCTGGGGCTGTGGGAGCAGCGAGGCCACCATCTGGCTCTGGATGCCTGGAGAGCTGGGAGACAGGAAGGCTGGCTTGTTGCTGTCTCTCAGATGTGCTCAGCTGGTGACATTTGCCTGGCTAAAACACAGGGGCCATCTCTTTAACATTTCTTATTTAAATAGGTGTGTGTTTTCAGAATATCTATACTTATCTCCATAGAACTCTTAACTATTTTAATTCTTTTTTTTTTTTTTTTTTTTTTTTTTTTGAGACAGTCTGGCTCTGATCTCAGCTCGCTGCAGCCTCCACCTCCCGGGTTCAAGTGATTCTCCTGCCACAGCCTCCCAAGTAGCTAATTTTTTTTGTATTTTTTAGTAGAGACAGGGTTTCACCATGTTGGCCAGGCTGATCTGGAACTCCTGGCCTCGAGTGATCCCCCCACCTTGGCCTCCCAAAGTGCTGGGATGACAGGCGTGAGCCACCCTGGCCAGCCTGTTTTCATTCTTAATATACACATTGTTCATCCTCCATTACTTAGCTCTTCCAGAAAGGTGGTTACTCACCAGTCTCCTCCTCTCTAAGAACCTTCTCAGCACAGGAGTTCTGTTCTGTGTGTTAAATTTACACGAGATTAAGATCATGCAGAGATACGAGGGAACTGGCTCTGATTTTTGCAAGAAGCCAGTTGAAGAGAGGGCCTTGGGAGGTAATTAGGCAGATTTCTCTGACCTGTGTTAAGTAGCTCTGCACGTTTCAGAGGAGGCAGTATTGGAGAAGGACTTACAAATGTGCTTCCTGCTTTTAAGCAGCTTGGTTCTCGTCATACAACTACACTTGCCTTTAGGGACTGTGTAGGTACCTGTTGGAATTTCTTTCTTGGATTTATTTGGAGTAGGCGTTCGTAGTGCTCATAGTGTTTATTAGAGTAACATGACATCAGCATTTAACTTAGTTTAAAACCTAGTCCGCTTTGGGAAATTCAATATAAAATCCTGAGAACAGCAACAAACCTAACAAGATATATATGGTCCCAGCTTACTGAGGGTTCAACTCGACGATGGTGCAAATGCAATTTGCATTCAGTAGAACATCAGTAAAATACTTGAGATACTAAAAACTTTGTTATAAAATAGGCTTCGTGTTACATGATTTCATCCAGCCATCAGCTACTGTAGGTGCCCTGAGCACATTTAAGGCAAGCGAGGCTGTGCCATGGTGTTCGGTAGGTTATAGGTGGATTCTGTGCATTTTCCGCTTCACGGTGTTGTCAGCGTATGGTGGGGTTGCCGGGAAGTAGCCTCACTATAAGCCCAGGAGAATCCCTGCATGTTGTGGCAGCCTGAGGACGGCAGGAGCCCCTTGGCGCACTGTGCCCTTCCCTGTTCATGACTAGTAATGGCACAGTTATTGTAAAGCTGATGTGGCTTTTGCCAGCCCAGACTTCAGTTTGTAGACTACAGCCCAGCTTGTAGATTTTATTTCTGTTCTCACCCTGTTCTAGTCCAGAAATTCTTAAAATTTAGTGTTCATGAGAATTGCTATATACAACATACAAGGGGCTGTATACAAAATCTCTGTGTCCTGTAGTTGGTAGTCAGTTTAAAGGGCTTCAGTCCAGTTAAAGGGTTCCGTGAGTTGTGTGGTGCCACCATTGTGTGGGGCACGTGTCAAGCAGCTTCATGGTCACTGCAGGATATTTTAGCACTGAGGCATTTTAGAAGCAGTCCAGGCCGTGCCACCAGCTGGCATGAACTCACTCATTAAACACTTACTGAGGGCCTGCTCATGCCAGGAGCTGTGCGAGCTGCTAAGGTTTTGTGGTCACTGTTTGGAGATATGGAGTCCTTAGGGACATAGCTGCACACCAGTCCTAGTGGCACAGGAGTCGCCATAGGGCGTTGTTTACAGGGTCCCCACGTGAGCCCAGAGCAAAGGCCTCCTGAGTCTGCCAAGGAGGCAGAGGCTTCCCGAAAGAGGTGGCACTGGAGATAAGCTGAATAGGGGCTTCCTGGCAAGCAGAGACCCTGTGAGGCCGTGCAAAGGACAGAGACCTGGGGAACAGAAGCCAGGGCAAGGGGTGGGTTGGGCAAGCGCAGAAGCCCTTTGGGAGGCTGGCCCTGGGCTGCTCCAGATGCCTTGTGCTCATCCTGCCTCCCAGCAGAGCCACAGCATCTGGGGAAGGACGGATCTGACGTCCCCCTCAGATCTTCACATCCCTGACACCCTGTGAAGTGAGAATCTGGGAGAAGCAACCCAGGAACAGTGTAGCGGAATTCATGAACCACTGTGGTGGTGGTTCCCGGGCTGCCTCCAAGCATGGCAGTGCCATAGGACACGTCCCACATGCCCACTGTCTGCCGACAGAGAAGTGTTTTCATCTCATCGAGCAACACATACTTATTTCTCTTGGAGTCCTTTTGAGAGACAGGATGATTTTCAAATTTGATTAAAACCTTGGAGAGAATCACAGGTGTGTGTGGGGAAGAGGTGACAACAGCAGTGGCTAGCAGCAGACCGCCTCACAGAGGCTGTACGTGTCTTGGCTTCACAGCTCTCCTCCGTGAGAATCTCCTGGGTCTGGGTCAAGGGTGTGCCCAGAGCATTGTCAGCCTGGGTGGTTTTTAGCGTGGAGCCTCTGAAGCAAGTTGTGGACCTAGGCTAGGATGTCCCTGGAGGTGTTTTCAGATTTGGGCATTTGTTTCATTTTTACACCTAGAGACAGCCTTTTTTTCTTTTTGTGAGCTCAGCTCAGGGCCTCACTCCATCACCCAAGCTGGAGCGCAGTGGTGCCATCACACCTCACTGCAGCCCCAAACTCTTGGGCTCAAGCCATCCTCCTGCCACAGCCTCCCAAGTAGCTGGGACTATAGATGTGTACCATGCCCAGCTAGTTTATTTTATTTTATTTTTTGGAGATGGGGTCTGATGACATTGCCCAGGCCTGAAGCATCCTCCCGCCTCAGCCTCCCAAAGTGCTGGGATTATAGGTGTGACCCACGGCACCCAGCCTAAATTTTTCATTATATTTTAGCCAACATTTTTGGCATTTGTAGTGGATGAGTCTCTGAGTAGTCTGCCATTTTGCCGGCACTGCTATTTTTTTTTAACACTTCGTTTTTATTTAACATGATGGAAGGCTCAGGAAGGTCATATAGACTAACAGTCTGCGTGTTCTTTAAAGGAATGGCGCTCAGCTTTGAAAACAGCTTCTTCATCTCTGTTGTGTTCCAGTGTGATTGCACTTTACACAGTTACATAAAGAATGCAGGTATCAGGTTGGAGCTGCATAATATGTACTACTAGTTGAAATAATTATAAACTGTTTTGTTTTGTTTGTTTTTATGAATTCAGATCCCATCCTTTGTGGCCCCAATTTAAAACATATTTGGACTGCTTTTTAGGGATGAGACTGACTGTCCAGAGCAGGACATGAGGTTTCCGTCCTTCCTGCTGAGGTGGGAGGCTTGAGACCTGACAGTAGCCAGTCAGTAGTGGGGTCGGTTCCACCCGGCCCTCCCCAGAGCCAAGCGCACACTGGGCTGCACTCTCTCCCCTGGAGCGCTGGCTTCGCCCTGGCTGAGAGGAAGCATCCATACATAGTAGCCTGATGGCTCCAGCAGGGAGTGGGTGGAAGCAGCAGCTCCCCACTTCCAGGGATGACGTTGTCTCTTACAGAAGCACGTGCTTATATTCGGATTCCTGATTTTGATAGGAAAGCCTATGTTGGACCATCAGGTCAGTTCGCTGGTCCAGCACATACTCTGTGCTCAATGCAGAAACTGCAGAGACAGTGAAGACAGGACCTGCCGCTGCAGGAGTCTCAGAGATGGTGCCTGCCCTGCTGTCAGCCTCTCATTGACATCCAAGGGTCTCATCCCTGTCCCCGGCCTTTTCTCAGAAATGTTGCTCAGATATTTCTGTGTTGACGATAGTGTGGAGTACATTGAACCCACTTATTTTATTTTGAAAATCTGGAGTTTCTGTGTCATGGTGGTTGGTGTGTAACATGGAGCTAGAGAACAACGGTTTAGGAGCTCATCATGTATAATTAATTTAAATAAGTCGTTAGCAGCTGGGGAATATGCCTACAGCACAAAGGAATTATGCTGCCTCGCCAATCTAAGATGGAAAGGTCAAGATAGTGTAAGTTGTACTTCGGAAATTTTTCTCTGCATAGCATACATTACTGGAAACCATGGTTAAGGTTTCACTGTTTCTCAGTGTTATTGTTTTAAGGTGAATTAATTGAAAGTGAAGATAAAAGTTCTTAATTCGAAAAATATTTTCATCATCTCCTAATAAAGAGAAGATTAAATCTCTGTGTAGTCAGAACTACTTGCTTATCTCCAACAGGACTGGAAGTTAAATAATTTCGTAATTAATCATTGAATCTTCTGTGATTCGTGGTTCTGAACATTTAACCCCAAAAAGGATAAATGTACAGGATTTTTAATTGTTTTTTTTTTTTTGAAAAGAACCAAATGTTTAATGACAGATATTGGGTAAATAAAATTATGGCCCATCTATAATACACATTCAATTTTAAAATTTGATAAAAAAGAATATTTTAACCTGGAAACATATTCACAATATATTGTTAAGTTAAAGGTACAGGATGCTAAAAAAGATGTACAAACAATCCCTGTTTTACAGAAGAAAATAAAAATAATGCTAAAAAAATTACTCTGTATACTTCCAAGTGATTCATTTGTATGATGGAATTATAGGTGATTTTTACCTTTGTCCTTGTTCTTTTCTCTCAATTCCATGTATAAAATTTTCTTCCATATACAAAAAGACCTAAAACATTTTTAAAACAGCAAAATCATTACAAAATAGAAAGTAACCTAGAAGTATGTTCTCTATTATTAATCAGAAAAGGCAAGTTAAAAATAGTATTACATTATGGTATTTTTCAAGAGCTAGAGATTAGGTCGATTATTTGTTAAAAATAGTATTACATTATGGTATTTTTCAAGAGCTGGAGATTAGGTCGATTATTTTTCTTCTTTTTATTTATTGATTTATTTATTTATTATACTTTAGGTTTTAGGGTACATGTGCGCAATGTGCGGGTTAGTTATATATGCATACATGAGCCATGCTGGTGCGCCGCACCCACTAACTCGTCTTCTAGCGTGAGGTATGTCTTTTAATTGTTAAGACAGCGCGCCGCTACCCTACAGATACCTGCATGTGTGCGCAGAATCGCTGGCAAGATGGCGCACACAGCCTCAGTGCCCCTGGGAACTTTTGTTTACTGAATACATTCCTGCACAGCATGTGTTGCTGGGGCCGGGGGCTGACGTCAGGGTTGCCAGGAGCAGCTGCCTTACCAAGGGGATGGTTTCCGGATTAACATGTGAACGGAGGGAGCAGCGTACCTGGAGAATGAAAGCTGGTGTCAGCGCGGGGAGCTACCCAAAGGCATTTCCTCCATGTGCATTTAGGAGCGTAGGTGGCCTTGGTGGGCCGTGTGAGCAAAGGGATGACTGGTTGCCGCTAGAGAGGAGACTGTTCCCAACCTGCACATTTTGAAGTTAAGGAGAACATTAATTTGTCTAGAGAATATTCACGTCTGGTGCCTTTGAATGTCCTCATGCCATTCACTTTCCATCTGTCTTTGGATGTGTGTTGTGTCTTTGCCTGGTTCCTTTAAATTGCATATTGCGCAGACAACCTTTTTGTATCAGAAAAATCTAGAAAACGGCATGGTTGGAAGTGAGCAGAGGCAAAGCTGCATCTTGCCGGGGGAAGGGCTCTTGCGGCTCAGCGCATTGTGGACTCATGGACCAGCCTGTGGCCGGCCATGCTCACTCCAGGGCAATGTGTCTCCACAGCGACCGTGGCAGCCATGTATTACAGCTACTATATGCTACCGGACGGCACTTACTGCCTGGCGCCGCCCCCTCCCGGAATCGATGTGGCTACTTACTACAGCACCCTTCCTGCTGGCGTGACCGTGTCTAACTCCCCTGGAGTGACAACCACTGCCCCACCACCTCCTGGGACCACACCACCACCGCCCCCAACCACGGCGGAGACTAGCAGCGGGGCCACCTCCACAACCACCACCACAAGGTAGGTGCAGCATCCACCGCTGCCTGCTGTGTGAGTCACTCAGCACTGCAGTCACTGGGGCCGTCTGTGTCTCCATGGGGGGCTTGTAATCTAGATCACATACGGGGTCCCCATTATCTGAGTAGTTATTATTCCAAATCCCCAAGTTACAAAGTTGACAGGAAAACAGAAACTTTTCCTGTCAACTTTGTAGCACAAACTTTTTAGCATTGAAGTTAAACCACTTATAAAGTTGAATTCATTTCACGTTGCACGCTGGCCCCAGATCTCCAGCATCTGTTCTTGCGCTTTGTGTCAGAGTCTCAGTTGAGCTGTGCTAGGCAAAATCAGTATGCAGTGAAACTGCAGTTGTTTGCAGAACATGCAGGTTCATGAAGTTGACGCAGGTGATGTTGGGGTGCTTCATGAGTCTCTCCCAAGCTGTTGGCCACCGGGGGACCCTGGCAGCTACTTTAGTTAACCTGTGAAGCCATGGGCAGAGCCCTAGCTTTTCCAACAGCGAGGGCCCCCAGTGTTCAGGGGACGAGTAGGAGACAGGCGCTTTACCAGCAGGCCTGGAATGCCCCGCCTTGAAAGGAGGCTCTTGGGAAATGGAATGAAACACGGGAATTTCTGTGAAAACGACTCTTTCTGGTCATGCTGAGCAAGTCAAACAGGAAATGAAGGAGGTTGAATCATGCTTGCTGACTTTTTTTTTAATATAACAACAACAACAAAAAAAAACTACTTATTCTTGGTTATTTCTAAGAATTAGCTTGTGATTGGGGGGAAATGTTAATTAGTAGGAGAAATGCACCTTTTATCACTAAAATCCCCATTTTCACTTTTGACAACAATCCTGTCTAGTTGACTTTAGTTTCTGTCGTGTGCATCACCTTCAACAAGAGCCTCCCCTAACACACTGTTTGTCACTCACATGTCTCTCCGGGCATCTGAGGCGGTGAGGACCCCCGAGCAGCCAGGACTGAGCTTGGCGAGCTCCTGAGGCCCAGGGGTCTCACAGACTCTTCTCCCACAGTGCACTTGCCCCCGTGGCCGCCATCATCCCCCCGCCCCCCGACGTCCAGCCCGTGATTGACAAGCTGGCCGAGTATGTCGCCAGGAACGGCCTGAAGTTCGAGACCAGTGTTCGTGCCAAGAATGATCAAAGGTCAGAAGAAGAATTTTATATGTTAGGTATATGGCATTTGGGGGTTTCGTTTAGCCTTTTTTAAAAAATGTAGGTACAGAATTAATTTTTTTATATATTTTTAATCCTTTTCTTGGCTCAAATGTCTTTTTTTTTTTTTTTTTTTGAGATGGAGTCTCGCTCTATCACCCAGGCTGGAGTGCAGTGGCGTGATCTTGATTCACTGCAACCTCTGCCTCCTGGGCTCAAGCAATTCTCCCGTCTCAGCCTCCTGAGTAGCTGGGACTACAGGCGTGCACCACCACGCCTGGTTAACTTTTGTATTTTAGTAGAGACAGGGTTTCACTGTGTTGGCCAGGCTGGTCTCAAACTCTTGACCTCAAGTGATCCACTTGCCTCGGCCTCCCAAAGTGCTAGGATTACAGGCGTGAGCCACCACGCCCAACCAGTGTCTTTAGATAAATACATTTTTTAATTGGCTTGTTAAATTGCTTAGACTTGGGTGGTGTTTTTAAATTATGTTACCTGTTTTTTGTTTGTTTTATTTTTTAAGTAGGAATTTTGAAGCTACCTAAAATAAAAGCCTATAGTTTTCAAGAATCTGCCTTAAAAATCTAGACACAAACCCTTCTTTTTAAAAACCAAGTAATGTCCCACGCCTCAGTACTGGTAAAACATAAAAATATATTGTCACATTTGCAGCGTGACCTGTGTAACCCCAGGCAAGCGATTTCGACCCCCTGTGTGCAGTCTCCCTCGTTTATAAGATGAGTAGCTATAACAGTAACCACCTTGTGGGGTTGTTGAGATCAGTAAAGAGCTAGGAGAACAGGGCCTGTTGTTACTTCAGTGAGCTTGTCTTGGTAAATGACCCATTTTCTTTCTTTTTCTGCTCAGATTTGAGTTCCTGCAGCCGTGGCACCAGTATAATGCCTATTATGAGTTTAAGAAGCAGTTCTTCCTCCAGAAAGAAGGGGGTGATAGCACACAGGTACGTGTCTGAACACAGGAAGGCTGTGAAGCTGTTACAGGTGGCTCTGCCTTCCAGATCAGAAGTCGCTTTCTGTTTATTCTCCTACAGGTGAAAGGGCTGGGTGATTCTTCACCTTTTTTTAATGTGTGTCTGGCATACTCCATCTTTCACGTCCCCCTTAGCTCTGGATCTTGATCTTTTGAAAGCATCTGCCCACGTTCACAGCGTCGATGATTGTTTGTCCAGCACGTTCTAAACAAACAAAAAAAATCCTGTTCCTTCAACTGTTCGATGTTTTGGCCGTCTACAGTTTTTAGCTACATTTCATGACAGCCGGTTACCCTGCTTCTGTTGTGTTAACATGTATGAAATATATAAAATATAAGTGGGTGCCTCACGCCTGGCCAGCTGGTGCTGGGGGTGTCCTGCAGCACGGCCTCTGCCTGCGCCTGCACGCCCTTCCCCCTCACCAGGTCCCCGGCGTGGTGCTGGCGCACTTGGAAGTGCTTTTTGTCCCACAGCCCCCTCTTCTGCCTTTGCTCTGCTCTTCTCAGAGCACAAAAACTGACATTTTTGTAAAGCCAGTTTTGGTGAAGAGATGACATGGGCCTTGCTTCTCAGGAGATTTCTTCAGACCCTTATCTCCAATGGCCCACACTGAAAGAAACTGACTCCTCTGTAGGTGATGGGGATAATTTGGTATTTTTAAAGAATTCTGAGTAATCAGCGTCCAAAGAAAAGATACTGAAAATTGGTTCCCAAGGCAGTATTAGGGCTTCAAAGAGTATAGTGTTTTTTCAGACAGGAGAAAATCTTCTATTCCTCTTTGATACATTCCATTGTAAGAAAAAATAGCAGATCTGGATTTGGAAGTCTGTTCCCAGTGCTGCTTGGGCAGTAACGTACAATTGCCGTTGTCCAGTGAAACATATGTACTGTATACATCTCTCTTTTTTGAAAATTTCTGTATAATTTCCTGCTGACAGTTTATAGTGACGTTTAATCTCTAGGCTGTGTCTGCACCAGAAGAGGCTCCCACAGACTCTGCTCCCGAGAAGCCAAGTGACGCTGGGGAGGATGGCGCGCCTGAAGATGCAGCCGAGGTGGGAGCACGGGCAGGCTCAGGCGGGAAGAAGGAGGCATCGTCCAGTAAGACCGTCCCGGACGGGAAGCTGGTGAAAGGTATGCTGCCACTTGCATGTTGGCCTTGCACATTCCACCGTAAGTCGGCAAGCATAGGATCCTCGGTGACCTCAGACTCAGCGCCCTCACCTGCAGGCTGGGGTGGGGTTGGCGGCCCCCTGGAGGTTGCTGTGGTGAAACCTCCGCCTTCCACGCTGTGTCGTGCTTGCCTCACGTGGCATTGGAGGTAACGTGAGTGTGAGCAGCCCTTAGGTATGTGTCTATTTAAGTCTGTTCAGTGTACTAGACATTTGTACAGAAAGTATCAAATAATGCTTCATACTCCCTGGAACTTCTGAAACTATTTATATGCAAACTGTTGTACCAATGAAATTCATTTATTAATTTGTCAAAGTAGATTCCTTGAGAATCTCTACCAGGCAATACTTCACTCACTGTATTTCAGTTAGTTTGTTATGTTCTTGGAGGGAGACTTTCATGTCGCAGGACAGACAGGCACATAAAAATAAAAAGCCAGTGTAATTAAAAAGCAGACAGAAGCAAAGGCCAGAGCAGGCCCTTAGCCAGGAACCTCATGGAGCAGCAGTGGGCTCCCCCCGCGGGAGGGAGGTTCTGTGGAGGAGAGGTGTTCAGCTGGTGTTGCGAGAGGAACGGGAGGCTCTGAGGCAGGGGCGCAGCCCTAGGCAGGAGCCCCGTGGTGCGAGCTGCCCAGCCCCGTGCTGAGATGCGGTAGGTGGTCAGCAGTGACTTGGGGGGTGGCTGATGAAGGAGCCTTGGCCAGCTTGCCCAGGCGCGCCCTGTCGGGGAGGGGCCAGCACATCTGACAGGTTTTAGGTCAGCAGAATAACTTTATCCAGTCTGGTGGCTTTGTGATGCAGTTAAGCCACTGGAGCGACTTCAGAGATTTCCGGTGGCATTGGTGGCCTGGAACAGAGTGTGACAGGTGTGGCAGTGGGGTGAGGTGTGGCAGTGGGGTGAGGTGTGGCAGTGGGGCGAGGTGACAGCTCTTGGGTCAGAAGGAAAGGCAGAGTGGAGACAAGAGATTGAGGAAGTGGGCTGGGGTGATAAGAGGACCGTCCTTCACATAAAGATGCCTTGTTGTATGAGAATGGTGATCATTCAGCGAAACCAAATCCATGTGGATGAACCACTAACTAGGCAATTCACTATGTGTGTCTTTGGGCCTCTTATTCGAGGAGGTTACCTGAGCACAAATGATCCATGTCTCACCCTTCCCGGCCACCCGCAAACTCTCACTGGGATAATCAAAGGAATGTAATAAGTAGAGGATGAAAATGGTTATTGCTCTAGAAACCAGGGGGAGGTTCTGTCTATAGGTCAGGGTAAGGCAGCATACCTGGAGCTTGCAGAGAAGTGCCCTTAAGACTCAGGGCAGTGACTCCAGGGGAGTCGACTGTCAGCCACAGAGGGGCAGGCAGGAGGCTGGAACAAGCTGGGAGCATCCCAGAGGCAGCAGTACCTCATCCCTTCTCACGCCCCAGAACGCAACCACAGCCCGAGCCTGCCTGTTGCCCCAGGGTTTGTGAGCCCAGGGAAGGCGCCTGACCCAGCCAGCTATGGGGTGTGCAGAGGGGTTATGAGCCCAGGGAAGGCACCTGACGCCTGCCAGCTGTGGGGCCCGCAGAGGAGCAGCCCTGCCTACAAGGCTGCTGCCAACCAGCGTGACCTTCTCCACACCTCCCTGATTGTCCTAGAACCTGGCAGATGAAACAGCACACCGAGAAGTTTCCCGTCTACATCCACCCAAGCCTGAGACACTTGAACAGAGATCTACTCAATATCTGACAAAACCCATGCTAACTCTCAGTTCTCAAAAGCACAGGCCAGCCTCTCTTTGAAAAGATGCGGAGACAGAAATGTCATTGCGCCCACAGAGATTCCAAAGTTCGGGAGACACAGCTGAGCCTCCAGGCATATGGGCATCTCTGAAACACACTCCTGCGTAACAGGAGAAAAATCTTTAAGTCTCTAATTTGTATTCTACAAAATAGAAAATATTATAAAACTAGTGCTACTGATAATCAGACGTGGAAAAGATTGCTTAGAAATAAATTGCTGTGGAGTGTGGTGGCTCACACCCATAATCCCAGCACATTGGGAAGCCAGGGCAGGCAGATCACTTGAGTCCAGGAATTCGAGACCAGCCTGGGCAACACGACAAAACCCCGTCTCTGCTAAAAATACAAAAATGTAGCCGGGCATGGTGGCGCATGCCTGTAGCACCAGCTCCTCACAGAGGCTGTGAAGTGGGGGAGGATCACTTAAGCCTGGGAGATAGAAACCAGCCTGGACAACATCGTGAGACCATGTCTCTACAAAAAATTAAATTAACGAGGCATGGTGGCACCCATCTGTGCTCCCAGCTACTTGGAAGGCTAAGGTGGGAGAATCTTTTGAGCCCAGGAGACGGAGGTTGCAGTGAGCCAAGACCATGCCACTGCGTTCCAGCCTGCGTTACAGAGGAAGAAAATTATAGGTATCTTTTTAAGTACACAAGATACAACTAGAAGTTAAACTAGAAAATAAAGTATATGAGAACGTATATTATTTTAAATTTGAATGAATTTGAAAATCAGTGAAAAATATCGTTTTCTAAGAAAATGTAAGTGCTGAAATTATTTCATAAAGAAATAAGGAACCGACATAGATCTATAGACCTGAAAGAATTTTGAAAATAATTGGTTAGTGAAATACCTCTAAACCCGGGCAGTCAGCCAAGACAAATTAAAGGTCAAGTGAAGTCACCCTCAAGGAATAGAACGCCTACATCGTGAAAGCCACTCCAGAGCATTAAGAAAGATGGAAAGGTATGAAGCTCTCAAAGCTTGGCAGTCCGGAGACCACGATCACTTACAAGTGTAGATGTCAAAATATTAAACTGAATTCAGCTATGTATGAAAATAGTAATAGATTATGAGCAAGTACGATTGTTCCAGGAATCCCAGTATGTCACAAAATGAGAAGATCTTCTAGTATAGTTTATCATATTAACAGATGAGTGGCTTTCTCAGATGCCGAGAAAGCAGCAACATTCTCTCAAATGTTTATGATGAAACTTTAGTATAACAGTAATTGATATTGGAAAAACAGGCTCTCCATTTTGAAAAATAATAAGACATCACATATTTGACAACCATAATTCCATATAAATCCAGTATTTAAATGTAAAACATAAAACTAGAAAAGTAGGAAAATATAAAGGTAATTTTCCTTTTAAAATAATCTTGGAGCTGGAAAGAAGTGTCTAAGAACTGAAGCTGTAAATCATAGGGAAAGATTAGTAGGTCTGATGGGGGCATGGCCTGAATAAAGTTAAAAGACAAATACAGAAATGGCAGTAACTGCTAATACATAAAAATAAAGGTTAACATCCTCAGTATAGAAAGAGCTTTTATAAATCAATATGAAAAGACAGTCACTGACCTAGAGAAATAGACAAAGGACATGAAAAGATGGTTCCAAAAAGAAGAAAAATCAATGGCTAGTAAATATATTTTTTCGATGTATCCTCGTTAACAAGTTTTTATTTTTTGCCTCAAATTGATAAAGTTTAAAAAAAGTAACAATGATAGAGAGGCTGTGGGCAGTGGGAATACTGTTTTTGAGTGTAAGTTGATAGAACCCAGTCATATGGACTGAGTTTTAAATGAAAATGACCTTCTGTTCCTAGAAACATGTTTTACCAAGATGTCTATATATACATGGATGTTCGTTGTAGGGCATGTTTGTTTTTTAAAAAAAAAAAAACAAACTTGGAAACAGTTATGGGAAATTGTGAATTGGCATGTCCATATTGCTGTCTGTTTAAGTGGTCTGTGTTGACACAGAAACCTGTCTACACAGTAAAGAAAGGAGTTGCTGGGGCCAGATGCAGTGGCTCACGCTTGTAATCCCAGCACTTTGGGAGGCCGAGGGGGGCAGATCACGAAGTCAGGATTTCGAGACCAGCCTGGTCAACATGGCAAAACCCCGTCTCTACTAAAAATACAAAAATCAGCCAGGTGTGATGGCGGGCACCTGTAATCCCAGCTAATCAGGAGGCTGAGGCAGGAGAATCGCTTGAAACTGGAAGGTGGAGGTTGCAGTGAGCCTAGATCGCGCCACTGCACTCCAGCCTGAGCGAAACAGCGAAACTCCGTCTCAAAGTGAAAATAGCAGGTTATGAAACAAGGAGCTGTGCCCCCATTTTACACACATGTGCCATAGTACACTTCTGCCTGGGAATCCACTGATTATGTTCGGATGATTTTTTTCCATATTGGAATTGCAGTTGATCTATTTGCTCATATGTTTTCAAAATCTCCCACAGAGAATGTATATTACTTTTGAAGTTGGAAGTTAGCAATAAGAGTTGTTAGCTAAAAAACAGAAACCTATTTGCTATGGAAGATGGCGGGTTCACTCAGGGGTGCCCGATGCCATGTCAGCCGTGCATCTGTCCCCGCATGGTCCCGTCCTCCACCGCCTAGGAGATAGTGGACCGTCAGTGCCTGAATGCAAATCATAGTGAGTGGTGTGCAGGAAAGAGGTTGGGCATAGCTTGTCTGAGGAGGCATCGTGGGGGCCGATCCTTGAAGAGTGTGAAAGGGACAGGACAAGAGCAGGCAGCTCTCAGGCAGAGGTGAGGGGCAGTGCAAACATGGAGCAGTGGCCCCGATCACGCAGGGACGTGGCAGCCTTGGGAAGGAACTGGGTTTATTCTGAATGCAGCGTGAGACCACTCACTGAAGCTGTAGGACATGCTTTCCATGTGCTGTGACGTGATCTGCAAGGAAGATTCTAGGCAGAAGCAACAATTTTGTGATTGAAAAATTCCACATAAAGAAGTAATTCCTGATTCCCTGCACTGACCTGAGGTACCTTGAGAAACTTACTTAATCTTTTCAGCCTCGGTTTTCCCATGTGTGAAATGGGAAGCCTCTCAGTGTCTGTCGTGTGGAGCTGTGAAGGCTGAGTAAGGGAGGCCTGTGGGCTGTGGGCCATAGGCAACTCTTACTGTGAGCAGCTGTGGTTTTGGCTTTGTGTTTTCTGTGCATAGATCCTAGCTTTAAAATGTCTACTTGAGAGGCTGGACAAGGTGGATCACCTGAGGTCAGGAGTTTGAGACCAGCCTGGCCAACATGGTGAAACCCATCTCTACTAAAAATACAAAAAATTAGCTGGGCATGTTGGCAAGCACCTGTAATCCCAGCTACTCAAGAGGCTGAGGCAGGAGAATTGCTTGAAGCTGGGAGGCAGAGGTTGCAGTGAGCTGAGATCGTGCCTTTGCACTTCAACCTGGGCGACAGAGCGAGACTCTGTCTCAAAAAAAAACAAAAAAAAAGTCAACTTGAGGCTGGGCACGGTGGCTCATGCTTGTCATCCCAGCACTTCAGGAGGCTCAGGCAGGAGGATTGCTTGAGGCCAGGAAGTCAAGGCTGCAATAAGCTATGATTGCACCACTGCACTGCAGCCTGGGCAACACAGCGAAACCCTGTCTCAAAAAAAATAAAGAAAACAAAATGTGAAATGAAATAAGCATTGCTAGAAGGCGTTCTGGAAGCTTTCATCTTAATATTCTTATTTGTTGATTGCGTATTTTTCTAATTTGGGGAGATGGTTTGGAAATAATTGTTATTAAATCATTTTGTGATATATTTTAGTCTAGCCCCTTGTTTGTTTTGTTTTTTTATTTATTTTTTTTTTTTGAGACAGAATCTCACTCTGTCGCCCAGGCTGGAGTAGTGCAGTGACGTGATCTCAGCCCACTGTAACCTCTGCCTCCCGGGTTCAAGTGATTCTCCTGTCTCAGCCTCCCAAGTAGCTGGGATTACAGGCACCCGCCACCACACCCAGCTAATTTGTATATTTTTAGTAGAGACAGGGTTTCACCATGTTGGCCCTGCTGGTCTTGAACTCCTGATCTTGTGATCCACCCGCCTTGGCCTCCCAAAGTGCTGGGATTACAGGCATGAGCCACTGCACCCGGCCAATTTTTTTTTTCTTATGGAAAATCTCAAACATGTACGAAAACAGAATATCACATAATGACCACTCACGCCCCACACACGTGCTCATCATCTGGCTTCAGCTGCTGGCCCTGCTGCTTTTTATTTTGATGTTATAAAATACTGCTCTCCCGGTATCAGTGTCTTTGTGTGTGCCCTGTCCCCTGAGGCAGTCGTTGATGAAAAGTGGTTATATTTCAGAGGGTCTGGGCTATCACATGCTTAACTGTCTACTTCACATCACACACGGGTTTGGAGTCATAAAATGCTAAAGCAGGAGGACCTCCTCCAGGGACCAGCCAGGTAGCCCACCCTGTGCTGCAGAGGTGGCATCACAAACATAAGTTGCAGCCCTTCCAGAAGCTGCCTTGTTTACCCAGAACCCACTTCCCTCTCAGTCACCTGGTTTGCGGTGCACTTAGCATCCCCTTC
The DNA here is from genome assembly GCF_028885625.2 of Pongo pygmaeus. NCBI lineage: Eukaryota > Metazoa > Chordata > Mammalia > Primates > Hominidae > Pongo > Pongo pygmaeus. The sequence goes on from NC_072383.2 coordinate 130,647,715, forward strand.
ATTGTGGGTGACTTGAATATTCTTCATAAATAACAACTGATGGTTTTTTAAAATACTGTATCTTATTGCAACCAGTTAGTCCTTGTCAAGAGCCATTTATCACAGCGTCTGTAAGAGAAAGGGACTCTGCTCATTGAGTGGTGGGGTGGGGAAGATGATTTTTTCTTCAGGGCCTCCATATTTCCCTTAAATTTAAGCCTTCTGGATATTCTAGGAGGAGGGATTGCTTCTAAATTTTTGTCACGCTGGGTTTGACATTTTCTTACAGGTGTTGAAAATGGTCTAACATAATGCCTGTCACAAAGTAGGTAAAAATGTTTGCTGAATAAAGGCATGGATTCTGTAATTTTTGCTTTGTAAGAAAAGGCTATTTTTTATCATGGGGAATTTTTGAAAGAGACCTGTTTATAGTGGAGTCACATCATATGCCTCCTGAAGCAAATTTAGATATATGCTGAGCCATGAACTTTTTTTTTTTTTTTTTTTTTTTTAAAGAAAAATGAGGCCGGGCACAGTGGCTCACGTCTATAATCCCAGCACTTTGGGAGGCCGAGGCAGGCGGATCACGAGGTCAGGAGATCGAGACCATCCTGGCTAACATGGTGAAACCCCATCTCTACTAAAAATAGAAAAATTTAGCCAGGCATAGTGGCGGGCGCCTGTACTCCCAGCTGCTCAGGAGGCTGAGGCAGGAGAATTGCTTGAACCTAGGAAGCAGAGGTTGCAGTGAGCCGAGATCGTGCCACTGCACTCCAGCCTGGGCGACAGAGCAAGACTCCACCTCAAAAAGAAAAGAAAATGACAAGAATTGGCCATTTAAAATTGCAGGTGACTGCCCTGGCATCAGCAAGTGTGCCCTTGCCATGCAGTCCCCAGTCAGTGCGGTTCTCACAGCATGGTTCAGGGGCTCCCCCCAGCCTCACGCCGTGCAGTGCACATCTGCACAGGTCTGTTCTGACGGCACGGCGTCCCCCACCGTAGACCCTGCATATGATGTGGCTCCATGCTAGTCATCCCCTTCCCAGCAGCCGATGCTCAGGTGGGTAGCAGGGCCTGCAAAGATTTCCACTCTGTAACATGTATCATAATTCTCACCTTTCCTCAATAGCTTCCTTTGCTCCAATAAGCTTTGCAATCAAGGCCAAAGAAAATGATCTGCTTCCCCTGGAAAAAAATCGTGTTAAGCTAGATGATGACAGTGATGATGATGAAGAAAGCAAAGAAGGCCAAGAAAGTTCTAGTAGTGCTGCAAACACTAACCCAGCAGTTGCCCCACCCTGTGTAGTTGTTGAGGAGAAGAAGCCTCAACTTACCCAGGAGGAGCTAGAAGCAAAGCAAGGTTTGTTGATAGCTTTTAAACTTCTTGAAAGAAAGGAAATACCTAAATATAAGATTTATCTGCTAAGCCAAAAGATCTCGAGGCTGCCAACTAGAATCTGAAGCCTTTGGAAATCAGACCTATTTGGGAGTTGTGTAACATGGCTGAGGTTTTGAAACGTTCTTTTTTAGAGGAGTGAGCTCTGCTCTTCACTGGGCCTCAAATGCAGTGCCGTTGGCAGTTTGTTTTTGAAGAAACTGAGTTGGCCGTCTTAGCCCTAATGCGCTACAGTGGGATGCATTAATGGAAGCTCACTTTGCGCTTGGCCGGCAGCCCCAGGGTAAAAGGCTCAGCCTGTCTTCCCAGCTCAGGAACCAAACTAGGAGATGCCCTCTTGTGAGGCTGCCTCCCCACAGAACCATTGGGCCCTTGAAGGTGGTGTGTACCCAGCTGGTTTTCGGGCTGCGGCTCGTCTTCATGGGCCGCAGCGTGGCCACCACACCCACCCCAACACTGCTAGCAGCATGGGGACAGCATATGGTCTTCCCATCCCGACTCCAGAATAAATTCTGTTCTGCATTAAAGCATCAAATAATGGTTGCTGCATTGTGGTGGTTATCTATTCTAACTGATTTTCTTAAATTGCTTTTCCTGTATACACACATTCAGATCAAGCAACATTTAAAAGAGGCCAATTTTCAGGCCAGGCGCAGTGGCTCACACCTGTAATCCCAGCGCTTTGGGAGGCTGAGGTGGGTGGATCACCTGAGGCCAGGAGTTCGAGACCAGCCTGGCCAACATGGTGAGACCCCGTCTCTCCTGAAAAAACAAAATTAGCCGGGCATGGTGGCACACGCCTGTAATCCCAGCTACTTGGGAGGCTGAGGCAGGAGAATTGCTTGAACCCAGGAGGCAGAGGTTGCAATGAGCCGAGATCACGCCATTGCACTCCAGCCTGGGCAACAAGAGCAAAACTCCGTCTCAAAAAAAAAAAAAAAAAAAAAAGAAGGCCATTTTTCGACCACAATCCACCATCAAGAACTTCCATTGTGCTGTGGTGTTCTCCCTAAGCAAACTTGTACTCATGCCTGTACATCTGAATCTGTCCTTCCTGTGTGTAAACTAACCAACTGTCGGATCATTTGGAATAAAACACTTCTCATAGAGTGTTCATTGCCTGGTGTGAATATTTTGGATATATGCTGAGAGCCATTCTGAGGTTTTCATTATTCCAGCTTTCGTTAGTATAGAGTCTCATCAACCTTCTAACTCTGAAAGTAAAATGTCCAAAAAAGGGCACATTATAAACTACTTCTCTCAAAATTTGATTTGTCCAATGTATGTACCTATTCAGAAACTTTAACTAACTGCATCGTATGACACTTTTGCAACCTGTGAAAATTAAGATCAGATAAAATACTGTTTGCTCTAAACTTCTCTTTTTTCTTTGTTTATTCCTTAAGCAAAGCAAAAGCTGGAAGATCGCCTCGCAGCTGCTGCCCGGGAAAAGCTGGCCCAGGCGTCTAAGGAATCAAAAGAGAAACAGCTTCAAGCAGAACGTAAAAGGAAAGCGGCGTTATTTTTACAGACCCTCAAAAATCCTCTGCCGGAAGCAGAAGCTGGGAAAATTGAGGAGAGTCCTTTCAATGTCGAGGTATAGTAAAATCCCACATTGGTATCTGCGGGGCTGCGTGGTACATAGAAGCAGGGAGGATGTGTCTCCCTCCAGCTGCCCTAGTCTCTGGCCTGAGTGAGGGATATGAGCTCCCAGCCCTTCCTTTTACTTTATAGCTGTGAATCTAAGAATTTGACAACAGTTTCCCCCGTAAGTGCACATTCACATCAACAGCAAATACTGCCTGCGATTTCAGGGGAGCCTCTGCTTCACGGCTGCCCTTATGGGGCTGGCAGGAGGGCTTGGGGAGTGCCTCCCATGGGTCCTGCTGGGGAAATGTGATGGACACACTTCACTGGAGCCCCGCCTCCGCAGCAGCACCAGTATTGCACTCACACGTAGGGCAGAAATCCTTTTGCCACGGTCTGTATCAATGTCAGCACTTTAATTAAAGAGAAAAAGGAAGAGGGAGTTAAGAGAACAGACTCCGGGAGTACATGGCTCCTTCCTCAGTGGTGTGAGCAGGAATATGACCTTTCATGGGGGTCATCACGTGGCTGCCTTACAAGTCTCCTTGCCAAGGGGGGGTGCTCAGAACAGTGCCTCAGACCAGAGGCCTTCAGTAGACACTGGCTCCTGTGCCAAGGGGATTGCTCACGTGGGTGTCCGAGACCAGAGACCTTCAGGAAACACTGATGCCTTCAGCAGCAGCAGTACAGCAATTAATCATATTCAGCAAAAACTCTGCTTTTTTTTTTTTTGTCACATCAATTTAGAATCTTTTAAGTTTAATTTTAGATTCTTTATAGTAGTTCTGTCTCTGAATTTTATTTTGTATTTTAACTACAAGAATATCCAGAAATTCTTTGGGGAGTTTAGGAGCATTTTGGAGACATAACTCTTTTAAAGTAAGAAAAATAATAGAGTAGGACACATCCTTTGAGGATTAAAGGAGGATTGTCTTTGTATCAATAAACTGTGACAAAACTGGGCATTTTAGTAGCTAGTCCTATAATTGTAGGTGAATTAAAAGCTGACTTAACATTTGAACTATAATATTAGAATGGGTTTACATCTACAATTAGACAATAGCTAAAAAGTTGTGGTTTTATGTTATTTCAAGAGCACTTAAAAATCATTTTATAAAATCTTTCTCAACCTAATCTCTCTCTTTAAAAAAATGAATGAACACAGGAACAGAAAATCAGACACCACACGTTCTCACTTATAAGTGGGAGCTAAACATTGATTGCACATGGACACAGAGAAGAGAACAGCAGACTCGAGGGCTTCATTGAGGGTGGAGGGAGGGAGGAGGGTTAAGATCAAAAACCTCCCTATTAGCTACTGTGCTCACCACCTGGGTGATGAAATAAATAAAAGTTGGAAAGAATAAAAAAGGTAGTAACTCCGGGAATTTTACTTTTTGAAAAGTTTCAAACCTTCAAAAAATTGGAAAGAATGGTAAGATGCCCGCAGCGCCCCAGGCAATTGCATGCGCGTGCTCACTCATCTATATGTGCGCACATTGACCCACGTGTACTGGCCCTCTCTGCGAGTTGTTGCAGATGTGACCGCTGTGCCCTGAATACTGCAGCTGCATTTCCCATGAAGGGCCTTCTCCTGGGAAACAGCGCTGCATGCAGATTGTCCACTGATGGTACATCACTTTCTCTGCAGGCCGCAGCCACATTGCTCCAAGTGGCGCCACATGTCTTTTGTAGCTCTCTTTTTTTCCCATAGTACAGAATGAGCCTTTCACTTTAATTATATTGACATTTCTAAGAGTCCAGGGCCATTATTCAAAACTGATTTTCTGCTTGAAGTCACTTCACTTATTTTTCTGTGGAAAACAGCATTCTAAGCTCAGACTTTTCAAATGATGCTGAAGGCTGAATCAGCTTTCTTGTTTTGGGAGTCAGTCTGAAATCCAGTCTGAAATCCTCTCACATCTGGCAGGAGGCCTCAGAAATAATAACTGATGAGCAAGGAGGGGAGAATTAGATAAGAAGAGCAGAGAAGATGAGTTTGTGTGAGACCCTGTGGAGTCCCCAAGTGCCACAGGGTGGGCTCCTACCCTGATTCCTGAGTGCTCCGGCCACCCGCTGTAGCCTCAGCTCCACAGATCGGTGGTGCCCAGTCCTCTGAGCCATTTGACATGCCAGTCCCAGAAACGAACATTTTCAGGCAAGGTGGGAACCCCCAGCAGCCCCCCGGGACGCTATCTCACAGCCTTTCCACAGCTCTTCAGAGTCAGGGCTGCCTCCTGGCTCCTCACTTCAGCCAGTTACGGCCGAAGGATCTATGGTCATTCCTTAGCTTTAATAGGATTTCTTGGCTGGACGTGGTGGCTCATACCTGTAATCCGAACACTTTGGGAGGCCAAGGCGGGTGGATCACTTGAGGCCAGGAGTTCAAGATTAGTCTGGTCAACATGGTGAAACCTTGTCTCTACTAAAAATACAAAAAATTAGCTGAGCGTGGTGGAGCATGCCTGTAATCCCAGCTACTCGGGAGGCTGAGGCAGGAGAATCTCTTGAACCTGGCAGGCAGAGGTTGCAGTGAGCCAAGACTGCGACACTGTACTCCAGCCTGGGCGACAGAGCGAGACTCCATCTCAAAAAAAAAGGATATTCTGCAGCAATAAGGGGATGAAATACACAACAGCAAAAATGATCATGAGGACGCTTGTAGCCACACAGAAAATGCTTCTGATGTAATAAGCAGGAGAAGCACAGTATAAAATATATCCACTTCTGTGGTTACAGCCATGAAAATATGCATGTAGCAAGGAGGGAAGGGAATTTAAGAAAGTAAGGGACCTGTTACAGTGGCGTATGGGTTATCATGTTTTGATATCATTTGTGCAGCGGGTAAAGGGGTTGATTGAAAGACATTTACAAGAATACTTTAACCAGTTATATTACATGACTGTACGTGTATGTCGTAATAAAATTCCAGTGAAACTCAGTCACAAGAATAATTTATCACTAGCCCAGTTTTTCCTAATCTGCTGTAGTTCCGCATCACAGCAACCAGAATTATTTCCTTATAAACACAAGATATGTTACAGCTTAGGCCTTCGTCCTATTTATTTATTTTATTTTATTTATTTATTTATTTGTTTGTTTTTTGAGACGGAGTCTTGCTCTGTCGCCCAGTCTGGGGTGCAGTAGCGCAGTCTTGGCTCACTGCAACCTCCGCCTCCTGGGTTCACGCCACTCTCCTGCCTCAGCCTCCCGAGTAGCTGGGACTACAGGCTCCCGCCACCACACCCAGCTAATTTTTTTGTATTTTTAGTAGAGACGGGGTTTCATCATGTTAGCCAAGATGGTCTCAATCTGTCCTATTTATTTTTATACGTACCCTCTCACCTCTCCTGTTTGCAAGCATTGGTTTTTGAATCTGTAGAACACAGAAATGAGTGTTTAAATCACTAGGATGCTCTCCCTGGATATATGTGTGTGTGTATATGCAGATTACAGCTACCAAGCCATTTCAACAAAAATGTAATGGTTGTAGCAGATGATGATAAATGTCTTTAATTGCTTCTGAAACAAAAATACTTGTAATTAAATTGGCAATTGCCATAAATAAAATTCAAACTTGAAAATATTTTTAGCCTAAAACAACTTCTGGGACAGGTTACCCTTGACTTTACTAAGTATTCTAGCATCTACTTTACTTGCTGATGTTGAGACATTTGACCCAGCTATGTAGTTGTAAAATTCTCGGAGTCCAGGAGGACTTGAGACAAGACCACGTTTGGCCACCGCACGCCCTGGGTGAGGAAGCCTGCGTGGCTGAGTGTGCGCCGGCACCAGGAGGCTCATGGCACCCACAGGTCTGTTGGGGCCGTGGCTAGCTCGGGCTGGCTCTGCAGGGTGGCATGAGGACACTCCCTTATACAAGGCCTGGCATAACATGGCAGGAATTTTGCTGTCACCTTAAAGTTAACTGAAAACAGCCACAGTGCAGCTTATGTGCCTGAAGGACAGTCACTTCTCTGTCTTTGCTTTTTATAAAACTGATGTATACATGTGATTTTTAAAGTTCAAATGCTAGAGAAAGGTATAAAGCAAAGAGGAAAGGTCCTTTCTTTCTTGTGTATTTTTTTTAATTCCTGTGGAAATGGCACTTTTAAAAATTCCTCTCAATTCTCTCCCTTGTGTAGAGTTTGAGTTTTTAACATAAAGGTTACCATTTTACCTTTTTTAACTGTGCAGTTTATGCTGGCATTAAGTATATTCACACTGTGCAACAATTACCACCCAACCATTCCCCGAATGTCCATCTTCTAAAACCAAAACTCTGTAGCCATTAAATAGTCACTCTCCGCTCTCCCCTCCCCCAGCCCTGGCACCCGCCTGCTTGCAGCCTCTGTGAACGGGACTCCTGGGGACCGCATGTGAGTGGGATCCTGCGGTGTCTGTGCTTCTGTGCCTGGCTGACTTCACCTAGCGTGGTGTCCTCTGGGTCCAGCCATGCGGCAGCCGCATTGGACCCCCTTCCTTCCTTTTTACAGTTGGATGATGCTCGGTCGTGTGCATCTACCCCGTTTGTTTCCGAACACTTTGGAAGGCCAAGTGAACCCTTGAGGGGAAAAACTCAATTCGATTCATGTATGTAGAGACGTAAAACCTCACAGGGGATCATACCCTACGTATTTTTCTGACATCTTTTTTCACTTACAGTAGAGATCCTTCTGTTATTAATGCTTACAGTAGTGTTTGGTGTGTTACAGGCACTCGGTAGGTATTTATTGACCGAATGACTCTAAGTAGTTTACCTGTAAATCACCCCCTCTGTGTGTGCCCCTCCCCTGCTGTGGGAAATGTGAGCTGTGGGTCTGTCTTTGTGAACAATGCCGCTTTCACCCAATCTGTGTCCTGTGTCTTGTGTACTCCAGTGAGTGCACCCACAGGGGAAATCCTCACCATGGAATTCCTTTTTTAATTTGAGATACTGCTCAGTTGACCTCTGAAGAGATCGTAGCAGTTTTATGTGCCCCCGTAGGGTGTGAGGACTATTTCTTTATGCCCCTGTCGGCATTGGTTACCATCAGCCTTTCAGTGGGAAAGCAGCATCTGCTTTAACTTCCGTATTTAATGGTAAGTAATACTGAGTCACTTTACTAATGTCTCTTTTTTTTTTTTTTTTTTTTTTTTGAGGCGGAGTCTCGCTCTGTCTCCAGGCTGGAGTGCACTGGCGCGATCTCGGCTCAATCGGCTCACTGCAACCTCTGCCTCCCGGGTTCAAGTGATTCTCCTGCCTCAGCCTCCCAAGTAGCTGGGACTATAGGCGGGCGCCACCACGCCCAGCTAAGTTTTGTATTTTTAGTAGAGACAGGGTTTCACCATGTTGGCCAGGATGGTCTCAATCTCTTGACCTTGTGATCCCCCCGCCTCAGCCTCTCAAAGTGCTGGGATTACAAGCCTGAGCCACCGCGCCCGGCCACTTTGCTAATGCATATGAGACTGGAGAGTTCCCTTGACCCTTCTCAGGGCTGGCACAGGGCGTGGCTCATTTCCTCGCCGCCACTCAGTCCCTTACGGGAGGGACCACACGAACGGACAGGTGCAGGAACCAGAGCAAAGGAACGCTCCTCTAGCGGGAGCAGGCTCTGCGCTGGCCTCACGGCAGCCTCCAAGCATATTACAATGCTCTTTTAGCTCTGCCGTCCGGGAGCGGGTGTCTGTGACCCCTGGAGCTCCAGAAAGCCTGTGTTACAATCAATGTTGAGTGTTAATCAGCTCAGTGGAGTGTCAGGGTGACAGCCTTTACACCCTGCCCTCTTGGTACCTGAGTTGTTGTCCGGCGTCCAGCAAGACTCAGGTCACACGAACATATTAAAGAGTGGTGAATGTGGAGGACTTTATCGAGCTGTGGAAGTGGCTCTCAGCAGAAAGGGAAGCTGAAAAGGGGGTACAGCAGGAAGATAATTTTCCCCTGGAGTCTGGCCATCCCTCAGCCAAACTCCTCTCCAACATCCAGCTGCTTCCTCTCCTCTCTTCGCTCGGATGCTGTCTCTTCTGCATGCGTCCCCTGAGTCTGGAGTCTGGGGTTCTTATGGGCACAGGATAGGGGGCAGAGCAGGCCAAAAGGCAACATTCAGGTGGGAAAACAGGGATAGTTATCACTTTGGGCCACGGGTCCAGGCTTGAGTGTGAAGCCCTCACCAGTATTTCCCTGCCTCCTGCCCGTATCACATACATTCTCTCTTCATTCCTAGTGTGTGTTCTTAATCCAGGATGAAGAGAAAGCAGAAGTCTTCATTGAACCCCTTTTTTTATGCAGTCATTTACATAGTAGCAACAGACTGCAGGATGATTTCTTAGGTTCCACAGATTTTTTTCTTTTTCTTTTTTGAGAGAGTCTCACTCTGTCGCCCGAGCTGGAATGCAGTGGTACCATCACAGCTCACTGCAGCCTTCACGTCCCGGCCTGAAGCAGTCCTCCTACTTCAGCCTCCAAAGTAGCTAGCACTTACATGCACTTGCCACCATACCCAGCTAAATTTTTTTGTATTTTTGGTAGAGATGGGATTTTGCTATATTGCCCAGACTGGTCTTGAACTCCTGGCCTCAAGCAGTTCTCCCGCCTTGGCCTCTCAACATGCTAGGATGACAGGCATGAGCCGCTGCACCCAGCCCACAAATGTTTTCAAGTTACTGATCCTGCCGAGTTTACGATTCCAGTAAGAGTTTGAAAAGGAAATAGGAACCGAAACCCGCCTGTGTTTGCTGAATCTCTGCTATGTGCTAGGTGCTGAGGTGCTTTGGGATATGCATTAGAAGCTTGCTTGTTAACCAGTGACCATGACTGCATTTGAGCTGTTGCTGTTCACACATGGGCATTTCCATCAGGACAGCACAGCCAGGAAGAGAGTGGCGGCTCCGGGACCTGGGGCTCAGGCGAGGCCTTGAGGAGCTTACCAGAATAGTGAGGGCCCACGAGGACCAAAGACCCACAAGTGGTAAAGGACAGGTGGCCCCATTCGAGAAGACGTGTTCTCAGGCAGAACCGGAATGACAATGGGAGGCCAGTTGTGGAGAGCCTGGGATGCCAGAATAAGTGAGCATGAGAGACCAACAGGATGAGAGCCACATTTCCACTGAGACAGTGTGGCTGCGGGGCAGGGGGCGCTGGAGCAGAGTGGGGGCAGGGGTGGGAGGATGCACCTGGGCAGGACGTGGTAGGGCAGTGGGGCTGGGTGAAGGGATGGAGAGCGACACTGCAGTGTTGGTTATCCATTTCATAGTTAATGTAGTGCCCTTCACAAATAAGATTTATTTTATTTTCAAATACAATCAGATACAAAGTCGGTCTGCTTTTGAGCGATTTGTTTTGCCACAGTAGGAAGTAATAGTTGCTAGTTCATGTACTAATTTTGTTGCCAAATACTTCATTGTGATAAAGGGGGACTAATCAATGTTATTTTCCAGTGTTACAAAAGTGGCAGGCCGTAAGCTTTTAATGCTCTCATAAATGACCATTTTTCAGAAGTTATTTGCTTTGTCCCAGACTCTAGCTAAACCAATGTATGTCTGCCCCCTTATATTCAAACATGACTTCGGTTTTGATCATTTTTGCTGGAATATTAAAAATGCATCTCAAAGGCAGCTGTGGTTTCTGGAAAGCTGTGTTTGGCATCTGTCCTTGTGCACTTTTAGCACTTGAAGCTGAAAAAAGCAGTAATGTCAACATAATGAACCATCTTAATTCAGCCTGGCAGAGGTCACAGCAGCTCTAGTTTTCACCCTCATGGTGAAGGATGATCGTGTTGTTGGAATAAATAGACCTGGACTTGATTACAAGTGACATTTGAAAGTGTTGATTCAGATTGTCCCGTTACTTCAAAATGGAGCCCTAGTCTTTAACCACAGTGGTGAGATAAGTATTATTAATGACAGGCATTAGTTAGGATAAAGGCAAAAAAAAAAAGTTTGGAGGCTCAAATCATTAAGTTGGCAGTAGAAATATGAATAGAAACTCAGCTGGAGAGTTGATTCCTCGCACTCCTGTTTGTCTTGACTGTGCCTCAGATGGCGTCTCGCACCCATTTGGTTTTGTCTCTCACGACGTTTGTCAGGGACCATGTTTTTCCATCTCCCCTCTGTTTTAATTCAGCGCGTTATCAATCACACACCAAATTAGTGCAGTGATTTTGTGAGCGTGGAGAGAGTAAATGAGGAGAGTTCTTCACCAGAAAAAGACAGCAAAGACGTGTTTCTCTTCCTTCTCGTCACAGAACAAACTCCTTACTCGAGGGTGGAGTATGTATCTCGGCTCTCCTCTTCAGCTTTCTCTTTGTTTTCCTGGGGAAATCCCGGGCCTTGTTGAAAGGACCTGCAGCAGCTCTGACTTCCCCGAACACTCACAGGTACCCGTGCTGAGGTTCCCAATGGAGTCTTTCATCCCCGGGGCCGGCTTGCTTTCTGCGCAGCGTGTGCTCCTGATGTAGAGGCCGTGGATATTGGGGGGCCGGCTTGCTTTCTGCGCAGCATGTACTCCTGATGTAGAGGCCGTGGATATTGGGGGGCCGGCTTGCTTTCTGTGCAGTGTGTACTCCTGATGTAGAGGGCGTGGATATTGGGATTTTTTTAGTGCATCAGCTGATTTCTGTGGTGTCCACCCAGGGCTCGCCTCAGAGGATGTGCTCAGCTCACAAATCTGTGTTCTTTGCTCTTTGCAGAATGGAAGCCCTCTCCCTTTCGGTGTGTATGGGAGAGGTCATAGCTAGGATGTTGAGCCTCTGAAGTTGTAAAGCTTAGTACCTTTTTATTTGTTGTATTTTTAATTTAAAGGATCATTTAGCATTGCTTATGGGCAAATCCTGACTAATGCCAGAGTGGAGGTGTTCTTGGATATAGAGCTTGGTTTGTCATTGGACATTTGTGTGTTAGAATTATGTAAGCAATAAAATATTTTAGCTGGGCGTGGTGGTTCACGCCTGTAATCTCAGCACTTTGGGAGGCTGAGGCGTGCAGATCACTTGAGGCCAGGAGTTTGAGACCAGCCTGGCCAAAATAGCAAAATCCTTTCTCTACTAAAAAAAAAAAAAAAAAAAAAAATTAGCTGGGCATGATGGCACATGCCTGTAATCCCAGCTACTCAGGAGGCTGAGGCACAAGAATCACTTGAGGCCGGGAGGCGGAGGTTGCGGTGAGCTGAGATCACGCCACTGCACTCCACCCCGGCGGCAGAGCAAGACTCTGCCTCAAAACAAACAAACAAACAAAAAATAATAATAATAATAAAATATTTAAAAGTTTGACCTGAAAAATATTGTTACACTTACAGAATTTTAAATGAGAAAGACCTTTTTGATAAGAACTGTCCCACAGTAAAATGGATTTTTTTGCCAAGATGTCCCTGGAGATAATTTAGGCAGAGACTTAAAGATGAACTTCATAGCGGCCATCAGATCCCGAAGAGGAATTCATCCCTGTCCTCCTGCCCGCAGCACACCCACAACCAGGGAGCGCATTAGAGAGCACGGTGTAAATGGAAACAGCAAGGAGGCTGAACAGAGGGCTGAGAAATCACGGTGCCATCATAAAGCAGCCAGCTCAAGTGGAATTCATCTTAAATTGGGGCCTGCCCCACCAGGGCTCTGCTGAATTGCTTTTGATCTCAAAGCCAAAGTAAGAAGCATAACCGTAGAAGAATCATTTCTACAGTGTTTTCCCGCAGCCAGTTGGCCATGCCACAGTGGACCTAAGGAGAGGAAAGAAGGGAGGGAAGCCCCCTTAGCACTTTGCCTTTCACACATGCCGTCCTGCGCACACTGCCACGGGCTGGGCTGGAGCTCTCTCCCCCGGGAGCAGCTGGGGGCAGCCTGGGAGACTGGGTCCCACCCCAGCACCTAACCTGAATTTCTTCGAGGCACAAAGGATAAATTGCAGATTTTTCACTGTGTCTAAAGGTGTGAAATGTTTAATGGCTATATTTTAAAATTCACTTAAAGTGAGGAGAGAGTGAGCTTTCTGGGTAAAGAGGGGCAGGCTGCAGGCCTGTGCTGTTGAAGGGTGCTGTCTCCTGATCTGGTTCCGATGCACTGTGGTGGAAATGTGTCAGGATGCATTGAAGATTCATATGCTCTTCTGTATGTATGTGACACTCAGATGGAGAGGTTTTAAAACATCAAAGGGGAACCTAGATCTTCTTTAAAAATTATTGTCAGAGTAGTGCAGATATTCATTTAAAAACCTAATATTGGAGGTTTGAGGAATCTCTCCTCTGGTAGTTAAAACTTTTTTTCCTTAAGACCTATTTTTTTTTTTATTATACTCTAAGTTTTAGGGTACATGTGCACAACGTGCAGGTTTGTTACATATGTATACATGTGCCATGTTGGTGTGCTGCTCCCATTAACTCATCATTTAACATTAGGTATATCTCCTAATGCTATCCCTCCCCCCTCCCCCACCCCACAACAGGCCCCAGTGTGTGATGTTCCCCTTCCTGTGTCCATGTGTTCTCATTGTTCAGTTCCCACCTATGAGTGAGAACAAGCACTGTTTGGTTTTTTGTCCTTGCGATAGTTTGCTGAGAATGATGGTTTCCAGCTTCATCCATGTCCCTACAAAGGACATGAACTCATCATTTTTTATGGCTGCATAGTATTCCATGGTGTATATGTGCCACATTTTCTTAATCCAGTCTATCATTGTTGGACATTTGGGTTGGTTCCAAGTCTTTGCTATTGTGAATAGTGCCACAATAAACATACATGTGCATGTGTCTTTATAGCAGCATGATTTATAATCCTTTGGGTATATACCCAGTAATGGGATGGCTGGGTCAAATGGTATTTCTAGTTCAAGATCCCTGAGGAATCGCCACACTGACTTCCACAATGGTTGAACTAAAAAGGAACGTATTTTTTTCCAGCATAGCATCTCTAATACTCTAATACTGTGCTCCTCTTGTTGGCTCCGGCCGTCCACAGCCTGGGGGCTGGGAAGGGAGTGCTGCCTGTGAAAAGGCTCAGGAACCGGAGGGTTCACTCTCTCCTTTTGCATCCTGGGAGGTGACAAGGAGGTCACTCTGGATAGCCACAGGAGGAGACTTTCTAAGAGATGGTTGCTGTGTTTGTTGGTGTGAGGGGCCCAAAGTTGAAATTTTATAAATATACATCTTCAATGTTCTGTTTTCCCTGTTAACACCCAGATTTTCCTTTTATTCTTAGGAATCCAGCACTACGCCCTGCCCTCTACTGACTGGAGGCAGACCTCTGCCTACTTTAGAAGTTAAACCACCCGATAGGCCTTCGAGCAAAAGCAAAGATCCACCAAGAGAAGAAGAGAAAGAAAAGAAAAAGAAAAAGCACAAAAAGAGATCTCGAACAAGATCACGTTCTCCCAAGTACCATTCGTCATCCAAGTCCAGGTCTAGATCACACTCAAAAGCAAAGCATTCTCTTCCCAGTGCCTATCGGACAGTGCGGCGGTCGAGGTGGGTGTGAAGGGGGCGGCACCTCTGGTACCCTCCTGACCCCCGTGTCCTTCACGGGACACCCAGTAGAGCTAGGTAGAACGTTTAAAATCAGGGCTGCTTTCATTAAGCAGACGCGTGTATGCATGTGCGTGTGTGCCCTGCAAGTCCAAGTAAGATCTTTTTCAGATTTTTGTTTGTTTTATACTTAACTTTTTTTTTTTTTTTTTTTTTTTGAGACAGAGTTTTATTCTTGTTGCCCAGGCTAGAGTGCAGTGGTGCGATCTCGGCTCACTGCAACCTCCGCTTCCCAGGTTCAAGTGATTCTCTTGCCTCAGCCTCCTGAGTAGCTGGGATTACAGGCGCCCACCACCACGCCAGGCTAATTTTTGTATTTTTAGTAGAGACGGGGTTTCACCGTGTTGGCCAGGCTGGTCTTAAACTCCTGACCTCAGGTAATCCACCCACCTCAGCCTCCCAGAGTGCTGGGATTACAGGCCTGAGCCACTGCGCAGGCCTACACTTAACTTTTCAAAGCTCATAAACTACTGCCAGGTTTTTAAAAGTTGGTTTGTTTAAATTCTAATGGGTCCTGGAAGCAAGCCTACCCCGTTTGCTGATTGTGTGGAAGATTCACAGGGTGGTGTGCTGGGGGTCTTTTGTTTTATTTGTATAAGTGAAGTTTCCCATGCTAATTTGTCTCAAATGTGTAAAGTTGCAAGACAGGAGAACTCTTTAGCACTGGTTCTGGGTTTGGATTCTCTGCTCCGTACACGCACTCACTGGTGCCGCACTCTGCACCACACTCTGCACATGCACTCATCGGCACTGCACTCTGCACATACACTCACTGGTGCCACACTCTGCACACACTTTGGCACCGGTGAGCATGTGTGCAGAGATGCAGCGCCGGTGAGCGTGTGTGAGGAGGGTGGTGCGGATGAGTGTGTGTGAAGAGGGCGGCGCAGGTGAGCATGTGTGAAGAGGGCGCGGGTGAGCGTGTGTGAAGAGGGCTGCGCGGGTGAGCGTGTGTGAAGAGGGCTGCGCGGGTGGGCGTGTGTGAAGAGGGCGGCGCGGGTGGGTGTGTGTGAAGAGGGTGGCATGGGTGGGTGTGTGTGAAGAGGGTGGCGCGGGTGAGTGTGTGTGAAGAGGGCAGCACGGGTGGGTGTGTGTGAAGAGGGCAGCGCGGGTAAGCGTGTGTGAAGAGGGCGGCGCTGGTACAGAATGTTTTCTCTCCACCCTCCCTCCAGGAGTCACTTAAACCAAAGGCCTTCTTGATGAGGAGCCAGTTTTTCAGAAAGCAGGTTAACATTTCTGGCAGAAATTAAAAATGTAAAAACATTTAAGAGTCACAGAATTTACATCTTGGTGAAAACCACTTTTTAAAAACAAAACAGTGGCTGGCTTACAGGAGGTTGGCACAGCTTGCCCTGTTTTCAGGACCCCGTTACACCTTGGGTTCGCTGCTGAACACTGGCTGACTCCCCTCGGTTTCTCTAACGCCACACTGACTGTGCCCATCTAGTTTTTCTTCTGGAATTGGTGTTAGCTCTTATGTTTCTGTGGGAAAAATACAGATGCCTTGGGAGCTTTACGGGCTTTTTAAGTGTAATTTTACACATTTGCCTCTCCGAATATATCCTAAAAACAATATGCTTGCTTTCTTTACTTATTTATTTATTCATTTATTTATTTAGAGACGGAGTTTTTGCTCTTGTTTCCCAGGCGGGAGTGCAATGGCGCGATCTCGGCTCGCTGCAACCTCTGCCTCCCGGGTTCAAGCAATTCTTCTGCCTCAGCCTCCCAAGTAGCTGGGATTACAGGCATGCGCCACCACGCCCAGCTAATTTTGTTTTTTTAGTAGAGATGGGGTTTCACCATGTTGGCCCGGCTGGTCTCAAACTCCTGACCTCAGGTGATCCACCCACCTCAGCCTCCCACAGTGCTGGGGTTACAGGTGTGAGCCACTGTGCCCAGCCTGCTGTCCTTATTTTTACCCTGGCCAACACTTAAAGTTTGACAAGCATTTACACTCCTCTGCAGTGAAATTGGCTTTGACTCCATGATAAATCAATTTGATCTTTCACTCTACATTTTTGCAAGAGTTTTAAACGTTTCATCACTTCATACCCTTATACACGCAAAAAAGAAACCTTGCTATTTTCTAATCAAATGAACAGTTTTGCTAACATATCTTCAATTTTGAAGACTCCCAGGAACTTGTATTGTATATCGAAGCTTTTTAAAAATTTCTCATTTGAGGCCAGGCACAATGGCTCACACCTGAAATTCCAGTGCTTTGGGAAGCCAAGATGAGAGGATTACTTTGAGGCCTGGAGTTCAAGACTAGCTTTGGCAACATAGTGAAAACCTATCTCTACAAAATATTTTTTAAAAATTAGCCAGGCATGGCAGTGCATGCTTTGAACTCCTGAGCTCAAGCGTAGAGTCTGAGGTAGAAGGATTGCTTGAGCTGAGCTCAGGAGTGTGAGGCTGCAGTGAGCTATGATCACGCCACTGCACTCCAGCCTGGGTGACAGAGCGAGACCCTGCCTCTAAATGCAATTAAATGAAGATTAAAATAAAAAATTTCCCACTTGAAAATGTTTCTTACGACATTACGTAGCTGAAGATAGGCATAAACAAGCCCTCCTGGTAACCACATTCAGTAAAATTCTTCCCAATTTTCCTTTTCTACAGGCTCAAAAAAAAGCATAATTCCTTCCTAAATCCCAAGCCTTGGGGACTGATCATTGTAAGAGCTGTTCATGGTGTTTCTTTAGCATAAGAAATTAGCTCAGCTTTCATGTGGGGAGTTTTTGCAAACACAGCAGGTGTGATGTCTGATATTTCCGGGTATCCTACCATTCACTTCTAAGGACAGGTGATGCCGTGGCCCCCAGCTTTTCCCACGTTGGTATATTCAGAGCTGAAAGGCTTCACCTAACACTTGGAATTTCAGGTTTCTAAGTTGTACATCCTTTTTGTTGACTAGTCTATAGTAGAAAAGGTCATTTGACATATTATTTGAATGATTTATTTTAGGATAGATTTAGAGTTACATATTTTTGAATAATTTAGAATAGCTTTAGTTACATATTACTTCACATATACAAATATATCTTTATATTGTTATTATTTTATTTTTTATTTTTATTTTTTTTTTTTTTTGAGACAGAGTATCGCTGTCGCCCAGGCTGGAGTGCAGTGGCATGATCTCAGCTCACTGCAGGCTCCGCCCCCCGGGGTTCATGCCATTCTCCTGCCTCAGCCTCCCAAGTAGCTGGGACTACAGCCGCCCGCCACCTCGCCCGGCTAATTTTTTGTATTTTTAGCAGAGACGGGGTTTCACCGTGTTAGCCAGGATGGTCTCAATCTCCTGACCTCGTGATCCGCCTGCCTCGGCCTCCCAAAGTGCTGGGATTACAGGCGTGAGCCACCGCGCCCGGCCTATATTATTTTTATATATTCACTGCTGACAAGTCCAAGAAGCAAAATCCTACTCATTTGTTTGTAACTTTCAGTTAAAAGAAAAAATTAAGGTAAAAATTATCTGAGTATGGTTTCTACCGTGATGGTAGGCTACCAATTTTAATTCGACCTACATTTAAAATATTTTACAGTGTCAGCAGAGCAAAGTGTTTTCAGAACACTCAAATTTTTAATTAATCTCCATGGCCAAGGAGGTAGTATCTACATACTTTTAGTTAGTTTTAGTTAAATAACGGATTAAAAAGCATTTGATTTTGCAACTGAGACAAAATATGAAGGCAAAGTGCAAGTTTATTATAAAATGAAAATAAGAATATTATAAAACAAAACCTTCCAGGTGTTGGATTGTCTAGCAAGTTCTACCATGGGTGCTGGCCCCTGGCATTGGTTCCCCTCCACAGGGCCAAGGGCATAGCTGGGTGCAGAGACCAGCGGTGCCATGGGCTCTGGAGTCTGAGGACATAAGTTAAACAAGCTAGTCCAGCCCCAGATACTTGGGAGGCAGAGGCAGGAGGATTCCTTGAGCCCAGGAGATCGAATCTAGCCTGATCAACATATTCTCTATGACAAAAGAAGAAGAAGAAGAAGCTGGTGGTTTCTCACCATAACCTTTTCTTGTGGAATTCTGTCTCAGCTCTTCTGGGAACAGGGAGTGCGTGTTTTATTTAGTAGGATTGCATTTTTCTAAACTGGCTGCAAACCTGCCTCCTCCATCCAAGCTCTGCCAGCAATCATCATTTCCAGGGATCCAAGTGGCTTCAAAATGCGAGTTAGAAATGGGAGGGGCGGTGATCTCCTCAGTAATATGAATTATTGGAGTATAAAAGATAACTAAATTTTAACCAAAATATTGAAAGTGTTAATGCTGTTGTTATCAGATAGGATAAACTGTTACAAACGCAGCCTCCACTCAGAACGGATCAGACTTGTCACTTGGGCCTGAACAGACCTAATTGATCATTTTTAGTGACTGCTGCCAGCCTACAGTAGAATACTGCAGTTGTTAATATTTCTAATTGTGGTAGGATGCTATATGGAATGTATTTTGTTTTATATATTAAATTACTCAAATTCTATATGAAATACAGAAAGTTAAGATTAGAAAGCCTTCTTACAGCACAATGAATATTTCTTTAATGGCTATACTGTTCCTGTGGTTGAAGTCCCATTTATTTAATATGTCTAAGTTATAGGTGACTCTGGATCTCCAAAGGCAAATTAGTCATGGAAAAATCTTTAGTTTTGGAAAATCACTATGTTGCTTCTCAAAAAGTATACTAGTTACGACAAGGTAGTATTTAGTGTCTTTTATATCAACATTGAGGCTGGCACGGTGGCTCACGCCTGTAATCCCAGCTCTTAAGGAGGCTGATGCAGGTGGATCACCTGAGGTCAGGAGTTTAAGGCCAGCCTGGCCAACATGGTAAAACCCCATCTCTACTAAAAATACAAAAATCAGCCAGGCGTGTTGGTGTGCGCCTGTAATCCCAGCTACTCGGGAGGCTGAGGCAGGAGAATTGCTTGAACCCGGGAGGTGAAGGTTGCAGTGAGCCAAGATCGTGTCACTGCTCTCCAGCCTGGGCAAAAGAGCAAGACTCCGTCCAAAAAAAAAAAAAGATTAAAGTAAAATACTTTTATTGTCTGTTTTCATTTGTATTTTGATATCGTATCTGGTTCTCTATGTTAATGGAATGAAGAAGTACTCATGTAGTTCATTTACAACCTGAAATTAAATTTTAATAAGTATCAGCTTGAAACTTAAGTTTATTTTTAAAACTTTTGCTAAGATAGTCTCTTGTGTTCATTTAGTTATCTAAATGCATCTTCAGAGTTAGCCTGGGCTTCTGGGAGTTCTAGATAGATCTTTGAATGTTGTCATTTTAAGATATCTTCCAGTGTAGAGATTTATATGATAAAAATATATTTCTGGCCGGGTGTGGTGGCTCACGCCTGTAATCCCAGCACTTTGGGAGGCTGAGGCGGATGGATCATGAGGTTGAGACCATCCTGGCTAACATGGTGAAACCCCGTCTCTACTAAAAATACAAAAAATTAGCCAGGCGTGGCGGCGCCTGTAGTCCCAGCTACTCGGGAGGCTGAGGCAGGAGAATGGCGTCAACCTGGGAGGCGGAGCTTGCAGTGAGCCGAGATCGCGCCACTGCACTCCAGCCTGGGCGACAGAGCGAGACTCCGTCTCAAAAAAAAAAAATTATATATATATATATATATATAATTCTTTGTAGAAATTAGCTCCCTAAATACTTGGGGTTGGTGAAGGAGACCGGGGATTTGGAAGAGTTTCTTAGGAGTCTTGTTTAGCATTCAGAAGGGACTCAGGCCACACTGGGTTTCTATTTTAGGTTGAAAGTTGTGGCTCCTCACTGCCCTTTTTCCCCACAATAAACTGCATAGCAAGTCAGTAACAGCGATGACTCATCTCCTAATCCTGCTCCTTAAAGGGGGAAACCAGATGCTTCAGTTCCCCGAGGGGTAGTGTTGATCATGCCAAGGTGAGGACCATCGTTCCATCCCTTGCAAAGTGAATCAAAGTGAATTGTAGCGAAACACAGATAAGACCAGAGGGTGTCTGCACTGAGCAGTCCAGGAAGGAGGGGAGCTGCAGCGGCTATCACTGGGCTGGGGACACGAGGAGGAACTGCAGGTGACATCAGATCCAGTTTCAACTTGAGGAAAATTCAGCCCTGGGAGCTGCTGGTAGAGCCCAGACCTTGCTGCTGAGTCATCTGCAGGGATTATCCCGGGAGCTGCTGGTAGTTCCAGCTGTGGTAGAGCCCAGACCTTGCTGCTGAGTCATCTGCACAGATAATTCCATGATTGAAAGGCCGTGGGTAGAGACGTGAATGGAGAAAGTGGAGTAGATGAAATGGTTAAATGTTGGAGAAAAGAGGCTATTTATGAATATGACCACTGTCATTCAGATAAAATTTCTGGAGTTTTATCATTGAAAAAAGTCTCATTATGTTTCTATTTGAAAGCAAACCATTATGCTTTTTTGAGGAAAAAAAAAAAAAAAAAACCTATGAGTCACGCTATGCTTGAAAGTGTTTAATTCAGACCATTTCATCTTTAAGAAGGCCCCTGGTCACATTATACAGATGATTTGCTTATTAAATGGAATTCCTGTTTCTTGCACTATGTTGTGGTGTCAATATGAGAAGCCTAATTAACAGAATAAAAAGCATGAAAGCTTCTTTAGCTAAAGTCAAACTTACAGAATTGTCTAATGGTATGTAGCCCCTCGTTCTGAGATGGGCGTTTTCCCCAGATAACTTGAAAATCTACTGGTAACAGCCACTTCCCTTTAAAGAATTCTATTACTAATAGCCGCGACAAAATGATATTGTATTTCAAAGTTACGAATTTGCAGGCCTTAAAAACTAACTTATTTTTCCTGATTATTGGGTTTATTGTAGAATTCTACGTGTAAGCATTCCCTAGCCGCTATAGCTTTGAATAAGCAGAGCTTTTTTCAGAGTTCTGGTAGCGCTCAGCCCAGCACCTTTTATTCTGAATGTGAAGTGTGTGCCTCCGTGTCACAGAGCCACAGCCTCCCCAGGGACGCTGCGCGCGGAGCCCTGTCAGAGCAGCGCGTCAGTGACAGCGGCAGCCAAGCCAGGAAGTTATCAGGCAGCCTCGACCACCACCAGATTTGACTCCGCGAGCTCTTTTGAGGGAAAACCTGGTAAAACGTCAAGGTGTCTAACTGACCTCGCCTTTATCATCTGTTCTGTAAATCTTAGGAAAGGTCTGGAAAAAAAATCAAAACCATTCTATCCGTTAAAGGGCAGCCACTCCTGGCCCTCCAGGATGTCAGGGGCTGAGTGATCCCAAGCTGATCTGTAGAAGCACAGCCTGTGGCATTTGCGGTTTATTGTCATGAAAATGATTCAATGTAGAACTTTTTCAAATGGCAAAATCAAACCGCTCTTCTTTATATTGTTTTTGAATGAGTTGTCATGGAAACAAAATGGAAATAAATGGTGTTTTTTTTCCAGATTTGTGCTCATTGCAGGTCTTCCCAAAATAGTAGCTTTACTGAATGAACAAAGAACTAAAATGAAGGTCCCAAACTCATCGCTAAGGGGCCTCCACTAAAGAGCATCACCCCCGGAGGGGCGCGGGTCTCAGGGTCCTCGTGGCCGCGTGTGGATTATGTCACCACAGGAGAGGAGCGAGTCCTTTCCAGGCACATGAGGAGAAGGAGTCAGTGTTAATGGGGGGCTTTGCTTCTGTGAAATCGCATACACTTAAGTTAGCCAAAGCTGTCGTGAGACTGGCATTTCCGAATTGGATTGAGGGTTTCAGGCTTCATGCCAGCACACCACAGCCTGTTCCTGAGTATCTGTGCTGAGAGGCCGTAAGATTAGTGTGAACAGGAGAAATTTCCAGGTAGGCCTCTAGCTTCATTACCATTGGGTTTCTTACTGCCGGTATTCAGACAGGTAGACATGACTCGCTGGAGTTTGATTGCCTCTTCTTACCTCATGTTGGTAGAAACATCAGTGAGCTGAAATGTATAGGGAGATAAAATGGGCAGAGGTAGGAGGAAGGAGGAGGAAGCGCCAGCCTGAGGTGGTCATAAATTGCATACTCAGACGGTGGCTCCTGGGGAATTGGTTGCCATTGACTATGTGAAGCAGCTCCAGCCTCCACGCCAGTTGCATATTGGTTAAAAGTTTGTCCTTGGTGCGATAAGTGTGTGGAACGGGAGAGAGACCATCTCTGCCTCTGAGATGGGATTTGGGTTTTAGTTCATTGTCGGTAGAGTAGTGAAGTGTGGCAGGGGTTCTCTGAAGCCTCAGGGTCTACACAGGCAGCACCCTGAGGAGCAGCCTCTGCAGACGGGGCCTGATCTCTGCCAGGGCAGTAGGAAGCGTGACACGTCCCGCCAGCCAGGCCGCAGAGCTGAACGCTCCCTCCTCCCCTGTCCAGGTCCCGCTCCCGGTCCCCTCGGAGGAGAGCCCACTCCCCTGAGAGACGGAGGGAAGAGAGGAGCGTGCCCACTGCCTACCGTGTGAGCAGCAGCCCTGGGGCCAGCAGGAAGCGGACCCGCTCCAGGTAGGCCACTGGGTGTGCACGCAGGTGCCGGATGCGGGCCAGGTTTCCCGGGGTGGAAAGGGCGTCTGAAGGTTGGGTATCTGTGAGCAGAGCTGTGGATGACTAGAGGGAGGTGCTGAGTTCTCCCCCCCACCCCCAGTGGCGTGGCCATCACTGTTGACACTTGATCACACTGAGCTCCTGTGTCTGGCGGGCGGGGGTCACTTACCCACCGGGGCTCTGCATGGCCTGGCTTCGTGTCCAGCTTTCCACTGTGCTGGTACCTCGGCTGGGTCCACATGCAGCTGCTGCCCCTCTACCTGCTGGTGGAGAGGACGGGAAGGCACAAACAGAAGGAAAATGCACGTTTCTGGTCCTAAAGCCTCCTGGTCTCAAGTGCAGTCACTGTGGTTGCCTGGGTGCTGTGTGACTCTGACCACGGCCCAGGCTGGAGCTCCCGGGAGAGGCCACAGAGCCCTACTGGGGCCCAGAGGGCAGGGAGCACCCACCGCTTACCTCTTGACCACTAAGGAGAGCCTGTCTTGGTTGGAGCAGGAGATGGAGGGAGGTTGGCGTTCATGTTCATCAAGTAGAAGCCCCAGCCGTGGTGCCTGGCAGGGCCTCTGACAGCCCAGGGTGCCGCGGGCTCACCCCTCACTCAGTGCCTGGCACTCAGTAGAGGTTCCACCTTTCACTTCAGGAAATACGTCCACCATCTCTCCTCTCGCCCCGGCTTCCAGTAGCTGTGGACGGCCACCTCCATTGGTGCCGCCAGTGAGCACTACCCTCTCGGCCGTGGGGGTGCCACCTCACGAGCGCCTCCTCTGGTTCTCACCCACTGATGTCGCCACCCAGTGCCTTGCGTGGGGCAGCCGTGCATTTCTACTCTTTCCAAGCACAAGGAGCTTGTTTTGTGTCACCATGTGGAGTTCGTGCAGCCTCCTGGCTGTGTGGGTGGACCGTGTCTGTGTCTGGAGCTACACAGAGAAGGATGGAGCATTGCACATCGTAGCCTTGAGTTTCTTAACATGGTGCTGCTAAGTGCATGGGGGTCAGGACACTCAGGGTCCCAGAGCCTTCCAGAGGACGAGTCTTACATTGCCAGGGTCACCCACACACTGGGACCCTCCTGCTCCTGGGATAGATGGCCCCAGCCATCACCCACACGGCCTAGCCACAAGGCACACACTAGGCAGAGAGCCGCAGCAGATCCTCCCCACAGCACCCTGGGCAAGAAGACCGTGCTGCGATTGGCCTAGTACCACAGTTCCCTCCGTTGACAAGATGTGATTTTTTTCTTAAAACAGAAAAATTAGCAAAGGAACTATAAAGCGGATAGATACCAGCAAATGTTTCATGTACACCTGGCTCTGTTTATAAATTACATTTTGTTCCTTAGTAATCCTACACTGAGCATTCATGTCTACTCTCATACAATCTGATGAAAATTAAAATGTTAGAATCCATCCCTTAAACAAGTAATTTCACATCAGAAATTCACCATCACCTTTGTTATATGTGAAGGGCATGGTTAGAAATTAATTCCTTCTGTCTCAACAGAAGAGGCCTTGCTTTGCCTTCACATTAACCTTTGCTTTAAGAGAGACCTCGTGGGAGCAGGTGGTGATTGTATCTGGAAGTAGCAGCGTCCTGATGGCCAGCCAGCACACTCAGACACCAGACTCACGTGACCTGCTGACATTCTCACCGAGCACTAACAGGTCACACAAGAGAAGCAAAGGGTTAGACTCAGTGCAGTGCTGAGCCCTGCGCTGCCCTGCCCAGACAAACGGGATTAAACCTGCAAACCTAAGTCTGCGGAGTGTTAAACTGTGATTCACTAGGAACTCAACAGAGGTGAATACGTGTGTAATTACTGGTCAATTTAATTACAAGCTCCCAGTTAGTCTATAAATCCAGAATATGGGTTTGGTTTGGTTTTCTTTTGGGGGTGTTTTTTTTTTGAGACAGGGTCTCACCCCGTTTCCCAGGCTGGAGTGCAGTTGCGTAATCACAGCTCACTGCAGCTTCTACCTCCTGAGCTCAAACCATCCTCCCACCTCAGCCTCCTGAGTTGCTGGGGCCACAGGCTGTCACCACCATGCCTGGCTGGCTGCCCTCCAGCTCCTGGCCTCAAGTGATCAACCTGCCTCAACCTCCAAAAATACTGGGATTGCAGACATGAGCTACCGTGACTTGTACAGAATATGTTTTATTAGCAATCATCGTATTAATCTTACAGCCAGGCTGTGTCCCTGTCTCAGAGTGGGCGTCCACTTCCTTGCTGCGGTTCAGTGCACATAATTCAGCTACCAAGTTGCTGTCGCTTTAATGCTGTGCCAGCACCAGACCAAACCCAGGGAAATGCCCACTACCCAGATTTGATTCTTTTTTTCTTTTTATTTTTTATTTTTATTTGAAATAGGGTCTCACTCCCATTGCCCAGGCTGGAGTGCAGTGGCACGATCTCAGCTCACTGCGGCCTCAACCTCCTGGGTTCAACTGATCCTCCCACCTCAGCCTCCTGTGTAGCTGAGACTACAGGCACAGGGAACCATGCCCAGCTAATTTTTTGTATTTTTGGTAGAGACAGCGTTTTGCCATGTTGCCCAGGATGGTCTCAAAATCCTGAGCTCAAGCATTCTGCCTGCCTCAGCCTCCCAAAGTGCTGGCGTAAACCACCATGCCCGGCCCTAAAGGGTCATTTCTGTAAACTGATTATTGCCTGATTGTTTCACTGACTTCTTACTTTGAAATTTTTTTAACTTATAGGCAAGTTTTTAAAATAGTACAATGGGGCCAGATTCAGTAGCTCACACCTATAATCCCAGCACTTGGAGGCCAAGATAGGAGGATCACTTGAGCTCAGGAGTTGGAGGCTGTAGTGTGGGCTGTGATCGTGCCTGTGAATATCCACTGCACTCCCCCCCCCCCCCCACCTGGGTAACAGAGTGAAACCCTCTCTTTCAAAAAA
The DNA here is from genome assembly GCF_028885625.2 of Pongo pygmaeus. Classification (NCBI taxonomy): domain Eukaryota; kingdom Metazoa; phylum Chordata; class Mammalia; order Primates; family Hominidae; genus Pongo; species Pongo pygmaeus. The sequence goes on from NC_072383.2 coordinate 130,673,611, forward strand.
AAGTGTACAATAAACACCCATAATGCATAAAATCTGTAGCTCAGTTCCACAAGAGCTGACATTTTGCCACGTTGCTCTCTCTCACCCCTTCCCATCCTGCGCATCCCATCCACTCCCCTCCCTCCCTCCTCCGTTCATGTGTGTATTTCATGGCCTTGGTGTTCCTGAGAATTCCAGGCCAGCTCCACTATAGATGGTCCCACAGTCGGGCTTCGTCTTGCTGCGTCCTCGTGGCTGGGTTCAGGCAAATGTTTTGGCTGCGTAGGCGACATTGCGTAGCTTCCCATTGCATCACAGATCAGGACACACAGAAGTGTCCATTCGTCCCATCATTCATGATGCTGAGTTTGACCACTTGATTAAGGCTGCATCTGCCCCCTTCGTCTCCCCACCGGCGAGGAATCCAGGAGGTGACACTGAAGCAGCGCGGCTCTCCTGCTCCCAGCAGCTGTCTTCTCGTTTGTCTCAGCATCCCTGGGTGACCCCTGCCTGAATCAGTTCTTACACTGCTGACTGCAAAATAGTGACTTTCCCTCTCTCTTCTTCCTTCTGTGTTTATGCTGAAGACCCTGCCCCTTTGTTTAAATCTCACCAGGGACTCAGGAGTATTTTTGGTTTTGATTTTTTATTTGTTGTGTGATAATCTGTTGCTATTATTATTCTATTAGATGGTGACATTGTCTCCAGTTTGGCCAGTGGCAACCCTTTCAAGTCAGTTCTGTTCTTTTGACACCTCCCATAGTTCTTTGCATTCTTGCTTTTGGTACAAGATGTTCCAGGTTTACCGGGTGTTTTCCCTGCTACAGCCCTGGAATCTGCCATTTCTTCAAGGACCTCTGGTTCCTTTTAGTGAATATTTGAAAATCCAGATGTGGACGTATGAGGAATTTTTAGGAGTAAAATTTGGTACAGTGTGGAAATATGTAAAACAACATTCATGAAAGTTATTTTGAGTACGTCATAAAAGTGTTTTTAGGAGTAAAATTTGGTACAGTGTGGAAATATATAAAACAACATTCGTGACAGTTATTTTGAGTATGTCATAAAAGTGTTTTTCAGCCAGGCACAATGGCGGGCACCTACAGCCGCAGCTACTTGGAGGGCTGAGTGGATCTCTTGAGCCTAGGAGTTCACATCCAGGGCTTTTCACAAGAATATTGACCAAATCTTCTGGTAGCACACTTCAACAAGATGTCCCGGTTATCTTATTGTAGCAAATACAATGAATGATTAGTTACAAGTTTTTCCCATTGAGTTTCTAGTACTTAACACTGCACAAGGCACATGGACAACTATTTGTTGAGTGAGTGAATGGGAGTTTACTGCTGCAGTAAAGATCTTTCTTTATACATGAAATGTTAATTCAAGGTAGACTTTGCTAACTGAAGGATGCATAACCTAATTCCCTAGAGCAACCACTAAAAACAAAAATGTAGCTAAAAAGCCAATAGAAGATACAAAGTAGGATTCTAGATGCTTTCTTAAATTCATGAAACAGCAGAAAAGGGCAGGTGTGGGAAAGAACAAATGGGACAAATAAAAAGCAAGATTGTAGACTTAAAACCATCTGTAAAATAATTACATTAAATGTAAGAAGACTAAAGACTAGTTAAAAGGCAGTGATTGTGGAGTGGATTAAAGAGCAAGACCTAGCCTGGCGCAGTGGCTCATACCTGTAATCCAGCACTTTGGGAGGCCCAGGCAGGCGGATCACCTGGGGTCAGGAGTTCAAGACCAGCCTGGCCAACATGGTGAAACCCCGTCTCTACTAAAAATATAAAAATTAGGTGTGGTGGCATGTAATCCCAGCTACTCGGGAGACTGAGGCAGGAGAATTGCTTGAACCTGGGAGGCGGAGGCTGCAGTGAGCCAAGATCACGCCACTGCACTCCTGCCTGGGTGACAAAGTGAGACTCTATCTCAAAAAAATAAATAAACAAAACTTTTCCACCAAACTCCAGGTCCAGATGGCTTCACCAGTGAATTCTAACATTCAAGAAAGGAGGGGCCGGGCACAATGGTTCACATCTGTAATCCCAGCACTTTGGGAGGCTGAGGCGGGCAGATCACGAGGTCAGGAGTTCGAGACCAGTCTGGCCAACATAGTGAAACTCTGTCTCTGCTAAAAGTACAAAAAATTAACTGGGTGTGGTAGTGTGTGTCTGTAATCCCAGCTGCTTGGGAGGCTGAGGCAGGAGAATCACTTGAATTCGGGAGGCGGAGGTTGCAGTGAGCCGAGATTGTGCTCCAGCCCGTGACAGTGCAAGACTCCGTCTCAAAAAACAAAAAGAAAGAAGAGATGCTCTTTTTAAAAAATAGATGAAGGAACACTTCCCATCTCATCTCTTGAGTCCATCATAACTCTCAAAGCTAAGCCAGATAAGGATTCTGTGTTTGGGGGAAGGGGTGTGCACATGCACCCTTGTCTGTTCACAGATCAGCACTGTGTGCGCCCGTGTGTGTTCACAAACCAGTACTGTGTGTGTACCTGTGTGTGTTCACAAACCAGTACTGTGTGTGCACCTGTGTGTTAACAGACCAGTACTGTATGTTCTCCCGTGTGTGTTCACAGACCAGTACTGTGTGTGCACACGTGTGTGTTCACAGATCAGTACTGTGTGTGCCCGTGTGTGTTCACTGGTCATTACTGTGTGTGCACCCGTGTGTGTTCACAGATAATTACTGTGTGTGCGCACGTGTGTGTTCACGGATCAGTACTGTGTGTGCGCACGTGTGTGTTCACGGATCAGTACTGTGTGTGCGCACGTGTGTTCACAGATCAGTACTGTGCACGCACGTGTGTGTTCACAGACCAGTACTATGTGTGCGCCCGTGTGTGTTCACAGGTCATTACTGCCTGTGCGCACATGTGTGTTCACAAATCAGTACTGTGTGCGCCCGTGTGTGTTCACAGATCATTACTGTGTGTGCGCACGTGTGTGTTCACAGATCAGTAGTGTGTGTGCGCACGTGTATGTTCACAGACCAGTACTGTGTGTGCATGCATGTGTGTTCACAGACCAGTGCTGTGTGTGCACATGTGCCTATGTTCACAGACCAGGACTCTCAAGAACATAGATGCAAAAATACTTCACAAAATATTAGCCAACTAAGTATTACTGAGACTCCTGTTCTCCACAAGTTGATGCAGAGATGCAGTGCATTCCCACTCAGAGCTCCCACGGCTTTTCTAGAAATTGGCACACAAACTCCAAGCATGTGTGGAAACGCAGATGACCTGGGAGAGCCAGAACAACCTCCTTGACAAAGAGCAGGATTTCAAGACTTGCCAGAAAGCTACAGTAACCAAGGCAGTGTGGTGTCAGCATGAGGATACAATAGAGCAGTGGGATGGAATAGAAAGTACAGAAAAGAAATTCCATACCCAAAAGGCAGGGGGCCGGGACCACAGCCACAGCGATTCAGTGAGGAAAAAGAGAAAGGAAAGCCTTTCTTTCTTTGTCTTTAGAGACAGGGTCTCACTCTGTTGCCCAAGCTGGAGTGCAGCAGTGGTGTGATCTCGGCTCAGCCCGGCTGACTGCAGCCTCCTGGGCTCAAGGAATCCTCCCGCCTCAGCTGGGACCACAGGCACACGCCACCATGCCCGGCTAATTTTTTTTTTATTATTTGTAGAGACGGGGTCTCGATATGTTGCCCAGGCTGATGTTGAACTCCCAGGCTCAAGCAGTCCTACCTTGGCCTCCCAAAATGCTGTGACTGCAGGCGTGAGCCACAGCACCCAGCCAGGAAAGCCTTTCCAACAAAACTTGCATGAACAGCTGGGTATCGGAATGGGGAAAAAGTGCACTGCACACTATATGCAAAATTTAATTCAGGGCAGATCAGACATCTAAACAAAAACTAGAACCATTAAGCTTTTTGAAGAAAACACAGAATCTGTTCATGAATTTGAGGGTGGCAAAGATTCCTTAAGATGTAGAAAACCCTCTGATAAGAGGAAAAAACCAATTAGACTTCATTGAAGTTTAAAAACTTCTCTCAAAAGGCACAGTTAAGAAGATGAATAGGCAGGCCGCAGGCTTTGCTGCATGTGTCTCTGACAAAAGCCTGTGTCAGTACCAAAAAGACAAAGGGCCCAATTAGAAGGGGGCAGATGACGCCAGCCGACTTCACAGAAGGATCTCTTAAATAGCCGGTACACACGTGGAAAGATGTGGAATGGCATGAGTCACCAGTCAGGGACGTGCTGATGAAACCAACAAGACAGGACTGGACGGGGGTCGCCCGTCCCTGAAAACCAGGACGGGCTCTGGGGAGAGTGGGCAGGGGCCCAGCGGCTGTGCTCTCAGACACTGGGTTGGGAAACGTTTGCGGTTTCTTGTGACATTAAGTATACACCTACTCCCTGACCAGCTGTCCTGTTCCTAGTTGTGAACTCCTCTATAAAGTCAACATTTAACCAAAAACACTTTGATTCATAATTACCAAAAACTGGAAACAACCAAATCTCTATTAACGGGAGAATGAATCAACAGATGATGGTAGCGTCCTGTCATGTAATACTATTCATCGGTAAAAGGAACAAATTGAAGATCACCCCACGTCGTGGAGGAGTCTCAGACATGCTTTGCTGAGCAAAAGCAGCCAGACACAGGCCAGGCATGGTGGCTCACACCTGTGATCCCAGCACTTTGGGAGGCCAAGGCAGGAGGATTGCTTGAGCCCAGGATTTCCAGGCTTTCTTTTTTTTTTTTAGTAGAGACCCCCATCTCTACTTAAAAAAAAAAAAAAAAAAAAATTAGCCATTTGTGGTGGCGTCTGCCTGTTATCCCAGCTACTTGGGAGGCTGAGGCAAGAGGATCACTGGAGCCTGGGAGGTCGAGGCTACAGTGAGCAGGGATTATGCCCCTGCACTCCAGTTTGGGCAACAGAGTGAAACTGTCTCAGAAACAAACAACAGAAAACCAAGAAGCCAAACCAACAAACAAACACAGAGATAGTGTGGGGTTCATCTACATAGAGCTTTAAGCTGTGCCCTAGAAACCAGAGCAGTGGGGAATGCTGAGGGTGGAGAAGGGGTATAGACGGACTTGAAGTGGCATTGAGGAATCTTCTGGAATGAAGGGACACCCCTGCGTGGATAGGGCCCAGGTGTCAGGGTGTGCGCACTTGCCAAGCTCAGTGGCAGCACCGAGGACAGCGTTTCACCCAATGGACGGTGGCACCTCAGTGCTTTAAAAAAATGAATGAGTTGCTCCATTCCTTCAGCAAGGGCTTAGATCAGATTGTAGCAGAATTGAACCAGTTTGCAGTTAAGGATTAGTAACCTGCCTTTTGTTCATTATGCAGCCACATAAACTCAGCTGGATTTAGGGAGTAAGTCATTTTGGACACATGTCACATGCTGGTATATATTTTATTTATTTGCTGCTTCCTTTGAAATCCTGGCATGTGTTTACAGACAACAATTTCACAAAACATTTTGCAGTTTAGAAAAATGACTCTTGCGTGCAGGTCCCACATGCGTGTATTGAACAGTAAACAACATTTTGTCCTCACTGGGCACGTCAGGCCGGCTTCCAGAAGATGCCAGGTCATCTGCCCGGGCCCAGCTCACCAGGGACAGCCCCTCCAGCAGCTGGATTTAAGCTGCCAGCAAGCACCGCCTCTGGCAGGTCCCGCCTTGTTTGAATGGAGCTGGGTGGGAGCGCCCCAGGCCTGGCGCTGCTGCTTTAGGTCACTTCATTGGCACCCAGTCTGCTCACGCCCAGAACCACACAAGGGAGCCCGGACAGAAATGCTCAGTCCCCCTCTCCCTCTCCCCTTCCCCCTCCCCCTCCCCTTTCTTCGGTCTCCCTCTCCTTTTTTCGGTCTCCCTGTTGCCAAAGCTGGACTATGCTGCCGTGATCTCGGCTCGCTGCAACCTCCCTGCCTCGGGATCCTGTGATTCTCCTGCCTCGGCCTGCCGAGTGCCTGGGATTGCAGGCGCGCGCCGCCACGCCTGAATGGTTTTTGTATTTTTGGTGGAGACGGGGTTTCGCCGTGTTGACCGGGCTGGTCTCCAGCTCCTGGCCTCGAGTGATCTGCCCACCTCGGCCTCCCGAGGTGCTGGGATTGCAGACGGAGTCTCGCTCACACAATGCTCAATGGTGCTCAGGCTGGAGTGCAGTGGCGTGATCTCGGCTCGCTACAACCTCCACCTCCCAGCCGCCTGCCTTGGCCTCTTAAAGTGCTAAGATTACAGCCTCTGCCCGGCCGCCACCCCGTCTAGGAAGTGAGGAGCGTCTGCCTGGCCGCCCACGTCTGGGATGTGAGGAGCGCCTCTGCCCGGCCGCCCCGTCTGGGAAGTGAGGAGCGCCTCTGCCCGGCTGCCATCCCATATAGGAAGTGAGGAGCGTCTCTGCCCGGCCGTCCATCGTCTGGGATGTGAGGAGCGCCTCTGCCCGGCCGCCCCGTCTGGGAAGTGAGGAGCGCCTCTGCCCGGCTGCCATCCCATATAGGAAGTGAGGAGCGTCTCTGCCCGGCCGTCCATCGTCTGGGATGTGAGGAGCGCCTCTGCCCGGCTGCCCCGTCTGGGAAGTGAGGAGCGCCTCTGCCTGGCCGCCACCCCGTCTGGGAAGTGAGGAGCGCCTCTGCCCGGCCGCCCTGTCTGGGAGGTGAGGAGCGCCTCTGCCTGGCCACCCCCGTCTGGGAGGAAGTGAGGAGCGCCTCTGCCTGGCCACCCCCGTCTGGGAGGAAGTGAGGAGCCCCTCTGCCTGGCCGCCCCATCTGGGAAGTGAGGAGCGCCTCTGCCCGGCCGCCCTGTCTGGGAGGTGAGGAGCGCCTCTGCCCGGCCGCCCCGTCTGGGAGGAAGTGAGGAGCGCCTCTGCCCGGCCGCCCCGTCTGGGAAGTGAGGAGCGCCTCTGCCCGGCTGCCCCGTCTGGGAAGTGAGGAGCGCCTCTGCCCGGCCGCCCTGTCTGGGAGGTGAGGAGCGCCTCTGCCTGGCCACCCCGTCTGGGAGGAAGTGAGGAGCGCCTCTGCCTGGCCGCCCCGTCTGGGAAGTGAGGAGCGCCTCTGCCCGGCCGCCCTGTCTGGGAGGTGAGGAGCGCCTCTGCCCGGCGGCCCCGTCTGGGAGGTGAGGAGCGCCTCTGCCCGGCCGCCCTGTCTGGGAGGTGTACCCAACAGCTCCAAAGAGACAGCGACCATCGGGAGCGGGCCATGAGGACGATGGCGGTTTTGTTGAAAAGAAGGGGGGGAAGTGTGGGGAAAGGAAGGAGAGATCAGATTGTTGCTGTGTCTGTGTAGAAAGAGGTGGGCATAGGAGACTCCATTTTGTTCTGACTAGGAGAAATTCTTCTGCCTTGGGATGCTGTTGATCTATGGCCTTGCCCCCAGCCCCGTGCTCTCTGAAACATGTGCTGTGTCAACTCAGAGTTAAATGGATTAAGGGCGGTGCAAGATGTGCTTTGTTAAACAGATGCTTGAAGGCAGCATGCTCTTTAAGAGTCATCACCACTCCCTAATCTCAAGTACCCAGGGACACAAACACTGCGGAAGGCCGCAGGGACCTCTGCCTAGGAAAACCAGAGACCTTTGTTCATGTGTTTATCTGCTGACCTTCTCTCCACTATTATCCTATGACCCTGCCACATCCCCCTCTCCGAGAAACACCCAAGAATGATCAATAAATACTTCATAAATTTAAAAAAAAAAAAGAAAGAAAGGAAATGCTCAGTCCCCCTCTGCATATCGGGGCTGTCCCTACCAGGGCATGCTGTGGTCCCTGGCTGCCACAGCTCTGTCTAAGTTCTGCAGGGCCAGACGCTAGTGGGGTCCTAGAGATGGGTAGAGGGCACAGCCCCTCAATGGGGTCTGCACCCCAGACTGTGAGCACAGCCCCAGCCATTAAGCAAGAATGTTCCAGATATCGGGGGGTGGCACAAGAAATGCATGAAGTCGGGAGGCTCTGATGAGGGGCAGGGCTTGGGGTAACTGGGCCTGTGCACAGGCCCTGGGGGTCTCCCTGGAAGGCAGAGGAGGCCAGGCTGGGAAAGGGCTTCGTGGCACGCAGAATCATAAGGGAGACCAGACGCTTGCAAGCTGTGCAGATAGCAACCCCAGGAGAGAGTCAGACACCAGCAGGGAACCACGGTTCCCCCTTCAGGTTGGCACATTGAGCAGTTTGGGTCCACCTGGATAGCGAGGGTGAGGCTGAGCCATGGAGGCCCCCTGGCAGCTTCTGCAGCGGGGGACCCCGCAGCCCTACTCCTAGGATCTGTCCTGTCCAGGCACCAGCAAGCAGGATGGGAGGGAAGGAAGGAAGGGAGGGGAGGGATAGGGGAGGGAAGGAAGGAAGGAAGGAGGAAGGAAGGAAGGAAGGAAGGAGGGAGGGAAGGAAGGAAATAAATTAGTGATGCAAATGACCCATGCAAAGACTCTCCAAGAAACACTGTACTCAGGGCCAGAAGCGCAGGCTGCAGCGTCTGTTACAGATGAATTCTGAAAGAAGATGCCAGGTAGGGCACCTCAGGGCCTAGAGGGCCTCACGGGAAGGGCTCAGGCCTGTCTGCCTTTACCAAGTACATGTTCACTCTCTTAGGTGTTTGTAGGGGAGTGGCCAAGATGGCCACGTGGCTCAGGTGTGGAATGAAGCTAGACCAGGCGGAAGCCGAAGGGTCGGCCTCTCCAGGCAGGAGAGAAGGATGGTCCAAGGGCAGGTGCAGGCCGGAATGTCTGGAAAGCATTTCTGGTGTGGGATTGTCAGTTTGGTGACGTGGACTCTGGGAAGCAAGGGGACAGGGGACAGCAGGCAGAGCTGAGCTGCTGCCCACAGAGCAGGCTCCACTGCCCAGAGGCTAAGCGGTATCACCAAGCGGCGGACAACTGGCAGGTCAGGAAGAAGTGCCACTCCAGCCTGGGCAACAGAGTGAGACCCCATCTCTTAAGAAAAAGGAAGCAGCAGCACCAGAAGCTGCGCCCCCTAGTCTCAACTGTCTGGGAGGCTGAGGCAGGAGGTTGCTTGAGGTCAGGAGGTGAAGGCCGCAGTGGGCTGTGATGGCACCACTGCACTCCAGCCTGGACGGCAGCCCGAGACCCTGTCTGTTTTTTTTTAAAAAAAAAGGAACACTAAACTTTGATGTATGGATACTTTAATAAATTTCCTGTATCTTTTTGGAAATTTTTATTGATGAAACATAAGTGGCAAAGCACTATGAACTGCCTGTGGTTGCTTATCTTAGGTATTTTACATGTAAATAAAATGCTGGTTGCATCTTAAATGCCACAAGTATTTTACTTGAGGTCCTAAACGGGGACGGAGCTGCTTCTAGGGAAGATTATGCCATCTTCGGTGTCCTGGGTGGCTTTTGTTAAACCCATGGATCGATTCCCCGCATCGTCAGTTATCGGTTACATGAAATAAGTAGCTTTAAGAGAAATTAATGGGTTTGGAGTGGTTCTGTCCCTGAATTGTGCCTTGATGAACTCTTAGCCAAAAACTGGCTCAGATCCGAGCTTCTCCCTTTGTGCTCTGCCTTTAAACACAAAGCTACGTCTCTCACAGAAACTCTTGCCTTTCAGAAGTCCCCACGAGAAGAAAAAGAAGAGGCGGTCCCGGTCGCGGACCAAGTCCAAGGCCAGGTCTCAGTCGGTGTCACCCAGCAAGCAGGCAGCTCCCCGGCCCGCAGCCCCCTCGGCCCCCGCGGCCCCCTCGGCCCACTCGGCCAGCGTCTCCCCTGTGGAGAGTCGGGGCTCCAGCCAGGAGCGCTCCAGGTAACCCCTGTCCTCCAGCAGCTCTCTTTGGGGAAAGGCAAGGGGCGGCCAGCAGGACTCTCCCTCCTCCCTGAGTCCTTGCCTATGTCAGTCCTTGCCTGTGTCCAGGGGCACCAGCCACGAAGCCAAACCGCACCCCCTCTATCAAGGAAGTCGCCTAGATGTGGCTTCTCACAATCCATGAGCGCTCAGAGGAGCAGGTCCTGTAATGGGGAGACCCTCCTGCAGAGCCCAGGAGTGGAGCAGTCCACTTGAAGCAGCCCAGGTGTCACACATGTGCTTGATGCCCACCAGGCACACTGGGCTCTGCAATGACTAGTAGACCCGGAACTGTCAGCAGGTCCCCAGGCTGCTGTGGCTGGAGCAGGTCCCCAGGCTGCAATGGCCGGGGCCAAATGATGCCAACCTGTCACCGGGCGTCAAACCTGGGCAGCAGCACAGACGTGGGCGTCCCAGTCCCGGGCTAGGTGATAATGACTTCAAGTCAGACACCCTCCGCTGCCCAGGCACCCACACCCTGGGGGAACCAGAGAGGGCGGCATCTGGGAACAGCTGCTCTCTTTAAACTGATTGCTTCCGTAAATGTCAATCATGGGAGTACGCGCAACTGTTCCATTCTAGTGGCAGAGGCCTCAGCTCATTTGAGATGGATTAGAATCTAAGAGGTGGCACCTTTAGAGTTAAAATGTAAATCGGGCTGGGCGCCATGGCTCATGCCTGTAATCCCAGCACTTCGGGAGGCCAGGGCAGGAATTTGAGACCAGTCTGGACAACATGGCAGGACCTTGTCTCTACTAAAAATAGGTGGCACGCGTCTCTAATCCCAGCTACTCAGGAGGCTAAGGTGAGAGGATTGCTTGAGCCCAGGAGGTGGAGGCTGCTGTGAGCCATGACAGCACCACTGCACATCAGCCTGGGTGACACAGAGAGACCCTGTCTCTGAAAATGTAATAACGATAAAATGTACATCAGTGCAGGAGGCTGAGCATCGCTGCGGGGAGGGGGTGTTGGCTCCAGCACACAGACACCTCATGCACAGGCCGAGGGCACCCACAGCCAAGGCCATGGTTCTGGGAGGGCTCTACCATTCTGCTGCGTCTTTCCTTTCTTTGTTTCTTTTTTCCTTTGTGTTGAAGGTAATTTTATATGAAAATCTTTTTGAGTTAGATTGCAATTTGTAAACATTTCAGATGAGTATAACACAGCATGTTTATGATGCCAATTTTTATTGAAGGATACTGGAGGGCCAGGCGCGGCAGCTCACGCCTATAATCCCAGCACTTTGGGAGGCCAAGGCAGGTGGATCACCTAAGGTCAGGAGTTCGAGACCACCCTGACCAATATGGTGAAACCCCGTCTCTACTAAAAATACAAAACTTAGCCGGGCATGTTGGCACACGCCTGCAATCCCAGCTACTCAGGAGGCTGAGGCAGGAGAATTGCTTGAATCTGGGAGGCAGAAGTTGCAGTGAGCTGAGAACGTGCCATTGCACTCCAGCCTGGGTGACAGAGTGAAACTCTTGTCTGGGGGAAAAAAAAAGGATACTGGAAGCAGATGCAGTGGGCACTTCTCAGTTCTAGAGTTGAGGTTCGGAGGTGGGAATGCTGCTCGCTGGCCTTGGCTCAGCGTCTTCACACGCTTGTAAGCTCTGCTCTCTCCCTGTCTGCATTAGGGGAGTCTCTCAGGAAAAAGAAGCCCAGATCTCTTCCGCAATCGTTTCTTCCGTGCAGAGCAAAATCACTCAGGTCAGTGGGCACGCCCCCTCCCGCTCCCAGCCTTTCATCAAGGGGCCTCGTGGTTTCTCTTTAGCTAATTTTCATTCCCTGTGCCTCCTGCCATCGACACCTGCATGGGACAGGGATGTCGGGCAAAATGCCACAGGCCCTGGGTGAGGCCGAGGGCAAAGCCGTGTGGCCCGCACGCTGCACAGCCAGGCTCCTCCGCTGCCCCCACGGTGCTAGCACCGTCTTTGGTCTTGACCACCAACTCGATGAATTTCTTCACCGTGTGGGTTGTCTGGCCAGGTCTTCACAGGTTCTCCTCTGTGTCTCACCCTGCACAGGATCTCATGGCCAAAGTCAGAGCAATGCTTGCAGCTTCCAAAAACCTGCAAACCAGCGCCTCCTGAGACGGGGCCAGCGGAGGCAGAGCCGGGAGGCTGCGTGGGCTTCTGGGCAGGCTCACATGGACGCTGGCCACACCATCCACCTGGCCGCCTCCGTGGACCCTTGGTGGCTTTTGTAAATTAATTTTTGATGACATTTTAAGTTTCAAGATTTCTGACCAGCAGTCTCTTACCTGTATATTTGTAAATATATCATGTTTCTGTGAAAATGTATTATGAAATAAAATGGGAGGAAACACCTTTTCTAGCTAGACCCTGGCCTGGTTTCTTCCGTCTCTCCTTGGTTGGCTTCTGGGTCTGTTTGACCATTTGTCATCTGTTATACGTGTAGTCATGGAGGTGCGGCAGGGACAGGTGAGCAGCACTGGGCCTCCCTGTCCTGGGCCCCCAGCCCTCCGACAGCAGCCACTGGACTCCCCTTCCCCCTCTCCATGCCTCCTGCGGTCACCACGCACCCCTTCCCAGGCCGTCAGCTCCCCATGGGCATGTGTCCCTGCCGGCACCCATGCTGCAGCTGCTGGACAGGTCCTCCCTGCGGCAGTGGCGCACAGCAGGGGAGCAGCCCAGCCCCGCCTCACCATGCTGAGCACCGCGTGTTGCCTTGAGCGCCGGCTGCTTGCTCCTGGCGCCTTTCCTGACATCCAGATGCCCGGGACTCCACTGCAGGCTTCGGCCTCCCAGTGGAAACACAATTTGTGTGTAGCTGAGGGTCCAGCCACCTGGAGTTGGGGCTCGTAAGGTCCTTACACCAGAAATGAGGATTTGCTGCTTGTCTGCTGTAAGCAGGTCACAGTGACACTTTTGTCCCCACAGGAAGGAAACTCCCTGGCGTTTGCTTAACCCTGCTGTGCCGAGGTCAAGTTCCATTTTCAGTTCTGCCAATTTACCAAAACCCAGAAATTGAATTACACTTTTTCCTCCTTATGGCGCTTGGGGTCCAGACACTGCCTGCCCGCGAAAGCCAGTGTGGGTGAGGCAGGTGGGCAAGCTGGGGCAGGTGGGTGGGTGGGGCCAGGCACACACACAGGCACAAGCCCTGCAGCTGCCCACAACCACTCAGAAATGCTACAGGCCCTGGACGAGGCAGAGGGCAAAGTTGTGTGGCCTGCACCCTGCACAGCCAGGGCCTCCGCCACCCCAACCCCCACGGTACCATATACCTGGTTCCTCTCACAACCGATGGCCAACTTTATGTAGCACTCTCTGCATCTCCCAGTGCGTTGGTTTCTGAGATGACTCAGATCACTCAGGTTCCCCCCGCCCACGGCTTGCAGTAGCCATCCATCCCACATGCTCATCGGCCCCTCTGCACCTGGACGTGAAGCCATCTCCGGGAAGTCACTGGCTTCCTCCCGCTGCGGTACACTGCGGTTCAGTTCAGGGCTCCCCAGTGGCTGCTCCGGGTCAGTGCTGTGGTGACCGTCCTCAGGCAGATGTTGCCCACATCCTCCTGGTGCAGCGTCTGCAAACATTTTTATCTTTGCTAAATCAGAAAGATGGAAAGGTCTTGATTTTTATTGCATTTCTTCAGTGATGAGTCAAATGGCACAGTTTCTCTTCTGTTTAAAAATGCGTTTATATTGCTTTGTGAACTCAACCATGTCCATTCCTGTGTGTTGCTGTGGAGTTCTTTTTCAATCATAACCACTCTCTACATATTAAGGGACTTAGCCTTCTGGCATTATTTATTTTGTAAATGTTTGCCCCAATTTGTCATCACTGTTTTGACTTTAAGGTTTTTTTACATGGAAAAATTTTTGTATGTAGTCTTTTTTTTTTTTCCAAAAGCCTCCAGCACCTGATACTCCCAGTTGGTCTCCCATCCAAGTACTAACCATCCAAGTACTAACCATCCAAGTACTAACTAGGCCCAACCCTGCTTAGCCTCCGCAATCAGATGCAGCTGGGCATGTTCAGGCATGGCTGCTTGTGTTTCCTGTGGCTGTTCGTGTTTCCCGTGGCCCGTGTTTGCCGTGGCTGTTCGTGTTTCCCGTGGCCCGTGTTTGCCGTGGCTGTTCGTGTTTCCCGTGGCCCGTGTTTGCCATGGCTGTTCGTGTTTGCCATGGCTGTTCGTGTTTCCCGTGGCTGTTCGTGTTTCCCGTGGCCCGTGTTTCCCGTGGCTGTTCGTGTTTCCCGTGGCTGTTCGCGTTTGCCGTGGCTGTTCGCGTTTGCCGTGGCTGTTCGTGTTTGCCGTGGCTGTTCGTGTTTGCCGTGGCCCGTGTTTGCCGTGGCTGTTCGTGTTTGCCGTGGCCCGTGTTTGCCGTGGCTGTTCGTGTTTCCCGTGGCTGTTCGTGTTTGCCGTGGCTGTTCATGTTTGCCGTGGCTTCTGGGCACTGCTCCTGAGGTGGGGCTCTGTATGTGCAGAGGTGACCTTGCTTTGCCTCGGGTTTGCGCCTGCAAGTTTTAGACACCCTCCTTGTTTGCTGGGTCATTTTCCGCTGTAAAGGGTCGGGGATCATGAGCCAGAAATTGGCGTCTTGATGCAGGGAGATTGTTACATGGGACCAGGCGTCAGCAGGACCGTGCTTTTACCCATGCACTGTCAAGTGGATGTTTATGCCGGCGGCAGCTAGGATCATCGGAGAGGACAACACGGACTTGGCCAGCGTCTGGAACATCGGGGAATCCTGAGGGACCTGCCATGTCTTGATACAGTGATGTTTTTGTTTGGTGCATTGGTGCTGGAAGGGCTGGGGCACTTCCCTGGTAGATGGGAACAGGCATCAGTGCCTGGAGCAAGGAAGAATACCCACCCAGCCCTCCAACCACTCGTCTCCAGAGTTGCCATTCATGATGGCCAGTGTCCCCCGGAAATGAGTACAGTGGTGTCACACTCTGCACAGACCCCCCTGGTAAACTCAATAGCACACGTGCACTCTAAATATTGGAGCCAGGTGTGGTGCACGCAGTTGAGGTCCCAGCTACTTGAGAGACGGAGGCAGGAGGATCACTTCAGCCCAGCAGGTCGAGACTGCAGTGAGCTGCAATCACGCCACTGTGCTGCCGCTTGGGTGACAAAGGGAGACCCCATCTTTTTTTTTTTTTTTTTTTTTTTGGAGATGGAGTCTCACCCTGTCACCCAGGCTGGAGTGCAGTAGCATGATCTCAGCTCACTACAACCTCTGCCTCCCGGGTTCAAGAGATTCTCCTGCCTCAGCCTCCTGAGTAGCTGAGACTACAAGCGCACACCACCACGCCCAGCTGACTCCATCTTTAAAAACAAAATACTGGGTTGGGCACAGTGATTCAATCCCAGCACCTTGGGAGGCCAAGGCAGAAGGATCACATGAGGCCAGGAGTTCAAGACCAGCCTGGACAACAGAGCAAGACTCTGTCTCTACAAAAAATACAAAAATTAGCCAGACGTGGTGACACCTGTAGTCCCACCAACTCATGAGGCTGAGGTGGGAGGATAGCTTCAGCCTGGGAGGTCAAGCCTGCAGTAAGCCGTGAATGAGCCACTACACTCCAGCCTGGACAACAAAGTGAGACCCTGTCTCAAAAAAAAAAAAAAACCTGTAAAATTAGACTTTGCATAGTGTATACAAGACACATTACTGTGTGTATGACACAGTAGTAATTCCTTACCACCAGCCAGGCACACAGCGGCTCACGCCTATAATCCCAGCACTTTGGGAGGCCAAGGCAGGAGGATCACTTGAAGTCAGGAGTTCAAGACCAGCCTGGGCAACATGGTGAAACTCTGTCTCTACTAAAATTACAAAAATTAGCCAGGCATGATGGTGGGCACCTGTAGTCCCAGCTACTCGGGAGGCTGAGGCAGGAGAATTGCTTGAACCCAGGAGGCAGAGGTTGCAGTGAGCCGAGATCATGCCATTGCACTCCAGCCTGTGCGACAGAATGAAACTCCAGTCTCAAAAAAAAAAAAAAGTTTTATCACAGCTAAGGACTATTATGTTAAACCCCAAATGTCTTACTTTATGGGTGATTGAAGAAATTTCCAAGGGTGACTTTGGCTGGATCCCTCACCCATGTGAGATGCAACCCCACCCTCCCTGGGCCTAATTCTCCTGCCATTGGACATCTAGACAGCTTCCTGCCTTTCACCGTCGGCAAGGATGCTGCTATGAAACTAGAGTTTTTCCCCTTTAAAAAGATTCCTTCTGGGGCCGGGCATGGTGGCTCGCGCCTGTAATCCCAGCACTTTGGAAGGCCAAGATGGGTGGATCACTTGAGGCCAGGAGTTCAAGACCAGCCTGGGCAACATAGTGAAACCCCATCTCTACCAAAAAATACAAAAATTAGCTGGGCAAGGTGGTGCACACCTGTAATCCCAGCTATTCGGGAGGCTGAGGCAGGAGAATCGCTTGAACCAGGAGGCACAGGTTGCAGTGAGCCGAGATGGCGCCATTGCACTCCAGCCTGGGCAATAGAGTGAGACTCTATCTCAACAACAACAACAACAACAAAAATATTCTTTCCTTCTTTAGGACAGATTTACAGTAGTTTCACTGTGTCATTTCTAAGGTTCTTAAACTGTGCTAATAAAATTGTTCTCCAAAGATTGTCTCCTTCACTTGTGTTTAGTAAGGCTGGCTTTTGTCAGAAGCCATTTGCTTTGATGTTTCCTGGTGCGTGGCTTGGATCACTGCCCTGCGTGTCCCTGGGTGTGACCCGCGTCTGGATTGTTCAGCTATCTGAGCCCTAATGCAAGCTGAGAGGGCTGGGTCACTCCACCAGATTCCCGGAGCCAGACAGGCACTGGGGGCTGTGAGTAAGAAGGCGGCTAGGCAGGGAAAGGGCTTGGGAACGGGGCGCTGACGAGGCCGGGCAGGTCACTGAGTGTGAGGAGTCGCTAAGAATGCTGAAAACTTCCACCTCAGGGCCAACATTTGGGGTTTTGTCTTGAATAAGTGATTCACTCACATAGCTACACAGGAATTTCTTGTGAATCCTTCCAAGTTCCTTTGTATAAATACAAGCAAATGTGCAAATATATTCTCCCCCTCCAGCCCCACACCTTTAAACACAGAAAGTGTGTATCATTTCCATTCTGTGCCAGCTTCGTTTTGCTTTTGCGGTTACTGATGTCTTGGAGTCATTTCCTTATCTGAACATAAAGAGCTTCCCTATTTTTTTAATAATAAACTTTTTTTTTTTTTTGAGATGGAGTCTCACTCTGTCGCCCAGGCTGGAGTGCAGTGGTGCGATCTCAGCTCACTGCAATCTCTGCCTCCTGGGTTCAAGCGATTCTCTTGCCTCAGCCTCCTGAGTAGCATGCGCCACCACGCCTGGCTAATTTTTATATTTTTCTAGAGATGGGGTTTCACCATGTTGGCCAGGCTGGTCTCGAATTCCTGACCTCAAGTGATCTGCCCACCTTGGCCTCCCAAAGAATAATAACCTTTTTTAAAAACAGTTTTAGATTTACAGAAAAATCGTGAAGATAGTACACAGTTCTTATATACCAGCACCCAGTTTCCACTATATCACTGTATTAGCATCTTTTTTTTTTTTTTTTTTTTTAAAGTCTCACTGTGTCACCCAGGCTGGAGTACAGTGGTGACATCTCGGCTCACTGCAACCTCTGCCTCCTGGGTTCAAGCGATTCTTCTGCCTCAGCCTCCCAAATAGCTAGGGCTACAGGCACCCACCACCACGCCCGGCTAATTTTTGTATTTTTAGTAGAGACGGGATTTCACTATGTTAGCCTGGCTGGTCTTGAACTCCTGACCTCGTGATCCGTCCGCCTCGGCCTCCCAAAGTGCTGGGATTATAGGCGTGAGCCACCGTGCCTGGCAACACCTTACATTAGGATGGTACATTTGTTATAATGAATTAATCAATATTGATACATTATTACTATTATTGAAAGTCTATACTTCAGATTCCCTTTGTTCCCCTAATGTCCTTGTTTTGTCATAGGATCCCATCCAGGTTCCCACCTTGTATCGAGTCCCATCTCCCTGGGCGCCTCTGGGCTGGGGAAGTTCTTCTTTCTTTTCATAGCTGTGTAATATTCCATTTTATAAATGACGCATTGCTGATTCACCAGTCCTCTTCTGGGGCATGTTTGGGTTGTTTCTGATCCTACTGTTACAAATAACACTACTCTAAAAACCTTGTGCCTAAGTCATTTCTCATATCTGCACAAACATCTTTAGCATAAGCAAACGTTCAGCAAAGGCCAGATGGTAGACATCTTAGTATTTGCAGAGCATTCAGTTTCTGTTATTCAACTCTGCGGTTGCATAAAAGCAGCCAGAGACTATATGTAAATCAGCGGGTGTGGCTGTGTTCCAATACAATCTTATGTGTGAACCCTGAGATCTGAATTTCATAGAATTTTTACATATCACAAAATATTTTTTTCACAATTTTTTAAAATAAATTTGTTTCAAAATTAAAAGTGTATAACCTGGCCAGGTGCAATAGCTCACTCCTGTAATCCCAGCACTTTGGGAGGCCAAGGCAGGTGGATCACCTGAGGTCTGTAGTTCGAGACCAGCCTGGCCAACATGGTGAAACCCCATCTCTACTAAAAATATAAAAATAAGCTGAGCATGGTGGCACGTGCCTGTAATCCCAGTTACTCGGGAGGCTGATGCAGGAGAATCCTTTCAACCCAGGAGGCAGCAGTTGCAGTGAGCCAAGATCACACGATTGCACTCCAGCCTGGGTGACAGAGCGAGACTCTGTCTCAAAAAAAAAAAAGCATTTCTACCCAGAATAGCCAAAACACTCATGAAAAAGAACAAAGTTGAAAGACTCACAATTCACAGTTGGAAAACTTACTGGACAGCGCAGGGACCCGGACCGCGCAGAACTGAAGGGACAGAACTGAAAGCCCAGACAATTCAGGGGAGAAAAAAAGTGCTCATTTCGACAAGCAGTGCTGGGAAAGGCATGTGTCCATGTGCAAAGAACGAAGCTGGATCCTTCCCTCACATCATGTGCAAAAGTGAACTCAGACTGGCTCAGGCCGACGTGTAAGAGTGGAAGCTGCGGGCCCCCGTTAGAAGCTAAACCTTTGTGACCGTGGTGGCCGTGGTGTCTTCAACGGGACCACAGAAGCAAGAGCAATGAGAGAAAAAATGACAGACTGGACTTCATCAAAACGTACAACTTTTGTGCATCGAAGGACACCATCAAAGTGAAAAGCTCCCAGAATGGAAGGAAAACTGCAAATCGCGTATCTGGTAAGGGATTTGTATCTAGCATATGTGAGGAACTCTTACAATTCAGTAATAAAAAGAAAATAACTCAATTAAAAAATGGTCAAAAGATCTGAATAGACATTCCTCCACATAACATATACAGATGCCAATCAGCACAGGAAAAGAGGCGCAACATCATTAGCCGTCAGGGAAGGGCAACGCAAACCGCAGTGAGGCGCCGCCACACACCCGTTACGACGGCCGTAATCAAGCAGACGGCAGTGAGGCGCCACCACACACCCGTTACGACGGCCGTAATCAAGCAGACGGCAGTGAGGCGCCGCCACACACCCGTTACGACGGCCGTAATCAAGCAGACGGCAGTGAGGCGCCGCCACACACCCGTTACGACGGCCGTAATCAAGCAGACGGCAGTGAGGCGCCGCCACACACCCGTTACGACGGCCGTAATCAAGCAGACGGCAGTGAGGCGCCGCCACACACCCGTTACGACGGCCGTAATCAAGCAGACGGCAGTGAGGCGCCGCCACACACCCGTTACGACGGCCGTAATCAAGCAGACGGCAGTGAGGCGCCGCCACACACCCGTTACGACGGCCGTAATCAAGCAGACGGCAGTGAGGCGCCGCCACACACCCGTTACGACGGCCGTAATCAAGCAGACGGCAGTGAGGCGCCGCCACACACCCGTTACGACGGCCGTAATCAAGCAGACGGCAGTGAGGCGCCGCCACACACCCGTTACGACGGCCGTAATCAAGCAGACGGCAGTGAGGCGCCGCCACACACCCGTTACGACGGCCGTAATCAAGCAGACGGCAGTGAGGCGCCACCACACACCCGTTAGGACGTCTGTAATCAAGAAGACAGCACAGGTGTTGGCAAGAGTCGGGGGTGTTGGAGAAATTGGAACGCTCATACACTCCAGGTGGGATGTAAAATGGTACAGTGCTTTGGAAACAGTCCGGCTCTTCCTCAAAAGGTTGAACATGCAACCTGGCAATCCTGCTCCTCAGCATCTACCTAAGATCCCATTTATGTGAAATGTCCAGAATAGGTACATTCATAAGCACTAGTGGTTGCCTAGGGCTGGGGGGATTGGGGAGAAATGAGGAGTGACTGCTGATGGCTGCAAGGTTCTTTTTGAAGTGCTAAAAACATTCTAAAACAGGCTGGTGATGGTTGCACAACTCTGTGAATACACTGAAAACTTTTTTTTTTTGAGACAGAGTTTCCCTCTTGTCACCCAGGCTGCAGTGCAATGGCGCGATCTTGGCTCACTGCAACCTCCACCTCCTGGGTTCAAGCAATTCTCCTGCCTCAGCCCCCTGAGTAGCTGGGATTACAGGTGCCTGCCACCACGCCAAGCTAATTTTTGCTTTTTGCTTTGTTTTTTTGAGATGGAGTCTCCATCTGTCGCCCAGGCTGGAGTACAGTGGCACAATCTCGACTCACTGCAACCTCCGCCTCCTGGGTTCAAGGGATTCCCCTGCCTCAGCCTCCTGAGTAGCTGGGATTACAGGCCGTGCCACCCCTGGCTAATTTTTGTATTTTTAGTAGAGACAGGGTTTCGCCATGTTGGTCATGCTGGTCTCGAACTCCTGTCTGCATGATCCGTGTGCCTCATAATAAACTTTTTAAAGAGACATTTGTGGCTGGGCGTGGTGGCTCACACCTGTAATCCCAGCACTTTGGGAGGCCGAGGCGGATGGATCGCCTGAGGTCAGGAGTTCAAGACCAGCCTGGCCAACATGGTGAAACCCCGTCTCTACTAAAAATACAAAAAATTAGCTGGGCGTGATGGCGGGCGCCTGTAATCCCAGCTACTCAGGAGGCTGAGGTGGGAGAATCACTTGAACCCGGAAGGTGGAGGTTGCAGTCAGCCGAGATCCCACCACTGTACTCCAGCCTCGGTGAGTGTGAGACCCTGTCTCAAAAAAAAAAAAAAAAAAAAGAGAGAGAAACATTTGTATTCGATCTTTTAACTGTTTCCAGTTGGCGTCTTAGAAACGTTACTCAAGCCAGACAGAACCTTCTCGGTAAAGCATGCACCCCGCCGGGACCTGGAAACAGAAGGCTGTGTGGGTGGCGTGTGAGGCAGGGGACGACCCGCCCTGAGCTGCCGCTCCCTGCCCGGGCCTCTTCCGCCTCAGTTTCCTCAGCTGCAGGGAGCTGCCTGGACAACCTGGCGCCTCCCAGTTGCTTTCGCCTCCTGCGTTGTCCGGGCAGAGCCTCGCCGCTGCCCCCCTTTGACTGGAGATCTAAGCGCTGCCTTAGGCTCCTTTCCCGTGAGCAGCAGAAGCCAGTTCTCCTGCCCCAACCACGGGAATCACCGCCAGGCGCGGGCGGTTCCCTGGAGGGCAGGGAGGGCTGGGGCCCCGGCCGCTCCAGAGGGTCCCAGAGCAGGAGGGACGCATCGACGACCATCCCAGCACCGGTGCAGCACGAGGCCCAGGCTGCCTACGCCTTTTTTCAACTCCTTTCAGAATTCAAATTGCAGGAATCGGGCTTTCACTGAGCACAATACGGCCTCTCTTCCCCTGGCTGAAAGCAGCCAGCACCCTGGTGTACCTCGTGGGGCCAGGTCAGCCCCCAAGAAGGTGTTCCCGCAAGAAGGTGCACAGCGTCCTGGAGGGCCAGCCGTTCTTCCCACTCCATAAACACGAGCGTCAGGGATTGCACACCTGCTGCACCGGGCTGGGTTCCAGCCCCGGACTGAGAGCCCGAGCGGGTGGTGGAATGCGGCTCTTCACCATGTGAAAAGTTGCTTTAATTACAAGTTCATTAGCTATTCAGCCGGGGCAGCTTAGGGAAACATGAAAGTCAAATGTTGAAAAAGAGTTTGAGAAAGCACTGCAGACGATTTTCCGTTGATTCACATCTCAAACTCTGCAGAGCTGAGCCACCTCTGTCTTCCCCTTGGACGGATTCTGCCGTGGGTTACCAGAGGACCATGGAAACAAGGCCAGCTGATGCTGGCTTTAACCTAATCTGGAAATAACCCAGGTTTCTTTCCGAGTACAGCAGGTCCTGCCAGCTCTTGAAAAATTGTGCGGCCTGGTGCGGTGGCTCACGCCTGTAATCCCAGCATTTTGGGAGGCCAAGGCAGGTGAATCACCTGAGGTCAGGAGTTCGAGGCCAGCCTGGCCAACATAGTGAAACCCCGTCTCTACTAAAAATACAAAAACTAGCCAGGCATAGTGTCGGGCGGCTGTAATCCCAGCTACTTGGGAGGCTGAGGCAGGAAAATCACTTGAACCCGGGAGGCGGAGGTGGCGGTGAGCCAAGACTGCACCACTGCCCTCCAGCCTGGGCAACAGAGTGAGACTCCATCTCAAAAAAAAAAAAAAAATTGTGCAAAAGCAGAAACAAGCTTGCAGTAGCCAGTGTCCCTTTCGGCCACCACCACCCAGGACCCACCAGCTTCTGGAGGGTGGCAGGTCTGTTTTCTTCGGAGATTGGCCCCAGCTCCCAGGAAAGCGGAGAGCCTGGCACCCCGCAGGGGCTTAGCATGCATGCGGATGAAGTGCCCTCTGGGTGCCAGCCAGGCACCACCCGGCCTCCATTCAGCTGACAGATGGATCCCAAGCATGTCCTTTCCCCAAGCAGTATCCTGGGAAGATAGGGACGCAAAAGAGGGCTCAGCCTCAGGCCTGCGTGTGCTTCAGAGAGCTCTCAGAATATGCTTTCGGGAGAGCAGGGTGGGGAGGCTGGAAGCAGAGAGGCCCGAGTCAAGTCCACAGCAGAGGGGGCCTGGGCAAGAGTGCACAGAGCAGCGGGAGGCCCCAGAGGGACTCAGAAAGCTGCTTCCTGGGCTCCACAGTTGGGAAGAGGGGAGAGCAAGAGAGAGGGACAAAGAGACTCCCAGGGTGGCGGATAAGCAAGGGGAGAGGTTAGCATGGTCCATGTGGTGATGCAGGAGGGTTGGAGACGTCAGTGCGAACTCATGTGCAGCTGAACAGAGCTACAGGTGGTTGCACAGGAAAATATTTGTGTATGTGTATGTGCAGGGCTTAGTACACACACATTTCTTTCAGCTGACCAGTGAGGTCCAAGCAGCAACAAACACACCTAGTGCCGAGATCTTGATTTTGTGAAAGTTGTTGTCAGAATCACTTCTGTTTTAAAAAACCAAATAAAACCAAACACTCTGGCAAACAGGCCTCAGGAAGACCATGAAGAGACAGGCTCTCGTGCATAAATGCCTGAAAACAAAAACTATCAGAAAAGACTGCAAAAATGGACTGAGATGGACTCATGAAAAAAACGAAAAGAAAAAAATGAAAAAAGTGCAAAAAACACAACCTTGCTCAAAGGCCATTGAAACCTTACACAAAACTATTGTGAAAATATCTACCCAGCAATTGCCTGTCTAATCTTGGACTGGCATTGCCTTTGTTATTGATCTTTGTAGCCAAAGATAATTTTTTTTTTGAGATGGATTTTCACTCTTGTTGCCCAGGCTGGAGTGCAATGGTGCAATCTTGGCTCATTGAAACCTCTGCCTCCTGGGTTCAAGCGATTCTCCTGCCTCTGCCTCCCAAGTAGCTGGGATTACAGGCCTGCACTATCACACCTGGCTAATTTTGTATTTTTTAGTAGAGATGGGTTTTCTCCATGTTGGTCAGGCTGGTCTCGAACTCCCGACTTCAGGTGATCCGCCCACCTCAGCCTTCCAAAGTGCTGGGATTACAGGCGTGAGCCACTGTGCCCAGCCCACCAAAGATAATTACCTCAAAACAATTATGTCATCTTCCTCATTCGTTCTGTAAAGGCTTCATCTTCCTTCACCCCCACCCCCCACCCCCAATAATGCACATAGTTCACTATGGCACACGTATTCCCACTGGAATTCCCCATTCCCAAATAAATATCATTTTCATGCCAGGCATGGTGGCTCACACCTGTAATCCCAGCACTTTGGGAGGCCAAGGTGGGTGGATCACCTGAGGTCAGGAGTTCGAGACCAGCCTGACCAACATGGAGACACCCCATCTTTACTAAAAATACAAAACTAGCCGGGTGTGGTGGTGCATGCCTGTAATCCCAGTTACTCGGGAGGCTGAGGCAGGAGAATCTCTTGAACCCAGGAGGCAGACGTTGCAGTGAGCCAAGATCACGCCACTACACTCCAGCCTGGGCAACAAGAGTGAAACTCCATGTCAGTTTTCTTTTAAAAAGCCTCTCCCTGATATTTCAGTTGAGATAAATGGTGTCAGAAGTGGGACCTGAAAAGTGGTCACTGTTGGAAGGAAGCCATGGCTCTTAGAACTGGCAATTCCCACCTGAGCTGTTCACTTCTGCCTCTTGCCTTTTCTGCCCTGCTGAATCTTCTCTCAGGCCAGGCCTCCCTCTTTTTAGGTAGAAGCTCTCCACTGTATTCCAGATTTGGTTTGGTTATAAGGTTGCCTTAATAAAGGCCCTTACATTCCTCCTAGGATCAAAAAAGAAAGACAAGTGTCTTTCTGGTTTCTAGAGAACTCAGATTCTGTCTGCAAGGTGCGAGGTGCGAGGTCTTCTCTGGTAAACTCACTTTTGGTCACTGCTCCTAGCTGAATATTTCATTTGATCTACATGCCTGGGTCAAAATTTTTTGCAAATCCTGATTATAGTTTGGTTACATGCATGATTTGGCCATTTTCCCTTCTTTGTTTCTAAAAATCTTCCAAGAACAAAAATAAACATTCTAAATGGTGGGCACAGGGTGGCTAATTAAAAACCACTGGGTTCCACATTGAATTCATAATTGGAAAAAATATGTACTAGAAGATACAAAGAAAAAACTTTTTTAAAGCTGCTGGGCCAGTCACCACCATCTAAAACACTGGTCAAACTCCAAACATTCTCTGACAGGATTTACAGAATTTTCTTTGCTCTAAAGATACTAATAAGAAACAGAATGGGATTCTTAAATATGAAGACATGCCAAGTTTTCTGGGACTCCAGACACCTACATATTATAGCCTATTCTCATGCACATTTTTTTAACTGGTGGACAAATTACATCAAGAAAAATTAAAAGCTCAAATTATCATTATTCAAACAGTCTCATAAAAAAAAAAAGCCTTCAACTATAGAGCTAACGTGGAGAGCCTTCTAAGTTCCCTATTTTTTTCTGCTTACTTTGAATCTGCTGACTTTTCTAATGGGGTTGAGATAAAACTCACAGCTTTGGCATTCCAGCCAATATTTTTTGTAATTGTTGTAAGAAAGACGAGTGGGTGTGGCAGCTCACACTTGTAAACCCAGCACTTTGGGAGGCTGAGGCAGGAGGATTGCTTAAACCTGGGAGTTTGAGACCAGCCTGGGCAACATAGTGAGACTCCA
The DNA here is from genome assembly GCF_028885625.2 of Pongo pygmaeus. Lineage (NCBI taxonomy): Eukaryota > Metazoa > Chordata > Mammalia > Primates > Hominidae > Pongo > Pongo pygmaeus. The sequence goes on from NC_072383.2 coordinate 130,698,914, forward strand.
TCTCTACAAAAAATAAACAAAAAATTAGCCAGGTGTGGTGGTGCACAGCTGTTTGGGAGGCTGAGGTGGGAGGATCACTTGAGCCCAAGAGGTGGAGGTTGCAGTGAGCTGAGATTGCAGCACTGCATTCTAGCCTGAGCAACAACATATTAAGACCCTGTCTGGAAAAAAATAAACAAAAATAAACAAAAGGTTACATCCATGTAAACTTTTTAAAAAAACTCTTTTTTTTTCCTTGAGACAAGGTCTGGCTCTATTGCCCAGGTTGGAGTGCGGTGGAGTTTAGGACATTCACGAGGTGGCGTCTGCACAACCTTGTAAATGTCCTAAATGCGTGGAAGTGTACACCCTGAAATGGTGAGTTTTTTTTTTTTTTTTGAGACGGAATCTCGCTCTGTTGCCCCAGCTGGAGTGGAGTAGCACAATCTCTGCTCACTGCAACCTCTGCCTCCTGGGTTCAAGCAATTCTCCTGCCTCAGCCTCCCGAGTAGCTGGGATTACAGGTGCCCACGACCACACCTGGCTAATTTTTGTATTTTTTGGTAAAGATGGGGTTTTGCCATGTTGCCCAGGCTGGTCTCAAACTCCTGACCTCAGGTGATCCACCCCCCATTGGCCTCCCAAAGTGCTGGGATTACAGGAGTGAGCCACCGCACTTGGCCAAAAAACAATTTTTTAATATTTATAATTTTATTATTTTAAAAAATATGGAAGTCTTCACGAATTTGCATGTCATCCTTGTGCAAGGGCCCTGCTAACTCCTCTGTCGCTCCAATTTTAGTGTCTGTGCTGCCGCAGCCAGTGCTGTATAACTATCTCTGTCTTGCTTTCAAAGTCTTTTGATTATCACTTCAGTGAAATAAACGACTGTTATTTCAGAATGACCTATGATCACGTTTCGTTCAATTGTTTTAAACCTTCTGACATCTTTAGCAGCTTCTCCAAGAACAAAATTCTAAATTAAGTTTTTCTGACCTAGGCTTAACTTTGGGATTTTCTAGTTGGGCCCCAGGAGAACCTTAAAAACTTCTCTCATTTTGTAGAGGCATTAAATGATTAGGCTTATTTAGTAAATTATGTGAGAGACATTATCAAATAATAAATTATATTAGGCATTCTGTCAGTTACATTTATGTTATTAATACAAATGTTTCATGGCTGGGCGTGGTGGCTCACACCTGTAATTCCAGCATTTTGGGAGGCTGAAGTGGGTGGATCACCTGAGGTCAGGAGTTCAAGACCAGCCTGGCCAACATGGTGAAACCCCATCTCTACTAAAAATACAAAAATCAGCCAGGCGTGGTGGTGCACACCTGTAATCCCAGCTATTCAGGAGGCTGAGGCAGGAGAATCACTTTAACCCGGGAGGCGGAGGTTGCAGTGAGCCAAGATTGTGCCACTGCATTCCAGACTGAGCGACAGAACGAGACTCCGTCTCAAATAAATAAATAATGTTTCAAAATTGTATAAAACTTAAAATCTAATATCATTAGTCATAATTTTAGCTGTTATAGTAAATCTTCTTTAAAGTTATATTTATGTAAATATATTAATGTGAATATCCTATAGATTATGTACAGATGATCAGTCTGACGGCCCCACATGAACAGTGAGATTCGCCATTCCACAGTCTTCATTTACAGCAATCTGCAGTGTTGAGAGCCTCCAGCCGTCACACTCACTCACAGGCAAGTCTCTTAAAACCTGATTTCCTGCCGGGCGCGGTGGCCACACCTGTAATCTCAGCACTTTGGGAGGCCAAGGCAGGTGAATCACTTGAGGTCAGGAGTTTGAGACCAGCCTGGCCAACATGGTGAAACCCCGTCTCTACTAAAAATACAAAAATTAGTCAGGTGTGGTGGCAGGCACCTGTAATCCCAGCTACTCGGGAGGCTGAGGCAGGAGAATCGCTTGAACCCGGGAGAGGGAGATTGCAGTGAGCCGAGATCGCACCACTAGACTCCAGCCTGGGCAACAACAGAGCAAGACTCCATCAAAAAAAAAAAAACCTGATTTCCTGCAACAAAAATGAAATGACTCAAGAAATTACAACTGGCAGAGAACAAAGAGGGTAGAGAAGTGGATATTTTGCAGAAGTCACACAAGGCCAAGCTCAGTGTAGAAACATGGAAAAATACAGTATCTGACGCCAAACTAACCAGGAGCATGTCCTAACAACAGCACTCACTACCTACAAAACTATGGGCATGGCGCTTTTGATATCATTCTGTGATAAAAACCTCAGTGAGGTCAGGCACAGTGGCTCACAACTGTAATTCCACTGCTTAGAAAGGCCCAGGTGGGAGGATGGCTCAAAGCTAAGAATTTGAGACCAGCCTGGGCCACAGAGCAAGATCCCAACTCTAAAAATAAAATTAAATTTAAAATTTAACAAAACAAAACAAAACTTGGCCAGGCATGATGGCTCACACCAATAATCCTAGCATTTTGTGAGGCTGAGGTAGGTGGATAGCTTGAACCCAGGAGTTTGAGACCAGCCTGGACAACGTGGCAAAACCCCATCTCTATAAAATTTAAAAAAAAAAAAAAGAGCAGGATGTGGTGGTGTGTGCCTGTAGTCCCAGCTCCTTGGGAGGCTGAGGTGGGAGGATCGCCTGGGCGACAGAGCGAGACCCCACCTCAAAAAGAAAAAAAACTTAAACGAGCTGTTGGGTAAAACTTTCAGTGTAATGGAAGGAAGATACACCAGGCTGGAAATCAGAATGCTTTCCAGGCACTCACTCATCCTGGCGTGGGGCTCAGGCTTGGCTCTGCCGCAGTCCACACCATCTCCTCAACACAGAACTATGGCAGCCCCCGACCCAAAGCCAGCAAAGCCCCTCAGCCAGAGCTCCCTTCACAGGTACAGGTGGTGGGAGTTCACCGTCGGCTCATCATCCCAACAGTCTAAGGAGGGCACAGCAGCCTGGACTCCAACGGGAGGTGCAGTGAGGGAAAGCGCACTCGCCCAGGCTCCCCCAGTTGTGGTGATGGAAATCCAAGCGTGGGGCCATTTAAAAGAGTAGTCGTGACAGCTTAGGAAGGAGTGACTGAAGTTTTCTTTCTTTCCTCCCTGGCAATATCTTTAGGGGCCTCTCCGAGTTTCTTGCTGAAGACATCCACGGGTCTTAACGAGGCCGGTCCACCGCAGTCCTGTGATTCGAGGCACAGTAAGTGGCCCCTTACTTTCCTTCTCTACTTGACTTTTCTGGATTCGAAAGAGCGTTTGTCAAACCTACAAAAAGATGATGACTGATGGTTTCTACAAGGATGTGAACCATGGAGAGTGATCCCATGCCACCCAGGATGGGGTTGAACATTGACATTGCTACAGACCTCTATTAGGTGGAAATAGCACTGAACCCCCAAAGGAATCTAACAACATGTAAGACAGGATATTTTTTGGCCGGGCGTGGTGGCTCACGCCTGTAATCCCAGCACTTTGGGAGGCCAAGGCGGGCAGATCACGTGAGGTCATGAATTCGAAACCAGCCTGGCCAATATGGTGAAACCCCGTCTCTACTAAAAAATACAGAAAAAAAATTAGCCGGGCGTGGTGGCAGGCACCTGTAATCCCAGCTACTCGGGAGGCTGAGGCAGGAGAAGGGCGTGAATCCGGGAGGCAGAGGTTGCAGTGAGCCGAGATGGCACCACCGCACTCCAGCTCGGGCAACAGAGAGAGACTCCGTCAAAAAAAAAAAAAAGACAGGATTTTTTTTTTTTTTTTTTTTTTTTTTTGAGGTGGAGTTTCGCTCTTGTTGCCCAGGCTGGAGTGCAGTGGCGCTATCTCAGCTCACTGCAACCTCTGCCTCCCAGGTTCAAGCGATTCTCCTGCCTCAGCCTCCTGACTAGCTGGGATTACAGGCGCCTGCCACCGCACTCGGCTAATTTTTTTAGTTTTTAGTAGAGATGAGGTTTCACCATCTTGGCCAGACTGGTCTTGAACTCCTGATCTCAGGTGATCCGCCCACCTTGTCCTCCCAAAGTGCTGGGATTACAGGCATGAGCCACCGTACCTGGCCCCACATGGTCAAGGCATTGACTAAAATGTGATATTTGAAAATGTACACAGGGCCAAGAGCAGTGGCTCACGCCTGTAATCCCAGCACTTTGGGAGGCTGAGGCAGGCGGATCTCCTGAGGTCAGGAGTTTGAGACCAGCCTGGCCAACGTGGTGAAACCCCCATCTCTACTAAAAATACAAAAATTAGCCGGGTGTGGTGGCGCATGCCTGTAATCCCAGCTACTCAGGAGGCTGAAGTAGGAGAATCCCTTGAGTCTGGGAGGCAGAGGTTGCAGCGAGCTGAGATCGCGCCACTGCACTCCAGCCTGGGTGATGAGCGAGACTATATCTCAAAAAAAAAAAAAAAAGAAAAGAAAATGTACTTAGCATGCCTGGCGTCCAGGACTCTCAGCCATATGGTGAGTAAATGAAAACAGTCACATCCCGGCAGGCCCAAAGCCTTAAGACTGTGAATAAAATCTGTCTTGGCTTCCTAGTCCCAGGAGGTTTTTAAATCTGAGGTTCCTATATGACCAATGAAGGGAAAAAAGTTCTGTTTCTGAAGAATTGCTATTATATACCTGCTATTGGAGATTGCAGTCCTATACATCATTTTCAAGTTCTTATTACCTACTTGTAGACTACACTAAACACTAGTGTAAGGTCCTCTGAGCTGGGCGCATCATGGTCAAGCCATCGTGACATTCCCCCACCCTTGTGATAATGTACTTTGTGATATTCCGTGTCCTTGTGAATGTACTTTGTAACATTCCTCCCCGCCCCTGTGACAATACACCCTCCCGCTCTTATGAATGTACTTTGTAACATCCTCCCCTGCCCGAAAAAATTGCTGCTGACTCCACCACCTATCCTATCCCAAACCTATAAGAACCAATGATAAGCCCACCACCCTTTGCTGACTCCTTTCTGACTCAGCCCCCTTGCACCCAAGTGAATAAACAGCCTTGTTGCTCACACTAAGCCTGTTCAGGTGGCCTCTTATACAGACGCGCGTAACACCTACATTCTTCTAGATTCATCTAATCTAACTTTCTTCCATAGAATTACTAAAAATGGAAACTTCTCTGTTCCTGAAGTCCTATCAGCTAAAACTAGATGAATTCTCCAAAAGGAGCCTTGCGTCTGATGTGTGGGCCACACAAAAAGTTCACTGTACCCCCCAGTGCCATAATCAGAGACATTCAAACGGCAAACCAGGTCGCGAATAGGACGTTTCATGCTGTAGACGGCTTTCCCCAGACGCCAGAACAGGACTCCTGTCACGATGACGCTCGTACCCATCTCAGTGCCCACCTCTCCCATGGGGCAGGACAGTGGTGTCGCTGAACTTCCACGATCCATGGCTTCTGCTGGAACTCCACAGAACCTGACCCAGGAGATCCCTTAGTCTCTGCTGGTTAAGTAAGGAAATGCCTGTGCTGTTGCTAACACCACGTGCTGTACCTGGAGAAACTCCTCTGGGAAAGCTGAGACCCACATGCACAAAATAAGAAAACAGGCCACAGGGTCGTAGCCGGTGTCACCCACCATGTGGTCATCTGATTTATTCCCTTGGTTGCCTTTACGCCTGGGTTCGTGACAAAGCCATTATGCAAACTGGGATTGCCACATTACTATTAATTTTACCTTGCATTTCCCCTTTTTAAGCTTTGCGTTTGTTCCTTGTTAAATTTTGAAGTACAACTCCTAGCAGAATCATGCTGGCCCAGCGCGTCAAGATGACAGCAAGGGACTCCAAAGCAGACAAAACTGAACTCAGTAACGGGTCCCAGGGGGACTTAGCCCAGGAACCACACCCTCCAAACCTCCCTTATTGCTCAACTGTGGCTAAAAGGGTTTTGACATTGACTCCTAGTCACCACCCGCCGTAACTCCACCCGATGTGGGGCAAGACCAGCAACCAGGACACCCTGGGACATCAAAACCTAAGTACAGGGCCGGGCACGGTGGCTCATGCCTGTAATCCCAGCACTTTGGGAGGTTGAGGCAGGCAGATCACCTGAGGTCGGGAGTTTGAGACCAGCCTGACCAACATGGTGAAAACCCATCTCTAGTGAAAATACAAAACTTAGCCAGGTGTGATGGCGGGCGTCTGTAATCCCAGCTACTCAGAAGGCCAAGTCAGGAGAATCGCTTGAACCCAGGAGGCGGATCGGAGGTTGTAGTGAGCCAAGATTGTGCCACTGCACTCCATCGTAGGTGACAGAGTGAGACTCCATCTCAAAAAAACAACAAAAAACAAAAAAGCTAAGTACAGGAAGACTGATCAGTGATGCCTGAGAAAGTTTTTTTTTTTTTTTTTTTTTAAAGGAGTCTCACTTTGTTGCCCAGGCTGGAATGCAATGGCGCGATCTTGGCTCACTGCAACCTCTGCTCCGCCTCCTGGGTTCAAGCGATTCTCCTGCCTCAGACTCCCAAGTAGGTGGGACTGCAGGCACGCAACACCATGCTCAGCTAATTTTTGTATTTTTGGTAGAGACAGAGTTTCACCATTTTGGCCAGGCTGGCCTCGAACTCCTGACCTCAGGTGATCTGCTTGCCTCAGCCTCCCAAAGTGCTGTGATTACAGGCATGAGCCGTCTCGCCTGGCTTTTTTTTTTTTTTTTTTTTTTTGAGACAGTCTCGCTCTGTTACCCAGGCTGGAGTGCAGTGGCGCAATCTCAACTCACTGCAGCCTCTGCCTCCCAGATTCAAGAGATTCTCCTGCCTCAGCCTCCCGAGTAGCTGGGACCACAGGCGCGCACCACCATGCCTGGCCCGTTTTTGTAGATTTAGTAGAGATGAGGTTTCACCATGTTGGCCAGGCTGGTCTCAAACTCCTGACCTCAAGATCCACTCGCCTTGGCCTCCCAAAGTGCTGAGATTACAGGCGTGAGCCACCACATCTGGCTGCCTGAGAAAGATCTTGATCAAAGGGGGAAATATAGCCAAGCACAGTGTCTCACACCTGTAATCCCAGTGCATTGGAAGGCTGAGGCAAGAGGATCTTTTGAGGCCAGGAGTTCATGACCAGCCTGAGCAACATAGTGAGACCCCTGCCTCTGCCAAAAAAAAAACCTTAAAAATTAGCTGGGTCTGGGGGTGCACACCTGTGGTCCCAGCTACTTGTGAGATGGAGGTGGGAGGATTGCTTGAGCCTGGGAGCTGGAGGCTGCAGTGAGCTATGATTACGCCACTGCACTCCAGCCTGGACAACAGAGTCCCCTGTCTCAAAAAAAAAAAAAAAAAATTGCCTGGGTGCAGTGACTCACACCTGTAATCCCAACATTTTGGGAGGCCAAGGCAGGAGGCTCCCTTGAGCCCAGGAGTTTTAGACCAGCCTGGGAAACATAGGGAGACTCCATCTTTATTTATTTTTTAAAAATTTAAGAGGCCAGGCATGGTGGATCACACCTGTAATCCCAGCACTTTGGGAGGCTGAAGTGGGCAGATCACAAGGTCAGGAGCTTGAGACCAGCCTGAACAATATGGTGAAACCCCATTTCTACTAAAAATACAAAAATTAGCTGGGCGTGATGGCACACACCTGTAATCCCAGCTACTCAGGAGGCTGTGGTAGGAGAATCGCTTGAACACGGGAGGCGGAGGTTGCAGTGAGCCGAGATCATGCCACTGCACTCCAGCCCGGGCAACAGAGCGAGACACCATCTCAAAAAAAATTAAAAAATATTTTTAAAAAGGGGAAAGAGAAAAGTTTTCAGAATCAAAATGGAGTTATTACTGTAAAAAAAAAAAAATCACCTGACAAATATAGCCACAGGGAAGATTATGAAGGGAGGGTTCTCAGCCTTGTATGCCTGATAAAAACTACCACGAAAGACTGCAAAAAACACAACTTTGCCCAGAAAATACTTCTGCAAGGAAATCTGCCCAGCAACTGCCTGTCCAACCCTGGACTGGCACCATTTTGTCATTCATCCTCGTAGCCAAGGATAATCATTTCAAAACAATTATGTCATCCTCATTTTCCTTTAAAACCCTCTTTCTTCCTTTACCCCCTTTAATATACACATTTCAAAACAATTATGTCATCCTCATTTCCCTTTAAAACCCATTTTCTTCCTTTACCCCCCTTAATATACACATTTCAAAACAATTATGTCATCCTCATTTTCCTTTAAAACCCTTTTTCTTCCTTTACCCCCCTTAATATACACATAGTTTACTATGGCACACATATTCCCTCCCAAATAAATATTCATATCCTCTAGAGAGCCTCCTTCTGTTTCATATTTAGGTTGGGAGGTTCTAATTCCATTCTCCAATACAAGGAACCCAGGGCCAGGCATGGTGGCTCACGCCTGTAATCCCAGCACTTTGGGAGGCCAAGACAGGAGGATCACTTGAGCCCAAGAGTTTGAGACCAGCCTGGGCAACCTTGTCCCTACTAAAAATAAAAAATTACCCAGGCATGGTGGTATGCACCTGTGGTCCCAGCTACTCAGGAGGCTGAGGTGGGAGGACTGCTTGAACCCAGGAGGTCGAGGCTGCAGTGAGCTATGATCATGCCGCTGCACTTTAGTCTGAGCAACAAAGCGAGACCATGCCTCAAAAACAAACCAACCAAAAAAAAGCAAACCAAACAAACAAAACACAAAACAAGGACTGGGGCAGGAAACACACAACCTTATAGTTGCAGAAAGTAAGAATGTGCTCAACACAAACAAAATCCCCAGTTGAGGGCCGGGTGCGGTGGCTCATGCCTATAATCCCAGCACTTTGGGAGGCTGAGGCGGGCGGATCACCTGAGGTCAGGAGTTCAAGACCAGCATGGCCAACACAGTGAAACCCCATCTCTACTAAAAATACAAAAAATTAGCTGGGCGTGGTGGCGGGTGCCTGTAATCCCAGCTACTAGCGAGGCTAAGGCAGAAGAATCACTTGAACCCGGGAGGCAGAGGTTGCATGAGCCGAGATCATGCCACTGCACTCCAGCCTGGGCAACAAGAGTGAAACTCTGTATCAAAATAATACTAATAACAATACATTTTATAAATAAATAAATGTCACATGAGATCCAGACGGGGCCCTGGCACAGAAAAAAAGGACATTAGAGAAAAACTCAGGGAACCTGAATAACCTGCGGATTATGCTTAATGACAATGTATCATTACGGTTCATTCACTGCGACCAGTGTACCATGATAAGATAAAAGGTTAATTACAGAGGAGAGTGGGTGTAAGGTGTATGGGCACTTCAGCCATTATGGAAATTAAAAATAGAACTGCCACAGGGCCTGACAGTCCTTCCCCTGGGCCTGTACCCGAAGGAATCCAGCTCACCACCCATCCAGGCGTCCACACTCACACGTCCACCACAGCACTACCCACAGCGGCCAAAGCGGGGAACTACCTGGGCATCCACCAGTGGCCGGACAGATAAGGAGACTGTGGTGTATATGATCATGTGGAGAGAGATGAGGGACTATTGTTCAGCCTTAAAAACAGAGGAGATCCTGCATTTGCCACATGGATGGACTAGGGGTCACGATGCCAGCAAGACAAGCCAGACACAGAAAGAAACATCACAGGAGCTCATTAATATGCAGAATCTTTAAAATAAATAAAGAAAGGCAGGCGGGGGCATTGGGTGCAGTGGCTCACACCTGTAATCTCAGCATTTTCGGACGTCAAGGTGGGAGGATCACTTGAGCTCAGGAGTTTTGAGACCAGCCTGGGTAACATAGCAAAACCCCATCTCTACAAAAATGTTTTTAAAATTAGCTCAGTGTGGTGGTGTGCACCTGTGGTCCCAGCTATCTGGGAAGCTAAGGCGGGAGGATTGCTTGAGCCCAGGAGGTTGAGGCTGCAGTGAGCCGTGATCGTACCACTGCACTCCAGCCTGGGCAAGAGAGCAAGAACCTGTCTCAAAAAAATAAATAAATAAATAAAAAGGTGGGGATCAAATATATAAAGACAGAGAATAAAACAGGGGGCGACAGGGTGAGCCCCTTCAAAAGGGCTTGTGTGCACCTGAGGGCTACAGAGAATAATTATGCTCCAGGTGTTTGCTAATGCATGGATCACGGCTGCTCTGGCTACGGGAGAAGACAGGTGCCTGTGAGATGATGCAAAACCCACCCGTTCCGCTGTGGTCACCAATTTACTGCATATACGTACCCTACAACATCACAATGTACACCTTAAATGCACACAATAACATTTATCTTTTAAAAAGATACACGCGGCGGGGCGCAGTGGCTCACGCATGTAATCCCAACACTTTGGGAGGCCAAGGCGGGTGGATCACCTGAGGTCAGGAGTTCGAGACCAGCCCGACTAACATGGAGAAACCCCGTCTCTACTAAAAATACAAAATTAGCTGGGCGTGGTGGCGCATTGCTGTAATCCCAGCTACTCGGGAGGCTGAGGCAGGAGAATTGCTTGAACCCGGGAGGTGGAGGTTGTGGTGAGCCAAGATCATGCCATTGCACTCCAGCCTGGGCAACAAGAGCAAAACTCTTCTCAAAAATAAAAAATAAGATAAAAAATAAAAAGATACGTGGGAACTTTTCTATCTTTATAGATTTTCTGTAAATTTAACTTCTAAAAATTTAGAACTTTATTTTTAAAAAACAACAGAGTGCTCACTTCAGCAGCACCTATACTCAAATTGGAACGACACAGAGATTAGCATGGCCTCTGCACAAGGATGACACAAAAATTCATGAAGTGTTCTGTATTTTCATATTATAAATAGAAATAAAAAATAAACAATAACACACACACAAAAACTGTGCCTCAAAAGATGTCATCTAGGGGCTGGGTGCGTTGGCTCATACCTGTAATCCCAACACTTTGTGGGGCCGAGGTGGGTGGATCACCTGAGGTCAGGAGTTCAAGACCAGCCTGGACAAGATAGCAAAACCCCCATCTCTACTTAAAATACAAAAATTAGCTGGGCGTGATGGCACGTGCTACTCAGGAGGCAAGAGAATCACTTGAACCTGGGAAGCAGAGATTGCAGTGAGCCGAGATTGCACCACTGCACTCCAGCCTGGGCGACAGTGAGACTCCGTCTCAAAAAAAAAAAAAAGAAAGCTGTCAACTAGGAACACCTGTGTTCTGTTCTGCCTGTGTCTGCTACAAGGACACCTGCCCCCAGCCTGCCGGGGTGTGGCTGAGCTGCCTAAGCCTCCACCCACCTGCCCAACCTGCTCGCACACCACAGCCCGTGGGTCCAGTGGGAAAGCACCTCAGGTGCAGTGAGGCCTCAGAGGCCGACCTCAGTTGCACACAGGTGGGTGACAGGGCATGCAGCGTCTTCTGCAGAGCCCCGGGTGGGCACTGCCTCCCATGGTCCCTCTGCCGCAGGGTTTCCCAGGATGGGGCTTCAAAGCTAATTTCCCCAAATGCCATACGAAGTGACAGTAGATTATTTCCCCTGCAACAAACAGCTGAAATTAAGGAACTTGAAAATTTTACACAGGCAATATTTGTTAACTTTAATAAAGTCAAGATGAAGAGATTTTGTTTTCTCATTATTGTTCTGAATGAGCACTTCTGGGATAAAGGCATATTCAGACATCCTGAAATAAATACACACATACATACACACACACATACATACATACATACACACATACATACATACACACATACATAAGGCACCCAGGCTTCTAGGTGGAGAGCATGAAGAGAGGCGGCTGCGCTTGGACTCCGGTGTGAGTGCCCGGTCTGCGGCTCACCCTGGGATGTCCAGGGAGCCTGGGCTGCCTGGGCACCTCCGCTGGGCTGGAGGGGACAGACCTAGGCAGCGCTCGGCCAGCAACAAGGAGCTGGTGGGTACAGCTCTAGTGATGGAGACCAGCTCAGGGGACGCTAAGAGCAGGGGGCCCAGAACCCACTCATGCGGGGCTACAGGGCGTGGGGTTGATGTGGTTTGGTTCTGGGTCCCCGACCGAATCTCATGTTGAAATGTAAGCCCCGTGTGTTGGAGGAGAGCCTGCTGGGAGGTGATTGGCTCGTGGGGGGCAGAGTTCCCCCTTGCTGCTCTCGTGGTAGTGAGTTCTCACGAGAGCTGGTTGTGTAAAAGTGTGTAGCCCTTCCCTCTTCGCCTTCTCCTGCTCTGGCCGCGTGAGACGCACCTGCCTCCCCTTCACCTTCCGCCTTGAGAGTTTCCTGAGGTCTCCCCAGCCACGCTTCCTGTACAGCCTGTGGAACTATGAGTCAAACCTCTTCTCTTTATAAATTACTCAGTCTCAGGTAGTCGTTTGCGGCAGTGTGAGAACGGACTCATACAGGAGGCAGAGGCTGCAGTGAGCTGAGATCGCGCCACTGCACTCCCACCTGGGCGACAGAGCGAGACTCCATCTCAAAAATAATTAATTAATTAATTAACATTTAAAAGTCAACAACAAGGGGCTGAGGACCTCCATTGGTGTTGTTTGTGGCAGCAGGGAAGCTAGGTACCAGTGCATGAGGATGTGGAACCAGGACTTCGAAGACGCTGGGCTGAGGAGAAGACTGACCAGGCTGGGGCTGGCATAGGGTCCAGGGAGAGCCCATCTCTGAAATGGGTGACATAAGCCAAACATAGTGCTTTGTGCTCAGGCCTCTCTGCACTGGGCTTCCTGTCACTTACACCCAAAGAGCCTTGAATGGAATTCACCCTGAGCGATACAACCAGGGACACAGCACCCCCTCCTCACTGCCTGACACGAGGGTCCTGGGTCCCCACAGGAGCAACCGTGGGCAGGGCCACCTGGGGGCTGCCCATCGGAGTGTCTGCACCCGGATGGCTACAAACCAGGGCTGGGCACCTCTGGCTTTCCTAGAACCTTCATGTCACAGCTAGGAGCCCCAAGTGTGTGCCCCACAGAGCTCCAACAATAGTGCCCACCTGTCATTTGCCCATCTTTGTGGTCCACAGACAACGCTACCTGAGTCTCCAGCCAGGGGCTGGAAATGAGCTGATGGGCCCAGCCTGGGTTTAACGCTCCAGGCATGGGGCAGCATCACTAAACCCTGGGCTGACAGGGACAAAGGTGGCTTTTCTAAAGGAAATTGCAGGGTAAGGGAGATGGATAGCAGGCAAGGCTGGATCAAGGGGCTCAGAAGATGTGATGCAACGTGTGTATGTGTGCACGTGGTAAACATAAATACAATATATGGTTATTGTGGGTCTTCTGCTTTCTGCTTTTCTTGTTTCTCATAAATTGTTTAATTTGCTCAACAATATGTCTGAGGCTGGGCACGGTGACACACCTGTAATCCCAGCACTTTGGGAGGCCAAGGTGGGTGGATCACCTGAAGTCAGGTTGGCATTTGAAACCAGCCTGGCCAACATGGTGAAACCCCGTCTCTACTAAAAATATAAAAAGTAGCTGGGCATGGTGGCAGGTGTCTGTAATCCCAGCTACTTGGAAGGCTGAGGCAGGAGAATCGCTTGAATCTGGGAGGCGGGGATTGCAGTGAGCCGAGATCGCACCACTGCACTCCAGCCTGGGTGACAGAGCAAAACGCCGTCTCAAAAAAGAAAAAGATCCAGCAATATGTCTGAGTGGCCCTGCTGATACACTTGGATCAAATCCCTTCTTCCTGGCTTCTGTCTTTGGGTCATATCCCAGTGTTGTCAGCCCAGGACAGCCACCAGCTTACACAGCAGCTTTGTGGGTCTTGGAAAGGTGTCTGATTCCTCATGTGCTATGGCCCCACGGTGAGGCCATGGATCCATAAACAGGGTGCAGGTGGGACTCCAGCCCCTACCCATGCCCTTGGCCACAGCCAGCAGGACACATGGCCCTGGATCAGCCAGTCGGCCATGGGGGGGCACGTGGGCAGTTTCCGAATTCTTTCCTATTACAAATCACGCTGCAACACCATGCTTGCATTAGCCTTCCCGTGCAAAGACGGAAGTGTTCCTCTAGAGCAGACACCAAGAATTCTGGCCGCAGAACATGTGCTTCTTGAATCATAATAGCTGCTACCTGGTGGCCCTCCTGAGGGGCTGTACCAGGAGCCTGAGTGCCCACTCCCCACACCCTCCTCCGCAGATGATAATACGTGATTTTTCTTTTTCCTTCCTTCCTTCCTCCCTCCCTCCCCTCTTTCTTACTCTTTTTCTTTCTCTTTCTCTTTCTCTTTCTTTTTCTTTCTCTCTCTCTCTTTCTTTCTCTCTCTCTCTTTCTTTCTTTTTCTTGGCAGGGTCTTGCTCTGTCTTGCTGGAATTCCTGTGCTTAAGTGATCCTTCCACCTCAGCCTCCCAAGTAGCTGGGACCGCAGGCACACACCACCATGCACAGCTATTTTTTATATTTTTAGTAGAAACATGGGTTTCGCCATATTCATCAGTCTGGTCTCAAACTCCTGAGCTCCAGCGATCCGCCTGCAATTCAGCCTCCCAAAGTGCTGGGATTACAGGCGTGAGCCACCGCGCATGGCCTCATCCGGGATTTTGACCAAGTGCATCAGGACAACCTGGTTTCCAGAGCAGAGACCCAGCCAAAGCGGCTGTAGTCAAGGAAAGGAAGCGTATGGGTAAGGGCTCAGGAAACGGTGGCGTCCCAGCGTGTGCCAAAGTCAGGCAGGGCTGGACCAAGTCGCACAGCAACAGCGTCAGAACGCGGTTTCTCTCACTCCATCCTGTGTGGGGCAAAGACAGCCCAGGGCAGTTCCCGTGCATCCTTCCCGCTCAGCAGGCCCAGCCAGAGACAGACTCTTTCTCAACCAACGGTCCCAAGGCCACCTCTCTCTGGATTCTGGGTCAGGAACTGATCATGGGGCCAGGGGCAGGGAAGTGAGCTGAAGCCCTGGGCCGGAAGGGATTCTCTACAGGAAATCAGAGGTGCTGAAGTCAGAGGAAAGGAGGGTGGATAGCAGGCAAAGCTGGGTCGAGGGCTCAGAAGAGGCAATGCGGCCAGTGCCCCCACTGCGTCACGGGGCTCATACATATCTGACACTTGGAACAGGACGCTGTCGAGGGGCTGTAGCTCGGTGCTGGCAAGAGGCTTCACCGCGGGGCTTGCTGGCAGTGAAGGGAGATGGCTTGTTTATAGAGCTTGGGCGACAGTGGCTTGGGGTGTACAAACGTGAGAAGGGCCTTACAGGCAGGCCACGGTTCTCCCCAGAAAGGCCTGGTGGCGGCTGGTGAACTGGAGATGCTTGGTTAGACGTCGAGAATTTGACCTTCCTCAAAGCAGCTGCCTGGCACCATGGCTGCTGTGTTCCCTTCAAGCCTGCCACCCCATTCAGACATCTGAAAGCGGCTGAGATCCAAGCCCCACAAGAAATCATTCTTCCCCCATCAGCTTTGCAACGCTGAAAAATCATGGCCGCACGGTGGCTCAGCCAAGGCAGGCTGATCACCTGAAGTTCAAGACCAGCCTGGCCAACATGGTGAAACCCTGTCTCTACTAAAAATACAAAAATTAGCTGGGCACGGTTGTGCACGCTTGAAATCCCATCTACTCAGGAGGCTGAGACAGGAGAATCATTTGAACTTAGGAGGCAGAGGTTACAGTGAGCCGAGATGGTGCCACTGCACTCCAGCCTGGGCAACAGAGCAAAAAAAAAAACAATCCGGGATGTGCCGTGAAAGTCCCCGCACTCCAGGGCTCCTCCTACAGGTGATCCCATCAGTCCGAACTAAGGTCATCTGAAGCAGGTGTGGAATCTCCCTGTTCAGACCGGGCCAGGGAGGCTCTGAGGGCAGCAGGGACAGGATGGGCCAGAGTACCCAGGGAAGGAGGTGGGGCGGGGGGGTTGGCCCTCACAGGAGGGGAGGGGCACCACTTCCCTGAGACCGGTTCTGGTAAATGGGGCCGAGCCTCAGTTTCCCTGTCCGTAGAATGAGACCTCAGTCCTGACAGTACCAGCTGCAATTTGGGGTGGTGGAGCAGGAGGCCTGGGAAGGAGGGGAAGCCATGCTGTCCGGCACGAGGAGAAGCTGAATAAAGGCAAGGGTTACCCTTGAACCTCACCCCCTGCCCTCTCCCAAGATCTCCCACTCGGGGGGGGCAGCCTGTACGCAGCTTGCACGAGTTCAATCCACACCAGCGCCTGCTCGGGCTCTGACCCTGGCTCTGCCACTTGCCCGCTCCAGGACCTCCCATAAGTTACTTCATTTCTTTGGGCCTCAGTTTCTTTGTCTGCGAAATGGAAATCATAGTTTTCATCTCATAAAGGTTGTAAGTAAATGAAATTATTCATGTAACTCCTGGGCATGTGCCAGGCACACGCTGCGCTCCAACAAACATTACAAGTTAACATTCTTGCTCCCAGTCCCGCAAGGACTGCAGAGCCTCCGCCGAGGACCCCAGCTCCCCCAACACCCGCCCTCGCCCTCCAGTCCCCTGCGCCCCCCAAGCCCTACCCTCCCTCTCCTGCGGTCCGCGGGCTCCACCAAGCGCCCACCTGCTGCGCTGCGGCGGCGGCTCCGGGGCCTGAACCCGGGTCTGAACCCAGGACTCGGCGCCGTGGGGGGTGGACCCGGGAGAGGCGAGTCAGGGTCAGCTCCCCGCAGGCGCCCGGACTCCCGCCCCCGCGCCCACCCCGCGCCCACCCCGCGCGTCCCCGCCGCCCCAGGAGCGTCCCGAGACACCCGGGGAAAAGCCTTCCCGGTGATGCCGCGGACCCAGTCCCGTCGCGGACACGGCGGGGCGGGCCGGGGGTCGCAGCGTCCGGGGCGGCGCGGGCCCTTTAAGGCGGCCGGCCTCGTTAGCATACATTTGCATGGCTCCGCCCCGCCGCTTGAGGCTGCCGCGCGGGGCTCAGTCCGGCGGGGGCGCCGCGGAGAGCTGAGGGCGCCGGGCTGCGGAACGCGGTGCGGAGGGCGCGGGACCCTGCACGCCGCCGGCGGGCCCATGTGAGCGCCATGCGGCCCCGCGCAGCCCGGGGACCCGGCCCGCCCCCCCCAGGGCCCGGACTCTCGCCGCTGCCGCTGCCGCTGCTGCTGCTGCTGCTGGCGCTGGGGACCCGCGGGGGCTGCGCCGCGCCCGCACCCGCGCCGCGAGCCGAGGACCTCAGCCTGGGAGTGGTGAGCGCGCGGCCGAGGGCGCGGGGCGGGACGGGCGCGGAGCTCCTGGGCCGGAGCCGGGGGTCTCCGCGGGCCGGGTGGCGGGGACCGGGAAGACCCCAGCAGTGCGCGTCGGCGTCGCGCGGGAGCCCTGGCGCCCTGGACCCATTTTCTGGGTGGGGAGACTGAGGCAGGGACGCGGGCTGAGCGGCCGGGCGAGCGCACGCGAGTCCTGGGGAGGCGCCGGCTGCCGTCCGGGCTCCGTGCGCTGGGAGAGCGCCGCAGCCGCAGGAGCCCGTGGAGTTGTGAGGGGGTCGCCCACCCGGAGCCCGGGTCGCCTGCTTGCAGCAGCCCCAGAGCAGCCGGGGTGGGCGGAGCAGGCATCGCGGCCGCCCCGAGCCCTGCGCGCTGCGTGCGTTCCGGGTGGGAGTGGCGGGGGCAGGAGCACTCACCCACAAAGCGAGGAAGGGCAGGGGCTACGGAGTGGGGGCACCCCGAAAGCCTTGAGCCCCCGAGTTTGCTCAGTTGAGGGTGTTGGGGGCACAGGGATGCTGGCCCCCAGCTCCCCACTGGGCAAGGACCTGGCCCGCAGCCTCCTTCCCCTCCACCCCAGGTCGGCCAGGCTGGCCCTGCCTTGCCCTGGTACAGTGCTGAGCCGGGGGCGCGGGGAGAGCCTTCCTCACCCCACACCCAGTAGCTCCCGAGCTCAGCTTAGAAACCCTGCCTGGGGGCAGCGACGTGGCCTCTTCCCACAGCCGCCTCCTCTGTTCCGCAGCCGGGACTCGCGTCTCCTGTGGACCCGGAAGATTTAGAGCACACTTCGTGGGGTCAGCGCCCCCCCCCCCACCCCGCTGGGGCGGCCGGGTGGACTCGGGCTGGGTTCGTTGGTTCCTTCTGAGGCTCCTGCCCCACCGCTGCCTTCAATGGACTCCTACCCAGGGAGTCGGGCCGGGAGCCGAGGCCTCCCCGCCCCGCACAAGTACTCGGCCTGGCCCGCGTCCGCGGACAGTCTCCCAGTGGGGTCCTGGCAGGGCCCCTCGCCCAGCGCAGTGGACATTCAGGAGCTCCAAAACCTTGCGGTCCAAGCAAGTCAGCGCAGGTGTATTTCAGGCAGTCGAGGCATATGGAGGGGCCACTTGGGTGGCACCCGCAGCCCCTGTGGTTGGCAGGACTTGGGGGTCTGGACGGGAAGCCGATTTGGCCACCATTTGCCTCAGGCCCCGAAGCCATCCGGGAGGGTGCTGGCCACTGTCCCTGCTGCCCGCATCCAGGTGCCTGCAGGTCCCCACAGTGGCTTCCTTCCAGCCAGGCAGCCTGTGAACTTGGGGTGCCCCCCCTCCACCTCCTCAAGACCCTTTTGTAGCTGGGGATCTCCCGGATCCCCCACTGAGAATCACGCCCTGGGGGCCTGGCGTCTCCAGCTCTGGAGGGAGGTGAACCCAGGCTCGTCTTCCAGGTCCGAGGGTGCCGCAGAAGGGGCCGGGGCAATGCCAGGGAAGGACTGAAGGTGGGGCCCACACACTCAGGAGGATGGACCCCCGGCCGAGCCATGTTGGCTGATCAGACCCAGTGCGGTTTGGAAGTTTCTCGCCACCCACCTGCCCGCCTGCCGGGAGAGAGTGGGTCAGGCGCCCTCCTCTCGGCTGGTACCTGCGCCTCGGTCTCTCCTGGCACCCTGGAGGTCCCCCGCCCCGCGCCCTGCGACAGCACCGAGCGGAGGATGTGGCTCCCCAGCCTGGCCGGGGGCAGTGAGTGGGGCCCCGGTGTCCAGCCGGAGAGGGAGGACGCTGCGGGCAGCCCCCTGCCTGGAGCCCCTCCGGGTCCGGCTCGGCCTGGCGTGGAGCCTCCGTCCTACCGCGGCTTCCTGCTCACACTGGCGGTGCGGGGCGTCCTCTGCTGGCCCTCGGGGGAACCGCGGGCCGAGCTTAGGCCCAGGGGCGGGCGGCTTCCCCGCGGGGAGGGACGAGGAGGCCGGGATCTGGGCGGGAGCGGGGACTCCTCCACCGCCCGCACTCCAGAGGCGCTCCCGGAGCGGACTGATATTCAGGTCTGGGCGCCAGGGACGAGAAGGGCTCCTTTGTCTCGGAGCTGCAGACAGAACTGCACCCAGCAGGGCTGGAGCCGGGGCTGGAGGGGAGGGCCCGCCCCGGAGCGCCCCCCATTAGCACGTGAACAAGGCCGGGATTCAGGCTGCTGGGCTGCGGAGCCGGGCTTTCAGGAGCCCTCGGCGAGGACAAAAGAGCGCACTGTCCCCCCGGGGGTCCTCGGCGGGGCTGCTTGTCCTTGTGGGCCTGAGTTTTTTGTCTTCCTGTGTTTTGAGTACGACATACAGCGAGCAGCCCAGGGACTCCACAGGCGTCCGCCTCCCTCCCGCCCCTGGCTCCTGGGCACGGATGGGACGCGGCTCTCGGTGCCTTATTTTTGCACGGTGGCACCGTGGGCCGTGCTATCGCAGCTTCGCACGCTATCTGGAGTGTCTGTGCCGGAGCCGCCCGTCTATTCACCTGGTTCAGCCAGGCTCGGCCTGCAGCCTGCTTCTGGCCAGAACTTCCCGGACTCGCGGCGAGAGTGTCTTGGGATCTGGGTCCTGGGTGGCAGTTGTGTGGTGGCAGATTCTGACAAACTGCTCTAAAGTTTCTGCTCCATTTCTCCTCTCGGCAGCACAGCCTGCGGTTGTCATCACCGCGCCCACGGCACAGTGGCAGCTCCCTTGATCTGCAGGAGGTGGGGTGGGGTGGGGTGGGGTGGGGTGGGGCGGGTGGGGGGTATTGCTGAGGTTGTGGGATGCTGGGCCAGATGGTGCCAGGTGGCAGCCGCCCTCCATGACCTGGCTTCTGCCGGTGGCCTCTGGGTTCCTGGCCCTCAGGACCTTGTCATCGCCCTGGCTGGGGCCAGGGTGTCCCCTCTCACCCTGCAGCTGCTCCCAGAGCTTCAGGCGAGCACCCCCAGCCAAAACCAAGACGGGCAGGAGGGTTAGACCACGGCCTGATTTCGCCGTGAGAGACGTCTGAGTGTCCCTTGCTCCGCGGTCCCCTTCTGACGCTGTTTTCATGGCTCCGGGGATGTTGTTTCCCTTGGACATGAGCTTTGCACCCGACTAAGTGCCGGGCCTCAGTCTCCCTGTCTGCACAATGGGACCAGTGAGGACAGGCTGCCGTGCGATCAGCGGAGGTGCTTCCGATGGCTCAGGGACGGGAAGGGGGAAGGCTGGAGAGGATCTGGGGGGGACAGGAAGGGGGAAGGCTGGAGAGGATCTGGGGGGGACGGGAAGGGGGAAGGCTGGAGAGGATCTGGGGGGGACGGGAAGGGGGAAGGCTGGAGAGGATCTGGGGGGGACGGGAAGGGGGAAGGCTGGAGAGGATCTGGGGGCACAGCAGGGTGTTGCCCGACACAGTGTCTTCCTGGGGGTTCCAGGGGCACTTTGCGCATGCATGAGTTTGCCTCCTTGTTGGCAGCAGATCCGGTGGGACGCTTGCCCTGGCTGTGGACGCAGGGTAGGTGTCAGCAGATCCGGTGGGACCCTTGCCCTGGCTGTGGACGCAGAGTAGGTGTCAGACGCGTGCAGGGCGGTGCTTCTGTCACGCAGTGGCTGTGAGCCTCCTGGGCACCGTCTGAGTTCAGGACAGGACAGCAGGGACAGGACGGGGTGTGGAGCCCGGCTTCCCCTGTGGACCCTGCAGTAATAGGCAAGTCCCCTCCTCATGTTGGCCCCAAGGACTCCACGCAACCTGGCCCACCTCCTTCTCCATCCTTCCCCCGACTCTGTCCCACCGGCTCCTCTGCGCTGTGCGTTTCCCTGCCAAAGGGCCTTTGCACTTGCCGTCCCCACCACCGTGAGCATGTGAGCACCACCCCACGCATCACCTGGACGGCTCCTTCCATGTCCCCTGGGATGTTCCCTGAGCACCCATTTCATCAGCCCTCCAGCCCGTCCCTCACTCCCGCACAGCACAGTGGTCACAGGCGGAGACCCGGAAGCCAACAGCCTGGGCTGAGCTGAGGATACATGTCCGAACTCCCTGTGCCTCCGTGTTCTCATCTGTAAACTGGGAGTAATAAGAACACCCACTTCATAAGGTTAACCCTCAGTTGCCTGTGAGCACCTGCTTTGTGCCAGGCACCCTCCAGCAGGGACCACCCCAGCCTTGCAGTGCCTGAGGGACGTGGGCACGAATGACATGGGCATGGTTGGGTAGTGCGGGATCACTGTTGGCTGTTAGGTTACTGTTCAGGACATAATGACTGCCTGAGATGCCTGTATGTGTTCAGGTGTTTGCTATTTATCCGCCTCACAATCCCGTCCTCCCCTGTGGGCGGTGGGATGGGGTCCCGTGGTCTCGGTCTCTCCCCAGTTGCTCAGACAGACGGACTCAGGGGATCTGGCAGTGTCCCTGCGGAAGAGACTGGAGCAAGGGGGTCACTCCAACCGAGGGTCAGCCCCCAGAGGAGGCCGGTGCAGGAGAACCCTGCATGGCCGAGTGGGTCAGACATGGTTGCCGGGACCAGACCACGGCTCCATCACTGACCATGTGCTGTGTGACTGTGGACAGGTTATCCACACTCTCTGAGCCTTAGTTTTCTCATCTGTAAAATGGGGCTGATGACACCTGCTCTTCCCGCCCCCAGGCCTCGTGCAGGTTGGGTCACAGATGAGTTGGGGGTCGGGCCCTCATTCATCTGCAGGGGCCAGGGCCAGGCCCAGGCGCCACCGCCATGGCACAGCAGGGCCACAGATGCACCCGCCAGCCAGGGTGCCCTGGGCAGGAGGGACCGTTATAACCAATCAGTGCAACCCAGAGCCCGGGGACGGGGGCTGCACTCCATAAACTCCCTAAAAACCATAAACTCCCTAAAAACCGTCAAAGGGAATTCTGTGCTGTGTGCATTACGCCCCCTTAAGGCTGGAAACAGATACACATTGTGTCAGACAACAAGCATGGCTGAATGGTGAATCCAGAGTGGGCCTGGGCGGCTGCCTGCATCTGCGTCAGTCAGGGGCTATAGGTGCCCACTACCTGCCTGTGCCCCCCGGGGCAGGGCTCTGCCTCTGGCCTCTGTGTCCCCATCTTTGGTAATGGCCCAGCCCATGGGAGGAGCAGGAGAGCGGCCGCCTCTCCTAGGCGGCTCCAGAAACTAGCATCAGCCAGGGGGTGGCTGCCGTGGGTTGGGGCTCCCTGGAGCTCCTGGCAGCCCCCTCCTGCCTCCTCCCTCCTCCCTCCTCCCGGCAGCCCCTCCCCCTCCCCAGTGGCCTTCTGGAAGGTTCACCCTGCTGCTGCTGCAGCACCCGCCCGCCACAGCCACCGTTGCCCTGGAGACAGCGGTCTCCGTGGCGACAGCAGAGGGAGGACCAGGCGGCGGGTGGGCGCGGAGGGGGGCAGGTAGCAGGTTCCCAGGATCAGACGCCCCCCCACCTGCGTGGGATCCACAGGCTCTGTAGGTACTGGGGGCAGGGGGCAGGCAGGGGGACACCTGGAGGGGGGAGTCTGGGTCCCCACCCCAGCGGCCATGCTACGGCAGGCATCCCCCTACCCACTGTGGGTGGGAGTGGGTCAAGGTAGGGGCCTGGCGGGGGAGGAGGGATGGGGAGGGGCTACCACATTTGCCCTGAGGAGCTGGCTGGGGGCGGGGGTTTGCCCCAGGACAGTGCTCTGGGCCTGGTTAACCCCTACTCTCCTTAGCTAACAAGCCCACCTTGCTGCCGCCGCCACCCCATTAGCCTGGGTCAGCATTTCCAAGCCCTAGCCAGGAATCGGCCACCCCTTCCCAGATGGACCTGAGCTGCCTGGTGAGCTGCTTGCTGCCTCTTTTCCCTGCAGGCTCAGGCCTCCCCACAGCCACGCCTCCGCCCACACTGGGAGCACAGGACATGTCAGGGCTGGGCGAGGGCGCCTCATGGGCTCAGGAGGCCCCCTGGGGCAGGTGGCCACTTCTACCTGTGTCCACCCAAAGGCTGGTGGCTCCCAAACCTGCAAGGCTTGTTCTGTTGGGGTGTCCCTGGCAAACTAGGAAGTGATTCCCACCCTCCCACTCCGGCCCCTGAGACGGCCCCTCCCAGGATGCCTAGCCTGAGATTTGGGGTACAGCCCCCTGAGCACAAACTTATGTTAGGTAGGAAGCACCCACCAGCCCTGCCCCACAGACCCACCACCCCCCAAGATTCGATGCCATTCTATGCTCAAATTCCAGTGCCCCTGGGGCCACAGGTGACAGTACCTGTTAACCATGGGCGGGACTGCCCGTCCCGGGCTGGTGCTGGGGGCCCTGGTTCTACGAGTTGAAGCAGGCTGGCCACTCACACCTGCAACTAAACCACCTGCTTCCAGACATTGGGCCAGTGGGAGTGCTGCCTGCCAGGCCCGGCTCCACTTTCCTGAAATGCATGTGGCCCCGTGGCCAGACTGCCCAGCTCCCCAGGGACCGGGGGGGGGGTTGCCCCAACCCGCCGCCATGAACCCCACAGAGTAAATGGGCCACTCAGTGCAGCTACCAGCCATGACCCCAGCTTATAGACGGGAAGGCTGGGGGGTGGGTTGTCCTCCCAAGGGGTCTCAGCACCTGCTGGCCCAACCCAGGCAGCAGCTGGCCTGGGTGGGAAAGGCACCTGCCTGTATGGACCCTTCCCTGGTGAGGGGGAAGGGGGTCATCATCCAGTATCATAGATGGTGTGAGGAAACTCCAGAGCGCTTCCTGGAGGAGGTGACAGGCTGTTGTGAGCATGAGGCACAGTGGCCCTGTTGAGCTGTGATCTTAACAAAGGACTAAAAAGTGCAGAATGTGCTGATGGGCATCTCCAGCACCCAGAGTGGTGACTGGCCATGGGACACCGTCAGTAAACCCTGCGGGTGCACGGTAGTGTGGGGCCGAACGCTCGGGACCAAAGATCCCCACACCCTGTCAGTAAACCCTGCGGGTTCACGGTAGTGTGGGGCCGGACGCTCGGGACCAAAGATCCCCACACCCTGTCAGTAAACCCTGCGGGTTCACGGTAGTGTGGGGCCGGACGCTCGGGGCCAAAGATCCCCACACCCTGTCAGTAAACCCTGCGGGTGCATGGTAGTGTGGGGCCGGACGCTCGGGGCCAAAGATCCCCACACCCTGTCAGTAAACCCTGCGGGTGCACGGTAGTGTGGGGCCGGACGCTCGGGACCAAAGATCCCCACACCCTGGAGGTCAGGGCGGAAGTGTGAGGCCAGCTTGTCGAGGCCAAGGCTGTCAGCCCCAAGGCCCCTCCAGAGAAGCTGCCCACCCCAGTCATGAACGTCCACGTTGACGTCCTGTCGTGTCTATAGCCTTGGAGGGGCCCCCAGTTCTGTACACACTCTTGGCTTCCCTAAGGGGCTGAGGGGCTGGGCTGGGTCAGTAGGGTTTGGAAAGGGGGTAAAGGCACAGAGGGGGGCCCCGGGAAGGACTCAGTGCTTCCTGGAAGGGGGATCTCGGGGTGTGCAGATCCCATGCAGTGTGTTGTGAGGCCCCTCCTGGCGAGCACAACCTGTTGCTGATGCCCCTGGGACTTCCAGGATGGTGGCGCCTCATTCCTCTGAGCACTGCCTGCTGGTGGGCAGGAGGGTTGGCCAGGACCACCCCGTCACCAGCTCCTGCAGACCAGAACCCGGGGGCCCAGCAGGTGGCATAAATGAGTCGCAAGCATTATCTTTTTTCTTTTTCCTTTTTTTTTCAGGATTTCTTTAAAAAGTTATGTTGTTTTCATTTATGCATTTTTTTAGGTTAAGCCACATGAAACTACTAGTATTTATTTTAAATCAGAAATGGTCAAAAATGGGCACTTTCATATGATTTGGCCAATGAATACATGAGAGGTGGTAAATAATAGCCATTCACAAGCATTTTCTAAATGTCCACCAGAGAAAAAAAAAAGACAGGTCTGCAGGCAGGGCAGAGCCCCCAGCACATCACCCCTGGCTTGTACCTTTCTGGAGCCTGCCTCACCCCTGCTGTAGTTCCCTGGGCTGGCGAGTATCCACAGGGCGCAGCAGGAGCTTCATGGCAGCCTGCAAGTGGGCACAGGCGCCATTTGGCGGTTGAAGAAACTGAAGCTAGGGGTGGAGGTAGCCCCCACAGATGGCACCCAGGCCCCCCCATCCCCAGGTTCCCACGGATGCCATTCAGGCCCCCCCGTCCCCAGGGCCCCTCCAGGGTAGCAGAGATGACTGGGGCATGGGGCCAGGGCTTGATTTATGCCCAGGTTAAAGGGCTGCCCCCATTCCTGCTCCTGCTCAGCTCCGGTGTGGGTAGCCTCGCACCCACCCCAGTGGGCTGTTCAGAGCAGAGCTGTCCCCTGCGCCAGGTGCCGGTGTGAACATTTTCCACATCCTGGCTCACATCCTCACCACCAGCCTGCCAAGGACTCTGAGGAAGGAGCCCAGAGGGGTGGACTGCCTTACCCCAGGCACACAGCGGGGAGGTAGCTGAGTGGGATTTGAACCTGGGCAGCCTGGCTGGAACCTGGCTTTTGTTTCTGAGACAGGGTCTCGCTCTGTTGCAGACACAGCCTTCAACTCCTGTGTTCAAACGATCCTCTCGCCTCAGCCTCCCAAAGTGCTGGGATCTCAGGCATGAGCCACAGCACCGGCCAAGCCTGGGCTCTTATCTCCCCCATGAATGTACAGCATGGCCCAATTCCTCAAACTGGTGTCTGAGCCACAGCCTTTCTCAGCTGGGGTCCCAGACCTTGGGTGCTAGACTTCCCTGTCACAAGTCAGCTGAGAGCCTGCATTTGACACTGGCCACATTTAAGAGCCTTTTGAAGGTTCCCTAGCATTTTGTGGTCTCAGGAGGCATGGGGTGGGGCAGGGTTGCCATGAGTGGTTGTACAGGTCGTGCACGGCACAAGCTCACATCATCTAAGGGACATCAGGTTTATTTATTTATTTATTTATTTATTAGACGGAGTCTTGCTCTGTCACCCAGGCTGGAGTACAGTGGCGTGATCTCGGCTCACTGCAAGCTCCGCCTACCGGGTTCACGCCATTCTCCTGCCTCAGCCTCCCGAGTAGCTGGGACTACAGGCGCCCGCCACCACGCCCGGCTAATTTTTTGTATTTTTAGTAGAGACGGGGTTTCACTGTGTTAGCCAGGATGGTCTCCATCTCCTGACCTCGTGATCCGCCCGCCTCGCCCTCCCAAAGTGCTGGGATTACAGGCGTGAGCCACCGCACCTGGCCAGGGACATCAGGTTTATTAAGACACTTTTCCGGCAGCTGCCCAGGGAAGAGACAAGAGGTGCCTTGTGGGCAGATAGGGGGCTGGGAGGGGGCCTGCCCAGAAGCAGTGGTGGCCCATGGCAGGCTTCTCATTGGATAGGACCAGGCCCTCTGTTGCACCCCCTCACCCTGCTCTCTGCCCTCAGGAGTGGCTAAGCAGGTTCGGTTACCTGCCCCCGGCCGACCCCACAACAGGGCAGCTGCAGACGCAAGAGGAGCTGTCTAAGGCCATCACAGCCATGCAGCAGTTTGGTGGCCTGGAGGCCACCGGCATCCTGGGTCAGTTCTCCAGGGGGCAGCGGGAGCGCCGTGGCCCCCGTCAGGTCTGCGCCCGTCGGCCATGCCCCCTCTGATCAGGCACAGTCCCACCTTATGCTTGAATGAACCTGGGTCCTGGCCTGGTGTAGCTCAGAGCCTGGGGCTGGTCCCCCGAAGATGATGTGGGAGGAGGGGGCTGCTCGGAGGCTGGTGCCAGAGTCAGGGCTCCGCCCTTGGGGATGCTCGGGATCCTAGGGTGGGGAGCGAGCTGGGCTAGGCTCTGAGCTTCATGCATTCCCTGCAGACGAGGCCACGCTGGCCCTGATGAAAACCCCGCGCTGCTCCCTGCCAGACCTCCCTGTCCTGACCCAGGCTCGCAGGAGACGCCAGGCTCCAGCCCCCACCAAGTGGAACAAGAGAAACCTGTCGTGGAGGTGGGTGCGTGGCCAGGGTGAGGAGCAGGGTCTCCGTGGAGGTGGGCGTGTGGCCTGGGTGAGGAGCTGGGTCTCCGTGGAGGTGGGCGCGTGGCCTGGGTGAGGAGCTGGGTCTCCGTGGAGGTGGGCGCGTGGCCTGGGTGAGGAGCGGGGTCTCCGTGGAGGTGGGCGCGTGGCCTGGGTGAGGAGCGGGGTCTCCGTGGAGGTGGGCGCGTGGCCTGGGTGAGGAGCGGGGTCTCCGTGGAGGTGGGCGCGTGGCCTGGGTGAGGAGCGGGGTCTCCGTGGAGGTGGGCGCGTGGCCAGGGTGAGGAGCGGGGTCTCCGTGGAGGTGGGTGCGTGGCCAGGGTGAGGAGTGGGGTCCCCGTGTCTCTGTGTCTGGGCGTGCTGTAGATATCCACAAACCGGGGTATTTCAGACAGCAGCAGGAGCTCTCTCCCCACTCTGGAGGCCAGGAGTCCCTGCAAAGGAGTGGGCTGGATGGTGCCCTGGGGAGGTAGAGGGAGCATCTGTCCAGGGTTCTATCCAGCTGTGCAGTTGCTGGCAGCCCTCCGTGGAATCAGCAGCCTCTGCCTCCACCCTGCCCTGTCCGTGCGCAGCCTCCTCTCCCGTGTCTCCAGGACGCTCCTTGGATTTAGGGCCCGCCCTGACCCAGTGTGACCTCATGTCAACCCCTCATGACATCCACAAAGACCCTATTTCTTTTTTTTTTTTTTTTTTGAGACAGAGTCTCACTTTGTCACCCAGACTGGAGTGCAGTGGCGCAGTCACAGCTCACTGTAGCCCTGACCTGCTGGGCTCAAGCGATCCTCCTGCCTCTCGAGTAGCTGGGACTGCAGTTGCATATGACCACACCCAGCTAATTTTTTTCTTTTTCTTTGACACAGAGTCTCTTTCATTCAGGCTGGAGGACGGTGTTGCAATCTTGGCTCACTACGACCTCTGCCTCCTGGGTTCAAGCAATTCTCCTGCCTCAGCCTCCCAAGTAGGTGGGATTACAGGCATGAGCCACCACGCCCGACTAATTTTTTTGTATTTTTACTAGAGACAGGGCCGGGCATGGTGGCTCACACCTGTAATCATGGCACTTTGGGAGACCAAGGTGTGAAGATCATTTGAGGTCAGGAGTTTGAGACCAGCCTGGCCAACATGGTGAGACCCCGTCTCTACTAAAAATACAAAAATTAGCTGGGTCTGGTAATGTGTGCCTGTAATCCCAGCTATTCAGGAGGCTGAGGCAGGAGAATCACTTGAACCTGGGAGGCGGAGGCTGCAGTAAGCCAAGATTGTGCCATGGCATTCCAGCCTGGGAGACATAGTGAGACTCTGTCTCAAAAAAAATAAAATAGTAAAGACAGGGTTTCGCCACATTGACCAGGCTGGTCTTGAACTCTTGAGCTCGAGCAATCCACCCACCCTGGCCTCCCAAAGTGCTGGGGTTACAAGTGTGAGCCACCACACCCAGCCAACCCTATTTCCAAACCAGGTCATATTCTAAGGTTCCGGATGGACGTGAATTTGGCGGGACACTATGTGACCCATACACCTTCTGCTGTCCCCCGGAGTCAAAACTGTCTCAGATGGGCCCTGGCTAGTGTGAGGGCTGGTGAACTGGGAGATCCCCTTCAGTGGGGAGCAGGGGGATGGGACAGACGGGACGCACCGCAGAGGGCCCTGGGGCTGATGGCTCCATGTGGGAGCTGACGCTTGCCTGTGGCCTGGGGGTCTCAGCCTGCCTGGGCTCTCATTTCCCTCCCTCCATCGTCCATCCCAGTGAACTACTGGGACCGCCGTGGGTGCATCGGACGACTCCTGGCGCGGGGAGAAAGGCGGAAGATGGGGGAGACCCTCATAGGGGCACCCCCGGGCTGAGGAGGGGCGTTCAGGGAACCTCGGCCTGGGGCACGTGGCCTGTTCTCTGTGACTCACTCTGGGCTGACCCCTGCCCGCAGGGTCCGGACGTTCCCACGGGACTCGCCACTGGGGCGCGACACGGTGCGCGCACTCATGTACTACGCCCTCAAGGTCTGGAGCGACATTGCGCCCCTGAACTTCCACGAGGTGGCAGGCAGCGCCGCCGACATCCAGATCGATTTCTCCAAGGCCGAGCACAATGACGGCTACCCCTTCGACGGCCCCGGCGGCACTGTAGCCCACGCCTTCTTCCCCGGCGACCACCACACCGCCGGGGACACCCACTTTGACGACGACGAGGCCTGGACCTTCCGCTCCTCGGGTGCGTCTGAGGCAGCCCTCAGGGCAGAGTCAGGAGCCCCAGCGGCCTGTGAGGCCGAGGAGCAGCCATGGCCCCCCCATCCCCAACCCTGCGGCTGAAAACACACACAGCTGCTGCTGAGCACGGCTGGGCATTTCGCACTAGGCCGATCTCACAGCGTCTGTGCTCGGCCTGGCTGACCTCGCTGGGTGCTGGCCTCTCGGGCGGGGACATCGCCGGCTGAGCCGAGCTTGTCCTCATCACGTTCTCAGCACCCGAGGGAGGGAGTGGGAGGAGGCCTGTGAGTCCTCTGTGGCCCCGGCTCAGTGTCACTCCCGCTAAGTCCCGTTGTCTGCAGAAGTCACAGCTCTGCAGAGGCCGTTCCGACCTCTGGACTGTGGCCTCGGGGACCAGGCCCGTCTTGTGGGGCCAGGGGGCAGTGCCCACAGCATTGGGCCTCAGGTCATCTGGCCGACACATGGCCCCATGCAACCCAGGCCCCAGGCACACAGTGTTATCTGTGTGGCCTTGTGCAGAAAAGGTTATCAGCCCCTCCATGAATGGTACAAAGACCCCAGGCCTGGGAAGCTCAGCAGGCCCCACAGAGCCCCCAGGGGAATCGCGTTAATTCCCAGTAACCCTGCAGAATCCGTCTGGCGTAGCCGGCATCGAGGCATCCCCATGGGCACCCCATAGCATGGCGGGGGCCTGCTGGTCCCTCCCCGCGGGGACAGGGCCCTTCCTGCCCTTGGTTCACATGTTTCCCTGTGTCCCCAGATGCCCATGGGATGGACCTGTTTGCGGTGGCTGTCCACGAGTTTGGCCACGCCATCGGGTTAAGCCATGTTGCTGCCGCACACTCCATCATGCGGCCGTACTACCAGGGCCCGGTGGGTGACCCGCTGCGCTACAGGCTCCCCTACGAGGACAGGGTGCGCGTCTGGCAGCTGTACGGTGAGTGTCTCCCCGAAGCCAGACACGGGCCCCTGGAAGAGGGGTCAGAAACCCCATGTATCCCTGAGCAGAGCCCCACCGGAAGGGTTTGCTCTCCCCACTGTTCCCTCCACGTATGGTGCTGTACCAGCTGGGACGCTGTGGCCTGTCCACAGAGCCCCTGGGTCAGAATTCCACCTCTGTGCCCCAGACACTGGTGGAGTTACGATAGGCAGTGTTGATGGTGTCCCAGGCCTGTGCAAATCACATTGCAGGTCTTAAATCATCTGATCTTTGTGGCCATATAAGGTAGGACTACTGTCCCCACTTTACAGATGAGAAAACTGAGGCACCCAGAGGTACGTAGATTGCCCGGGAAACCCAAGAGTAGCCGAGTCAGGCACCAGGGACCCCTCTGCTGAGTTCACATCAGGAAGTGAGGCAGAGCCCCCGTCCTGGGAGCTGGTGCCCCAGGGAGACAGCACACGTGCATCAAAGGCCGACGCGGTCACCTCACTTATACCCAGCCCCAGCTGCCCTCCACACCGCCCCCCACACCCTGCAGTAGTGCTGCCCCCACCACCCGGACCCCTCCCAGCCTCAGCATCGTCCTTGCCGCTTCACATGCTCTGACATCCATGCATTGTTTCCACTGTAGTAAAATTCACATCCCATGCAATTGACCTCTTTGGCTGGATGCAGTAGCTCACACCTGTAATCCCAGCACTTTGGGAGGCCAAGGCAGGTGAATCACTTGAGGTCAGGAGTTTGAGACCAGCCTGGCCAACATGGTGAAACCCTGTCTCTCCTAAAAATACAAAATTAGCCAGATATGGTAGCAGGTGCCTGTAATCCCAGCTACTCAGGAGGCTGAGGCAGGAGAATCACTTGAACCCGGGAGGTGGAGGTTGCAGTGAGCTGAGATTGCACCACTGCACTCCAGCCTGGGTGACAGAGTGAGACTGCCTCAAAAAAAAAAAAAGAAAGAAGTTCACCATTTCAAGGTGTGTACTTCTATGCGTTCAGGACATTCACAAGGTTGTGCAGATGCCACCTCTATCTGGTTCCAGAACTTTTTCATCACCCACTACCACCGAAGGAGACCCGACACCCATCCCATCCCCACAGCCCCTGGCAACCCCTGACCTCCTTTTATCTCCATAGATTGGCGTCTAATGCAGCCATGCAACATTTTGTGTGTGGCTTTTTTTTTTTTTGGGGGGGGGGAAACAGAGTCTCACTCCGTCACCCAGGCTGGAGTGCAGTGGCGTGATCTCGGCTCACTGCAATCTCCACCTCCCAAGTAGCTGGGACTACAGGCAACCGCCACCATGCCCGGCTAATTTTTTGTATTTTTTTTTTAGTAGAGACAGGGTTTCACTGTGTTAGCCAGGATGGTCTCGATCTCCTGACCTGGTGATCCACCCACCTCGGCCTCCCAAAGTGCTGGGATTACAGGCATGAGCCACTGCGCCCGGCCTTTTTTTTTTTTTTTTTTAAGAGATGGGGTCTCACTATGTGGCCCAGGCTTGTCTCAAACTCCTGGGCTCAAGTGATTCTCCTGACTCAGCCTCCCGAACAGCTGGGACTACAGGTATGCACTACCACACCTGGCTAATTTTTAGATTTTTTGTAGAAATGGGGTCTCACCATGTTGCCCAGGCTGGTCTCAAACTCCTGGGCTCAAGCGATTCTCTTGCCCTGGCCTCTGAAAGTGCTGGGAATACCGGCGTGAACCACTGTGCCCGGCCCGGCTTCTTCCACTGAGCATAGCGTGTTCCAGGTTCACCCCGTGGTAGCATGGATCTGACCTGGATTTCTTCTCGTGGCTGAAAGGTTTTGTCATCATACAGCCTATAGCAGGCACTGGGTTGCCACCCCTGTTGGCTGCGGTGAACAGTGCAGTGAAGGCTGGTGTACGAGCTCCTGTGGGAACACCTGTCTTCAGCTCTTTAGGGCGTACCCCGGTGTGGAATTGCAGGGCAGGGCTCACACACTGAGTGTTTAACTCGGTGAGGGGTCTGACTCCCACCTCGATGTCAGCTCTGGGGGGGCAGTCTCGCTGATCGCAGCTGCGCCCCCACAGAGCCTGTCTGCTGAGTGGCCTCGGTTTCATCCCTGGGATTCAGAAGGGCCAGTGGGATGTGGGGGGAGGCGGGCGTCTGGGGTTTGAGGCCGTCCTCCTCCTTGTCTCCCACAGGTGTGCGGGAGTCTGTGTCTCCCACGTCGCAGCCCGAGGAGCCTCCCCTGCTGCCAGAGCCCCCAGACAACCGGTCCAGCGTCCCGTAAGCCCTGGGCCCATGGTCACCACCCACTGGGGTCTGTCTGTCCTCATCCCCTTCCCCATCACCACCCACTGGGGTCTGTCTGTCCTCATCCCCGTCCCCGTCACCACCCACTGGGGTCTGTCTGTCCTCATCCCCGTCCCACGCAACATTTGCCCCAAATCATGGCTCAGTGTCCTGGGAAACGCACAGCTGTGGGGCCGACTGAGCCCCCAGTGACGTTTTGTCTTTTCTTAAACCCCTTCTAATACCAGCCCTCCCCTGCCGGGGGCCCCCACACAGAAATGAGAACTTCAGACAAGGTTTCCTCTCCCCCTCATCCCTGTCAGCCACGTGACAAGCAGCCCAGCTTGATGAATGTTTCATCAAGCCCATGGATTCCTAGCATCAGGAAGTCAGACAGGGCCCGCGAGTGTCTGGCCTGTGCCCCCAGCGGGAGGGACGTTCACTGCCTGGGCGCACATCTGGTGCCAGGGCTGGGCCCAACTGGGACGGCCATCGGGGCTGCTCCGTGAGGCATGACCCTCCCACAGCAACTGGATTCCGAGTGAAGTTGTCCTGAGAGCTGGTATTGCCAGAGGCCGGTAGAAGCTGTGACCTTGTGTCACCCAGCCTCAGATGTCACAGGACTATACGTGTAACCCTCCGGGTTAAAGCTGTGAAGGAGCCACGCTCTGTGTCGAGTCATCTCTCGGTGGACATGCACCTTGTCCCTGATCTTCTGTCGCTACAGCCACGTCGCTGTGAACACGCTTCTTGTAGGACCGAATTCTAGGCCTGGGCTTGGGGTCCCGCAGCGTGGGTGTTTGGCACCCAGCCGGGCCCTGGGTGCTACACCAGTCTCCACCCCTGAGCTCCTGCCCTCCCCGCACCTCGCTGGCGCTCTGTATGCTCAGAGCGTAGATCTTGGCCCCCGCCCGGTGAAGCAGTGGACAGGCACCCCCGTTTTAATTCGCCTTTAGCAGACCCCCAGGCAAGGATAGGGGCTCCCCACAGGGATGCCCGTCCCATGCTGCTCAGGTCAGGGGCTCTGCCGCAGGATGCCCAGTCCCTCGCTGCTCAGGCCCCACCTCCCAGCCCACGTGGCTCTCTCCCTGCAGGCCCAGGAAGGACGTGCCCCACAGATGCAGCACTCACTTTGATGCGGTGGCCCAGATCCGGGGTGAAGCTTTCTTCTTCAAAGGTACCCCCAGGGTTCCCGTGGTGGTTGGCAGAGGGGCATGGCCCACGCTGGGTGCAGACCGTCTCTGCAGCCCGGCCCTCCCCTCTGTGCCCCCAGGCAAGTACTTCTGGCGGCTGACTCGGGACCGGCACCTGGTGTCCCTGCAGCCGGCACAGATGCACCGCTTCTGGCGGGGCCTGCCGCTGCACCTGGACAGCGTGGACGCCGTGTACGAGCGCACCAGCGACCACAAGATCGTCTTCTTTAAAGGTGGGTGGGCCTCACCGTCGCACTCCGGGCGTCCTAGGCCCTCTGTCCGCCTCACGGAGGAACGGAGGGGGTCCAGCCTGCGTCCTGCTGTGTGTAAGCCCTACGTCTGCCCAGAGGTTGGTCGAGCACAGAGCAGCTGGTTTGCTTGTGCACTCAGCAGATGCACTCTGAGCACCTACTGTATGCCCCGTCCTGAGGCAGGCGCTGCAGGCACGCAGAGGGCAAAATGATGGAAAGCCTTGCCCTCGTTCTAGTCGGGCCACAGTCCACCCACAAGTTAGGAGGAGCTGAGGCCAGTGCCGTTCGGTGTGGTCAGAAATGAAGGACAATGGGGAGAGGTCTCCTTTAGGGAGATGCTGTACAAGCAGAAACTAGAGAACAGTGTTCCAGCCCAGGGAATGGCCGTGCGAGGCAGGAGCAGTCCTGCCGAGTCCCGAGAACATCAAAGAGGCTGCAGCTGGAGGACCAGGGGCCTGGAGGAGGCTCAGGACAGAAGCGTGAGGGGCCGTGGCTGCTGGGGCCGGGCCGCCTCTCCCCGGTCGGCCCCTGTGCTCACCGTTCCAGGAACCACCTCATGGCGGTGTTGCAGGAAGCACTCTTTTTGCCTCCAAGTCTCCATGAAGGGCAGGAAAGGGAGTCAGTAGCAGGGGCAGGCGGGGGTGGCAGGGCTGCAGGACAGAGGCCCCCATGCTGGGCTGAAACACCCAGAGTTTCCCTCACAGTCTGGAGGCCACAAGTCTGAAATCAAGGGG
Organism: Pongo pygmaeus; assembly: GCF_028885625.2. Classification (NCBI taxonomy): domain Eukaryota; kingdom Metazoa; phylum Chordata; class Mammalia; order Primates; family Hominidae; genus Pongo; species Pongo pygmaeus. The sequence goes on from NC_072383.2 coordinate 130,733,418, forward strand.
TAGGCAGAGTGGGTCCCCGCTGGAGGCTGTCCCAGGCTTCTCCCACATCCAGTGTCACCCTCAGCCACATCCCTCCTGCACCACCTCTGTCTTCACCAGGCCGTCTCCTCCATCTCCGCGTCTTCTCTTCTAAGGAAGCCGGGCCTGGATTCCGGTTCCCTAATCCTATTTGTTTTTTGTTTTTTGTGTTTTTTTTGAGACAGAGTCTCACTCTGTTGCTCAGGCTGGAATGCAATGGTGTGATCTCAGCTCACTGCAACCTTCACCTCCCGGGTTGCAATTCTCCTGCCTCAGCCTCCCGAGTAGCTGGGATTACAGGTGTGTGCCACCACTCCTGGCTAATTTTTGTATTTTTAGTGGAGACAGGGTTTCACCATGTTGTCCAGGCTGGTCTCAAACTCCTGACCTCAGGTGATCCACCCGCCTTGGTGTCCCAAAGTGCTGAGATTTAGAGATGTGAGCCACCGCGCCCGGACTGCCTAATCCCATCTTAACTCAGCTTAACTAACACATCTGCAAAGACCCTCTTTCCAAGTAAGGTCACGTCCTGAGATTCTGGGTGGATGTGAGTTTGGGGGACATCATTCGATCCAATGTGGCAGCCACTCCCACAGTCACGGGCAGGACCCTGTTTCCTTGCCGAGGTAAAGGGTGTTCTGCGTGTCTGCCGGGGGAACCGCTTCCTGTCGCTCCATCGCCTGCCCGGCCCTTAGCGTTTGACTCCGTCACCCCCGTCACTTGGGAGCCCTCAGGTGACTGTTCCCGGAGGCCTGATCCCTCCTGAAGGGACAGAGGCTGCAGCTACCTGGGAGGCTGAGGCAGGAGGACCGCTTGAGCCAGGAGGTCAAGGCTGTACTGCACCATGATCGTGCACTGCACTCCAGCCTGGGCGACAGAGCAAGACCTTGTCTAAAAAAAAAAAAAACCAAAATGTCGGGCGCGGTGGCTCACGCCTGTAATCCCAGCATTTTGGGAGGCCGAGGCAGGCAGATTACAAGGTCAGGAAATCGAGACCATCCTGGCTAACATGGTGAAACCCTGTCTCTACTACAAAATACAAAAAATTTGCCAGACGTGGTGGCGGGCACCTGTTGTTCCAGCTACTCAGGAGGCTGAGGCAGGAGAATGGCGTGAACCTGGGAGGCGGAGCTTGCAGTGAGCCGAGATCGTGCCACTGGACTCTAGCCTGGGTGACAGAGCGAGACTCCCGTCTCAAAAAAAAAAAAAAAAAAAAAATCCTCAAAGACAGTACCTGGACTAAAAAAGAAAAAAAAAAATTGCTTGCAAACCTCATGCGCAATTGCTCCTAACCTCCCCCAGGCGACCTTGCCGAAGGCCTCAGGGTGCCCTGTAGAGCCTCCCCGAGCAGGGTCCCGTCACGTGCGGCTCGCCTGCCTTGCACGCATTAGAAGTGTTCGGGCCGCTTCCCCCAGGTGGACCTGTCTGGCGTCTCCTCCAGATCAGGTTCTGGTTTTGCACATCTGGCAGGAATGCCATCGACGGCATGTGTTCTGAGCCCCGAGCCGCCCTCCCTGGTGATGTTCGCTGTGGTCACCTGGATGAGGTGTGTCTGCAGGTTTCGCTACCATAAAGCCCCATTTCTGGGTGTGAGAGGTCGGTCACCTGCCAGGAGAGACTTGAGAACATGCGGGTCTCTTGCCACAGCCCATCTCACCCCTGCTCCCCCTCTGTCCCCTGTGTCCCCTGCCCCTGCCTGGTTTCCTACCAGGCGCATCTGTCCTGGTTCCTGCTCAGCTGTAGCAGGCAGGGCCCATCATCTCCTTAATCCCTCCCCTATTTACAGACATCACAGCCCTTTCCAGTCTCCAGCAAAGAACTTTTTCTGGTCTTTTTCTGTTACTTTTATTTTTAATTTTATTTTACTGTATTTTTTTGAGACAGAGTCTCACTCTATCACCCAGGCTGCAGTGCAGTGGCATGATCTCGGCTCACTTTAGCCTCGACCTCCCAGGTTCAAGCAGTTCTCCTGCCTTAGGCTCCTGAGTAGCTGAGACTACAGGCAGTCACCACCGTGCCTGGCAAATTTTTCGTATTTTTGGTAGAGACAGGGTTTCACCATGTTGGTCAGGCTGGTCTCAAACTCCCGACCTCAGGTCATCCACCCACCTTGGCCTCCCAAAGTGCTGGGATTACAGGCGTGAGCCACCACTCCCAGTCCTGGTTTTTTGGTCATTTTAAATTGTGGATGTGGTAAACACAATTTACTATTTTAGCCATTTTTAAGTCACAGCTCAGTGGCATGAAGCACATTCACGTTGCTGTGCAGCCATCACCTGCGTCCGCCTCCAGAAGATTTCCACCTTCCCAAACGGAAACACTGCCCCCGTGAAACACGGATGCCCCGCCCCTCTCCTGGGCACCCCCGCTCCACTTGCCGTCCCCATGACTCTGAGTGCTCCAGGGACCCCATGTCAGTGGGACAGACAGGATCTGCCCCTCTGTGCCTGGCTCGTGTCACTCAGCAGAAGGTCCTTGGGGCTCATACACGCGGTGGCACGTGGCAGGATGTCCTTCCTGGCTGAGGCTGAGCGGTGTTCCATGGCACGGACGGACTGCACCTCGTTCGCCTGCCCACTTGGGTTTCCTCTACTCTGGGCTCCTGTGAAGGACGCTGCTATGAGCGTGAGTGTGCAAACATCTCTCCAAGACCCTGCTTTCAGTTCTTTTGGATTTATACCCAGAAGTGGGAATGCTGGATCATGTGGTAATTCTATTTTTGATATTTTGGGGAGCCTACGTTCTGTCTCCCACAGCGGCTGCACAATTTCACATCCCCCCCGGCAGTGCCTGGCTCTGCCGTCCCCATATCCTCCCAACACGGGTGACTTTCTATGTTCTTGACAATGGGGGTGAGGGGGTGTCTCATTGTGGTTTTGAGGGTGTTTCTAGTGACGTTGACCATCTTCAAGTGCTCAATGCCATCTATATTTCTTGGGAGAAAAGTGTATTTAACGCAGGGCGTGGTGGCTCACACCTGTAATCCCAGCACTTTGGGAGGCCAAGGCGGGCGAATCACCTGAGGTCAGGAGTTCAAGACCAGCCTGGCCAACATGGCGAAACCCCGTCTCTACTAAAAATACAAAAATTAGCTGGGTGTGGTGGTGGGCATCTGTAGTCCCAGCTGCTCAGGAGGTTGAGGCAGGAGAATGGCTTGAATCCAGGAGGCGGAGGTTGCAGTGAGCCAAGATCACACCATTGCACTCCAGCCTGGAAGACAAGAGCAAGCCTGTCTCAAATTAAAAAAAAAAAAAAAAAAAGACTCACGCAGGCCTTGAGGGAGGTCCTTTCTCGTCTTTGCCATGAAGATGTTCTAGCCCCTTGTGCAGAAAGAGTGGTCGGCCAGGCGCATTGGCTCACTCCAGTGATCCCAGCACTTTAGGAGGCTGAGCCCAGGAGTTTGAGACCAGCCTGGGCAATGTAACAAGATTATTAAAAAAAAAAAAAAAAAAAAAAATGGTGGGGCACAGTGGTACACCTGTAATCCCAGCACTTTGGGAGGCCAAGGCAGGCGGATCACCTGAGGTCAAGAGTTCAATACCAGCCTGGCCAACATGGTGAAACCCCGTCTCTACTAAAAATACAAAAATTAGCTGGGCATGGTGGTGCGTGCCTGTAATCCCAGCTACAGGGGAGGCTGAGGCACGAGAATCGTTTGAACCCAGGGGCGGAGGTTGCAGTGAACCGAGAACAAGTCATTGCACTCCAGCCTGGGTGACAGAGCGAGACTCCGTCTCAAAGAAAATAATAATAGAATGGCATGTCGTGGGCCGCGGTTTAGCCCGAGTTGTTGTTTCCATCGGTAAAGGGGTGGCCGGCAGGGTCCACAGGCTGGATGGGACGGCCCGGGCTGGGCACAGTAGGTGCTCACTAAGTATCCATGTGGCTCCTGTGATGTGGGGTGATTGCACTGTGGCCGCTGTCCCATCAGGCCCAGGTGAGGGGCCAGGGCAAGGGCGGCTGACACAGGGGAGAAGGAAAGGCTGGAGCCCCCTGCCCTTCGGGGTGGGGCCGAGCCCCGGCCCACAGCTGTTTCTTTCGCCCCCAGGAGACAGGTACTGGGTGTTCAAGGACAATAACGTAGAGGAAGGATACCCGCGCCCCGTCTCCGACTTCAGCCTCCCGCCTGGCGGCATCGACGCTGCCTTCTCCTGGGCCCACAATGACAGGACTTATTTCTTTAAGGACCAGCTGTACTGGCGCTACGATGACCACACGAGGCGCATGGACCCCGGCTACCCCGCCCAGAGCCCCCTGTGGAGGGGTGTCCCCAGCACGCTGGACGACGCCATGCGCTGGTCCGACGGTGAGTGCCGGCTGGGGGGACGGGCCATGCGGCCTCGGTTTCCCCACCAGGATAGGGACATCACGACAGGGCAGCCAAGAGGTTCCCTGAAAGGAGGACGGCCCCGGTCGGTGTGGGCTCTGAGGGTCCCAGCCCCTCGCCTTGAGCTGCCGACCCTGCAGGCATCCCCGAGTCGCTCCCTGAAGGCCTGGCCCATGAGCTGCACTTGTTCTCCCTGCCCTCAGCACTCCCTCGCCCCTGCTGCTCCCCCAGCCACGCTCCTGCCTCAGAGCCTTGACACTTGCCATGCCTTGTCTGGACACACTTTCCTGAGATGTCCACACAGCCCCTCCCTCGCCGGCCCCAGCCCTGCCAAACGCCCTCCTGGGCATCACCCCTGCCGCGTCCCACAGTGTAGAAGAAACCTCCCCACAGGGTCAGCTCCAGGGACGGCAGCATCCTCTGTTTTGTTTTCAACGCTGCATCCCCATCACCTGGAACAGCCCTGCACAGAGTGGGCCCTCAATAAATATCCAGTAAGGGAAAGAGACTCTGAGGGTCTCCCGGTCCATCCCCTGCCCCAGCAGCCTCCTCTGGAGCTTCCCAGGCCTGTGACCATGCCTGCAGAGCCGCCCGCAGCTGAGCAGATGCTGACCCCATCTCAGATATTATCTGGGCGCCCCCTGCCATCTAGCACGAGCCGCCCCCCACCAGCCGTCTGGCCCGACCCCTGACTGCAGTCTAGCGCAAGCCCCCTGCTGTGTGGCCCGACCCGAGCCCCTCCTGCTGCAGCCCTCCCTGAGCCCAGCGCTCCCTCCTCGCGGTCTGGCCCGAGCCCCTCCTGCTGCAGCCCTCCCTGAGCTCAGCTCTCCCTCCTCTTCTCAGGTGCCTCCTACTTTTTCCGTGGCCAGGAGTACTGGAAAGTGCTGGATGGCGAGCTGGAGGTGGCACCCGGGTACCCGCAGTCCACGGCCCGGGACTGGCTGGTGTGTGGAGACTCACAGGCCGACGGATCTGTGGCTGCGGGCGTGGATGGGGCAGAGGGGCCCCGCGCCCCTCCAGGACAACATGACCAGAGCCGCTCGGAGGACGGTTACGAGGTCTGCTCATGCACCTCTGGGGCATCCTCTCTCCCGGGGACCCCAGGTTCGCTGGTGGCTGCCACCATGCTGCTGCTGCCGCCACTGTCACCAGGCACCCTGTGGACAGCTGGCCAGGCCCTGACGCTATGACGCACAGCGTGAGCCCGTGAGAGGACAGAGGCGGTGGGACAGCCTGGCCACAGAGGGCAAGGACTGCGCCGGAGTCCCTGGGGGAGGTGGCGTGGGATGAGGACGGGCCACCCTGGCACCGGAAGGCCAGCAGAGGGCACTGCCCGCCAGGGCTGGGCAGACTCAGGCGGCTGGGACAGAGCTGTCCACTAGCGAGGGATTGCGTTGACTGACGAGCCGAGGGGTGGCCGCTCCAGAGGGGTGCCCAGTCAGGCCCCACCGCCGCCAGCCTCCCCCGGCCCTGGAGGGAGCATCTCAGGCTAGGGGCCCGCCCCTCTGTGCCGGCGCCACCAACCCCACCCACGCTGCTGCCTGGTGCTCCCGCCGGCCCACAGGGTCTCCGTCCCCAGGTCCCCAGTGGGGCAACCCTCCCCACAGACGAGCCCCCCACATGGTGCCACGGCACGTCCCCCCTGTGACGCGTTCCGGACCAACATGACCTCTCCCTGCTTTGTAGCGGCTCGGTTGGGCTCCCTGGTGCTCCAGGGCCATGCGAGTGGGCGCCCTTGGGCCTCAAGGGGCTTGGCCCTGACCGGGGGCCCACGCACCTGCACTTGGAGTGGGGGCTTCCCAGGAGGTCTGGGCAGTCGCATCCCCCCTTGTTCATCAGCCGTTTCCGCGCTGTCTCTTCCAGTCCTCGTGCCCCGAGGGGTCCCCACGCCCCTGTCACAGATGGGAGAGTTGAGGCCCAGTGGGGGATGAGCCTCGGTGCTACAGGCAGGGGCATCACGGGCGGGCGGGGCGCCAGCTGGCCCAGCGAGATTCTCAGTGTGGGAGGTGCCCGAGGAAAGGCACTCAGTTGTTGGGTGAGCCACTTGGGATGCTGTCTGCCCAGCAGCACTAGACCATGATGCCCGGCCGAGCACTGGGACCTGGGTGCGCCCGAGAGGGAGGGCAGGTGCTCCCTGCGCAGGGCTGATTCTAGCTCCGGCCACTCTGTCGCTTGCTCCCTTTGCTCCCAGCCTCCGGATCCACAGCGGGGTCCCTCACCCTGCCCCAACTCTGGCCGGCAAGTGACGTGTCTGTCCTGCAGGACCCTCCTGTTCAGAGGGTGCAGCCGATGCCACTCTGCAGGGCCCAGTCCTCCCGCCGGTGCACAGTCCTCTGGTCTCTGCAGCACAGATGTACCCCAGGCCACAGATTCAGGGCCTCAGGCTCTGGCTCACCAGCATCTGCCCTGGGCTGTGGAGGGCCCGGGTGCCTCCTCAAACGTGGCTCAGTGAGGATGAGGAGGTGGCCGTTGGACTGTGGGGGATTCACTCCCACATAGCAGGAAGTTCCTGACCACAGGCCCGGCATAGGGAGCAGCTGGGGCCGCCCAGGGTGCAGGTGAGGCTTCCTGGCACCCAGGAGCCAAAGCCCACATCCCCCTTGTCCTGGGATGGCGTCCATCCCAGGACGAGGCTGCCAGGGCCGGGCAGGCAGGCCTCATGGAGCCGGGCCACCTCCCCGTGGAGAGAGGCCACATCCTCATGGAGCCTGGCCGTGTCCTCTGTCCCACCTGTTCACCATCTGCTCCCTGGAGCAGGAGGAGTCCCTGCCTGTCAGACCAGTCTGTGGAAAGACCGACCTCTCTCCTGTCCGTCGAGGACACCGGCTCTGCCCTGCACCAAGCGGTGTTTCCTCATCACGCTTAGTTGCCCAGCAGCCTGTGGGGTGAAGCCCCCTGTGCAGCTGGCCCAGCCCCATGGTCCCCACGCCCCGGGTCATGCCCCAGAGCAAAGCCGGCTGTGGGTCTTGTCTGCTGGGTTGGGCTCTCACCTCGGCGGGGCTCCCTGCGGTTTTAGAGTCCAAACACTCCGTGGTAAGCCTCTTCTGCCAGTTCTATCTGGTGAAGAGGTGAACCGTAGGCAGGCTGGGGGGGCTGCTCTGCACTTGCCCCTCCACGCTGCAGCCCACCTCCCTCTGGCAGTGGGGTGGCCGTGCTGGGTCCCGGGGCAGGGCCTGGAGCCCCGCCAGCCCATGACACATTTCATGAGCCCCCAGCTTTTGATACACACGTGCAGCTGAGGCTACCCTGACCCCACATTCAAAGTCGGAAATCCCCAAAACCCAAGACCTTTTGAGCACTGATGGGCTCGGGGTGCACACGGAACATTTGGGATTTCACTTTTTTTTTTTTTTTTTTTTTTTTTTTGAGACAGAGCCTGTCGCCCAGGCTGGAGTGCAGTGGCGAGATCTTGGCTCACTGCAACCTCCGCCACCCAGGTTCAAGTGATTCTTCTGCCTCAGCCTCCCGAGTAGTTGGGATTACAGGTGCCCACCACCACACCTGGCTAATTTTTGTATTTTTAGTAAAGACAGGGTTTCACCATGATGGTCAGGCTCATCTTGAACTCCTGACCTCAGGTGATCCACCTGCCTCGGCCTCCCAAAGTGCTAGAATGACAGGCATGAGCCAACACACCTGGCCAAGTGGCAGTATTTGAAAAAAGAAAAGCAGAGAAAAATGCTCAACCTGTAAGTATAACGCAAATATAGTGTCCAAACTCCAAACAATCTGAGCTCCAAAACAGTTTTCTGGTCGTGCGGGTCTCGGATGAGGAATACGCGGGCAGGGCGTGTTGTTTTGTGGAAAGGATCTCATGTTCATAGAAAGCTGCACCCGCAGAATGAGAGTCCTCTGCATCCTTGGGGAGGCGCTGACCACCCTGGGCTCGCTTCTGTGTCTCCTGGAACCCAGGTGTCCTCCCAAGGTCAGAGTTGGGAAAGACACGCAGCCAGTGGATCTCAGATCAGAGGATGCTGCAGGGACAGACCTCACCCAGGGCGGCCTTCTTCAGCCCAGCACAGCTCCCGGGCCTTCCCCAACCCCGTGAGCTCGGCACCTATGAGGGCTGCCGGCCCGTCCTTCTGTGGTCCACGCCCCCGGCCCATCCGCCTACACCTTCCTCGTGATGGGACCTCAGTTCTGTGTCTTCAGCAGGCAGTTTTCCATCTTCGCCTGAGTCACCATCTAAACACCTGGAGACTTCATGTGACATTCTGGATTTTCAGTCACTGCTTATACCTCAGGCTGTGCTGGCCCAACTTGGAGAAGCTGTGCCCCCAAGCCCAGGATGTAGGGCATCACCAGCCTGCAGCCACAGTCAAAAACCCTCTGAAGGAGGTCAGAGGACCCACACCACCCCAGTGAGGGGCAAGGACCTCTTCCCTTCTTGCTTCCACCCCGGGGAGGTCAGCCTGGGGGCCCAGGGTCTCTCTGAGCCACGTGGCCGGGCCCAGGCACTGGCTGCCCTCAGCGTGACCCAGCCTTTTGACCAAACACACACAGCCCCATGGGTGCTATACAACACCTCTGCATGGGAGACCTCCGAGGCCAAGACACACCCTCTCCAGCTGCCGTGTTACAGGGAGGGAAACTGAGGCACGGTGTCTTAGCTCAGCTTGCCGTGACAGGCTGCTGTAGACCGTGCGGCTTCCACGTGGGTGACCTCCGAGGCCAGGACACACCCTCTCCAGCTGCCGTGTTACAGGGAGGGAAACTGAGGCACAGTGTCTTAGCTCAGCTTGCCGTGACAGGCTGCTGTAGACCGTGGGGCTTCCACACAGGCATTTGCTGTCCCACTGCTGTGCAGGAGTCTGAGGTCAGGGTGCCGGCAGGGTCAGGTTCTTAGAGGCCCGCTTCCTGGTTCAAAGCCAGCACCTTCTCACTGTGTCCTCACAAGCCCGAGAGAGAAAGTGCTGGTCCCTTCACCCCCTACCAGGGCACCAATCTCATTGTGGGGGCCCCGCCCTTACGACCTCATCTAACCCAAATCACCTGCCAAAGGCCCCCTCCTAACACCATCACACTGGCGGTCATGGTTTCAAAATGTGACTTTGGTGGCTGGGCACAGTGGCTCACGCCTGTAATCCCAGCACTTTGGGAGGTCAAAGTGGGAGGATCGCTTGAGCCCAGGAGTTCAAGACCAGCCTGGGCAACACAGCAAGACCCCATCTCTACTAAAAACTTTAAAACCACACACACACACACACACAAAGATGTCTTTGAGGAGACACATTCAGTGCATAACATCCAGGGTGGATGGGCCAAGGCTGCCCAGTGGGTGGGTGGCCCCAGATCCCAGCCACACCTCTCCCTCCCTGCCACGCTCCTGGCCTCCCTCAGAAACCCTGTGGGGAGTGGATTGTGGGGGCTTAGGAGGCTCTGGCGGGACGCAGATCACCCCAAAGCATCATGAGTGACAGCTAACGTGCTGGGCCTGCCCTGCGATCTGCAACTGCAAACTCACCGAATCCTGGCAACGACCCTGAGCGGAGGGACTGGGTTAATTCTGTTTCCCAGATGAAAAAACTGAGGCCCAGAGGGAGCAGAGAGCTGTCCAAGCCCAGGCATTCAGGGAGGGGCAGAGCCAGGTATGAAGCCAGCGGGCACACTCTGAGGTCGGGCTGAGAGGAGCACATCCCGTGCCCAGGTGGAGGGACCGCAGGTGGCAGGACACTCTCATAGGAATCCTAAGGACGCCAGGGTACACCACTCCAGGGCAGCCGAGCTGGACCCACAGGTGTGACTACAGCGCAAGCCAGGGCCGCCCCTCCCAGCTCCTGGGCCATCTTTAGGGCGCCATGGCTGCAGGGGGGCAGCTGGCTCTGGGCTGCTTCACCCCAAGCTGTGATAGGCCAGGCTGGCTCTGCGCCCCGCCCTCCTGGGCCCAGGCCAGGCAGGCAGGAACCCCCACTGCGGCTGAGAAACGGGAGGAGCCGAGGACAGACCCACTGCTGGCCACACTCCACCTCCACCGGGTCAGGGTCCTTCCGCTGTGACTGCAGGACAGGACCCCCATGGCTTCTCCTCTTAGAGCAGCGGGATCCTCACCTTCTCGCTCGCTCTGTCACCCCCAGTCTGTTTCTCTGTCTCTGCCCCTCTCTGTCTCTCTCTGTATCTCTGTCTGTCTCTCCATCTCGGTCTCTATCTTTCTCTCTCCCTGTCTCTCTGTATCTCTGTCCCTCTCCCTGACTCTGTCTCTCCATCTCGGTCTCTATCTTTCTCCCTGTCTCTCTGTATCTCTGTCCCTCTCCCTGACTCTGTCTCTCCTTGTCTCTGTCTCTCTGTCTCCGCATCTGTCTGTCTCTGTCTCTCTCCCTGTCTCTCTGTATCTCTGTCCCTCTCCCTGTCTCTGTCTCTCTCTCTCTCTCCCTGTCTCTGTCTCTCCTTGTCTCTGCCTCTCTGTCTATATCTCTGTCTCCCCATCTGTCTCTCTCCCTGTCTCTGTCTCTCTGTCTCTATCTCTGTCCTTCTCCCTCTCTCTCTCTCTCTCTCCCTGTCTCTGTCTCTCCTTGTCTCTGTCTCTCTGTCTCTATATCTCTGTCTCCACATCTGTCTGTCTCTGTCTCTCTCCCTGTCTCTGTCTCTCTATCTCTGTCTCTGCATCTGTCTCTGTCTCTCTCCCTGTCTGTCTCTCATCCCCCTCCCTCTCTCTGGAGGTCGCCTGGCCGCCACTGGTCTCCCCCACACTTGCACGATGGTTGGGGGCCTGGCTTGCTCCTGTCGCGTGGCAGTTGGCGCTGGCTCTGGCGGGAGCCTCCATGGGGCCTCGGCTCCTCCCAGCACTCAGCTGGCGCCATGCAGGTGCCATGCGATCTCAGCTCACTGCAACCTCCGCCTCCCAGGTTCAAGCCATTTTCCTGCCTCAGCCTCCTGAGTACCTGGGATTACAGGCACAGGCCACCACGCCTGGCTAATTTTTGTATTTTTAGTAGAGAAGCTTTCACCATGTTGGCCAGGCTGATGTTGAACTCCTGACCTCAAGTGATCCGCCCACCTCGGCCTCCCAAAGTGCTGGGATTACAGGTGTGAGCCACCACGCCCAGCCTTCTGTCACTCTTTATTCGCTCAACAAACACCTATTAAGCCACAGGCACTGTTCCAGGTGCTGGGGCCACAGCCTTGAACGAAGCAGGCCAAATCCTTAATCTTGTGAAATCTTCTGTAAATCTTCCTGTATTCCAGTGGGGAAAAAAGGCAGCCAAGCAGATGGGGCTGTACCTGTGAGAGTGTGTTACCCGTGGGTGGAGTGTGCAGTGATCAGATGTTGGTAGGAGAATGAGGCAGGGGGGTGGTGTTTGTCGGGGAGGGAAGCTGAGTCTGCAGGAGCTGAAGGAGGCTGCGCACAGGCCCTGCAGCCAGCGGTGCTGGGTGCTCTGGAGATCGCTGGGTGCTCTGGGAGGTGCTGGGTGCTCTGGAGAGATGCTGTGTGCTGGGTGCTCTGGGGAGGTGCTAGGTACTCTGGGGAGGCACTGGGTGCTCTGGGGAGGTGCTGTGCGCTGGGTGCTCTGGGGCAGTGGTGGGTGCTCTGTGGTGGTGCTGGGTGTTCTGTGGTGGTGCTGGGTGCTCTGGAGAGGTACTGAGTTCTCTGGGGAAGTGGTGAGTGCTCTGGGTTGGTGCTGGGTGCTCTGGGGAGGTGCTGGGTACTCTGGGGCGGTGCTAGGTACTCTGGGAAGATGCTGGGTACTGTGAGGCAGTGCTCTGGGGAGGTGATGGGTACTCTGGGGTGGTGCTGGATGCTCTGGGGAAGTGCTGGGTGCTCTGGGGGTGATGCTGGGTGCTGTGGGGAGGTTCTGAGTGCTCTGGGGAGGTGCTGGGTACTCTGAGGTGCTCCTGGGTGCTCTGGGTCTTGCTGGGTGCTCTGCCCGGTGCTGGGTACTCTGGGAAGGTACTGGTTACTCTGGAACGGTGCTCTGGGGAGGTGCTGAGTACTGTGGGGTGGTGCTAGGTGCTCTGGGGCAGTGCTGGGTGCTGTGGGGAGGTGATGGGTACTCTAGGAAGGTGCTGGGTGCTCTGGGGAGGCCCTGGGTGCTGGGTGCTCTGAGGAAGTGCTGGGTGCTCTGAGGAGACCCTGGGTGCTTCAGGGACGTGCTGGGTGCTCTGGAGAGTCTGAGGAGATGCTGGGGTGTCAGGGATTTCTGTGTTTACTCTGCGGGCTCAGGGGAGCCACGGGAGGGTTTTTGGCAGAGTGGGGCCTGATGAGACGGAGCTTTCTGCAGGTCCATCTGGCTGCCATCCTGAGAATGGGTGGACGTGGGGCCAGTGAGGGTGCAGGGCTTGGATCTTCCAGGGAAAGACAGTGGCTTGGATGAGGGCTGTGAGGGAGACACATCTTGGTTGTATTTGGAGATCTGTGAGGACTATGGCAGAGCGATGAGACCTCCCCTGAGCATGGGAGGGCTGCGTTTGCTGTTTCTGTCTGCAGGAGGGCGGTTTGACGGTGATGGCCTGGTGATTCCCACGTGGGAGTCAGAGGTGTGCCGAGGGGATTTTCCACGACGGGTGTGAGACAGCTGGTCCTGCAGGGCTTTCTTAGACTTAACATGATGCTCCCGGTGCAGAGGGCGGATCTGTGTCCCCTGCTGAACACTGGCAGGCCCGAGACTTCGGTGGGTCCTTGAGGGCTTCCAGGGGAGGCAGATATAGCCTCCACTCAGTCCTCTGAAACGGGGAGAGAGTGTGTGTTATTTTTGTTTTGTTTGTTTTGTTTTGTTTTGTTTCAGATGCAGTCTGGATCTGTTGCCTAAGCTGGCGTGCAGTGGCGCAATCTCGGCTCACGGCAAACTCCGCCTCCCGGGTTCAAGCGATTCTCCTGCCTCAGCCTCCTGAGTAGCTGGGATTACAGCTGCGCGCCACCAGACCTGGCTAATTTTTGTATTTTCAGTAGAGACAGGGTTTCACCATGTTGGTCAGGCTATTCTCGAACTCCTGACCTCGTGATCCGCCCACATTGGCCTCCCAAAGTGCTGGGATTACAGGTGTGAGCCACCGCACCCGGCTGAGAGTCTATGTTTTTTAAAAGATGTGATTGAAGTCTTTTCAGACATGCCCAGGCTTTGAGAATTTCTTTGGCCATCTAAAGGCTATAAGAGCTTTGTTCTGGGTGTTCACAACCAGTTGTATAACAGAAGACTCCCTGTGTGTAAAGTAATTAATCATTGATCATGTGACTTGTCCTGCATTCTATTAAATACTAAAGAACAGGCTGGGCACAGTGGCTCACGCCTGTCATCTCAGCACTTTGGGAGGCTGAGGCAGGTGGATCACTTGAGGTCAGGAGTTCCAGACCAGCCTGGCCAACATGGTGAAACCCTGTTTCTACTAAAAATACAAAAATTAGCCTGGCGTGGTGGCGCATGCCTGTAATTCCAGCTACTCGGGAGGCTGAGGCAGGAGAATTGCTTGAACCTGGGAGGTGGAGGTTGCAGTGAGCTGAGATGGTACCACTACACTCCAGCCTGGGCCACAGAGTGAGATTCCATCTCAAAAAAAATAAATAAATAAAATAAAAAATAAATTAGCCAGGCATGCTGGTGAGCACCTGTAATCCCAGCTACTCAGGAGGCTGAGGCAGGAGAATCGCTTGAACCTGGGAGGCAGAGGTTGCAGTAAGCCGAGATCGCACCACTGCACTCCAGCCTGGGCAACAAGAGCGAAACTCCATCTCAAAAAAAACAAAACAAAACAAATGCAAGTTAGCTGGATGTGGTGGGCACCTGTAATCCCAGCTACTCAAGGAAGCTGAGGGAGGGGAATCGCTTGAGCCCAGGAGGTGGAGGTTGCAGTGAGCTGAGATTGTGCTACTGCACTCCAGCCAGAGTGTCAGCGAGAGACTCTGTCTCAAACAAAAGAATAAAACATACGCCGGGCGCAATGGCTCACGCCTGTAGTCCCAGCACTTTGGGAGGCCGAGGTGGGTGGATCACGAGGTCAGGAGATGGAGACCATCCTGGCTAACACGGTGAAACCCTGTCTCTACTAAAAGTACAAAAACAAAAATAGCTGGGCACGGTGGCGGGCCTCTGTAGTCCCAGCTACACGAGAGGCTGAGGCGAGAGAATGGCGTGAACCCAGCAGGCGGAGCTTGTAGTGAGCCAAGATCACGCCACTGCACTCCAGCCTGGGCGACAGAGCAAGACTCCCAAAAAAAAAAAGAAAGAAAGAAATCACTCCTTTAAAAAGAAAGAAAGAGAGAGAGAAAGAAAGAAAAGAGAAGAAAAGAAAAGGAAGAGAAAACAAAAGGAAAGAAGGAAAGAAAGGAAAGAAAGATCAAAACTAATCTGATCGGTCTCAGCCAAGCTGGGTCCTGGGGCCACAGGAGGATCCCTGCAGCCTGTTGTGTGACTCAATCAACCTTCCCTGGAACACAGCCAAGCCCATTTGTTTAAATAATAATACGCTAAACAAGGCAGCAGAGCGGTGGGCTGGCCCCTGGGAGAGGTGACACAGCAGCTTTTAGTTATCACAACACTCGTTTCCCAAGCACAAAGAGAAACCAAAGGACCCGCAGAGGAAGGGTGGTCTCCGGGCTGGGGAGGACCTGGGATGTGAGGGAAGAGGGAGGGAGCAGGGACGCATGAGCCGGGCTCTGGGGCTCCTGCACCCCTCGAGGCAGGCCGAGGCCGGCCTCGCCCGGGTTGCATCACCCAGGACGCCCTGGGGATCTCCAGGCCACCGTGGCAGCCGGGCCCCTGATGCAATCCACGGCTGTCTTGCGGCATGACCTGCCCCGGTCAGCCTGGACTCTGCCCTGCCTGGGGGCCCAGCCCTGACCGCAGCCTCCAGCGATCCCTCCCTTCCCAGTGTCTGTTGAGAGGCGCTTGGAGCATCAGGCCCATTTCTACCATGAACTCGCAGTGTGGTGCCCAGCAAGTGTCTCTGATCTGTAAACTGGGTGCGGTGGCATCTACCCTGTCTGTGGGGTTGCAGGAGCAAGCCACACGCATGTGGGGAGCCACGCCAGGCACACAGTGGATGCAACAGAGGAGCTGCTTGTTCTGACTGTATTTCACCATGTCTCTGATGCGTATCTTCTCACATGAAATCAGGATGTGTCTTAAAATTGACAGAGAGTAGAAGTTCAACTAGCAACATTGTGTGCTTCCTAGTGGCACACACATGAATGGTGGAGGCTCACGCCTCTCATCCCAGCACTTTGAGAGGCCAAGGCTTGAGGATCACTTGAGCCCAGGAGTTCAAGACCAGCCCGGGCAACATGGTGAGATCCTGTCCCTAAAAAAATTTAAATTAGCCAGGAGTGGTGGTGTGCACCTGTAGTCCCAGCTACTCAGGAGGCTGAGGCAGGAGGATCACTTGAGCATGGAGATTGAGGCTGCAGTGAGCTGTGATCCAGCCTGGACAACAGAGCAAGACCCTGCCTCTAAAAAACCAAGTTAATGATGGGTGTGTTGTGGACGGCACCCAGGTTGGAAGGAAAGCAGAAGTATTGCTACGAAGCTCAGCTGCACAGCATGTCACAGAACCCATCCAGGCAGGGGCTGGAAAGTGCTTTGTGAACCAGAACTGGCAATGATGCTTGGGTGGGCTGGGCCCTGCACTCCCATCTCCCACCCGGTTAGGTGCCCCAGAACAGGTCTGGGGTGCGCCAGGGGCTCTGTATCCCCTCATCCAAGGCTGCCAGGGGACCGGGCTTTCCTGCCATCTCAGGGACTCTGAGGAGCCATCGGACAGTCGGAGAGAGAAGAGAGCAAGTGAGAAAGTCACCTCTGGTGTCTGACATGAGACTTAGATAGTTGGGGTCAAGGTGGATGCTGGGGCACTTTAGATGGGTGGTCAGTGAGGGCTTCCTGGAGGAGGTGGCATTTGAGCTGGGACTTGCATGATGGTGCAAGCACTTGGGCAGAGGGAACAGCTAGTGCAAGGCCTCAGGCTGGGGAAACAAAACGAGGCCAAAGTTCAGGGTCCACAGCTCTGGTAGACAGAGCAAAGATTCAAACTCAGGCCACAGGTCCCCAGGGTCAGGGCACACCCCCCTGCACCTCACCAAGTTATCAACACGAGGATGGCGGGGAGGGGAGGCCAGTGTGACAGTGGGCAGGGGGCACTCTGGAGGCAGGGGTGGGCTCGCTCTGCTGCCCAGGCTGGAGTGCAGTGGCAGCATCATAGCTCACTGCAGCCTTGACCTCCTGGGCTCAAGCACTCCTCCTGCCTTGGCCTCCTAAGTGTCTGAGACTGTACAGGCCTGTGCCACTGCACCCGGCTAATTTTTTATTTTTATTTTGGTAGAGATGGGGTCTCCCTCTGTTGCCCAGGCTGGTCTTAAACCCCTGGGCTCAAACGTTCTTCCTGCCTCAACCTCCCAAAGTGCTGGGATGACAGGTATGAGCCACCACAACCAGCTAAGACTATATTTTTTAGAACAGTTTTGGTTTCACGGCAAAATTGAGCAGAAGGTAGAGGGAGTTCCATGTGTCTCCTGCACACACAGCCCCCCGCCATCAGGTGGCCACCCACGGTAGCCCTGCTCTGACAGTCATTATCACCCGGAGTCCGCAGTTCGCGTTGGGACTCACTCTTGGCGCTGTGCATGCTGTGGATTTGGGCAAATGTAAGAGGACACGGATCACCATGGTGCCATCACGTGGGGCAGTTTCACTGTCCCCAGATCCCCCGTTCACCCCTCTATTCATCCCACCCACTGGCAACCACTGCTCTTTTCCTGCCTTCAGGGTTTGGCCTTTCCCAGCTTGTCCGACAGTTGGAATCATCCATCGTCTGTGGCCTTTGCAGGCGGCTTCTCTCACTTAGTAACGTGCATTGTCGTTTCTTCTGTCTTCAGAGTTTGGAAGCTCTTTTCTTCTTGGTATTGAATAGCGTCCCACTGTCTGGATGCACCCCGCTGACCCACCCACTCACCAACTGCAGGGCATCCCGGTTGCTGCCAGGTTTGGGGGATGATGAATAGGGCTGCCACAAACCCAGCTGTCTTTGCTGACTCAGCAGTCGTGCCTGGGGAGGGAGGGGTGAAGGGGGACGGAGGGGTGAAGGCGGGAGGGAAGGGTGAAAGGGGAGGGAGGGTGAAGCAGGGAGGGAGGGGTGAAGGGGCTGGGCCTCCCCAGCTGACCCCAGACCTCTAGGCTGGAGCAGGGGAGTTTTTACCCACGAGCATGCGGGGTGGGTTTGTTGCTCAAAAGCATAAATGCACAGAACTGCCTTTGCCTGGGGCTGGAGAGATTTCGCAAGCTCTCCTGTCTCTGAAGGCACCTGGGTGTGAGACCTCAGGCCTGGAGGCTGTCTGGGGGCCTGGGAGGCGAAGGGGTTCCAAAGGCCCCACCCTCACCCCTGTGTTCCTGTAGGTCCAGAGGTTGCCCGGGCGAGGGACTCAGGAGTGAGGTTGGCTGCACCTGGTTCCTAGGGGTCACCAGAGTGGCTGGGGTCTGAGGAGGGGACACGTGGGCCAAGAGCATAGAGGAGAACACAGGACCACGCAGGCCCCTACTGCTCTGTGGCCGAGTGACCCCCTGCCAGGGCTGGCGTCTTAGGTGGGTCGATTCAGCGCCTGCGCCAAAGCTTCTAACCTGTCAGCAAGATCAAGACGGCCCACTCAGAGCATCTGAGATGAGTGCTTTGTGCATTTGGAAAACAGAGTATTTCCATAGCAGCCGGCCAGGACAGATGTCTGTTTTATTTCACAGGGTCATAAAGATGCCATGTCCCCATCTGTTGCCGCAGGTGAAATAGGGGCAGGGACAATCCAGGGACATCTTTCCTGGCATGCATGAACCAGAAATAACACCAGCGTGTCTGAGAAGAAACGGTGAAGAAATCCACCCGGGCTGTCGGGCAGCCCCAGCAAGGAGTCGAGTCCCCTTACCGCTGCGAATGAGCTGTCCTCCACCCCACGTCGGAGACCTCAGCGCCCGGGGCCCCGGCCTGTTAGCTGCATGCCTTTGACAGCACCCCCTGGCATATGCCTGGGCCTCACAGCTATTGGCGGAGCACCTACTCTGTTCCAGGCACAGGGCACAGTAGCAACCTTGACCCCCAGGGGTGGCTCCTCCTCCATTCCGGCTTCTTGCTGGAACATGAGCAGGCAATTCACACAAGAAGCCTGTAATCCCAGCACTTTGAGAGGTGGAAGCGGGAGGATGGCTTGAGTCTTCAGAGTTCAAGGCTGCAGTGAGCTGTGACTGCACCACTGCACTCCATCCTGGGTGACAGAGCGAGACCCTGTCTCAAAAAAAACAAAAACGAAAAAAAAAAAGAAAGAAAAAGAAAAAAAACCAACAGAATATTAAAATGAATATGTAAATGGAGGAAAATCTGTTTTTTTTTTTTTTTTTTCCTAAGAGGTGGGAGGAAAGACAATGGAACCTGTGTGGATAAGAAAGAATTTCTGTCAGTTGCCTCAGCCTACAACGTGATGTACAACAGCTCGAAGACAATGAAAGGCTAGAATCTGACAGCTCTGGAGTACCTGCTCTGATTTAAAATGCATAGTTTTCCTGTGAAACACAGGTTTTTTTTTTCTATACTATGGTGCTATTTTTAAAAAGCTTAAAAGCAAGCAGGCTGGGCATGGTGGCTCACGCCTGTAATCCCAGCACTTTGGGAGGCCGAGGTGAGTGGATCACAAGGTCAGGAGATCGAGACCATCCTGGCTAACACAGTGAAACCCCATATTAGCCAGGCGTGGTGGCGGGTGCCTGTAGTCCCAGCTACTCGGGAGGCTGAGGGAGGAGAATGGTGTGAACCCGGGAGGCAGAGCTTGCAGTGAGCCGAGATCGCACCTCTGCACTCCAACCTGGGCGACAGAGTGAGACTGTCTCAAAAAAAAAAAAAGCAAAGCTGGAAAAGATAGCTTCTAGGTATACACATGCACATACATGCTAAGATAGCTTCTAGGTATACACACGCACATACATGCTAAGACTGTTTAGTGAAAAGCAAGGAGATGATGCAGTCTCAGCGGGGAGTCTCGCAGCCGACAGAGGGTGAGTCCTGTCTGACTCCATTTATGTGTAGTCCGGGGATGGACACGCTAATGTCCAGAGGCTGAGATCAGGACAGTGACTCACTCGTCAGGAACGACGGGGCACCTGCCAGCTTCCTAGGGTCTGAGATGCCCTACATCTTGAGGGGCTGTGGTGACACAGGTGCGCATGTGAGCAAAAATGAATCAGGCTATGCCCTTCATATTAGTGTACTTGACTGAGAATCAGTTACACTTCAGTAGAAAGTAACAAAAAACAAAGGAATAATAAGCGCAAAACTCAGGTAGGAGTAGCCTGGTTGGGGAGGTTGGGAGGATGGGATGGGAGGACCACAGATGGCAATGAAAATGACTGGGCCGGGCGCAGTGGTCACACCTGTAACCCCAGCACTTGAAGAAGCTGAGGTGGGAGGATCACTGGAGGCAGGAGTTCAAGACCAGCCTGGGCAACTTAGTGAGACACCGCCCCCCATCTCTATAAAAAGAAAGAATAAAAATAAAATAGCCAGGCATAGTGGTGCACACTGTAGTCTCAGCTACTCAGGAAGCTGAGATGGGAGAATTGCTTCAGCCAGGGAAGTCGAAGCTGCAGTGAGCCAAGATCGTGCCACTGCACTCCAACCTGCGCGACAGAGTGAGACCCTGTCTCAAAACAAACAGAGGCTGGGCACGGTGGCTCACGCCTCTAATCCCAGTACTTTGGGAGGCCAAGGTGGGCAGATCACAAGGTCAGGAAATTGAGACCATCCTGGCTAACACGGTGAAACCCCGTCTCTACTAAAAAAAATACAAAAAATTAGCGGGCGCCTGTAGTCCCAGCTACTCGGGAGGCTGAGGCAGGAGAATGGCGTGAACCCAGGAGGCGGAGCTTGCAGTGAGCCGAGATCGCGCCATTGCACTCCAGCCTGGGCGACAGAGTGAGACTCCGTCTCAAAAAAAAAAAAAAACCAGAAAAATAAATTATTGGAGACGTTCTTAGTTTTGGGTGAGGGTGGTGATTTACAGGGTGTTCCTTATTTAATTATGCTGTTTATATGTGCTACGTATATTATTATGTATGTATTACATAGCAATAAAGAAAAAGGTCTGAGAAGATTATTTAAGTAAACACATAGGAATTCCCAGTATGTTATTTTTTCTTTTCTCATATACAGTATTTCTTCTTCGTGAAAATTTTCAAGCTTAGAAAGGAGTTGACTTGGCTGGGTGCAGTGGCTCACACCTGTAATCCCAGCACTTTGGGAGGCCGAGGCGGGCAGATCACCTGAGGTCAGGAGTTCGAGACCAGCCTGGCCAACATGGTGAAACCCCCGTCTCTACTAACAAATACAAAAATCAGCCAGGCGTGGTGATGGGCGCCTGTAATCCCAACTACTTGGGAGGCTGAGGCAGGAGAATTGCTTGAACCCAGGAGGTGGAGGTTGCAGTGAGCTGAGATAGAACCATTGCACTCCAGCCTGGGTGACAGAGCTAGAGACTCTGTCTCAAAAAAAAAAAGAAAAAAGAAAAAAGAAAGCAGTTGACTGGGCCTGGCGCTGTGGCTCACGCCTGTAATCTCAGCACTTTGGGAAGCTGAGGTGGGCAGATCACTTGAGGTCAGGAGTTCGAGACCAGCTTGGCCAACATGGTGAAACTCCGTATCTACCAAAATACAAAAATTAGCCAGGCAGGGTGGCAGGCGCTTGTAATCTTAGCTACTCAGGAGGCTGAGGCAGGAGAATTGCTTGAACCTGGGAGGTAGAGGTTGCAATGAGCTGAGATTACACCACTGTACTCCAGCCTGGGCAACAGAGTGAGACTCTGTCTCAGAAAAAAAAAAAAAAAGGAGTGGACTGTAATTCCAGCACTTTGGGAGGCTGAGGCAGGTGGATCACTGGAGCCCTGGAGTGTAAGACCACCCTGGGCAACATGGCAAAATCTCGTCTGTAAAAAAAATTCAAAAATTAGCTGGGCATGGTGGTGTACACTGGTAGTCCCAGCTACTAGGGAGGCTGAGGTAGGAGGATCGCTTGAGTCTGGGAGTTGGAGGCTGCAGTGAGCTATGATCTCTCCACTGCACTTTAGCCTGGGGCAACAGAGTGAGACCCTGTCTCAAAAGAAATTTTTTTAAAAGAAAATAGTTGAATGAACAGCCTTTTATAAGCATAGCACCTAGATTCCAGCATTGTGAGGGCTTTGGATGTTGCTTTATTTATTTTTGTGCTTGTTGTAGCAATTTTGAAATAATAACAGACATCATGACATGTCTCTCCTAAATATTTTCTCTCTCTCTCTAAGAAGGTGCACATTTTCCTACACAACAATATCACGATCACATTTGACAAAATTAACAATTCTGGCCCAGGCACCGTGTGTCATGCCTGGAATCCCAGCACTTTCCGAGACTGAGACTATAGGATCACTTGAGCCTAGGAGTTCAAGACCAGCCTGGGCAACATAGTGAGACCCCTTATCTAAAAAACACCAAAAACACAATGATTTTGTAATGTCGTGTCAGACTCATCCCTATTGAAATGTGTCCCGTCCCCACAAGGTGTCTTTACGTGGATTTGTTTGAACGATCACCCCATCCAGGGCCACGTGTGAGTTGTGTAACCCTCTTGATCTACAGTGGCTTCCTATTTCCCCCACGTTGTGAGTGAACATCGGGGCCAGTTGTCCTGTGATGGAAGCTTGAAGACATGTGGGCTGGGGAAGATGAGGAATACAGGGGCCCGGGAGGCATGGCTTTGGTTTAGGTGATCAGGGACAGCCCCCTAGGAGGGGACATCGGGCTGAATCCTAAAGTCACAGAGCGCCAGCCTCGTGCAGTTCCAGCGGAGTATGAGCCTGGCAGGGCCGAGGTAGGAGCTCACATGATTGAGCTTGGCCCGAAGTGTGGTAGGCATGGAAAGATGGTTAGAAGTTACGTCGTGGGTGCTGAACGAGGGAAGCGACATGAGCCCATCCAGGCCTGTGGCTGGCAGGGCCGCAGCTGAGTCACTTGCAGGCCAGGCTGCAGGCCTTGCTCTGAGCTCTCTGTGGCATCAGATCCTCCATCTTCGAGGCAGCCCATGGGGTTCCCTCCAGCGTGTCCAGGAGCCATGGCCACTCAGCCCCATGCAGGTCTGTCCCCTGCCCCACGGCCATGTGCGCGGACTGGGGTGCAGCTGAGAATGGTTCCCATTCAGGTCCAGGGCCCAGGCGTCTGACCCTCAGCGGGGCCACAGCAGGGTCAAGCAGCCGCAGGCCAAGCTCAGAGCTGCAGCCCGGGACACATGCACCCTCCACGGGGCGCCGAAGCCAGGCTGGCTACTGCAGGAAGGGCAGGATACCCACAGGCCCAGTGGTGGGAAGGCTGGATGCACGCTGGTGCCACGACCCAATCCACCAGGAGGGCTGCGGTGTGAGAAAGGCAAAGGGAAGTGGCCCAGGCCTCACGGCCCACAGTGGGAAAGACAGGGGGAGCTGGCCAGGGATGCCCACAGGTGTGAGGAGCAGGTGCGCTGGGTGTGGCCGCCCAGACACAGCCTGGCCTGATCCTGGGGCAGGAGTCCTCTCCCCACCTCAGAAGGCTGGGATCCACCACCTCCCCCTTCCTCAAGGCCGGACCACATCCCAAGTCCCTGCAGGGGCGGCACGGCAGGTGGGCAAGGGCCACTGCCAGGAACCCCAGCACTGCCAGGACCACGCATCAGCTCCCCCCAGCCTCCCTTTCCTGTGCACATTCTCTGTGCCCCCCAGCAGTGAGTGAGGTCTCCCATCTCAGAGCCCACAGTCAGATCCCCCCACCCCTCCTCAAAATCCTTCTGTTTTTTTAGGTGAGATTCACATAATATAAAATTACCCATTTTAAACATCCAACTCAGTGGCACTGAGCGCATTCAGTGTGTTTCACGATCACCACCTCAATCTAGTTCAAAATGCGCTGGAAAAGAAACCTGGTAACTGTCGGCCAGGCGCTATGGCTCATGCCTGTAATCCCAGCACTTCGGGAGGCCGAGGTGGGCGGATCACGAGGTCAGGAGATCGAGACCATCCTGGTTAACACTGTGAAACCCCATCTCTACTAAAAATACAAAAAATTATCTGGGCATGGTGGGCGGGTGCCTGTAATCCCAGCTACTTGGGAGGCTGAGGCAGGAGAATGGCGTGAACCCGGGAGGCAGAGCTTGCAGTGAGCCGAGATCGCGCCACTGCACTCCAGCCTGGGCAACAGAGCGAGACTCAGTCTCAAAAAAAAAAAAAGAAAGAAAGAAACCTGGTAACTGTCACCCCGCAGGCCCTGGCAGCCACTTATCTTTCTGTCTCTGTGGATGTAGGTATTCTAGATATTTCACGTCAACACAGCCATAGGATGTATGACCTGCGACCTTCCTTTTCCAAGGCTGCAGTGTATCAGAAAACAAAAATGTCTCGATATGGTTATACAAATTGTTCCTTAGAAGAAAACAATTCAATGGAACCAAACTTCAGGTGCATCCCTTGGATGGATGTAAATCCTGATTCTGGGCGTGCTCTCAGCGTCAGCCCGGGCTGCTTTTCTTTTTTTTTTTTTTTTCTGTGTGACAAAGTCTTGCTCTGTCGCCCAGGCTGGGGTGCAATGGCGCGATCTCGGCTCACTGCAACCTCCAGCTCCCAGGTTCAAGTGATTCTCCTGCCTCAGACTCCCGAGTAGCTGGGATTACAGGCTACCACACCTGGCTAATTTTTGTATTTTTGGTAGAGTCACTGTTTCACCATGTTGACCAGGCTGGTCTCAAACTCCTTACCTCAGGGGATCCGCCCGCCTCAGCCTCCCAAAGTGCTGGGATTCCAGGCGTGAGCCACTGCGCCCCACTGCCTGGACTTGTTTGATTTGTAGCATAATGAAAATCCGTGGGTTCAGCAGCCCACTCGATGTTAATCATGGCTGCCATCTGCCTCTGCGCCTTCCAAACCCTCGATCCCTCCCCAGGCGGCCACTGTCCTTGATTTGTGCTGCTGTCTCTTGCCTTCCTGTGTTGAAGGTTTAGCCCTAGGGACATGCCACACGTGTCCATCACAGGTGCATCACAGTGTCGGGTTTAGTTTTTAATTGTTTTTAACTTTGTAAAAAGGATGTCACACCCGCTGCCATCTCCTGGGTTCACTTTTTCCCACTCAGCATGATGTCACCTCAGAAGCATCCTGTGATTGCAGGAAGCTGTTATCCATGCATTTATTTATTTATTTATTTAGAGACGGAGTCTCGCTCTGTCACCAGGCTGGAGTGCAGTGGCGTGATCTCAGCTCACTGCAACTTCTGCCTCCCGGGTCCAAGCAATTCTCCTGCCTCAGCCTCCTGAGTAGCTGGGACTACAGGCACACACCACCATGCCCGGCTAATTTTTGTATTTTTAGTGGAGACAGGGTTTCACCATGTTGGTGAAGCTGGTCTCATACTCCTGACCTCAAATGATCCACCCTCCTCAGCCTCCCAAAGGCGTGAGCCACCATGCCCGGCCATGAGCCACTCCACCTGGCCCATGCATTTTTTTTACTGCTGCATAATACTCCACTGCAGAAAAATAGAACTGAGGATTGGGATCTTTCCACCTTTTTTTTTTTAAGACAGGGTCTCACTCTGTTGCCCAGGCTGGAGTGCAGCAGCAGGATCACAGCTCACTGCAGCTTCCACCTCCCAGACTCAAGTGATCCTCCCATCTCAGCCTCCTGAGTAGCTAGGACTACAGGCGCACCCCACCATTCCAGGCTAGTTCTCTATTTTGTGCAGAGACAGGTTCTTACTACATTGCCCAGGCTGGTCTCAAACTCCTGGGCTCAAACAATCCTCCCGCCTCAGCCTCTCAAATCACTGGGATTACAGGTGCCCATCACTATGCCTGCCTCTTTTCTAGTTTTTTACTATTATGAATAGTACTGCTACGAACATCATAAATTGATTTTTTTTTTGACAGGGTCTTACTCTGTCACCCAGACTGGAATGCAGTGGTGTGATCACAGCTCACTGCAGCCTCGACCTCCCAGGCTCAGGTGATCGTCCTGCCTCAGCCTCCCAAGTAGCTGGGACCACAGGGGCACCACCACACCAGGCTAATTTTTTAATTATTTGTAGAGATGGGGTTTCCCTTTGTTGTCCAGGATGATTTTGAACTCCTGGGCTCAAACAATTCTCCTGCCTCGACCTCCCAAAGTGCTGGAGTTACAGATGTGAGCCGCTGGGCCTGGCCATAGTTTTTAAATCCAACAATGTGGCCGGGCGTGTGGCTCACACCTGTAATCCCAGCACTTTGGGAGGCCGAGGTGGGTGGATCACAAGGTCAGGAGATCGAGACCATCCTAACACGATGAAACCCCGTCTCTGCTAAAAATACAAAAAAATTAGCCTGGCGTGGTGGCGGGTGCCTGTAGTCCCAGCTACTCCGGAGGCCGAGGCAGGAGAAGGGCGTGAACCTGGGAGGCGGAGCTTGCAGTGAGCCGAGATCGCACCACTGCACTCCGGCCTGGGCAACAGAGCGAGACTCCATCTCAAAAAAAAAAAAAAAAAAAAAAAGGAGATAACTGTTTATATGCAGATCTGGAAAGAACTTCAATATACATTGTTAAGATTTTTCTTTTTTTTTTTTTTTTTGAGACGGAGTCTCGCTCTGTTGCCCAGGCCGGAGTGCAGTGGTGCGATCTCGGCTCACTGCAAGCTCCGCCTCCCAGGTTCACGCCATTCTCCTGCCTCGGCCTCCCGAGTAGCTGGGACTACAGGCGCCCGCCACCAGGCCCAGCTAATTTTTTGCGGTTTTTAGTAGAGATGGGGTTTCACTGTGTTAGCCAGAATGGTCTCGATCTCCTGACCTTGTGATCCACCCACCTCGGCCTCCCAAAGTGTTGGAATTACAGGCGTGAGCCAGCACGTCCGGCCGTTATCTCCTTTTTAACAACTGTGTAGTACTCCATGAATGGGTACATCGTAATTTATTTAGTCAGTTTCCCCAAATGAATTTTTATTAAGCTGTTGCCAATCTTCTGTTACAACAAAAAATCCTGTATCAAAAAACTAAACAGGCCTGGTGCGGTGGCTCATGCCTGTAATCCCAGCACTTTGGGAGGCTGAGGCAGGCGGATCATGAGGTCAGGAGATCGAGACCATCCTGGCCAACATGGTGAAACCCCGTCTCTACTAAAATACAAAAAATTAGCTGGGCGTGGTGGCGGGCACCTGTAGTCCCAGCTACTCAGGAGGCTGAGGCAGGAGAATGGCATGAACCCAGGAGGCAGAGGTTGCAGTGAGCAGAGATTGTGCCACTGCACTCCAGCCTGGGCAACAGAGTGAGACTCCGTCTCAAAAAAGAAAAAAAAAAAGAGAAAAAGAAAGCCTAGTGGTTGTGCTACCAAGGTGTCCTTTTTTGGATGATTCCTGGGGAGGATCAGTGAAGGAAATGCTACATTTCTGCTGGAGGTTAGCAAAAAGGAAGAGGTGACTCCCCAGCCACGTTCACAGGCACCCAGTGGCCAACCTTGCAGCCAACCTTGGTCTATGGACCCCTGGTGTCAGCACTTGACTAGGGGGCATCAGAGAGAGCTTTGAGAGGGCGTGTTCTTCAGTTGCAAAGAGGCTGTCAGTGCAAAGGCCCCGCGGCTGCCAGGTGCAGGGGATGGGGAGGAAAGAAGGGGCTGCCGCCATTAGGGGTCTGGGGTTGGTGCAGGTCAGAGATGACAGGGGCTCAGACACAGTGATCAGGGGATGGAGATAGGAGGGCAGGACTGGGGAAGGGAGGTGAAGGAGATGGGCATTTGGGCTGGATGTTGGGGAGGGAGGGAGGGAGGGCATGAGCTCAGGAGACTCACCTGGGCGTTGGGCCTTGGGTAGAGCTGCACCATTCACAGAGATGGGTGGATTCGGGGAGGGCAGGTTTGCCCGCCTACTTGGTGGAGCCAGGGCATTGAGGATGTTGGAGGATTCCACGTTGGAGAGCAGAGGCGTGGGGAGCAGGAGCCTGCCGTGACCCTGATTCAGCCCTGCAGGGATTCTCCTTCCTGTGGCAGCTCTCTGCCTGCCTTCCAGACGTGCTGTGAGGCTGGTGACCTGTCTGTCCCATCGTGGGGCCGGCTACCGCTTGTGTCAGGCTGAGTCACAGGCAAGCTGCAAAGTCCCTGGGGCACTCTAAGGGCCTCTGCAGGAACCAGTCTGGCCGGCTGCAGGCTCCTGGCCAGCTCGGGCCTCATTTGGGAGCTGCTGAAGTTTCAAGGGCTGGAGCTCTCCAGGCTGGGAAGATGCTGGATAAAGCTTGGGTCCCTGGCCCTAGCAGTTCCGGTCTCCCACTGTCTTCAGGCCACACCAGCCACAGCTCCCAGCCCCCTCCGTCCCACCCTCACCTGGGCCTGGTGGAGAGGCTGCCGGGACTCCCACACTACTGGGCAATGGTGCTCAGGAAAAGTGACTTTAGCAAAAGCTTCCTATGCACCCTTTGTGCTCCTGTCCTCCTCTTTCCCTTCTTCCCCCTCCTCACATCCTTTTATATTTAAGTGAGACTCACATGACATAAAATCAAACATTATGAAGTGCACAATTCAGTGGCAGTGCACAGTGCTGTGCAACCATCTCCTCACGCCAGCTCCGAAACGTTTCATCACCCAAAAGGATATTGCACACCCATTCGCAGTCACTCCTTAAGCGCCGCCGCCCAGGCCCTGACAACCACTTTATTTTATTTTAATTTTCATTATTACTCTTTTAGACAGGGCCTCACTTTTTTTCCCAAGCTGGAGCACAGTGGTACAGGCATGGCTCACTGCAGGCTCAAACTCCTGAGCTCAAGTGATCCTCCTGCCTCGGCCTCCAAAAGTGCAGGGATCACAGGCATGTGCCACCACACCCGGCCCCACTTCGTACCTCTGTGGATTTGCCTGTTCTGGGCATCTCATATAAGTGGTGTCATACGTCATATTGCTACGGGCGGGTGGGGTTGGGGTCCTTGTGCTTAGAGCTCCCAAGATGGTGATGGGCTGTTTCCAAGATGGTGGCAAGCCTCTTGTTCTCTGACCTGAGGTTCTTGGCCTCACGGATTCCAAGGAATGGAATCTTGGGCCATGCGGTGAGTGTTATAGCTCTCTTAGAAGCCGTGGGTCACAGAAGTGAACCGTGGAACCCAGTGACTAGTGTTCAGCTCGATTAGGACGAACCAGTGCACTTAGCCGTGCGGGAACAATGCCAAGCCTTTAGCCCGATCAGGGGCGGCAATGTGCGCCTCGCTGGATCAGGAGCGCAGCCGACACCCTGCCGGATCCAGAGGGGTGGAAGTTAGCGGCGGGTCTGCAAAGGCAGCATTCAGCAGTGGTGGATGGCAAGCAAAAGCTCAGCTTGAGCTGTAACAAACACAGAACAGAAGAGTGTGCAGTTGCAAGATTTAATAGAGTGAAAACAGAGCTCCCATAAAATGGGAGCGGACCCAAAGGGAGTTGCCCTTGCCGGCTCTAATGCCTGGGTTTGTATCCCGATCATTGTCCCTCCCCCTGTGCTCTCAGGTGATAGATGATTGGCTATTTCTTTACTTCCTGTTTTAGCCTAATTAGCATTTTAGTGAGCTCTCTTTACTACCTGACTGGTCGGGTGTGAGCTAAGTTGCAAGCCCTGTGCTTAGAGGTGGAAGAGGTCACCTTCCAGCTAGGCTTAGGGATTCTTAGTCAGCCTAGGAAATCCAGCTAGTCCTGTCTCTCAGTCCCCCATCTCAACAGGAAAACCCAAGTGCTGTTAGGGAGGTTGGCCGATGACCACTCTAACTGCTTCCTGCTGAACTGGGGCATAGTAGGGGTTGTGCAGTTGAGATTTCCTCGGGAGGGGTGCCTTCAATGTCATCAACATTGGAGCATGGGCTAGCAGGCCGGTCCAGGGGTCCGTGGTGGATCTTAGTCATGGACTGCATCTGGGGCTCCATTTGAAGAACCATTTGTAGTTTTACAGCTTCAGTTCTGGAAGACACAAACTTAACAAGGAGGTTAAAGATACAGGGATTGAAATGCATGGCCTGAAGTACAGGGGATTATTTCTTTGGCACACTTCACAGGCCCTGACTATCTGCTTGATAGTTTTGAAAAGGCCTGGTCCAGTAAATAATAATTTGGCCGTCTGATGGGTGCTATCAATGCCTAAGTGAAAGGTTTGGTGAAGGGTTTTAAGTAATTTCCATTGGTTAGCTGCAGGCAAAAGTATTTTTCCTTCTTTGGTGGCTAGCCATACTGAGGGGAGGAAGCTATGTCCTCGTGAGATTCCCCATTCTATTTCTCCTGCTAAGTACTAGGGCTTAGTTTCCTGGAAGGGATTACCCCATACTAGGGGTCCTTCTATAAGCATTTCTAATGGAGGGTCCCACCTTGCAGCTCTTTTGGCTTCAATATCCGCTTGGTGGTTCCCTTCTATTTCCCTTTCCTTTCCTTTCTGATGACCCCGGCAGTGTAAGACTGCCACCTCTTTAGGTTTCTGTACAGCCAATAATAATCTCCTAGTGGCTTCCCGATGTTTGATAGGTGTTCCCTCAGAAGTTAGGAATTCCCTTTCTCTCCATATTGCTGCATGGGCATGGAGGACTAAGTAGGCATACTTAGAGTCTGTATATATATATTCACCCTTTTTCCTTCTCCTAATTCTAGTGCCCGAGTGAGGTCTGTTAGTTCTGCCAGCTGAGCACTAGTTCCTGGAGTGAGGGGATTACTTTCAAGTATTCCATTATCACTGACCACTGCATACCCCGCTTTTCGAAGTCCTTTTTCTACAAAGGAACTTCCATCAGTATACAAGTTGAGGTCGGGATTAGTCAAGGGAACCTCTAGAAGTTCCCCTCAAGTGGCACAAGTTTGAGCAATTACTTGTTGACAGTTATGTTCTATCTTTTCTTCATTGTCTGGAAGAAATGCGGCTGGATTAAGAGTTGCACAAGTGTGCAGTCGTACACTGGCCCTTCAAGTAATAGAACCTGATATTTAAGTAAACGGTTGTCTGACAGCCACAAGTCTCCTTTAGCAGTGAGTATGCCATTCACATCATGAAGATGTTCACACAGTAAGATCTCTTCCCTGTATTATTTTAACTGCTTCAGATACTAAGATTGCTACTGCTGCCACTACCCGTAAACAACGAGGCCAACCCTTTGCCACTACATCAGTTTCCTTACTCAGGTATGCCACGGGTTGCAAGCTGGTCCCTCAGACCCGTGTAAGGACTCCTAGAGCTATTCCTGTTTTTTCTGTGACATATAAAGAAACATATAAGCTTATTGGCAAGCTTAACACTGGGGCTTGGGTTAGGGCCTTCTTTAGGGCCCAGAAAGCCGCTTCTGCTTCAGGTGTCCATCTTACTAAATGGGTATTGGCTTTCTGAGTTTTCTTATTTAGTGTATATAATGGCCTGGCTATTTCGCTGTACCTATTTGGCAGAAGCCTGTTATGCCAAGAATGCTCTTAGTTGCTATAGTGTTTTGGGATGAGGATAAGCCAGTATAGGCTGCATACATTTCTCACTGAAAAGGCCCTGGTGCCTTTGGATAATTTTAGCCCTGAGTATTTAACTTGCTGTGAGCAGAGCTGAGCCTTTGTTTTGGAAACCTTGTAGCCACAGGTGGCGAAGAAATTTAAGAGCACTTGGGTGGGGCTGGGT
Organism: Pongo pygmaeus; assembly: GCF_028885625.2. Classification (NCBI taxonomy): domain Eukaryota; kingdom Metazoa; phylum Chordata; class Mammalia; order Primates; family Hominidae; genus Pongo; species Pongo pygmaeus. Next base: position 130,764,315 of record NC_072383.2, read on the forward strand.
GCAGTGGCTCATGCCTGTAATCCCAGCACTTTGGGAGGCTGAGGCAGGTGGATCACAAGATCAGGAGATCAAGACCATCCTGGCTAACATGGTGAAACCCCGTCTTTACTAAAAATACAAAAAAATTAGCCAGGCATGGTGGCAGGTGCCTGTAGTCCCAGCTACTTGGGAGGCTGAGGCAGGAGAATGACGTGAACTTGGGAGGCAGTGCTTGCAGTGAGCTGAGATCACACCACTGCATTCCAGCCTGGGTGACAGAGAAAGACTCCGTCTCAAAAAAAAAAAAAAAAAAAGCGCTTGGGTGGCTTGATGGCACAAGGTTTTCTGAAAGGGTGGCTAAAAGTAAATCATCCACGTACCGAAGGACAAGGGTGTCCAGGCTAATGCCTGGCCAAATAGATGGGGGCTATCCCTGACCCCTTGGGGTAAAACAGTCCAGGTGAGTTGAGACGTTGGGTTCAAAGGATCTTCAAAGGCAAACAAGAATTGAGAGTCAGGATGTACAGGGATGCAGAAAAAGGCATCCTTAAGGTCCAGGACTGTAAACCACTCTGCTTCCTCTGGTATTTGGGAAAACAGAGTATAAGGGTTAGGTACAGCTGCGTATAGAGGGACAGCAGCCTCATTGATAATCCTGAGATCTTGCACTAACCTCCACTGTCCATTGGGTTTCTATACTCCTAAAATTGGAGTATTGCAGGGGCTATTGCATGCTTTTACTAGGCCTTGGGCTTTTGGGTCCTTAACAATCTTTTGGGTCCTTGTTGGGCCTCAGGTCTAAGAGGGTACTGCCTTTGGTAGGGAAAGGAGGCAGAATCCTTTAGTTTAACTTGAACAGGACAGGCATTTTTTGCTTATCTATATTGTCCTTCTGTTGCCTAGACTTTAGGATTAATTCCTTCCTCAAGCAGGGGACAACAAACGGGTGTTCCTTCTCCTATGTTCAGGTGTATAATGGCCCCTGCTTTTGCTAGAATGTCTCTCCCTAACAAGGGAATGGGGCTTTCAGGCATAATTAGAAAAGCATGTGAAAAGAGTAAAGCTCCCCAGTCACAACTTAGTGGCTGGGAGAAGTATCTAGTGACTGGCTGTCCTAGGACGCCCCAGATAGTGACAGATCTGGAGGACAGTTGTCCGGGACAAGAGAGTAAGACTGAGAAGGCCACGCCAGTGTCCAGGAGACAGTTAACCTCCTGGCCGTCAATGGTCAAGCATACCTGGGGCTCTGTGAGGGTGATGGCATGGGCTGGTGCTTGCCCCGGGCACCCTCAGTCCTGTCCTGCTGCTGGATCATCTGGTTAGTGGCTTCTGACTTAGAGAACCTTCATCCCCTGGGGCAGTGGGTCTTCCAGTGATTCCCTTGACATAAGGGGCATGGACGAGGGGGTGGCTTATTTCTATTTGGACAATCTTTTTTAAAGTGTCCTTGGAGACCGCACTGGAAGTAAGCCCTATTAGGCATTTGATTTGCCCAGCCTTTCCGTATTCCAGAGCCTCCACAATCTGCTTGCCTGAGGGCCATGACTAAAGGGGTGGCCTTTTTCTTATCTTGTTTGTCCCATTCTGCCTGCTCCTCCTGACCTCTATTATAAAAAATGGAGGTTGCCAAGTTCAATAGGGTTTGTAAGTTTTGCTCCAGGCCTAAGGCAGACTTTTGAAGTTTTTTCTAATGTCTGCAGCTGACTGAGTGAGAAATTTATCCTTTAAGATTAGTCGGCCTTCAATAGAGTCAGGTGACAGGGAGGTATGCTTCCTCAAGGCTTCCCTTAGTCTCTCCAGAAAGGCAGTAGGATTTTCTTCCCTTCCCTGTGTTACAGCGGACATCATTGAATAATTCATAGGCTTCTTCCTAGTTTTCCTTAGTCCTTCTAGCACGCAAGTTACCAAATGTCTGCGGCACCAATCTCCATGTTCTCATTCTGTATCCCAGTGAGGGTCTACACTGGGAACTGCCTGCTGGCCTTGGGGAATCATTCTTTCCTCTGTTGTCATCCTATCATTGACCTGACTGAGACACCAGAGATCACCAAACTCTCGGGCTGCAGTTATGGCAGCACTTCTCTCATTTGGAGTTAGTGTCTGATCTAAAAGTAACATTACTTCTCTCCATGTCAGATCAAAGGATTGTCCTAACCCTCGTAAAACATCAATATAGCCATCAGGGTTATCTGAGAATTTACCTAGGTCTATTTTAATTTGCTTCAAGTCTGACAGGGAAAAGGTACATACACTCTGGCTGGGCCGAATTCTCCAGAATACATCTTAGGGGCATTTTTGCCTTGGGGGTAAAGTTTCTCATCTGGAAAAAGAACATAGGGATGCCAGCACTCCTAGTCATTTTCCGATAAGCATTAGTCCTAGAGCGTCCTCTATGGTCCTAATGCTTATTCCTTTCCAGGGTACGTAACCACCCATGGACCTCTGCTTATTGGATTAGTTACACTCACCAATGTAGCAGGTCCTGCACCTATTTTCCCACCTTTCTTGACCACAAAGAAAGGGGTCCAGGCTATTGATTCTAGTGGTCCTTTACTAGTGTGCCCAACATTGTCTTTATACTCAGGGGTGAGTTCTAGAGCTGGGCTGGGTTCCTGAGTATTTCCTAATAACCCAGTTACCCCATCAAGATGCACTCCCATAAACAAAAGTTCTTATGCAAACTCATTTCAGAGCAGGTGTGGGTAACCTTTTGAGTCAGGACTGAGATAGAGTTTTTTGATTCTGTAAGTACTTTAAGGCTTGGCTGAGTGCAAACAGCTCGCACGTTTCAGCAGACCCATTATTAGGCAATTTCCTTAACTCTGCTTCTACAAGAGTTTCCCTCAATTACTGAATACCCATTGTGTTTTTTTCTCAATCACTTGGGAGGAACCATCTATTGTCCTGTCCTGAAGGGAGTTCCTCCTAGGTCTGGTCGGACCTTAGTATGGTAAATAAGATTTAAATCCGCTGTTAGGAAGTCTGCTGGGTTAAGGGAATTTTCAGTGGTTAATGTTAAATTATCTTTCTCTAACAGAATAGCCCCATACTTTAAGATTTTTGAGTTAGTAAGCTACCTTTTTGCTTTTTTGACTTAGGATAGTTCTGAGCTGGTGAGGTGTGCTCACAACGGGGTTTCCTCTAAAGGTTAATTTTCTGCTTTCTTCTGTTAGCAAAGCAGTTGCCACTACAGATTGAATGCATTTGGCCCCCCGGGGGTTACTGGGTTAAGGATTTTTGATAGGAAGGCTACTGGTTGTCAGTGGCCTCAGTGCTTTTGGGCTACACCCTTATTTACAATGACAACAAAGTAGTATTGGAGTGTTATAGGGTCACAGAGAAAACCTTCAGTTATCAATTATAAGTTTCAAATGTACCCTGGCTTTTAAAGAAATAGGGCACACTGTTTTTTCTTTACTACTTCTATCTTTCTCTCTTACATTCTCCTTTCTGTCTTTGTAGATGGATTTTTGGAAACAGTGGAAGGACGTTTGCCCGTTGCCCCCATTTGCCACTATAGGAATATGTACCTCCCTTTTATTTACTCAATTTACTTATATCCTGATCTATTATGTTGTTGCAGACCCAGTTCCGATTGTTAAAGTACTGGGTTATCAGTTCTAAGGCCCTGGCAAAGGTAGTAGGAACAGGTCCCACCTAACTGCCCATGTCAAGAGCTGTATGCCTAAACTGGGAGGGACACCAGGGACAAGACTCCCTGGGTTCATAGCCTAGGGGCCTAAGGACGCAACATAGATCTTCCTTAGAGCCCTTTGGAGACACAACCTGCTCTAATACTTGGGAGAGGAAGTGAAAGTCTGAAGCATTAGTATCTAGGAGGCAGGGATCAGAGGAAGTAGATTCAGCAGTAAGGAGAATTTTGCAGCTACACTTTCAAGAAATTCGTGGTCAGGACCCAGGAAGCATGAGTCAGAAGGAAAGGTAGGGGTGCATGCATGGGCAACTGTTCAGTAAAGACTTCTGGTCATGCCATAATCTCAACTGGCTAATGACGGGAGTTCGGGACGACAGCTTTCTGCCTCTGGTCGGCCTTCAGCCTCCCCAGGAAAATTGAAAGTGGAAGCTGGTTCCAGGCAGACCACGCTCCCAACCCAGAAGGGTTGGGGGTTGTTAGAAAGCCCTTTCCCAGACAGCCTCACACCTGAGTCTTAAGTCCAGTGTTTTTGTTTTTTGTTTTTTTAGGCTACACCAATTTTGACATTTTACTGGGCTAAACAAAAGACAAGAAAAATGCACACAAAAGTAAAAACTTCTTTTACTAGCTCGTATAGTTGCATCTGCTTTCTTCTCTTCTTTTTTTTTTGAGACACAGTTTCACTTTTGTTGCCCAGGCTGAAGTATAATGGCATGATCTCAGCTCACCGCAACCTCTGCCTCCTGGGTTCAAGAGATTCTCCTGCCTCAGCCTCCCAAGTAGCTGGGATTACAGGCATGTGCCACCATGCCTGGCTAATTTTGTATTTTTAGTAGAGACAGGGTTTCTCCATGTTGGTCAGGCTGGTCTCAGATTCCCGACCTCAGATGATCCTCCCGCCTCCGCCTCCCAAAGTGCTGGGATTACAGGTGTGAACCACTGCGCCCGGCTGCATCTGCTTTCTAATGTAAGAGACTGATCTAATAGTCTAGAACCTGACAACTCTTATGGTATCATGGATTTTGTTTATATTGCTTTATGAAGGTCATTGCATTGTGGGAACAGTCCAACACTGCTATACCAGCTCCCTCTGACACGTTCCCCTCCAAACTCACACACAGTGGCCAGCTCACTCAGGGCCTCCTGATAGCATAGGTACTCATTCTGGCCAAAGACCCCTGTCCCATAGCGGGCTGTCTCATAGCCATCCAAAAGGGTATCAATGAGGGCTTTGCATACACCCTTGAAAGTCATACTAGTGTTTCACAGATCCAGCAGGTAGGAGCAGAAATTCTTGCCCATTAAGGAACGGGGATGCTGGCCTTCAGAATGAAATGGGATCTCAGAGGTACGAATGGCATCTAGAGCTTTCATCCTATACAGATAGTTGTAGCAACTTTGATTTCCCTGGGTTTCCAGTTGTAGTAGTCTAACATCATCATGTGCAAGGAGCTGGGGCTCATACTTGATATCCTGAATCCTGGAGAGTCGAATATCAATCTCCTCTTTCAAGTCCTTGGGGGCATTGTGTCCCACAGGGACATGAGGTCCCCTTCAAGATTTCATTGCAAAGCGCATGATTTGCCTCTTCACAAAAATAAATGGCAGTACAAACACCAGGCTCCCATAGGCCATCGCCAGCACATTCACCCCAGATAGCCAGTTACTGCTGGACGCCATGGCCTCCCTACCTCGCGCAGAATTGTTCGGGTTTACCCCGCTGTCCTGGCTGTTCAGCCCAGGCTCTGCCAAAGCGACGGCGCCTGGGTCCCCTGGAGCTCCCTGGCCGTTTCCTTATGGGGGAAGACCAAGCCAGACCCGGCCTGAAAACATGGTGGACTGGCAGGGGCAAGTTCAGCGTTTTTAACCAGCCAACAGGTGCCCAGTATTTTCCTCCAATTCTAAGGAAGGATAGGATAGAATAGCAAGCGAAAGTGGTCCAATATTACTCACCACTTTGGAGGTCCCTTCATGGTCACCAAAATGTTACTGGGGGAGGGGGGGTCCTTGTTCTTAGACCTCCCAAGATGGTGGCAAGCCTCTTGTTCTCTGACCTGGGGTTCTTGGCCTCACTGATTCCAAGGAATGGAATCTTGGGCCATGAGGTGAGTGTTACAGCTCTCTTAGAAGCCGTGGGTCATGGAAGAGAACCATGGAACCCAGCAACTAGTGTTCAGCTCAGTTAGGATGAACCTGGGCACTTAGCCGTGCAGGAACAATGGCGAGCCTTTAGCTCGATGTGGGGCAGCAATGGGCGCCTTGCTGGATCAGGAGTGGAGCCGATGCCCTGCCAGACCTGGACGGGTGGAAGTCAGCAGCGGGTCTGCAACGGCAGCATTCAGCAGTGGTGGACAGCAAGCGAAATCTCAGCTTGAGCCGTAACAAACACGGAAGAGAAGAGTGTGCAGTTGCAAGATTTAATGGAGTGAAAACAGAGCTCCCATAAAATAGGAGGGGACCTAAAGGGGGTTACCACTGCTGGCTCGAATGCCTGAGTTTATATCCCGATCATTGTCCCTCTCCCTGCGCTCTCAGGTGTTAGATGATTGGCTATTTCTTTACCTCCTGTTTTAGCCTAATTAGCATTTTAGTGAGCTCTCTTTACTACCTGACTGGTCGGGTGTGAGCTAAGTTGCAAGCCCTGTGTTTAGAGGTGGATGCGGTCACCTTCCTAGCTAGGCTTAGGGATTCTTAGTCGGCCTGGGAAATCCAGCTAGTCCTTTATCTCAATATGTCCTTTTGTATCTGTCTTCTTTCACAAGAATCACGTTTTCAAGATTCACCCACATTGTGTGTGAAAAAAACAACAAGAAAAAACAAAAACTCTACTCCCCAAATGCTCGGGAAGACTGATTTGAGTGATAATAAAACTCTAGTCTCCCACACAGCCGGCTCTGCGTGAATTACTCTTTTTCGTTGTGGTGTTGTTGTTGTTGTTGTTGTTGTTTTTGGAAACAGAGTCTTGCTCTGTCACCCAGGTTGGAGTACAGTGGTGCGATCTCAGCTCACTGCCACCTCTGGCTCCTGGGTTCAAGTGATCCTCTTGCCTCAGTCTCCCAAGTAGCTGGGACTACAGGTGTGCGCTGCCATAACCAGTTAATTTTTGTATTTTTAGTAGAGACAGGGTTTTGCCATGTTAGTTAAGCTGGTCTTGAACGCCTGACCTCAGGTGATCCACCCGCCTCGGCCTCCCAAATTGCTGGGATTACAGACATGAGCCACCATGCCTGGCCAAATTATTCTTTCTCTATTGCAATTCCCCTGTCTCCATGAATCAGCTTTGTTTAGGCAGTGGGCAAGGTGAACCCCTTGGGCGGCTACACTAAGATTGCAGAGTGTTAAGCAGTTGCAATAGAGCCTGTCTGGCCGCAAAGCTGAAGATGTATACTACCTGAACCTTTGCAGGAAAGGTTTACTGAAAACGTTTACTGACTCTGACTCTTTTTTTTTTTTTTTTCTCTGTTGCCCACGCTGGAATGCAATGCCGCGATCTGTGCTCACTGCAACCTCTGCCTCCCAGTTTCAAAAGATTCTCCTGCCTCAGCCTCCCGAGCAGCTGGGATTACAGGCGCCCACCACCACACCTGGCTAATTTTTGTATTTTTAGTAGAGGCAGGGTTTCACCATGTTGGCCAGGCTGGTCTTGAACTCCTGACCTCAGATGATCTGCCCTCCTCAGCCTCTCAAAGTGCTGGGATTACAGGCATGAGCCATTGTGCCTGGTTGTTTGCTGACTCTTGTCCTAGATTTTTTTTTCAGAGTGAGACCCTGTCTCATGAAAGCTGGAGTGCAGTGGCACAGTCTCAGCTCTCTGCAGCCTTGACCTCCCATGCTCAAGTGATCCTACCACTCAGCCTCCTGAGTAGTTGGGACTACAGGTGTGCACCACCATGCCTGGCTAATTTTTAATTTTTAGTAGAGATGGGGTCTTACTAAGTTGCCCAGGCTGGTCTCAAATTCCTGGGCTCAAGCAATCTGCCCACCTCAGCCTCCCAGCATGCTGGGATTACACGGGTAAACCACCACGCCAGCCTGTCCTAGATCATTAAGCAATCCGTGGGTGGACCTAGTAAATGAGGCTCCCACGTGACAGCCAAGTGTGAGCTGCATCATTGTTCACATGTTCCAGATCATTTTCCCAAACAGTGGTCACAGATAGGAGCCAAAAGCCTGGAGATGCCATCCGGATTCTCCCCTACCTGGGTAGGTTGAATCCTGGGGCAGGTCAGAGAGCTGACAGCTTGAACTTGCCCGAGTCCCCTCCAGGTGCCACAGGGAGCCTGGGCTAGATTCTCTGTGCCTCTGTTATCCCATCAGGAAAATGGGAGGGATGATAAGAAGACCTCTCAGAGGATGGGCCAGGCGCAGTAGCTCACGTCTATAATCCCAGCACTTTGGGAGGCTGAGGCGGATGGATCATGAGGTCAGGAGATCGAGACCATCCTTGCTAACACGGTGAAATGCCGTCTCTACTAAAAATACAAAAAATTATCCAGGCATGGTGGTTGGTGCCATAGTCCCAGCTACTCGGCAGGCTGAAGCAGGAGAATGGTGTGAACCCTGGAGGCGGGGCTTGCAGTGAGCCGAGATGGCATCACTACACTCCAGCCTGGGCGACAGAGCGAGATTCTGTCTCAAAAAAAAAAAAGACCTATCAGAGGATTAAGTTAGCTGTGCCTGGTGGCTCACGCCTGTAATCCCAGCACTTCAAGAGGCCGAGGCAGGAGGATTCATTGAGTTTGGGAGTTCCAGACTAGCCTGGGCAACATAGTGAGACCCCCATCGCCACAAAAATTAAAAAAATAGCTGGAGTGGCGTGCACCTGTAGTCCCAGCTGCTCAGGAGGCTGAGGTGGGAGGATCGCTGGAGTCTGGGAGGTCAAGACTGCAGTGAGCCGAGATCATGTAACTCACTCCAGCCTGGTGACGCAGGGAGAGTCTGTCAAAAAACAAAACAAAACAATGTGTAGCTCCTTTAGGAGGAGCCACACCCACTTCCTGTCCCAAGCTGCTTGCATTCCGCAGCCCAGCCCCAGAGAGCTGCAGAAGTCAGAGTTCTGATCTCCTGAAAAAATCTTTGTCCTCCACTAGGGCGCTTTAGGTAGATCTCGGAGCCACCAGGCTGGATCCTAAGGCCTTCAGCCTCTTTGTTTAAAAAAAAAAGGAGGGGTGGGCATGCTAGAGAAGGAAGTGGAGGAAGGGGAGCTTGGCCGCTCACCCTCACTCCTGGGGGTGCCAGAGGGGCATGAGAGAGCCACCAGGCAGGGTGGGCCTCACCCTTGGCCCTGGAGCAGGCTCGTAGCAGTGGGAGTGGGGACAGACAGCCTGGGGCACTCGAGGGAGGTTCTGGGCAGCTTCAGTCCTGGGTGCTCTCTGGGCCCCCACTTGCTGGGCCCCACCTGTGTGCCCTGAGGCTCAGAAAACCTTTTGGTTGTTTTTATGCTACTAGACAGACCTGACCTCACACTAGGAATCCTACTCCTAGGTATTTATACAAATCACATTTGGGAAATGTTCTTAGCAGCTTCATGCATAAATAGCCCAAAGCTAGAACCAGAGAAGTCTGTGAAGAGGCAAATCCATTTTCCATCCTCCAAGGATGTAGGCTGCTCACTGGAGGTACCTAAGGATGGGCCTCCACTCAGCCACGGGAAAGTATGGACCCCGCTCAGCCATGGGAAAGGATGGCCCCCCACTCAGCCCCAGGAAAGGATGGCCCTCCATTCAGCCACGGGAAAGGATGCCCCCCCCCCAACTCAGCCATGGGAAAGGATGGCCCCCCCCACTCAGCCACGGGAAAGGACGGATCCCACTCAGCCACGGGAAAGGACGGATCCCGCTCAGCCACGGGAAAGTATGGATCCCGCTTAGCCACGGGAAAGGATGGCCCCCCACTCAGCCATGGGAAAGGATGGCCCCCCCCACTCAGCCACGGGAAAGGACGGATCCCACTCAGCCACGGGAAAGGATGGCCCCCCCCCACTCAGCCACGGGAAAGGATGCCCCCCCCACTCAGCCATGGGAAAGGACGGATCCCACTCAGCCACGGGAAAGGATGGCCCCCCCCCACTCAGCCACGGGAAAGGACGGATCCCACTCAGCCACGGGAAAGGATGCCCCCCCCCCACTCAGCCACGGGAAAGGATGGCCCCCCCCCACTCAGCCACAGGAAAGGATGGATCCCGCTCAGCCACGGGAAAGGATGGCCCCCCCCACTCAGCCACGGGAAAGGATGGCCCCCCCCACTCAGCCACGGGAAAGGACGGATCCCACTCAGCCACGGGAAAGGACGGATCCCACTCAGCCACGGGAAAGGATGGATCCCACTCAGCCACGGGAAAGGACGGATCCCACTCAGCCACGGGAAAGGACGGATCCCACTCAGCCACGGGAAAGGATGGCCCCCCCTACTCAGCCACGGAAAAGGATGCCCCCCCCACTCAGCCACGGGAAAGGACGGATCCCGCTCAGCCACGGGAAAGGATGGGCCTCCACTCAGCCACGGGAAAGGATGGCCCCCCCCCTCAGCCATGGGAAAGGATGGCCCCCCCCACTCAGCCACGGGAAAGGACGGATCCCACTCAGCCACGGGAAAGGATGGATCCCACTCAGCCACGGGAAAGGATGGATCCCGCTCAGCCACGGGAAAGGATGGGCCTCCACTCAGCCACGGGAAAGGATGGCCCCCCCCACTCAGCCACGGGAAAGGACGGATCCCACTCAGCCACGGGAAAGGACGGATCCCACTCAGCCACGGGAAAGGACGGATCCCACTCAGCCACGGGAAAGGACGGATCCCACTCAGCCACGGGAAAGGATGGGCCTCCACTCAGCCACGGGAAAGGACAGATCCCACTCAGCCACGGGAGAGGATGGATCCTGCTCAGCCATGGGAAAGGATGGCCCCCCCTACTCAGCCACAGGAAAGGACGGATCCCGCTCAGCCACGGGAGAGGACGGATCCCGCTCAGCCACGGGAGAGGACGGATCCTGCTCAGCCACAGGAGAGGATGGCCCCCCCCACTCAGCCACAGGAAAGGACGGATCCCGCTTAGCCATGGGAAACAGCCAGAGGGATGAGCGCACATGGGCCCAAACCAAGATGCAAACAAAGAGACCCGGCTGCAGAGTCCGCTTCTGTGGGATTCTAGAAGATGCAAACTCATTGATAGCACTGAAATCAGATCACTGTTGGCCTGGGGTGGGGTTTGAATGGGAAAGAGCAGGAGATAACTTTTGGGCGATATAAATGCTCTGTGTTGATTGGGAGTGGATAAACGGGTTTGTACGTTTGTCAAAACTCACTGAACTGAACTCTTAGAATGTGAACCTTTAATTGTATGTGGATTATATGCCCCGATAAAGTTTATTTATTTATTTTTTTTGGAGACACAGTCTAGCTCTGTCGCCAGGCTGGAGTGCAGTGGCACGATCTTGGAGCACTGCAACTTCCACCTCCCAGGTTCAAGCGATTCTCCTGCCTCAGCCTCCCTAGTGGCTGGGATTACAGGCATGTGCCACCATGCCCAAATAATTTTTTGTATTTTTAGTAGAGAGGGGGTTTCACCGTGTTAGTCAGGATGGTCTCGATCTCCTGACCTCGTGATCCACCCGCCTCGGCCTCCCAAAGTGCTGGGATTACAGGCGTGAGCCACCGCGCCCGACAAGGGAGTAGAGTTTTTAAGGATAACTTGGTCAGTGGGGGGAAGCCAGTGAGCCAGGATGCTGATTGGTCAGAGATGAAATCATAGCGGGTCAAAGCTGTCTTTCCTCTTGCACTGAGTTAGTTCCTGGGTGGGGGCCACAAGATCTGATGAGCCAGTTTATCCATCTGGGTGGTGCCAGCTGATCCATCAAGTGCAGGGTCTGCACAATATCTCAAGCCCTGATCTTAGGGGCAGTTTAGGAAGGGTCAGAATCTTGTAGCCTCCAGCTGCATGGCTCCTAAACCATAATTTCTAATCCTGTGGCTAATGTTAGGCAAGAAGGAGGTTTGCTTTGGGAAAGGGCTGTTACCGTCTTTGTTTGAACTATAAACTACAAGCTAAGTTTCTCCCAAAGTTAGTTCAGCCTACGCCCAGGAATGAACAAAGACGGCTTGGAGGTTAGAAGGAAGATGGAGTCGGTTAAGTTAGATCTTTCACTGTCTCAGTCATAATTTTACAAAGGCGATGTCAGTAGCACTAAAGAAGGCAGAGACAACCAATAAACGCAGGCCGTGGCTTCGGGAAAACTTTATTTACAAAAGCAGGCAGTTAACATCCAGAATACATAACCAACTCCCACAACTCAACAGCAAAAAATCAAGCCACCGGATTACAAAATGGGCAAAGCACTTGAATAGGCATTTCTCCAAAGGAGATACACAAATGGCCAGTAAGCACCTGCAAATGTCAACAAAAAGAGTCAAAATCTGTAAAATATTTGAAGAGATTTATTCTGAGCCAAACATGAGTGACCCTGGCCTGTGACACAGCCTCAGGAGGTCCCAGGAACATGTGCCCAAGGTGGTCGGGGCACAGCTTGGTTTTATACATTTTAGGGAGGCAGGAGACATCAATCAAATACATTAAAGAAAGACATTGTTAGGTCCAGAAGGGCGGGACAACTCAAAGGGGTGGTGGGCAGGCCTCCAGGCTATAGGTAAATTTAAACATTTTCTGGTTGACAATTGGTTGAGTTTATCTAAAAACCTGGGATCCATAGAAAGGAAATGTTCAGGTTAAGAGAAAAGATTGTGGAGGCCAAAGTTAATTGAGGTCTTACAGTGGCTGCCCTTAGAGACAATAAGTGACAAATAATCCCTATGCTAGACTTTAAATTAATCTCTTTAGGATTGGGAGGGCCTGAAAGAAAAAGATCTAGCTATGTTAATAGAGATTCTTTACAGATGCAAATTTTCCCCCACAAAGGAGGGCTTTACAGAGCCTTCAATACGGCTAACGAGGCTGGGCACGGTGGCTCACGCCTGCAATCCCAGCACTTTGGGAGGCTGACGCGGGTGGATCACGAGGTCAGGAGATAGAGACCATCCGGGCTAACATGGTGAAACCCCGTCTCTACTAAAAAATACAAAAAATTATCCAGACGTGGTGGCGGGCGCCTGTTGTCCCAGCTACTTGGGAGGCTGAGGCAGGAGAATGACGTGAACTTGGGAGACAGTGCTTGCAGTGAGCTGAGATTGCACCACTGCACTCCAGCCTGGGCGACAGAGTGAGACTCTGTCTCAAAAAAAAAAAAAAAAAAAAAATTAGCCAGGCATGGTGGCAGGTACCTGTAGTCCCAGCTACCCGGGAGGCTGAGGCAGGAGAATGGCGTGAACCTGGGAGGCGGAGCTTGCAGTGAGCCGAGATCGTGCCACTGCACTCCAGCCTGGGCGATAGAACGAGACTCAGTCTCAAAAAAAAAAAATGGCTAACCAGCGTGGTGGCTCACACCTGTAATCCCAGCACTTTGGGAGGCCAAGGTGGCAGATCACCTGAGGTCAGGAGTTCGAGACCAGCCCAGCCAACATGGAGAAACCCCCTCTCTACTAAAAATACAAAAATTGGGTAGGGCGTGGTGGCTCATGCCTGTAATCCCAGCCCAGCCCTTTGGGAGGCCGAGGCGGGTGGATCACCTGAGGTTGGGAGTTCGAGACCAGCCTGACCAACATGGAGAAACACTGTCTCTACTAACAATACAAAAATTAGCTGGGCGTGGTGGCAGGCACCTGTAATCCCTGTTACTTGGGAGGCTGAGGGAGGAGAATCACTTGAACCCGGGAGGCAGAAGTTGCAGTGAGCCAAGATTGTGCCACTCCACTCCAGCCTGGGTGACAGAGAGAGACTGTCTGAAAAAAAAAAAAAAAAAAAATTAAGTCACAATATATAGGATTAAATAAAACCCATCTGATGAGAATTTATGGTTTGTCGGGCATGACTCTCTAGACCCCTTAGATAAGAATTTGGGCAAGATAAAAAATATCAGAGTTTAGTCCTCACAAAGATGCTCAACATCACTAGTGGTTAGAGAAATGCAAATCAAAACCACAGTCAGGCCGGGTTCAGTGGCTCACGCCTGTAATCCCAGCACTTTGGGAGGCCAAGGCGGGTGGATCACTTGAGGTCAGGAGGATCACTGAGACCAGCCTGGCCAACATTGTGAAACCCCATCTCTACTAAAAATAAAAAATGTAGGCTGGGCACGGTGGCTCACGCCTGTAATCCCAGCACTTTGGGAGGCCAAGGTAGGCAGACTGCCTGAGCTCAGGAGTGCAACACCAGCCTAGGCAACACAGTGAAACCCCGTCTCTACTAAAATACAAAAAAGATTCGCTGGGCGTGGCAGTCTGTGCCTGTAATCCCAGGTACTCAGGAGGCTGAGGCAGGAGAATTGCTTGAACCTGGGAGGCAGAGGTTGCAGTGAGCCAAGATTGTGCCACTGCACTCCAGCCTGGGTGACAGAGCGAGACTCAGTCTCTAAAAAAAAGCCAAAACAAAACAAAAATTAGCTCCAGGCGTGGTGGCTCATGCCTGTAATCCCAGCACTTTGGGAGGCCGAGGCAGGCAGATTACAAGGTCAAGAGATAGAGATCATCGTGGCCAACATGGTGAAACCCCGTCTCTACTAAAAATACAAAAATTAGCTGGGCGTGGTGGTGCATACCTATAGTACCAGCTACTCGGGAAGCTGAGGCAGGAGAATTGCTTGAACCCGAGAGGCAGAGGTTGCAATGAGCTGAGATCACTTCATTGCACTCCAGCCTGGGCAACAAGAGCAAAGCTCTGTCTCAAAAAAAAAAAAAAAAAAAATTTAGCTGGGCATGGCGTGCACCTGTAATCCCAGCTACTCAGGAGGCTGAGGCAGGAGAATCACTTGAACCTGGAAGGCAGCGGTTGCAGTAAGCCGAGATCGTGACACTGCACTCCATCCAGCCTGGGTGACAAGACCACAACTCTGTCTCAAAAAAAAAAAAAAAAAACCACACACAATGAGATATCAGTTCACACCCATGGGTACTATTTAAAGCAACTAATAGAAAAGAACAAGTGTTGGCTGTGGAGAAAGGGAACGTGTAGGTGCTGCTGTTGGGAAGGTAACATGGTGGAAAATGGTGTGGAAGTTCCTGAAGAAATTAAATAACATTCCCTACAATCCAGCAATTCCACTCCTGGGTATATATTCCAAAGAAGAGAAGGTAGGGACCCAAACAGTTATCTGTGTACCCACATTCGCAGCAGCATGATTCGCGGTAGTCAAAAGTGGAGATAACCATGCGTCCATCCATGGGTAAATGGACAAAGAAAATGTCCAGCTCAAGGAGGCTCACGCCTGGAATCCTAGCACTTTGAAAGGCTGAGGCAGGTGGATTGCTTGAACCCAGGAGTTGGAGACCAGCTTGGGCAACACAGTGAGACCTTGTTTCTACAGAACATGAAAAAATTAGCTGGGTGTGGAGGCACGTGCCTCTCGTCCCAGGTACTTGGGAGGCTGAGAGGTGGGAGGTTCACCTGAGCCCGGGAGGCGGAGGTTGCAGTGAGCTGTGCTCCTGCCACTGCACTCCAGCCTGGGCTACAGGGTGACATCCTGTCTCAAAAAAAAAAAAAAAAAAAAAAAAAAAAAATGGGGAAAGAAAGAGGAGAAAGAGAATGTGGTCTATCC
The DNA here is from genome assembly GCF_028885625.2 of Pongo pygmaeus. Lineage (NCBI taxonomy): Eukaryota > Metazoa > Chordata > Mammalia > Primates > Hominidae > Pongo > Pongo pygmaeus. The sequence goes on from NC_072383.2 coordinate 130,779,591, forward strand.
ATACAATGGGTATCATCCAGCCTTGAAAAGAAGGACGTTCTGACACACAGGACGGTAAGGGCCACAGCTCAGCCCTGGAAGGTCGGTAGAAAAATGAACTCGCAAAAAGCAGGTGAGAAGGAGCATGCATGTTTATGGAACATAGTGCATCCAGGGAGAATCACAGAGCGACTGCCCACACCCTCAGGGAGGTCAGAAGCAAAGCAGGTTATGGGAGGCGAGGAGAAGGGCAGCTCTGTTGAGGGGATACACTGGGAGAATGAATGTGTCTGGGAAGAGAGAGTAACTCCTAGATGGTTCTCTCTGAAGGGAAAGGGTTAACTCGTAGGTGGTTCTCTGAGGGAAAGGGTCTGTTCAGGTGTGGCCACATTCTTGCTTTTCCAGGGAGGCGAAAGAATAAACAATTGTTCTCCTTGGCGGGTCTGGATCTTAGGCAGATAAAGAAGCTTTGACTTTGGGAGAAGTGGGGGCGTTTTTTCTTCAGTTCAGCGTGTGAAGGTGCCCTATTTTGGGGTATCAATTGCTGAGCCCCAACATTACAACATAGATGAACCTGGAGAACATCATACTCAGTGAAAGAAGCCAGTCACAAAAGCGCAAATACTATAGGATTCTACTTATACGAGGTTTCTAGAGGAGTCAAACCCACAGAGACAAATGTAGACGGGAGGGCCCGCCTCCGTGGCTCACGCCTGTAATCCCAGCACTTTGGGAGGCCGAGGCGGGCGGATCACCTGAGCTGAGGAGTTTGAGACCAGCCTGGCCAACATAGCGAAACCCCATCTCTACTAAAAATACAAAAATTAGCTGGGTGTGATGGCACACACCTGTAATCTCAGTTACTCAGGAGGCTGAGGCAGGAGAATTGCTTGAACTCGGGAGGCGGAAGTTGCAGTGAGCCGAGATCATGCCACTGCACTCCAGCCTGGGTGACAGAGCAAGACTCTGTCTCAAAAAACAAAAACAAAAACAAAAAACAAACAAAAAAGAAAGTAGAAGAGTGGGTGCCAGGGGCTGAAGGAGGGGAATGAGGAATGAGTCTTTAACGGGGACAGAGTTTCAGTTTTGGAAGCTGAACGGGTTCTGGAGCTGGATGGTGGTGATGGCCATACAATAATTTTTTTTTTTTTGAGACAGAGTCTCGCTCTGTCGCCCAGGCTGGAGTGCAGTGGCACGATCTTGGCTCACTGCAAGCTGTGCCTCCCAGGTTTACGCCATTCTCCTGCCTCAGCCTCCCGAGTAGCTGGGACTACAGGTGCCCGCCATCATGCCCGGCTAATTTTTTGTATTTTTAGTAGAGACAGGGTTTCACTGTGTTAGCCAGGATGGTCTCCATCTCCTGACCTCGTGATCCGCCCGTCTTGGCCTCCCAAAGTGTTGGGATTACAGGTGTGAGCCACCGTGCCCGGCCTCAACAATGTTTTTATAGAGACAGGGTTTCACCATGTTGCCTAGGCTGGTCTCCAACTCCTGGGCTCAAGCAATTCTCCTGCCTTGGCGTCCCAAAGCGCTGGGATTACAGGCGTGAGCCACTACGGCCGGCCCACAACAATGTGATTGTACTTAATGTCACTGAACTGTGCACTTAAAAATGGTTAAGATGCGCCGGGCATGGTGACTCACGCCTGCAGTCCCAGCACTTTGGGAGGCTGAGACAAGTGGATCATGAGGTCAGGAGTTCAAGACCAGCCTGACCAACATGGTGAAACCCAATCTCTACTAAAAATACAAAAATTAGCCAGGGATGGTGGCGTGTGCCTGTAATCCCAGCTACTTGAGAGGGTGAGGCAGGAGAATCACTTGAACCAGGGAGGTGGAGGTTGCGGTGAGCCGAGATCGTGCCATGGCACTCCAGCCTGGGTGAAAAGAGCAAAACTCCGCCTCAAAAAAAAAAAAAAACAAAAAAAACAAAAACAAACACATTCTGAGGCTGGGTGTGGTGGCTTATGTCTGTTGCTTAATTTTATTTATTTATTTATTTTGAGTTGGGAGTTTCACTCTTGTCTCCCAGGCTGGAGTACAATGGTGCGATCTCGGCTCACCGCAACCTCCGCCTCCCGGGTTCAAGGGATTCTCCTGCCTCAGCGTCCCGAGTAGCTGGGATTACAGGCATGCACCACTACACCCGGCTAATTTTGTATTTTTAGTAGAGACGAGGTTTCTCCATGTTGGCCAAGGCTGGTCTCGAACTCCTGACCTCAGGTGATCAGCCCGCCTCGGCCTCCCAAAGTGTTGGGATTACAGGCGTGAGCCACCGCGCCGGGCCGATGGCTTACGTCTATAATCCTAACACTTTGGGAGGCCAAGGTGGGAGGATCACTTGGGCCCAGGAGTTTGAGACTAGCCTGGGCAACACAGTGAGATCTCATCTCTACAAAAAATAGTAGGGTGTGGTGGCATGCACCTGTAATCCCAGCTGCCTGGGAGGCTGAGACAGGAGGATCACCTAAGCCCAGGCAGTCAAGGCTGCAGTGAGCGGAGATTGAGCCACTGCACTCCAGCCTGGGTGACAGAGTGAAACCCGGTCTCAAAAAAAAGAAATTGTGGTACATATACACCATGAAATACTACACAGCCATAAAAAAGAACGAGATCATATCCTCTGCAGCAACATGGATGGAGTTGGAGGCCATCATCCTAAGCAGACTAACACAGGAACAGAAAACCAAACACTACATGTTCTCACTTATAAGTGGGAGGTAAACATTGAAAATATACAGGCCGGGCGCTGTGGCTCACACCTATAATCCCAGCACTTTGGGAGGCCGAGGCGGGCGGATCACGAGGTCAGGAGATCGAGACCATCCTGGCTAACACGGTGAAATCCCATCTCTACTAAAAATACAAAAAATTAGCCGGGCACGGTGGCAGGCGCCTATAGTCCCAGCTACCCAGGAGGCTGAGGCAGGAGAAGGGCGTGAACCTGGGAGGCCCAGCTTGCAGTGAGCCAAGATAGCGCCACTGCACTCCGGCCTGGGTGAAAGAGTGAGACCGTCTCAAAAAAAAAAAAAAAAAAGAAAGAAAATAGGACGTAAAGAAGGGAACAAGAGACACCAGGTCCCACTTGAGGGTGGGAGGGTGGGAGAAGGGAAAGAGGATCAAAAAACTACTTATCGGGTACTCTGCTTATTACCTGGGTGATGAAATAATTTGTTCATCAAACCCTGTGAAACATAATTTACCTGTATAACAAACCTGTCCACACACCACTGAACCTAAAATTTATAAAAAGAATAAAAAATTTAATAAGACCGGCCAAAACAAAAAAGAAACACGTCCTCCCTCTGTGGGCCTAGTAACGGTTTCCAAATGCAAATCCCATCTTGCCATCCCACCCTCTCCTAAACTCTTCCTGGGTATTTCTTTGAGTTTGGGGTGAAGACCCCCTTAGCTTGGCTTTCCGGGCCTGGGTGGGCTGGGCTGGGGTTCCCCGAGTCTTTCCGGGAGTACAGGCTTTGCCATCTCTAGCAATCTCAGCCCTCAGGGTCTGCCCTGATCACCCCAGCACGTAGCCACCTGTTCACTCATTTTTCTGTTGCAATTTTGCCATGGGTGGTGCAATCTTTGCTGTTCTTGTCCCCCACCCCTAAGTGCTGGAAGCTCCTGCAGGCGGGTCTTGTTCTCACTGTGTCAACTGCAGCATTTACCTCGCAGCGTGTGCTCTCCGGGCAGGCCGGTGTGCAGCAGGCACTCCAGGACGTGAGTGAATCCTACGGCTGACTACGGGGCACTGGGGAACCTCTTTATTGGGAAAACAAATGTGGTGGGCCAGGAGAACTCTTGTCCCTTCCAGCTTGGTGGCTTCTGGCCCCCAGTCCAGGGTCGGGAGTCTGTGTGTCCTGTGGCCTGGAGGATGAGCTGAGCGCAGGTAAAAGGCATCCAGGACTTGCTGATCCAGCCCAGGGCATCAGGCTGTCCAGCTGCTGGGAGCTCTGGGAGGCAGCATGGAGGATCCTGGCCGAAGTGTGTGTTTTTGGGCTGTTACTTCAGGACTGTACTGAAGGCTGGGGTGGTGAGCATTGTTTAGAAGCATGCATTTTCAAAAGCAGCGCTTGCACGTGGTGAAAGCCATTCCAACTAGCGCACAATGTGTACGGTGAACAGCAGTGACTCTTCCCCGGTCCTCTCTCCCAGAGCAACCGCTGTTGGCTGTGTCTTCTGTGAGTGAGCCCCTGGGCTCTTTTGGCTGCCGGCGGTGTGACTTTAGACACATTCTCCAACTTTTCTCGGCCTTGATTTCCTCATCTGTCAAACAGGGATAAAACAGCAAGTGCCGCGCGGAATCATTGAACGGATGCACTAATAGCTGGAATCTGTAAAATAGGGATAAAACAGCAAGTGCCGCGCGGAATCATTGAACGGATGCACTAATAGCTGGAATCTGTAAAATAGGGATAAAACAGCAAGTGCCGCGCGGAATCATTGAACGGATGCACTAATAGCTGGAATCTGTAAAATAGGGATAAAACAGCAAGTGCCGCGCGGAATCATTGAACGGATGCACTAATAGCTGGAATCTGTAAAATAGGGATAAAACAGCAAGTGCCGCGCGGAATCATTGAACGGATGCACTAATAGCTGGAATCTGTAAAATAGGGATAAAACAGCAAGTGCCTCGTGGAATCATTGAACGGATGCACTAATAGCTGGAATCTGTAAAATAGGGATAAAACAGCAAGTGCCTCGTGGAATCATTGAACGGATGCACTAATAGCTGGAATCTGTAAAATAGGGATAAAACAGCAAGTGCCGCGTGGAATCATTGAACGGATGCACTAATAGCTGGAATCTGTAAAATAGGGATAAAACAGCAAGTGCCGCGTGGAATCACTGAACGGATGCACTAATAGCTGGAATCTGTAAAATAGGGATAAAACAGCAAGTGCCTCGTGGAATCACTGAACGGATGCGCTAATAGCTGGAATCTGTAAAATAGGGATAAAACAGCAAGTGCCGCGTGGAATCATTGAACGGATGCACTAATAGCTGGAATCTGTAAAATAGGGATAAAACAGCAAGTGCCTCGTGGAATCATTGAATGGATGCACTAATAGCTGGAATCTGTAAAATAGGGATAAAACAGCAAGTGCCGCGTGGAATCACTGAACGGATGCACTAATAGCTGGAATCTGTAAAATAGGGATAAAACAGCAAGTGCCGCGTGGAATCACTGAACGGATGCACTAATAGCTGGAATCTGTAAAATAGGGATAAAACAGCAAGTGCCTCGTGGAATCACTGAACGGATGCGCTAATAGCTGGAATCTGTAAAATAGGGATAAAACAGCAAGTGCCTCGTGGAATCATTGAATGGATGCGCTAATAGCTGGAATCTGTAAAATAGGGATAAAACAGCAAGTGCCTCGTGGAATCATTGAACGGATGCACTAATAGCTGGAATCTGTAAAATAGGGATAAAACAGCAAGTGCCGCGCGGAATCATTGAACGGATGCACTAATAGCTGGAATCTGTAAAATAGGGATAAAACAGCAAGTGCCGCGCGGAATCATTGAACGGATGCACTAATAGCTGGAATCTGTAAAATAGGGATAAAACAGCAAGTGCCGCGCGGAATCATTGAACGGATGCACTAATAGCTGGAATCTGTAAAATAGGGATAAAACAGCAAGTGCCGCGTGGAATCATTGAATGGATGCACTAATAGCTGGAAAGTGCACTGCTTCGCCTAAGTGATGAGTTAGCTGTCATTATAGTTAGGAATGACCACGTACACATTACAGGCATTTCACACACACACACACACACACACACACACACACACACACATCCCAATCCTACTGCTTTCTTAAAACGACAGATAGTACAGTGCCCTGTTCCATATTTTGCTTTTACTTAATTATAATCTTTGGAGAGCTCACCCTTGAGCACAGGTATATTTACCTCTGTGCACTGTTCCACAGGACCGATGCACAGCCCATCTAGCTAACCTTTCCTCCCCAGCCGATTTATGGGCTATGTCGTTGGTTTGGGTGACAACTTTTTGGTCTATAAGTTTTTTTTTTTGCAATTTGGCATTATGGAACGCAACTTTAAATGCGTAACCTCTAACTCAGCCATTCTATTTCTAAGAATTTATTCTACGCAGTCCCCCGTTTTGGGAACATTTCCCACGCCTGGTCTCCATTCTCCTGTAGAACGGGAACAGGGAGCGGGAAGGAGGGGAACAGGGAAGGGGAGGGAGGGGAACAGGGACGGGGGACAGGAGGGAGGAGAACAGGCAGTGGGGGCGGGAGGGGAGCGGCGGGAAGGCATGGGAGGGGGCGGAAGGGAGGGGGCAGGGAGGGAGAGAGGTGATGGGAGGGGGAAAAGGAGGGAGGAGGACGGAGAGAGGGGAAAGGAGGGAGGGGAGCAGAGAAGAAGCGGGGCGGGGAAGGGACGTGGCAGGGAGTGGGGCAAGGAATCAACACGGAGCCCGTGGCCCGCTCCCGGGTCAGCGCGCCTCTCCGCTCTCACCGGGGCGGGTCCGCTGTTGGCCCCACCCACTCCCAGCCCACCCGGCCCCGCAATGGCCCGGCCCAGCCGCTCACCCGCCCGACAGGCCCCGCCCAATTCCCCGCCCCATTCTCCCCCCGCCTCCCCCGTGAGCTCGTCACGCCCGGCTCTGCAGTTCAGTCCGGCAGGCCCCGCCCTCATCCCCGCCCCCCGGCCCGGCGCGCAGTGCGGCTGCGCCGGCGTCTCAGGCTCTGAGGCCCGGGCGCCGCGGCTCTTTTGTTTCTCCGTTGGGGCCGAGCCCGGGCCCTAGTTGGAGCCAGAGTCGGAGTCGGAGTCGGATCCAGATTCGGATTAGCAGCCCGGGAAGGGTGCCGCGGCACAGGCGCCGGAGGGAGCACGACTCTCGGACCCCGCCTGGCCCACGGGGCTGGGACCCGGGCCCGGCCTGCCCGATGGGGCGCGCGGCCCCGGAGATGCGCCCTCGCCCGGCCCCGCGCCCCCGGCCCCGCGCCCCCGGCCCGCCCGCCCCGGCCCGCGCCTCCGCCTGAGTCCCCCGTGCCTTGGCCCGCCACCCCCCGCCCGGCGCCCCCGGCCCGCCCGCGCCATGGAGCCCGGCCGCGGCGGCACAGAGACCGTGGGCAAGTTCGAGTTCTCCCGCAAGGACCTGATCGGCCACGGCGCCTTCGCGGTGGTCTTCAAGGGCCGCCACCGCGAGGTGAGGTCCCCGTCCGGCCCGGGATCCCCCGCCCAGGATCCCCTGCCCCGGCATCCCCGCCCCGAGATTCCCCGCCTGTCCCGGGACCCCCCCCCCACGCCTCCCGAGAGCCCCACTCGACTTTCCAGGCCGACCCCCACCCCAGGTTCCCCACCCCGCGACCCCCAGCCCGACTTTCCAGTTCAGACTCCCGCCCCGAAATCCGCTGCCGGGCTTTCCAGCCCAGATCCTCACTCCGAGACCCCCAGCCCGACTTTCCTGTCCAAACCCTCACCCCGGGACACCCCGCACCCGGTCCCACAGCCGGCTTTCCAGGCTGGATCCCTACCCCAGGACCCCCAGCGCGATCCTCAACCTGGCTCCCCACTCGGCCTTCCAGTCCCGGGATCCCCAACCGGGATCATCTCAGGGCCCCACCTGTGTGGACTGGGGTCTGGGGGAGGCCTGCGAGGGGCAGCCCTGGCCCTGAAGGTGCACGTTTGGCTTTCAGAAGCACGATTTGGAGGTCGCCGTCAAGTGCATTAACAAGAAGAACCTCGCCAAGTCTCAGACGCTGCTGGGGAAGGAAATCAAAATCCTGAAGGTGAGCTAGTGCTGGGGGAGGGGGCGTGGGCGTGGGCGAGCCCCCCTCCCCACACTGATAAGAAACTTGGGTTTCTGTCCTAGGAACTGAAACATGAAAACATCGTGGCCCTGTACGACTTCCAGGTAAGGCCTCTGGGCTCCTGTCTGCTGGGGACCGGGCTGGGGGACTGTGGCCCCAGGTGCTGGATCCCCTGGTGAGCACTGGTGTTGAGCCTATCCAGGCTGGGGTCTACTGGGCCCCTGGAGACTCCACCCTGGGTCCAGGCCTGGGATGGGGCTGGCTCTTGCTGTGACTTCCCCAGCTGTGAGACCGGGGAGGGGGTGTCTGGGCCGCAGGGCGCCCCCAGGGCAGGGCTGAGTTCTCCTGACCAGGCATCCCCTCCCCTCCGGGCGTCAGTCCTAGGGGCCCTGCCTGAGTCCGGCGTCCCCGGCTGGCCCAGGCAGCACTGCTGGCCTGGCCCACCTGTCTAGGCCGTGTGTTTGTTGACATTGCTCCTGCGGCGGGCATTGGCCGGCCTCGCTCTGCGTCAGACGGGGCGGGGGAGGGGCCGCCGGAGACTCCTGCTCGCCGGCAGTCAGGGCCGGGCCGGGGCACAGGCGGCTGCCGCTGGCTGGCCAAGGAGATGACCTCAGGCCCGGCTGGCCCCAGGAAGCAGGCGGTGGGACCAGCTGGCTATCGTGCTGCCTCCGTGTCCCGGGGCCCAGGGCAGGCAGGGTTGGGGCTGTGGGAGCCAGGGTGCCGTCCTGGGGACCAGGAACCTGAGGCGGGAGATCCGCCCCGCCGAAGTGCTGACTAATGGCTCTGCGACCTGTTTACTGAGCCCAGGGCCCAGCCCCTGGCTGAGGGAAGGGCTGGCAGGCCATGTTTTGGTGGCCTCCTCCCTTCGCCTCTCAGAGCTTTGCTGTGGCCTTGGGGACCGAGGCTTGTCACAAGGTGCCGGGTGGGGGGGGCCCAGGTCCAGCCAGTACCTGGAAACCCAGGCACACTGTGTCCTGGAGCTGGGCCATCCCTCCTGCTGCTTTTCCCGCCCTCTTCCCACCCCTTTTCTCCCTGCTTTCCTCCCTCCCTTCCTCCTCTTTCCTCATCCTCCCCATGTTTGGAAGCCTCCTGCCTGGACCACAGCCTGCACATGCGTCATGGCTCTGGGAGCCAGCAAGGAGTGGACAGCTGTCCCTGGCCAGGCAGCGACTCCGAGAGACTCCCCCTCCACCCTGGGCTACGGTGCCTGCTGCTCCTCTCCAGGGCTCCCCAGGTCCAGTCCTGGGCATCTCCAGGCCAGGCCCTGTGACTGTCCGCACGACCCCCACAGACCCAGGACCAGTATCCCCAGGCCCAGCTCCATCCCAGTCAGCTACACACCTCTGGTTGTGGGCATCTGCCACTTCCTCCAGTGTTGGCAACACTGCAGCTTTCTCTACTCAGGAAGCACTTAGAGCCGCCAGCCGCAGGCGCTCATGTCTCCGGGCACTGGGCTCTGCTAGAGCTGCAGCTTAGCCTGCCCTCGCCCCCACAGGCGCGGGGATTGTTGCCCTGTGTCGGTAAGGCAATATTTGAGGCAGGCACCCAAACCCAGGAAAAAATAATTGGCTTCTAAAAATGGATAATGAACGATTTGGGTGTTAAAAGAAAATCCTCAAACATTACGGGAGGGAGTGCTGTCGAGGCAAGAGTCCTGCCCCCAGTCGAGTCCCGCTGCCCTCCGTTCTCAGGCCCCTGCCTTAGTTGTTTCTGGGCCACTGGGGACAGCCATCCTTACAAGGCGATGTGTTCATGTGTGTCCTTCCCCACCACACCCACCTCTCTGCGCCGTGAATTTTGTCACTTAAGAGTATAGTTTGCACTCCATCCAGCCTGGGCGACTGAGCGAGGCCCTGTCTCTGAAAGAGTAGAGCTTGGGGAAGGTTCTGTGCTGGCTCAATCCATATCAGAAAGTTTACCCCTCGGCCAGGCACAGTGGATCACATCTGTGACACTAGCACTGTGGGAGGCCAAGACAGACCAGCCTGGGCAACATAGCAAGACTCGCTCTCTCTTAAAAAAAAAAAAAAAAAGAAAAAAAATTAGCCAGGCATAGTGGCATGTCTCAGTTACTGTGAAGGTTGTGGGAGGATTGATTAAACCCAGGAGTTTGAGGCTGCAGTGAGCCGTGATGTTGCCACTGCATTCCAGCCTGGGCAGCAGAGTGTAACCCTGTCTCAAAAGCACAAAACAAAACAAAACCCTTGAAAAGTTTACCCCTCTCCGTTAGAGGTCACCATCTGTAAGCACAGTGGTCGAGACCCAGGCTGACGCTGATGAGGGGCCTAGTCCTGGCTGCCATGTGCACACACAGCTTCTTTAGTTTGCGGCCCTATTTCTTCCTTGTGAAGCAGAAAGCACGGGCTGTGAGGGCTGTGTGAGGGAGGAGGGAGTGCTCTGGGGTTGGAGGAGCCATCGTGGAGGTGCTAGCTGCTAGCCTGATTGGGTCTGCCCTGGTGATTTTCAGCCATGGGGTGCCTGTTGCCCGAGATTCCATAACTGATTTCACCAAGGCCCTGTAGGTGGGACATGAGGTTATTTTGGAATGCTGGTACATCAGGGTGGTTGTGACTGGATTCTTAGAAGTAGAATCCTTGGGTAGGAGGGATGCTGGTTTTTAATTTGGGTAGCTATTGCCAAATTGACCTCCGGAGAGGCAATGCCAGTGGTCTCTCAGCCTGTCTCCAAGCATGTGTCTCCTTAGGTCCTTGCCAGGAGGGCGGCTCTCAGAGGTTTCCATCGTGGCTCATGTGAGAAGTAGAAAATGACATCTCTTATGGTTTTGCTTTTCTTTTTTTTTTTTTTTTTTGAGACTGAGTTTTGCTCTTGTCGCCCAGGCTGGAGTGCAGTGACACAATCTCCCCTCACTGCAACCTCCGCCTCCCGGGTCCAAGCGATCCTCCTGCCTCAGCCTCCCGAGTAGCTGGGATTACAGGCGCCTGCCACCACGCCAGGCTAATTTTTGTATTTTCAGTAGAGACACGGTTTCACCATGTTGGCCAGCCTGGTCTCGAACTGACCTCATGATCCACCCACCTCGGCCTCCCAAAGTGCTGGGATTGCAGGAGTGAACCACCATGCCTGGGCGGTTTTCTTTTACATTGGTGATGAATGAGCTTCACTGTCTGAGCACGGGAATGTTAGAAATACCACCTGTCCTTTGTATAGTGTATTTCTTTTTTTTTTTTGAGATAGAGCTTCGCTCTGTCACCCAGGCTGGAGTGCAGTGGCGTGATCTTGGCTCACTGCAACCTCCGCCTCCCAGGTTCAAGCGATTCTCCTGTCTCAGCCTCCCGAGTAGCTGGGATTACAGGCACCTGCCACCACGCCTGGCTAATTTTTGTATTAAAAAATTAATACAAGTTTTTCACCATGTTGGCCAGGCTGATCTCGAACGCCGGACCTCACCTTCAGCCTCCCAAAGTGCTGGAATTACAGGCATGAGCCACCATGCCCAGCCTGCACGATATATTTCTATATTTTATATATATGTTTTTCTGAGATGGAGTTTCGCCCTCGTTGCCCAGGCTGGAGTGCAGTGGCACCATCCCGACTCACTGCAACATCTGCCTCCCAGGTTCAAGCGATTCTCCTGCCTCAGCCTCCCAGGTAGCTGGGATTACAGGCATACGCCAGCACGCCTGGCTAATTTTGTACTTTTAGTAGAGACAAGGTTTCTCTGTGTTGGTCAGGCTGGCCTAGAACTCCTGACCTCAGGTGATCCACCTGCGTCGGCCTCCCAAAGTGGTAGGATTACAGGCATGAGCCACCGCTTCTGGCCTATTTTAATATATTTTTTAAAGAGACTGGGTCTCACTGTCTTGCCCAGGCTGGAGTGCAGTGGCATAATCATGGCTCACTGCAGCCTCGAACACCCGAGCTCAAGAGATCCTCCCACTTCCGCCTCCTGAGTAGCTGGGACTACAGGTACGCACCACCATGCCTGGTTAGGCACATATTTCTGGCAAGCTCTTGGTCTCGTTTGTGCCAAGGCTGGAGGGTACCATGCTTAACACCATGGCCCCTGAGCCATTCTGCCATTTGCTGGATCCTAGCTCCAACATTTACCTGTGTGACATTGGGCAGGTAGCCTCCTGGCACCTGTTTTTTTACCTTTTAAAAACTGTTGGCTGGGTGCAGTGGCTCACGCCTGTAATCCCAGCACTTTGGGAGGCTGAGGCGGGTGGATCACGAGGTAAAGAGATTGAGACTATCCTGGCCAACATGGTGAAACCTCGCCTCTATTAATATACAAAAATTAGCTGGGCGTGGTGGCCCGTGCCTGTAGTCCCAGCTACTCATGAGGCTGAGGCAGGAGAATCGCTTGAACCCAGGAAGTGGAGGCTGCAGTGAGCTGAGATTGCGCCGCTGCACTCCAGCCTGGGCGACAGAGTGAAACTCTCAAAAAAAAAAAACACAAAAACTGTTGTGGTTATGATGGCAACTTGAGTATGTTAAGTCTTTAGAACTGTGCCTGCCACTTTGTAAGTGCTCTGTCAATATTCTTGATTGGTAGGTGTCCTTTATATATGAAGCAAAGTAGCTTCTTTTTGATAGGTTACAGGTATTCCCCTCCATATTGTTCGTTGACTGTTGAGGTTGTTATTTTTGTTCTTATTGTGTTGGGTTTTGTGTATTGGGTTTCTTTTTTTAGCCATACAAAATTGTGAAAGTGTGAGTGCCTGGGAAGTGTGTACCTTGGGTCATGCTCTTTGAGTCCACCATAGCCGCTGGGAGGCAGCTGGAGCACCTGGCCTCCTTATTGAGCGTGTGGTGTCAGTGTCTGGACTTGACTGGCCCCAGGAGTGTGGCCACCACAGAAATCAGGGGATAGGGCTGTGGAGCCAGGCTGGGATCCTGCCCAGCGTGCCCTGGGAGGAGGGCTGATGGCTACAGGCCTTGCTGACGGTGGCCCCCCTGGCCAGCACGCCATCTGACAGGTTCCTTGCAGCTGAAGGTCTTGCTGGGCCACCCAGGTGTGACTCACTCAGGCCCTGCAGACAGAGCCACTGTCCGTGAGTTACTTGCGGTGGAGACCTGAGTCAAGAGGTGTGCAGCCCTGCTTAGGGGCCTGGGAGAACATGGGTCCAGGCAGTCCAGCCCGGCATGAGACTGTGACTCCCCATACCAGAGTGAGGAGGGGCCTGCCAGGCCTGGCCTGGTCTGGCCGGGGGGCTGTCTGCAGCGTGAGTTGGGGCAGGATGCAGGCCGAGTAGAAACCCGTGGGGTGGGTACCCAGCTCCTGGGCAGGTGCCCCCAGGGCCCAGGCAGTTCTGGAATTACCTCCAAAGTTGTGTATATCTTTTTTTTTTTTAACTTTTAAAACCATGGGATAAGACTGGGCACGGTGGCTCACGCCTGTAATCCCGGCACTTTGGGAGGCCAAGGTGGGCGGATCACCTGAGGTCAGGAGTTCGAGACCAGCCTGGCCAACATGGCAAAACCCTGTCTCTACTAAAAGTACAAAAATTAGCTGGGCGTGGTGGTGGGCGCCTGTAGTCCCAGCTACTTGTGAGGCTGAGGCAGGAGAATCGCTTGAACCTGGGAGGTAGAGGTTGCAGTGAACTGAGTTTGTGCCACTGCACTCCAGCCTGAGCGACAGCGAGACTCGTCTCAAAAAAAAAAAAAAAAAAAAAATCATGGAATAAAAATACTGGAAAGTGCAAAACAGATGAGAGAATGCACCACAACAGGCCCTGTGTGGCGTAGCAAGCGCCAGCCCAAAGCCATGCCCGCGTCCCGGGCTGCTCTCCTCCCTCCTATCGAGGGCACGTCCGTCCTCCTGTGTGCCCCCCCCGCCCTTCTCATTCTTCATGTGCGCCAGCTCCTGGTTCCCACACGCTCCCTTTGCCACATGCTAACTTTAAGCCTGGAGGTGGGATGTCAGCCGTAGGTTTGAGGGGTGCTGTGTCTCCGTGGGTGACAGGAGTTGGTTTTTGTTTCTGTGTGGTACCCCGTTGTGGGACTGTCACCTGGTATCAGTATCTGTCCGTGATGGCTGGGGGTTGGGTCTCAGCCGCCTGAAGGACAGAGCTGCTGGGAACAGTTTTTACTGGGGTGTGCGCCAACTAGAATGGCTGGGTCTCGGGAGGAATGTGAGGAGTTGGCGTCTTCCTGAGGGTCTCCGCAGCTTACACCACCCCCACCCCCACACTCGCACTGGGATTGTTTCCTGCTTTTTCCAAGCAAGGTTGTGCCCTCAGAAGGGTCGGGCCACCCACCCCTGCCTCACTGCTTCTAGGGACCTGCCTCAACCCCCTGCGGCTGACTCCCGGATTGTCCAGACCCCCAGGCCCAGCAGGTGGGAGGCTGCAGAGGTCAGCCTAGGCTGCAGCCCCAGGAGGCCCACACACAATGGGTGGCTGCAGGTGGTTCCCCAGGGCCAGAGGGTAGCCCTTCCTTCTTAGGGTGGAGCCGGCATCCCTTCCCTTTTGGGAGCTGTCCAGGAACCCTGCCTGGGGGTGCAGAGTGGTTCTGTCCAGCCACAGCTGTGGCTTTTGCCACTTTCTGGAGCCAGCTCTGGAGGTGTGAACTAGGTCAGCGCCTGCTCACCAGGCCCAGCCCAGGATCACCAGACAAGAGTAGGGCTGGCAGAGGGTGGGAGCCTGGATCCTATTAAGTAAAGCACCTTAGAACCCCCGGGGTGGGGCAGCCTCCTACGTGCCCAGACACCCGTGCCAGGCTGCCCGGGACACCTGGCTCTGGCCGGCCGTGGGTGTGTGTGTGCAGGGTGTGGGGGCCAGCCTACCTGGGGAATGCTGTCCCAGGTCCCTCAGGCATGCTGCCTGGAGACAGTGGGGTGTTGATATTGCTGTCTTTCTGAAGTGTTCTGAGCCTCAGATGCACGTGTTGGGACTTTTCAGGGACAGCCCTGTGGAATAGTCAGCAGCCGTTCCCTGTTTCCTCCCTTTAAATAGGCGACAAGGTGGGACCCACCTCTTGGGGTGGGGGTGATGGTGCAGGGAGCCTGGTGTGTTTGATTAGGGCATAGGCGGTGTGGCCACAGCTGTGTGTGTCACCATGGGATGGACCCCCGGACCCTGTCTTGGGAGGCGAGCTGCTCTGCCTGGGGTGGCTGGTTTCCTCCCCTGGAGCCCAGGGAGGCAGTTGTGGCCCTTTCTGGTGTCTTAACTGGGTGGCTTGATGCTGGGAGCTTGCCTGGTCCCCACTCCCCAGGGTAGCTTTTGAAAACCAAATGTAGCTGCAAGGCAGATGTGGAACCCGATGCCCTGTGTAGGTTCTGCAAGGCAGAGCTGGAGCCCGATGCTCTGTGTGGGTTCTGCAAGGCAGAGGTGGAGCCCGATGCCCTGTGTGGGTTCTGCAAAGCAGGGCTGGAACCCAATGCCCTGTGTGGGTTCTGGGTGGGCCCAGGGGAGGTCAGCTGTGGCCGGTGAGGCTGTGCTGTCACCTGACCCCCATCAAGAGCCCTAGAGACAGTCATTGCCTGTAGGAAGGATGGGCAGGCCCAGCTGGGGGCCCCCGTCGGCGGGGTGTTGTGGTGCAGGGCCTGGGCCTGCAGCTGCCCTGGAGGAGTTCCCCCAGCCCTGGCAGGGGGTGGTCCTGGGCTTGTTTGTCCTCACTCCTCATCCCTGACTCTGCCAGGGTTGGAGACAGCAAGGCTAGGCCCTTCCGGGGACACAGAGGGTTACTGGTTTGGCATTGGCACTGGCAGAGTGAGGACGGGACTCCAGCCCACCTGCTTGGGCTGTGCTGCCATTTCCCAGCCTGGGCATGCCTCCCAACCTCTGGGGCCTCTGTGTGCTCGTATGGGAAGTGGGCTGGTTATGGCCTGCTGCCTGGGCTCCTGCAGGGCTGGTGTAGTTCGACTTCACAGGAGGCTCTTGGAGGCACGGGAAAGGTCCTGGTGTGCCCCGATGCCCAGCTTAGGGAGTTGGATGCCCACAGCCCTGAGGGCCTGTCTGAAGCTGTCATCTGTCCCAGGGGAGTTGGGAAGACCCGAATGCCTGTGGTGAGGTGGATGCCCCCACCCTACCCTGCAGCCTCACCCCCACTGGCCCTGAGTCCCCTGCTGGAGAGAACCTTTTAGGAGAGAGGCTGAGCATGGGCCAGGCCTTGGTTTCTGTAAGGGACCATTTGAAGTGCAGGGAAGAGGCTGGAGGTGCTTCGGTCCAACAGCCCCCTGCCCACTCCCTCCTGGGAGCTGGTGCCCCCTGAGGTTTTGGGGACAGAGGAAGGTGGCCAGCACAGTGGGGAGGACAGAGGGGTCTCTAGGAAGGTGACCTAGGGGGCGACATCTGTGACTCTGGGGCAAGGCCATGGGTCTAGACGTGTCAGTAGCGAGGTGGGTTCCAGCACCCATGAGGCCAGTGTGGCTGGAGGGATGGCAGGGCCAGGTGCCCTGGGTAGGGGTGCTGGAGACCCTGGACCCTGGCTGGAGTGTGGGCAGCAGATGGGGTGGGAGAAGAGCCTCCTTGCCAGGGTCCTGTGGGCCAGTCAGTGGTGCCACAGGGGTCTCCCTGGTGGGCTTCTGCCTTTCTTCTTTCTGAGACAGGTCTCATTCCGTCACCCATCCTGGAGTGCAGTGGCATGATCTCCCGGCTCACTGTAGCTGTGGCCTCCTGGGCCTAAGCCATCCCCCCACCTCAGTCCCGAGTGGCTGGGACTACAGGCGTGCACTGTCACACCTGGATCATTTTTGCATTGTTTTGTAGAGATGGGGTTTTGTTATGTTGCCCAGGCTGGTCTCAAACTCCTGGGCTCAGGCGAGCCTCTTGGCTTGGCCTCCCAACATGCTGGGATGACAGGCATGAGCCACCCTACCCGGCCAGGCCTTTGCCTTTCTAGGGGTGAGAGGTGGCTGCCTTAGTGTTTGGGGGTGGGAGGAGGCTACAGGGCTTCAGTTAGCACCCCCTGCCCAGAGGGAGCTCCTGTCCCACCCAGCCCGGTCCTGGGTGAGTGGCTGGGGGATGGGGTGCTGGGCTCCTGCTCTGCACACATGGGTGTTCCCCCAGGATACCTCTGACTTTGACACATCCCTGCTTGTCCTGGCTTTGCTGGTGGGTTTGGAGCTCTGATGAGCAGGTCAGGCCTTAGGGAGCCCCTGGCTCTGTGATCCAGGGCAGGTGGCCCCCAGAGAGGAGAGGAGAAATGTGGGCACCTATGGGCACTCACTGGAGGGGCTGTGGGGAGGGTAACGGTGGGCCCAGGTCAGGGAGTGGGCATTGCCGTCCTGAAGTTATTTCTGGGTCTAGCTTCATCTCCCCCTCCTTCCTGGGTTCTGCCCGGAGCTGTCCCTGCAGTCCCCCTTGCCCCATCCTGTGCCCTGTGTGGATTGTTTCTCCCCCTCCCCACAGCTGCTGGGAGCCCTGGGCTCCCCACGTGCTCTTCCTGGGCAGGCAGGTGAGGCCAGGCTGGGCTCGGGGTGCACAGGCTGTGGGTGGGGTGGGCTGAGGCCTGCCTTATGGACAGGTCCCACCTTCTCTAGGCTGTGCCTGGGTTTCTGGGTCTCCCTCTGGGCCGGCCCTGCAGTGTCTGTGGATCCTGGGGTTGCTGCCTGAGCAGCATCGGCCTTAGCCTCCCTAAAGGCACCCTCTCGAGCCTGTCCCCACTCAGCGTCCTTGTCCAGCCCACAGCTCCTCTGCGGGGGCAGCTCTGGGGCACAGGCTTCTCGCATTTATGAAGCAGGCATCACCCAGTGGCTTTGTGGCTGTCCCCACACCAGGGGTGCCTTCTGATTGGTCGGGGCCTCCTGGGACTGGGGGCTGAGCAGGGGTCCTGTATGGGACCCGGCTCCCACAGGCGCTGAGGATGTTCCTCCTGCAGACCCCCTCCAGACACAGCTCCCCTTTGCTTTGAGAGAGCCTGGGCTCGCTCAGGGGTAGAAGTGGATCGGCCCTACAACAGGTGTGGACTCGCTTCCCTGCAAGCACCTAGAGCGTGTGGATGTGTACAGGGCAGAGGGAGGGGGCTTTGTGTGGAAAGGGCTTCCTCCTCCTGTTCTGAGGCCCTGAGTCAGGTGTGTGGGGCCCTCGCTCCTCCAGCCCAGCCTGCCTGGTTTGATGTGGCTTCCTGGGCCTCACTCTCCTTGTCTGTGAAACAGGGATGATGAGGATTCGTCCCTGTGGCTGCGGAGAGTGAGTGGTGGGCTACAGGGAAGCTCCCAGTCCCAGGTGAGGGTGTACGCACGCTGGCCGTTGGGGTGTGTGCTGTTCTGCACCGGTGCTCACTCTGAGTTTCATGGGGGCAGGCAAGGGCGGGTGCCAGCAGCACCCCCGGTCAGGTCTATGTCTGAGCTGAGGGCTGAGCAGCTGCTGGTCAGGTCTTGTTGGCCCAGCAGTGGAGAGGGTGGCTGAGATGCCTCTGACTGAAGGCATTGGGGCGAGGGGTGGCAGCCTGAGCTGCAGCCAGGTTGGGGTAGGGCAGCTGGAGGCCTGCAGGCCTCTGCGTCAACCTGGCAGCGCCAACCTGCAATCTGTTGGCGTCTTCTTTTTTTTTTTTTTGAGATGGAGTCTCACTCTGTCACCCAGGCTGGAGTGCAATGGCACAGTCTTGGCTCACTGCAGCCTTCTCCTCCCGGGTTCAAGCGATTTTCCTGCCTTAGCCTCCTGAGTAGCTGGGATTACAGGCACACGCCACTACGCCTGGCTAATTTTAGTATTTTAATGGAGACGGGGTTTCACCATGTTGGTCAGGCTGGTCTCGAACTGCTGACCTCATGATCCACCTGCCTTGGCCTCCCAAAGTGTTGGGATTACAGGTGTGAGCCACTGCACCTGTTTAAGTTTTGTATTTTTAGTAGAGACGGGGTTTCACCATGTTGGCCAGGCAGGTCTCAAACTGCTGACCTTGTGATCCACCCACCTTGGCCTCCCACAGTGCTGGGATTACAGGTGTGAGCCACTGCGACGAGCCCTGTTGGCGTCTTTGATCCTGGGCTGAGGAGCTGAGAAGTTTCTGTGGCCTGAGGGTCACACACACCTGCCCACACACCTGGCCTTCACCCTTCCTGCTAGGGGGTATGTCCTCTGCCAGGAGTTGTTGCTCGTGTGGGGGGACCAGGGGCCTTTGCCTTGATCAGATGGAGACCTGGACGGCCACAAAACAGAACACACCCACCTACAAAGCACGTGGCCCACAGATGTACTCGTCTCCCGGCCGCTGGCTGACCAGCTAAGTCCTGGCGCTGCAGGGCCTGCCCAGGCCGAACTGGGGCTGAGCCAGACTCCCTGCAGTGGGGCCCGGTGGCACTGGGACCTCTCACAGCCTCTTTTCTGTCTTGCAGGAAATGGCTAATTCTGTCTATCTGGTAATGGAGGTGAGTGCCTTGTGGTGCCAGGACAAGTGCAGGCTGATGGCCGTGGCCCTGGGAGCCCCAGAGGGAGGGACATGGCCGGGGGGAGGGTGATGAGCACCTTTTCTTTTTTTTTGAGATGGAGTCTCACTGCCGCCCAGGCTGGAGTGCAGTGCTGCGATCTCAGCTCACTGCAGCCTCCGCCTCAGGGTTCAAGCAATCCTCCTGCCTCAGCCTCCTGAGTAGCTGGGATTACAGGTGTGTGCCACCAACCCTGGCTAATTTTTGTACTTTTAGTAGAGATGGGGTTTCGCCACGTTAGCCAGGCTGGTCTTGAACTCCTGACTTCAAGCGATCTGCCCACCTTGGCCTCCCAAAGTGCTGGGATTACAGGCGTGAGCTGCCACGCCTGCTGAGTATCACTACTGATGTCTTCCAGCAGGGACTGTGGGGACACCCGCCCTGGGGTGGGCAGGTGCCTGAGGGCTCAGGGAGTAGTGTCCAAGTGTGAGGGGTGGGGAGGCTGGGCAGGGCTGGGAGGTGGGCCCTGGTCCCTGCTGCAGCCTGATGCGTGTCTGGTCTTTTGCAGTACTGCAACGGTGGGGACCTGGCCGACTACCTGCACAGTGAGTGCACAGCTGCGCCATATGGGCTGCCAGCCAATCCCACAGGGCCCGCACTCAGGGCCACTCTGGCCCAGCCTGGGAGGCAGCCTGGCTCGAGTGGGTCCTTGGCTGATTGTGAGATTGGCTCTTTCTTGTCCCCTTGGGCCACCTGAGGGGATGCAGGGGGCTGAGCTGCTCCCGGCTGTTAAGGATGCAGTCCCTCCCCTCGCCTCCCCCTTGCTTGGGGAGACAGCTGTGACCAGAATAGCCCGAGGCCTCTGGTCGAATGAGGCCACGGGAGCCGCACAAACAAGGGGCGGGGGCTGTTGTCTTCATAGTGTGGCTGGAAGGCGGCTCTTGGCCCACCCAAAGTTGAGCCCTATGGCGGATGGGAGGAGGATGTGCTGCACAGGGCCGGGCAGGGCAGAGGGAAGGACAGCAGGTGGGCGGCCGCGCCCGTCTGTTCCCAGGCTCTCTGGGTGGGGGTCCAGGCCACAGTGCCGGTGGGCGTAGGGGCGGGTGGGGCGCCGGCGGCCTCTTGGGGTTGTCCTGAGGGCCTGGAGGTGGCACTGGGACAGTTCCGGGGACTTGGGCCTGAGCACCCGGGAGCTGGCAGGACTGCTCAAACGCTGGCTCAGCCCCGCGTCTCCCTCACAGCGCTGGGCCGGGATTGCGGGGTTGGTAGATGGGCAGGACCCGCTGGCCCCCTCACCTAGCCCCACGCGGGGAGGACCCCACAGTCCAAGCCTGGGAGACAGACGCTGAGGCCGCGCGTAGCGGAGATTGGGGCTGCGGTTCGGGTCGGGCTGCACGCGGCTGGCCCCTGTCTGGATGCCGGGAAGAGGGGCAGGAGCGGGGCCCGGGCGGAACCGCGGCGGCACTGAGGCTGGGCGGCGGCGGCCTCCCGTCTCTGGAGCAGCTGCAGCCCGGGGCCGAGTGGTGGGGCCGGCGCGCCGGGCTCTGCGCAGGAGCTTCAGGTGCGCCCTGGTCTCGGTGGCCCGTGGTGGCTCGTGCCCCTCCTGACCCGGGGTTTCCTCCCGGCCTGCGGCCCTGCCTGGCGCTCTCCATCCGTGTGGCGGGACCGGCCTGGCTGCGCGGGACTCACCCCTGGGGGAGGAAACACGGCCCCCAGGCCCTGAGCCGCCTCTCCCCGCAGCCATGCGCACGCTGAGCGAGGACACCATCAGGCTCTTCCTGCAGCAAATCGCGGGCGCCATGCGGCTTCTGCACAGCAAGGGCATCATCCACCGCGACCTGAAGCCGCAGAACATCCTGCTGTCCAACCCCGCCGGCCGCCGCGCCAACCCCAACAGCATCCGCGTCAAGATCGGTCAGCCCGCGGGCAGGCAGGCGGGCCCGGCGGGGAGGGGCTCCGGGGCCAGCGCCTGTCCTGACGCGTCTCTCCCGCAGCTGACTTCGGCTTCGCGCGGTACCTCCAGAGCAACATGATGGCGGCCACGCTCTGCGGCTCCCCCATGTACATGGTGTGTTTACCTTGGCCGGGCTGTGCCGGGTGGGCGCCTCGCTGGGCTTGCTGGTGGGCTGGGGTGTGGTGGGCTCTGCTCTGGTTGGCTGTGGCCTGGCGGGCACCTTCTGTGGTTGGCGTGCGGGGGCCTCACACTGACCCAACTTCTGGTCCCGCAGGCCCCCGAGGTCATCATGTCCCAGCACTACGACGGGAAGGCAGACCTGTGGAGCATCGGCACCATCGTCTACCAGTGCCTGACGGGGAAGGCGCCCTTCCAGGTAACTGGGCTTGGCTCTGCTCCCCACGCCGCATCGTCAGTGCAAGTGTCCGCCAGCTGCGGTCAGACGCCCCCTGCGAGCCCTGCCCGCGCCCCACGGGCTCCCCTTGGGTCCTGGCTGGCGGGGCGGGCGTCCAGGGCTCCAGTGGGGAAGGGGCCTCGGTGTCCCCCAGGGAGGGCGGCGCCGCCGGCGGTGACTGGGAGCTGCCCCCGGCAAGGCCTCCCTCGCCTGTCTGGTCGCCTGTCTGGTCGCCTGTCTAGTCGCCTGTCTGGTCGCCTGCCTGGTCAGAGGTGAGGGCAGCGCCGGGGCCGAGTGGGTGAGGGCTGGGAGGCCACGTTCTGGGGGGTGGACACCCCGAGAGACCGTCGGCGCCCCCTCCCCGCCCCCATGCTCACACCTCCAGCAGCAAACAGCGGGGCCAGCGCCCGGTGTCCCCCGGGCTTCGCGGCGTCTGGGGCAGGGGCCGACTGGGGACGAACGCACCGAGACCCCGTGGGCTGGTCCTGCTCGGCCGCAGCCCTGGCAGTCAGGCTGTCCCCGTCCCCGCAGGCCAGCAGCCCCCAGGACCTGCGCCTGTTCTACGAGAAGAACAAGACGTTGGTCCCCACGTAAGCACCCTCCCGCCTTCCCTTCCCTTCCCCCGCGGGCTCCGGCCCCGCAGGCCCCGCTCACACCAGCCTCCTCTTGCTCCAGCATCCCCCGGGAGACCTCCGCCCCGCTGCGGCAGCTGCTCCTGGCCCTGCTGCAGCGTAACCACAAGGACCGCATGGACTTCGGTGAGCACCCGCCAGGGGCGCAGCGGGAGTCCCCCACCCTCCCTCCTTGCATTTGCCGATGTGAGCAGGGCCCACCCACTTCACACCCAGTCCCATGTGCACACCGCCCTTTCCACAAGCCAAGCGCAGGCAGGGGCTCCACCTCCGCCCCGGCAGGTGCCCCACGTGCGGCTGGAGCTCAGGCCGTGGGGAGGCGGGGGCCTGGGGTCAGAGCTGGGGTCCTCCTGAGGCCTCACTCCTCCTTCCTCCTCCAGATGAGTTTTTCCATCACCCTTTCCTCGACGCCAGCCCCTCGGTCAGGAAATGTGAGTTTCTGTGGGTCCCAGGGCTCCGGATGGGCCCTGCACCCCTTCCTCACCGCGTCTGGTGAGGGCACTGAGTGTGGGGCAGAGGGAGCAGGTCTTGAGCTGCGGCCAGCTCCCAGGGAGGGCAGGACACCCGGCTCCTTGCTCTGCTGCAGCGGGGACCCCAAGGCCAGGGGTTCGCATGGTGCAGCAGGCTTGGGATGGGGATGGGGTGTTGGAGGGGCGGGTGCTGCCCTGTGACAGTCATAGGGTGGCCCAGGAGGGAGCCTCCCTCCTTCCTGCTGGTCGGGGTGTAGCGGGAAGTGGAGGGATATGGTTGAGCTTGTCCAGTCTGTGGGCTGGCTCGAGGGTGAGGAGAAGGCAGGAGGATGGCCCAGACTGACCTATGCATGTTTATCTCAGCCCCACCTGTGCCTGTGCCCTCGTACCCAAGCTCGGGGTCCGGCAGCAGCTCCAGCAGCAGCTCCACCTCCCACCTGGCCTCCCCACCGGTGAGTTGCTGCCCCACGGGCCTGACAGCTTCTCCCTCCACTCAGCAGTCGGGGGCTCTAGCCCTGGGCGCCCGCGGGGACGTGTTGTGACTTCTGTTGTTTGTGTGAGTCACGAAAGACATGGATGAGTTCGTTCTGTCAGATGTTGAAGCCCCACAAACGGGCGACAGCGCCTCCCAACACCCACAGCCCTCAGGTCCCAGAGGCCGATAGGGCAGCTGTTTGGTCTGGTCCTGTCTTTGGTTTTGTGCTGAGGCAGACAGAAGCAGCGTGTGGCCTTGGCCCACCGACACCTGTACCCCTGGCCTCCCTCGTGTCTTCCATTGGACTCACAGCATGAGTAGGGTTGCAGGGTGATGGCCCCACGTGATGGTGGCACTCCTTGTGTGACATGGGAGGGGTCTGCAGAGCACCTGAATCGGCCATGAATCCCCGTCCCTCTGTCCATCTGACCTGGAGCCTGGCTCTCAGGCATGGTGGTGTGGCTGGTGGTGATGAGTTCATGTCTGGGCTCTCCTGGCCTGGCCCCCTGCTCTGTGACCAGGGACCGGTCCTCTGACCTTGGTTGTCTGCCTGTATCATGGCCGGAAGCTCAGATGTGGCAAGGGGAGTGTGGCAGCACCGTGCTGTAGGGAGCTGTGGCATCCACAGAACTGCCCTGGGGCTCTTGGGGCTTTAGCCACCACCGCACGGATGGTGTGCGCTGGGCCTTAGCATGGTGCTCCCTCAGAGCAGGGCCCACCAGGGTGGCAGCCTCTCCACTGGACACGCTTTCCATGGTACCTCGTTCTCTTGGCTATGCCGATGGAAAAGTGAGGTGCAGAGGGCAGGTGGTGAACAATTCCCCAAAACAGGGCCTCCCAGAGCTTCTGGGAGCTGAGGGCTTCAAGCCACCCAGGCTGCATGGTGGGAATGGCTCGTCGGGGGGCCTGTCCCTGCGAGGTCAAAGCCGGCCTTTGAGTGGCGTCCCCTGGAAGTACAGAGGAGAGCGGAGCACAGGAAGAAAGACGTGCCCAACCCTTCTCAGACCCAGCGCCCCGATCTTTACTGGGGCTCTGGGCCATCCCAGGAGGGGGAATTTGCTCTCCTGAGTGTCCCTGCCCCTCCGTTGACTCTCAGTCCCTGGGCGAGATGCAGCAGCTGCAGAAGACCCTGACCTCCCCGGCTGACACCGCTGGCTTCCTGCACAGCTCCCGGGACTCTGGTGGCAGCAAGGACTCCTCCTGTGACACAGACGACTTCGTCATGGTCCCTGCGCAGTTTCCAGGTCAGGGGGCACGCTGGGCTTGGAGGTGACGCCTCAGGTGTGGCGGGGACAGTGCATTGCATGTGTTGGATGCACAGTGTGTAGCCCATCTCCACTTATGGGCAGTTAGGGTGGGACCCTGCGAGCCACCGGCATCAGCTCAGCTTGGTTGGGTTGGCCATGTCTGTTAAAACCACTCCTGGAATCAAAGCCGGGTCCTCCTAGTGGTCAGTAGGAGGTTGGAGGCCATAGGCCTGGTCTCCTCAGACAGTGCTGCTCTTCGGATGGGTGGGGGCCGCTCACCTCATGCCCCTCCCCCGCCATGTACCCCTACCTTGTTTCTCAGCAGCTTTTGTTGCCTCCACACCCTGCAGGTGGGTTTATTCCTTGGCTTTTGGGGAACCCCCCCTCCATAATAGCCAGGGGCTGCCCACGTGTTTGTTGAATGAAGGTGCCTAAACTTTTGGAGCAGGCCTGGGGTCTGTGGCTCCTCCGAAGGCCCTGCCCTCTGTCCCTGGCTGTCCCAGAGCTACTGGAGGTCTGGGTTGGCACTGGTCCCCGTGTCTGCCAGGGACACAATGACTCATGCAGAGCCCTCCACCTCTCCCATCAGCATGGTTCCTGCGGGGGTGGTGAGGCCCGAGCCAAGCCCCAGACAGACCCGGGGAGGGCCTTGGTCCTTTGCCAGCTGTCAGGGCAACAGGAAGACGGACACCAGGGGTAGGGCAGAGCCTCCTTCAGGGCAGGAACCTGAGTATTCCTGGAGGGGGTTGGGCCCAGACTTAGGGCTGTAGATGCCTGACCTCCCCTGCGCATCCTGGAGTTAGCTGCAGGCTGGGGGGCAGGGCCTCAGGGGTCTCGGGCTGAGGACACAGGAGACAGGAAGTGCACCTTCCAAGTGGGGATAAGCAGGGGCAGACAGTGCTCTGGTCTCCTGGAACTGGCTTGGGGCTGGCAGGGAGGATGCAGTCTGGACCGTACCACCCAGGCTGTGTACCCCGCAAGGCCGCTGTACAAGCTGAGGCCCCTGCAAGGTGGAGTGTGTGTGGGGATCCAGCAGAGAGCCTCAGTGGGGTGGAGTGGCCCTGGGCAGGCGGCAAGGACTCCAGGCCCAGTCTTGTCTCCCCCTGCAGGTGACCTGGTGGCTGAGGCGCCCAGTGCCAAACCCCCGCCAGACAGCCTGATGTGCAGTGGGTGAGCCCCCATCCCTTACCTCTGTATTTTAGGGGAGAGAAACTGTGGCCTTGGAAGTGGCCCATGTTATCCCTGCCTGGAGTCATCAGGCCACTGGGGGAGGGCTGAGACTGCCATGTCCACTGCAGACAGGGGCTAGTGGGGCACAGGGCGGGCTGAGCTCTGTGCCGCATGTGGCTTGAAAATGCCCTTGGCCGCTGGGCGTGGTGGCTCACGCCTGTAATCCCAGCACTTTGGGAGGCTGAGGCGGGCGGATCACAAGGTCAGGAGATCGAGACCACCCTGGCTAACATGGTGGAACCCTGTCTCTACCAAAAATACAAAAAAACTTAGCCAGGCATGGTGGCGGGTGCCTGTAGTCCCAGCTACTCGGGAGGCTGAGGCAGGAGAATGGTGTGAACCCAGGAGGCGGAGTTTGCACAGTGAGCCGAGATTGCGCCACTGCACTCCAGCCTGGGTGACAGAGACAGACTCCGTCTCAAAAAAAAAAAAAAAAAAAAAAAAAAAAGAAAAGAAAATGTCATTGGCCCGCGGTGGCTCACGCCTGTAATCCCAGCACTTTGGAAGGCCGAGGCGGGCGGATCACGAGGTCAGGAGATTGAGACCATCCTGGCTAACATGGTGAAAACCCGTCTCTACTAACAAAAAAAAGAAATGCAAAAAATTAGCCAGGCGTGGTGGCGCATGCCTGTAGTCCCTGCTACTCGGGAGGCTGAGGCAGGAGAATAGCTTGAACCCAGGAGGCAGAGGTTGCAGTGAGCCGAGATTGCACCACTGCACTCCAGCCCGGGCAACAGAGTGAGACTGTCTCAAAAAAAAAAAAAATGCCCTCGGCCTCCCTTCTGCCCCACAGGAGCTCACTGGTGGCCTCTGCGGGCTTGGAGAGCCACGGCCGGACCCCATCTCCATCCCCACCCTGCAGCAGCTCCCCCAGTCCCTCAGGGTAAGTAGGGCCCCAGGCTGGGTGGGTGGGGCTGTGAACAGTCCCCCAGCTGGAGGTTGGGCTTCCTGTGTGTCGCAGCCAGCCCAGGCCTGTTGTGTCCAGAGGCCCCTGCCTCCTTCTACCAGGCCTCGCAGGACTGCGGGGTCTGCTGGGTCGTCCTGCAGAAGGGACTATAGTGGGAGGAGCATTGACAGGAGTAGGTGAATGAGGAAACCAATCAGGGACACCAGGGCCAGCACAGTCCTGTCGCAAGCCCTGAGCCTGCAGGGCCAGGAATGGCCAGGGCCCTGGCCAGGGTGGCCTCCCACTGGCTGGGTGCACACTGGGAGTCCAGGTGGGACGCAGGTGCCACAGTGCTGGTGTGTGTAGAGGCACAGAAGCCGGCTCTTTTCAGACCCGGCATGGGGCTCAGGGTGGCCTCTGTCCTAGCTAGGAAGTCTGGGCCTAGGCTTTCTTCTGGTGCCCCAGCTCCATGACCTCAGCCTCTTGTGACCCCAGTGGCTGTCATGATCCTGACCTCTCTCCACCACAGCCGGGCTGGCCCGTTCTCCAGCAGCAGGTGCGGCGCCTCTGTCCCCATCCCAGTCCCCACGCAGGTGCAGAACTACCAGCGCATTGAGCGAAACCTGCAGTCACCCACCCAGTTCCAAACACCTCGGTGAGTGTGGAGCCCCCAGGTAGCCAGGTGTGGCCAGGGCCTTGTGTGGCAGGAGCCCTTCCACGGCTCCCATAGAGGGACAGGGTCGTCATCCATGTGCAGTTGTGCAGGCTGCGCACTGCATAACTCAGCACCACCATTTACTTTGTTAATGTCTTGGGTTTCTAGAGTTATTTTGACAGTTTTCTGATCAGTAAAATCTCTCTAGTTTATAAAATCATTATTGACTTTGGCCAGTTTTAACAGACAGAAGTAAATGGTGGGAAGAAAGGGTACCTTTCTTTTAACTCACAGAAGGCTGTGTGGGCCAGTGGGTGTCTGGCAGGGGATGGAGACTTTAGGGTGAGGGTGCCTTGGGTTGGCACCCTGGGCAGGAATGCTAAGGGGCCAACTCCTCCCACACACCCACTGTGTGGCCGGTTACCTGGACAGAGTGCAGCAGAGGATGAGCCATTTGTCAGTACTGTAGCCACTTGGGGTGGCATGGGGTCCTGGGCTGCTGGGGCCTCCCCTCCTAATACCTGCATTGTCCCCAGGTCCTCTGCCGTCCACAGGTCAGGCAGGGCTACTGAGGCCTCCCCTCCTCATATCTACCTTGTCTTCAGGTCCTCTGCCGTCCGCAGGTCAGGCAGCACCAGCCCCCTGGGCTTTGCAAGGGCCAGCCCCTCGCCCCCTGCCCACGCTGAGCATGGAGGCGTCCTGGCCAGGAAGATGTCTCTGGGTGGAGGCCGGCCCTACACGCCATCCCCTCAAGGTGCGCCTGCAGGCTGGGGCCTGGGAAGGGGCGTCTGTAGGCGGTGGGCGAGGGGGCTGTCTCTGTCCCAGCTGGACCCTGACAGATCTCTGTTTTCCCCAAGTTGGAACCATCCCTGAGCGGCCAGGCTGGAGCGGGACGCCCTCCCCACAGGGAGCTGAGATGCGGGGTGGCAGGTCCCCTCGTCCAGGTGGGTGCAGTCCGGAGCAGGGAGGGGGTGCTAGGCTGACCTCCCTCGCTCACGTTGTTGTCCTGGTCTAAAGCCCTTGCTTTTTCCAAGTGAAAAGGAGTGGGAAGGAAGCTTGTGGAACAGAAGCCAACTGCCTCTCCAGCTCCTGGCTGTGTGAGCTGGGGCAGATTTCTTATTCCCTCCGTGCCAGTCTTCTGTGCTGGCTGGGGGTCAGGTTTAAGAGTGGCGCCTCAGCTACTCGGGAGGCTGAGGCAGGAGAATCGCTTGAACCTGGGAGGCAGAGGTTGCAGTGAGCCGAGATCACACCACTGCACTCCAGCCTGAACAACAGGGCGAGACTCCGTCTCAAAAAAAAAAAAGAGTGGGGCCTTAGAGTGCGTCTACCCCAAGGGGCTCTGTGTGGCAGCAGTGGGGCCTAGGGCTGGGCCGCTGGACCGGAAGGTCATGACGAGGCGTGTCTCTCTCTCTAGGCTCCTCTGCACCCGAGCACTCTACCCGCACTTCCGGGCTGGGCTGCCGCCTGCACAGCGCCCCCAACCTGTCTGACTTGCACATCGTCCGCCCCAAGCTGCCCAAACCCCCCACGGACCCGCTGGGAGCCGTGTTCAGCCCACCACAGGCCAGCCCTCCCCAGCCATCCCACGGGCTGCAGTCCTGCCGGAACCTGCGGGGCTCACCCAAGCTCCCTGACTTCCTGCAGCGGAACCCCCTGCCCCCCATCCTGGGCTCCCCCACCAAGGTAATGGGCACTGCCATGTGTGCAGGGGCACAGGGCCCTGGGGAAGATGGGTGGGAGTGGCCAGTCCTGAACAAAGACCGAGGAAGGCAGCTCTGTACCTTTTGACCCCACCTGGGCTCACGCTCAGGCCACTCCCACATGCCTGCCGGTTCCTGCGGACTCGGCCCCTGCCCCAGGCACTGGGCCCCAGGGCTGCAGACCTGCGGGGCAGTCTTCACCCCATCTCTGTCCTCCTAGGCTGTGCCCTCCTTCGACTTCCCAAAGACCCCCAGCTCCCAGAACCTGCTGGCCCTCCTAGCCCGGCAGGGCGTGGTGATGACGCCCCCTCGAAACCGGACGCTGCCCGACCTGTCTGAGGTGGGGCCCTTCCATGGTCAGCCACTGGGCCCTGGCCTGCGGCCAGGCGAGGACCCCAAGGGTCCCTTTGGCCGGTGAGTTGAAGGGACAGGCCTTGGATGGGCTTCGGAGGGGCTGCCCCTTTCCCCTGCATTGTTCTGCTGTGTACTTCTGGGGGTTAGAACAGGAAAAGCCCAGCCTTGCCCTTCTGTGGGTGCCAGAGAGCCTGGCCCACCTATGGCTGGCCCTAGACACCCAGCAGGTCCCCGTCCTGAGCCTCGCCATGCCCGCCTGTAAGCTGGGGTGACAGGAGCGCCTGCCTCTCGAGGTGGGCCAGGAGACCATGCATCATGTGTGTCTGGCCTGCAGAGGGACCTCTCGAGGTCCAGTTAGGGTGGGGTGGGCCGGGCACCCAGCACAGCCTTGCACCCTCCTGTAGATCTTTCAGCACCAGCCGCCTCACTGACCTGCTCCTTAAGGCGGCGTTTGGGACACAAGCCCCGGACCCGGGCAGCACGGAGAGCCTGCAGGAGAAGCCCATGGAAATCGGTGTGTGGGTGGGGCTCAGAGGCTGTGGGATGGGGGTCAGGTGTGGCTCGGAGGCTGTGGGATGGGGGTCAGGGTGCAACCAGGATGCTCCTGAGCCCTTCCTTGCTCTCCCAGCACCCTCAGCTGGCTTTGGAGGGAGCCTGCACCCAGGAGCCCGTGCTGGGGGCGCCAGCAGCCCCTCCCCGGTGGTCTTCACCGTGGGCTCTCCCCCGAGCGGGAGTACGCCGCCCCAGGGCCCCCACACCAGGATGTTCTCAGGTGAGGGCTGGCTAGGCTGAAGCCCTGTCCCTTTTGGGGTAATGGCAGCGCCCTAGAGGAGGGGGGCATCCTTTAACTCAGGTCACTGGACTACGGCCCCCCAGAGCCCGGGGCTGCCTGAGGAAGCAGCTCAGGCCCCTGAGAAACCCATGCTCTGTCTCCCCATTTGCAAAATGGACGTGGTTCTGGTACCCGCCCCTCAGGCCACCCCTGCCACTCAACTTGTGAGTGGTAGGTGCTCGTTCCCATTTATCTCCAAAATATGAGCTGAGCAGGGACGGAGCCCTGCCCCGTGTCTGCTGCACCCTGAGCTGACCACCCTCGTCCTTTGCAGTGGTGCGCAGGCTCAAAGCCTTGCCCTTTGAGGTCCTTTTGGGCCTCGGGCCCACCCGTGGGGCACAGTAGCACACCAGGCCACCCACCTACCCCATTCCACACAGTGGCAGCTGCCCTCCTCCCAGGCAGCTCTGGGCTGGGGGTCGGGATACCCAGAGGGTCCCTTGATGGGCACCACAGCCTTTGGCCTGAGGTGGGGAGCTGGGGATCTGGGGGTTGTGGTGAGTGGCAAGAGGTTGAGGAGGGGCTCTAGGGGCCTGCTGTGCTTCTCCTGTTGGAGCATTGGGATGTAACAGGTGTAAACTGAGGCAGAGGCACATTGGGCCCTGGAGGTGTGGGCGTCTGTAGGGGATGGGGGCCACGGTGTCTGCTGGTCCTGGTGTGCTCCTCACCGCCCTCTCCCTGCAGTGGGCTCCACTGGCTCTGCTGGCTCTTCTGCCCGTCACCTGGTGCCTGGGGCCTGCAGCGAGGCCCCAGCCCCTGAGCTCCCTGCTCCAGGACACGGCTGCAGCTTTGCCGACCCCATTGCTGTGAACCTGGAGGGGGCTGTGACCTTCGAGGCCCCCGACCTCCCTGAGGAGACCCTCATGGAGGTGAGGGCTGGAGTGAGCAAAGGTTCCCATTCTGGCTGGAGGGTGTGTGGGGTGTAGGGTGTGTGGGGTGTCGTGTGTGGCACATCCCAGCTGCCCGGGCTGCAGCAGGGGAGGGGACCCTGCCCTGCCTCCCCAAGGCGTCATCAGTGAGTCTCAAGGGAGACAAGCCCCTTCCAAGCCCGGGCAGCATGTACCATCCTGATGGCTGCTTCCTGCAGCAAGAGCACACCGAGATCCTGCGTGGCCTGCGCTTCACGCTGCTGTTCGTGCAGAACATCTTGGAGATTGCAGCCCTGAAGGGCAGCGCCAGCGAGGCGGCGGGGGGCCCTGAGTACCAGCTGCAGGAGAGTGTGGTGGCCGACCAGATCAGCTTGCTGAGCCGAGAATGGGGGTGGGTGCCGCCAGGGCTGGGGCAGGGTGGGGCGGGTGGCGGCCTGGGGGCCAGGACCAACCTGCCTCCTCTGATCTGCCTGCCGCCCCCAGCTTCGCGGAACAGCTGGTGCTGTACCTGAAGGTGGCCGAGCTGCTGTCCTCCGGCCTGCAAACTGCCATTGACCAGATCCGGGCCGGCAAGCTCTGCCTGTCGTCCACCGTGAAGCAGGGTGAGGGCTGCGACCGCTCGGCCCACATGCTGGGTTGGGGAGGAAGCCCACCTTGCAGCTGTCTGGGTGACAGGGTGACAGGGAGGCTGCTTGAGTAGGCCCTTGTGCAAAGGTGCGAAGGCCTTGGGGCCTGGCCCAGTGTGCAGAGCACAGAGGCCGTGGGGTCGGATGGCACCTGGGACAAGGTGCTGAGCACAGAGGCCGTGGGGTCAGATGGCACCCGGGAGAAGGTGCGGAGCCTGGCCACACAATGAAGGCCACGGGGAGCCAGGGCTGCTGTGGCAGGGAGGGAGGGACGTGCTCGCTCAGTGCACAGGGAAGATCGTGACCACTCCAGCCCTGCCCCGTGTCTGCTGCACTCTGAGCTGACCACCCTCGTTCTTTGCAGTGGTGCGCAGGCTGAATGAGCTGTACAAGGCCAGCGTGGTGTCCTGCCAGGGCCTGAGCCTGCGGCTGCAGCGCTTCTTCCTGGACAAGCAGCGGCTCCTGGACCGTATCCACAGCATCACCGCCGAGAGGCTCATCTTCAGCCATGCTGTGCAGATGGTACGGGACAGACAGACACCGGTGGGGCAGGGGCCAGGAACTTCCAGGCCGGCTGTCTCCACTGGGAGGGGACCTTGATGCCCACAGCTTGGTGAGACTTTGGGGGGTGTCACTTCTGGAGATCTTGAAATGACAGCATTATGCCCCCCCAGCCTCCTGCAGACGCTCACAGCTCGGCTGGGTGCATCCTTGATTGTACGGGTGCCGTGGCCCATGTGCATCCTGCCATGCCTCGCCCCGACTCAGTTTCCCCAATTGTAAAATGAGAGACTTGGTCTTCAGGCCTTGTAGTCAGGTGTCAGCCTCCAGAAGCAGCACCTGGTCCCGGACAACCTGCCTGGAAGTGTGGTGCACTCAGGTGGTACCGTGGGCACGGAATCCCTGCTTGGGCTCTGAAGAGCTCCCTCTGCCTCTGAGGTGGGGCCCCCTTTTTGTTTATTTTTTTTTATTTTTATTTTTTTAAGAGAGGGTCTTGCACTGTTGCCCAGGCTGAAGTGTAGTGTAGCCGCTAACTCCTGGGCTGAAGTGATCCTCTTGCCTCAGCTTCCCAAGATGCTGGGTATTACAGGCAAAAACTCATGAGTGCCTGAGTCTCCTTTTTTAAGAAAATTTATGCATGTAGTAAAAATCCCGTCTGAACAAACATGGGAAAAGTCAGCCTCCCTTCTGCCCCCCTTCCCACCCAGGCAGGCCAGGCAGCAGCAGTAATGACACTGACTGCGCGGCGGGCACTCTGTTGTCCTGGGGCCGGGCCGACAGTGCTGGCCAGGGTCATCTGGTTCCAGGCAGCGTCTCCCGTTGGCCCTGTGACCATCCCCTCTGCACAGCAGGCTGCACCAGCACTTACGTCCCCACGTCACTGTCCTGAGCGCCTATCTGCCACCCCTGGGCCGCTGCCGTGGGTGCAAGGCAGCCCTTGCTGGGAGGGAGTGGGTGAGCTGGCCCTGTCCAGCCTCTGTCCTCACCCCCAGGTGCAGTCGGCTGCCCTGGACGAGATGTTCCAGCACCGTGAGGGCTGCGTCCCGCGCTACCACAAGGCCCTGCTGCTCCTGGAGGGGCTGCAGCACATGCTCTCGGACCAGGCCGACATCGAGAACGTCGCCAAGTGTGAGTGCCAGGCTGGGCTGGGGGCTGGGGGCTCTGGGCGTCTCCCTCACGCTCCCCTCTCCCTCCACAGGCAAGCTGTGCATTGAGCGGAGACTCTCGGCGCTGCTGACTGGCATCTGTGCCTGACCTTTCTGGCCTGGCTGGGCCCCTGGTCCTGCCGAGCCCTGCAGAGTGGGCTGTGTGTGCAGGGTGGGCTCTGTGTGCTGGCTGGACTCCTCGGGACAAGCGCATGGCGCTGATCGCTGGTGCTGAGCCCTGCCCTGGGCCCCAAGGACAGTCAGCCTGCTGGCCTCCCTGCAGCTCACGGGGCAGAACCAGCACATCTGGAGCCACACAGCTTGGACAGTCAGCCTGCTGGCCTCCCTGCAGCTCACGGGGCAGAACCAGCACATCTGGAGCCACACAGCTTGGGGGTGTCTCCCATCTTTTACAGGTGGGGATCACAATTTCTGCCCTCCGGCTGCCTGGCACAGCAGGCATGGGTGCCACCACCCTCTAGCCCCAGGGCAGCCCCGGAGGACAGGCAAGGGCCTGAGACCGCTGCCGACTCAAAGCCAAAGTGAGCTCCTGCTTAGGACAGGTCAGCAGGCACTGTGCCCAGGAAGAGCCTGCAGCCTTGGCATCCCCCAGTCTCCAGGAGCCTCTCCCTCCGAGATACCCACCCAGCTTTGTCAATCACCCAAGCACTTTATGCAGATAGAGACAGAACCTGGACCTCCCCAGGGACTGCTGGGCAGTGATTCCTGGCAGTGACCCGGTGTTTGTACATACACATATGCGGACACATGCCAGGGCCCCCAAGCCTGAGCACCGGACCACGTTGCTGCCCAGGTCTGGACCTCGGGGAGAACTGGCTCCCGGGGGTGTGGGGCCCTGCGCTAGAGGCAGAGGCAGTTCTTTGTTCAAGCGTTCCTCTAGGGACCGGCAGCAGAGGCACCGTGTTCTCTCAGCCCTGGATAAGTCTTGTAATCTTTCACACTTTATTCCTAAAATGTGTCTTATTTTTATGCAGCTCATTTTTCTTTAAAGGAGAAAACTTGTAGGTGTTTAAGAATTGGTTTTGGGAGGGCGAGGTCTGGGCCAGGTTAGAGGCAGATGGTGCAGGGGCGTGTGGCGGGCGGGTGAGGCTGCTTTGCACACCTGTGTCGGTGGCTGTCCCCTGCCGCCCCTCCCTGTGGCAGCAGCAGGACAGGTGTGTGCCCAGCACCCTCCCCACCTGGGCCTGGAGGCAGATGAGGGGAATACTTCATGC
This sequence comes from Pongo pygmaeus, assembly GCF_028885625.2. NCBI lineage: Eukaryota > Metazoa > Chordata > Mammalia > Primates > Hominidae > Pongo > Pongo pygmaeus. The sequence goes on from NC_072383.2 coordinate 130,813,841, forward strand.
AAAGAAAAAAGTAACATGTGCAAAAGCTCCCCGTCCAGCTTTGACAGTCAGTTTTGATGTCAGCTCCTCGGCAGGGTAGGCCTGATGACAGCCCTGTCCCTCCCTGCCTCTGCCTTGCCCAGGACCACGGAGGGCGTCCGCAGAGAGGCCTGCTTTCTGGATTCCAGGCAGGCACGCGCTGCAAACCCCGCCTGGGCCTCCCTTGGTCTGCCCAGCCCTCGGTTAGCCCTGCCTGAATCAGTAGATACTTGAACGAGTCCCCAGTCTGCGGGAGGCAGCGGTGGGGCCATGGACCCACGCGGGGGGTTCCAGGGTCACACGCCACATAACAGACAAAAATACACACACGTGTGTTTTTCTTTGCAATACTTGAAATATTGCCACTGTGCTTGGACTTAGAAGAAGAAAATCCCCGTGACTTCTTCCTCGTCACCTTGATGGCTTTATTCTCACCTTGTGGGGCATGTTAGTATTTATTGCTTCATGGCCGACTGGAATCCTGAGTCCTGGGAAGCTGGCACTGCGGGGATCTTGCCCGGCGTCCTGGTCCTCTTGCTTCTGTCGCGGCCACGTGTGCGTGTGTCCAAGCAGGTCCTGGGCGCCTCAACTGCTGCCCCTGGTTGAATGTTCTCTTGATAGTGCTGGACCCTTTGTCTGTTTTAAAGCAAATTTTGTGTGATTTCCTGCCCTTTGCGTTATATTGTGTAATATCAATTTAAGGAAATAAACCTTTGGAATTGTTGGGCTGGTGTCACCACTTGTCTTTGTTGGCTTGTCACTGTTTTCAGGGTTCTGTCATTTTCTTTCTCAGCCGAGGCGCAGGAGCCCCAGGGCCCCCTCCACGGGTGCCCACAATGGTCGACACAGCCCTGGGAGCAGAGCCCTAGGGCAGAAGCTGGGTGTGTTGAGGGACAATGCAGACAGGCTTCCTGCGCCACAGGAAGCCTTTCCCACCAGGCTGGGTTCCTGCACAGGGTGAAGAGACTCCAGAGGGCAGGGCACCTGCCTTGGGATAGCTTTGGGCACCTGCTTTGACTCCTCTGGGGGATACACCTAGGAGGGGCTTTCGGAGCCACATGGAGCTCTGCGTTAAACTTCCAAGAAGCCTCACGGTTCGTTCACTGCAGCCTCTAAGCAGCTGGGCCTCCAAGGCCTTGCCATGTGGTTTTGATTTGCATTTCCCCAAGGGGTCATGACATCGAGCATCACAGGTACTTGGCGGCCATTTGTGTGTCTTTGGAGGAACATCTAAATCCTTTGCCCCCTCCCCCCCCTTTTTTTTTTTAAATTTGAAACAAGTAACTCTGATGCTCAGGCTGGAGGCTGGAGTGCAGTGGTGCAATCTCGGCTCACTGCAACCTCTGCCTCCCAGGTTCAAGAGATTTTCCTCCTCAGCCTCCCAAGTAGCTGGGACTACAGCCACCAAGCCCGGCTAATTTTTGTTCTGTTTTGTTTTGTTTTTAGTAGAGACGGGGTTTCACCGTATTAGCCAGGATAGTTTCAATCTGATGTTGTGGTCTGCCTGCCTTGGCCTTCCAAAGTGCTGGGATTACAGGCATGAGCCAGCGCACCTGGCTTTTTTTTTTTTTTTTTGAGACAGTCTCCCTCTATCGCCCAGGCTGGAGTGCAGTGGTGCAATCTTGGCTCACTGCAATCTCTGCCTCCCGGGTTCAAGCGATTCTCCAGCCTCAGGCTCCCGAGTAGCTGGGATTATAGGCAAGTGCCACCACGCCCAACTAGTTTTTGTATTTTTAGTAGAGACGGAGTTTCACCATGTTGTCCAGGATGGTCTCAATCTGACCCCGTGATCCACCTGCCTGTCTCATCCTCCCAAAGTGCTGGGATTACAGGCGTGAGCCACCACGCCCCCACTTTTTTTTTTTTGTAGTTGAAGTCTCATTCTGTAGCCCAGACTGGAGTGCAGTGGTGCAATCTGGGCTCACCGCAACATCCGCCTCCCGAGTTCAAGCAATTCTCCTGCCTCAGCCTCCCGAATAGCTGGGACTACAGGCATGTGCCCAGCTAATTTTTTGTATTTTTAGTAGAGACGGGGTTTCACATGTTGGCCAGGCTGGTCTCAAACTCCTGTAGGGTTCGCGTTTTTAAAACTATATGTTGTTTTTATTAGATAAAAATAACTTGCTAAAAATTGCTAACTGCAGTAAGAAGTGAAAGTTCATTGACAGGTTGGTGTTCTCGAGGAAGGGGAAGGCGGAGACCTTGATTTCTGAGTCCCAAGAGGGGCTGCTTCCAAACTGAGCCTCCTCAGACAGGAACAGCTGCACTCAGCACCAGGTGAGAAGGTGTGGTGGAGCAGCTGCCAGGCTGTGGGCGCCGTGATCCTCCGGGTACATCTGAAACGTAAAGAAATGCCCAGATGGTCACTGCAAACATGGAATTTTGTTGGTGTTAATATCATTTTTTAGAGCAGTTTTATATCTGTAGGAAAATTGAGTAGGACGTACAGAGCTGCCCTCTCCCCTGTCAGTAACACGTCACGTTAGTGCAGTGCCTTTGTCTCTGCTATTGAACCCAATATTCATATTTTAGATTTTTAAAAATCATGGACACTTCTAATACTACAGGTTCTGTCATAGTACCTGAAGTCCATAGTTCACATCATGGGGTCACTCAACGTACACTGGGCTTTGCAAAGGTGTCATGCCACACATCACCCTAAGGTCCTCTGGGCTCCACCTGTTCCCCTCTCCCAGCCTAGCTCTGCTGGCCCCAGTCTTCCTGTCCTCGTAGTTTTTCTTGTTTCAGAATGTCCCGTAGTTGGAATCATACACTATGCCCAGGGCTTGGGAGGTCATTTCCTTTTTTTTTGTAACGGAGTCTCGCTCTGTCGCCCAGGCTGGAGTGCAGTGGCGCGATCTCGGCTCACTGCAAGCTCCGCCTCCCGGGTTCACGCCATTCTCCTGCCTCAGCCTCCTGAGTAGCTGGGACTACAGGCGCCTGCCACCACATCCTGCTAATTTTTTTGGTATTTTTAGTAGAGACAGGGTTTCACCATGTTAGCCAGGATGGTCTCGATCTCCTGACCTCGTGATCTGCAGGCCTCGGCCTCCCAAAGTGCTGGGATTACAGGTGTGAGCCACTATGCCTGGCCTTTTTTTTTTTTTTTTTTGAGACAGTCTCGCTCTGTTGTCCAGAGTGGCAGGAACTCAGCTCACTGCAACCTCCACCTCCCAAGGTTCAACCGATTCTTGTGCTCCAGTCTCTTGAGTAGCTGGGATTACAGGCGTGAGCCACTGCACCCAGCCTGGCTAATTTTTGTTATTTTTAGAGACAGGGGTTTTGCTACACTGGCCAGGCTGGTCTCAAACTCCTGGCCTTAAGTGATCCACCCTCCCGGCCTCCCAAAGCGTTAGGATTACAGGCATGAGCCATTGTGCCAGGCCTCACATTTCTTTTTAGAGCTGCATAGTATTCCATTGTCTGGAGGTACCAGCTTTTCCATTCACCTGCCAGCGTATTGGCTGTCTCTGCGTTTGGACAGTGGTAAATAAAGCTGCTGTGAAGGTCCCTGTGCCAGAGCCAGGTGGTGAGGGTGAGCCCAGGGCAAGCCGTGGCAGTACAGGAAGGACCTCATCCCTGCACACACTGGCCATGTGGGGGCAGGGCTCCAAGTCAGGGGGACCAGGCCTTGGTGCCCACACTGCCACAGAACTGTGGCCCCCCTGGGTGCCTGTCTAAACCCCCCCGCCTCAGTCCTGGAGCCTGGGCTGGTGGAGGGGTGCCCTCCTGGGGGGTCACTTAGTACAGCTGAGCCACCCTCCCAGCTGGCCAATTGCATCTCCCTCCTGCCTCCCCTTCCTGCCTCGGCCACCAGCTCCTCACAAGCCACTCGCAGCCCACTGAGTGCCCCTTGGGAAGGGGTATCAGATTGGATCCCTGGGGCTCCCATCTCACAGCCAACGCCAAGTCCTCGGTGGCCCACGAGGCCCCACACAACCTGGCCCCGGACCCCTTGGTCCTCTTCTCCTATCAGTCCCTCCAGTCACCATGCAGCCCTGTGGTTTCTCTACCTGCATACTCCAGGTGGGCACAGTGCCCAGGCCCCACTGAGTCCTCACCTGTAGGAGAAGGCGCAGACCCTGGAGGGCGGGAGTGGGGCTGCTGCAGACGGCTGGCTCCTGCCTCCTGGCCCTTGCACTGCCAGGAACACACTCTCCCCAACACCTCCATGGCTCATTCCCCAAATTCAAGCTTGTAGTTGGCTGAATTGTGGCCCCAGAGATGGGATTAAGAATTTTGAGATTATGCCAGATTATCTGCGCGGGCCCAGGATCATATGAGTTTGTCTAAGAGAAAGCAGAAGACAGGAGGGCAAGCTTGGTTGGGAGAGGAGGCAAGGAAGCGGCGGGCGCGGTGGCCACACCTGGAATCCTAGCACTTCGGGAGGGGGAGGCGGGCGGATCGCTTGAGCTCAGCAGTTCGAGATCTGCCTGGGCAACATAGTGAGCCCGTCTCTTAAAAAAAAAAAAAAGGCCGGGCGCGTGGCTCACGCTTGTAATCCCAGCACTTTGGGAGGCCGAGGAAGGCGGATCACGAGGTCAGGATATCGAGACCATCCTGGCCAACATGGTGAAACCTCGTCTCTACTAAAATACAAAAAAATTAACCGGGCGTGGTGGCGCGCGCCTGTAGTCCCAGCTACTCGGGAAGCTGAGACAGGAGAATCGCTTGAGCCCGGGAGGCGGAGATCCCGAGCCGAGATCGCGCCACTGCACTCCAGCCTGGCGAAAAAGCAAGACTCTGTCCCCCGCCACCCAAAAAACAAAAACAAAAAAAAGAGTGGCTACTTTTCAGGAGACCGCATCTCTATAAAAAATAAGAAAAAATTAGCTGAGCGTGGTGGCGCGCGCCTGCGAGGACCGCTGGAGCCCGGAGGCGGAGGCTGCGGTGAGCGGTGACCCCTCCACCGTGCGGGTGAAGGGCAAGGGCAGGGCGGAGCCGCCCCTGCGCCCCAGCGTCTGTGGAACCGGGACGGGGAGCGGGGCTGCGGCCACACGAGGGCCGCACAGGGCGGGTGCCACTGAGGGTCTGGCGGCCGAGCCCGTGGGAGCGGACCCGGCAACGGAGAGGAGCGGGGCCAGCGTGGGCTCAGCGCTTCCCCTGCTCCGCTGGGCGGGCGACAGCACCCGGGAGGCGGCGGCGGAACAACCACTGCTAGCACTTTTCGCCGCGCGGCCGCGGTGCCGGATGCAGGAGGGCCTGGTGTCCCGCCCCCACCACCCCAATCCCCGCCCTCAACACCCCATTCCCCGCCCTCAACACCCTAATCCCCGCCCCACCCCGCCCCCACCCCTAATCTCCGCCCCCATCACCCCCCATCTCTGCCCCCGCCCCGCCTCTTCTCCCGAAGAATTTTTGTCCGCGCTCGGCCGCCGTGCAGCCGGTCGTTCCACTTCCGCCTTCGCCCACGTGGTCCGGCTCCGGCTCAGTCAGCCGCGTCGCGAGTGGGGCCTGGCCGCGAGCGAGCCTCTCTGGTCCCGACGCGGGTGGCCCGGGTCTCCTCGACTCCCGAGGAAAGCCCACCGGGCGGGGCGGGAGGTGAAGAGGCTGGGGAAGTCAGAGGTTAACCTGGGCGTCAGGGGACGTCGGAGTTTATCCGTCAGGGTCCTGGGGCGGTCTGGGGGCAGTAGAGGCGGGGCTTGGGTGCGGGCCCTGAGAGGTCAGGGGTCAGCAGGAGTGAGGCTGGGGCGTCCAGGTCCGAGAGGTCAGGGGGCCAGCAGGAGCGGGCTTGGGGTGTGCGGGTCCGAGAGGTCAGGGGTTAGCTGGAGAGGGGCAGGGACGCGGGTTTCCCGGAGGTCAGGGGTCAGCAGGAACAGGGCTGCAGCGTCAGGGTCCGAGAGGTTAGGGGTCGGCAGAGGCGGAGCTGGGGCACTGGGGGTCAGGGGTCAGGGGTCGGGGATCAGGGCGGGGTCGGGTGCACTGGTAGCCTGCGCATGGGCCTCCAGCTTCGCGCGCTGTTGGGAGCCTTCGGACGGTGGACCCTGCGCCTGGGACCGCGTCCGTTCTGGTAATGACCGCGACGCCGGGCGACCCCGCTATGCCCGCCCAGACCAGCCCACCCCAGTCCACCTCGCGCGGTGCCGACCGGGCCCCCGCTCACGCCGCACTTCTCCGCAGCTCGTCGCGCATGGCCGGGAACGCGGAGCCGCCGCCCGCCGGATCCGCATGCCCCCAGGACCTGAGGTCCTGGGCCGGGGGCGACCGCGTCTGGGAGGACGGAGAGCATCCGGCGAAGAAGCTCAAGAGCGGTGGGGACGAGGAGCGGCGCGGCAAGCTGCCCAAGCGGAAGATCGTGCTGCTCATGGCCTATTCGGGCAAGGGCTACCACGGCATGCAGGTGTGGCCGCCCGGGAAGCGGCAGGTCCCACGGGGTTTAGGTGCAGGTGCGGCCGCCGGGGAAGCGGTGGGTCCGGCTGGGTTTAGGTGCAGGCGCGGCCGCCCAGGTAGCGGCGGGTCCGGCAGGATTTGGGTGCAGGCCCAAGCAGCTTTCACTGCTCCTGCTGCACGTGAGCTCCTGCTGCCTTCCATCAGTCCCGGCCCTGCCGCTAACCACTGTGATCTGGGGCGGGGTTCACTTGCTGTGTGCCTGAGTCCTCATCTTTAGGATGGGAGTGCTCACAGCACCTGCTAAGTAGGGTGTGAAGATGAGCTAGGTGTACTGATGCTCGGTGCTGAGAACAGTGGACAGCTCGGGGCAGCTCAGAAGAGCCTGCTGTCGTGTGCGTTGAGGGGACAGAGAGCTAAGTATTAAAGTTGTGAGGATTCTCTCCTCAGCCCACTTCCTTTTCTGGAAGGTAGAGGGTCTGGGTACATTCAGGTAGGTGTATTTTTTTTTTCTTTTTGAGGCGTGGTCTCCCTTTGTGGTCCAGGCTGGAATGCAGTGGTGCATCCACACTGCTCGCTGCAGCCTCCACCTCCTGGGCTCAAGAGATCCTCCCACCTCAGCCTCCCGAGCATCGAGGGCTGTAAGTGTCCTTGACCTCACGGCCTGAATAATTTTTTTTATAATTTGCAGGAATGGAGTCTTGCTAAGTTTTTTATTATTTATAGGAATGGGGTCTCGCTGTGTTGCCCAGGCTGCTCTTGAACTCTTGGGCTCAAGCGATCCTCCTGCCTCGGCCTCCCTGTGTTGTGATTACAGGCATGAGTCACTGCAACTGGCCTCAGGTAGACATTCCTTTTGTTCCTTTTTGTAGTTAACACTGCGGCTTTGCCCAGTTTTGTGTTCTTTAAACATCTTTAAGCATATCCACAGAAGTTCATGCAGTGCATGCAGTGTCTGACTGAAACAAGTTTAAGAAAATAATGCTTAACTTTGGCAGATGTTATAACAGCTTTTATGGTGAAAGTTATAAGTAATGGATTGCTTTTTTTTTTGGAGACAGAGTCTTGCTCTGTCGCCCAGGCTGGAGTGCAGTGGCGCGATCTTGGCTCACTGCAAGCTCTGCCTCCCGGGTTCCAGTGATTCTTGTGCCTCAGCTTCCCGAGTAGCTGGGACTACAGGCGCCCGCCACCGCGCTCATCTAGTTTTTGTATTTTTAGTAGAGACGGCGTTTCACCATGTTGGTCAGGCTGGCCTTGTACTCCTGACCTCAGATTATCCTCCTGCCTCCGTCTCCCAAAGTGCTGGAATTACAGGGGTGAGCCACTGAGCCTGGCCAACCACTGTGCACTGCAACCTCCGCCTCCCAGATTCAAGCAATTCTCCTGCCTCAGCCTCCTGAGTCGCTGGGATTAAAAGCATACCTGACTATTTATTTATTTATTTATTTATTTATTTTTGAGACAGACTTTTTCCTCTGTCGCCTAGGCTGAAGTGCAGTGGTACATTATCAGTTCACTGCAACCTCCACTTCCCGGGTTCAAGTGAGTCTCCTGCCTCAAGAGCCCGCCACCACGCCTGGCTAATTTTTGTATTTTTAGTACAGACAGAGTTTCACCATGTGGGCCAGACTGGTCTCGAACTCCTGATCTCAAGTGATCCACCCTCCTCAGCCTCCCGAAGTGCTGGGATTACAGGTGTGAGCCACTGCGTCTGGCCATGGATTACTTTATATCCGATGTTTTTTTTTTAAAGTATAGGTAGCACCCACGGCACTGATTTTGTAACTGACAGATTGTGGAAGTAGGTGAATGCACAGGTTCAATCAGACCTGTGTTTTGATTCCATTCCACGCTACCCACCCCCTAGCGTGGAGCAGCCCGGGCCCAGGGCGAGTGAGCAGAAAACAGTGTTTTCACGTGAGCGTGGCAGCTCACACTTGTAATCTCAGCACTTCAGGAGGCCAGAGGAGCGCTTGAGGCCAGGAGTTTGAGACCAGCCTGGGCAACATCATGGTGACCCCTGTCTGCAAAATATAAAACCTGTTTTTGTCTCCTTTTTCCAGAGGAATGTTGGGTCCTCACAATTCAAAACAATTGAAGATGACTTGGTGTCCGCCCTCGTCCGGTCAGGCTGTATTCCTGAAAATCATGGCGAGGACATGAGGAAAATGTCCTTCCAGCGCTGCGCCCGGACAGACAAGGTGGGTGGTGGCCTTCTCTGCCCCTCCCCCGCTGCTATGAGCAGCACGTGACCCACTTTCCAGCTCAGTGTTCTGGCTCGTTATGCTGCTTCCGAGCACATATGATGTGCAAATCAAACTAGCCTACGCCTTATGTAGGTGAGACGTCCAGGAGCCTGGTCAGCTCAGGTATAGCTGGATCTAGATGCTCCCTGCCAGTGGGACTCTGTTCTCTCTGGTCTTTGCTTTCTCTTCTGTTGATTCTGTTCTCAGGGACACACATTCCTGCAGGTGGCACAGTGGCGGCCGCAACGTCTGCCTTCGACCCTCCAATCAGGCTCACTCTGAGGCAGATGTGATTGTGTGGCTGCAAAGGCAGAGAGCCACACTTGTGTGATGCAACATTCTCTTTTCTTTCCTTTTTTAGAGTCAGGATCTCATTCTGTTGCCCAGACTGGAGTGCAGTGGCATGATCATGGCTCACTGCAGTCTCAAACTCCTGGGCTCAAGCAGTTCTCCTGCCTCAGCCTCCCGAGTAGGTGGGTGTATTAGTCTGTTGTCACACTGTTGTAAAGAACTGCCCAAGATTGGGCAATTTATAAAGAAAAGAGGTTTAATTGACTCAGTTCCACATGGCTGGGGAGGCCTCAGGAAACTTAGATCATGGCGGCAGGTGAGAGAGAGTGAGGAGGGTAAGGGGAAGAGCCCCTTATAAACCATCAGATCTTGTGAGAACTCACTCAGTATCACGAGAACAGCATGGGGGAAACCGTGCCCATGATCCAGTGGGTGGGGTGATGCATCTGTGGCTCGAGGTAGAGAGTTCTGTGGGTTTTACTATTTTCATTTTCTTTTTGATTCTTCCATTTACAGCTCTCTGGTTGTTTTCAGGGAAGAAGCAAAGTAACAATTTGTCCAAGCTGGTGAAGAGAGCATTTCAAAATAGGGTCCTTGTATTTATTTTTATTTCTGCTGTTATTAGAGAGATGGTTTCATTCTAATATGTTTTCTTACTTGTGTTGGGAAACCTGTAGAAGCAGATCCATGAGGCCGACATGGTCACACCTGAGTGCCCTTCCCTTCAGATGAAAACACAGTAACAGTTTAACATTTTTATTATTGATTTACTTATTTATTTTTGAGACAGAGTTTCACTCTTGTTGCCCAGGCTGGAGTGCAATGATGTGATCTCGGCTCACCGCAACCTCCACCTCCTGGGTTCTAGCCATTCTGCTTCAGCGTCCCGAGTAGCTGGGAATACAGGCATGCGCCACCACGCCCGGCTAATTTTGTATTTTTAGTAGAGATGGGGTTTCTCCATGTTGATCAGGCTGGTCTCCTGACCTTAGGTGATGTGTCTGCCTCGGCCTCCCAAAGTGCTGGGATTACAGGCGTGAGCCCCCACGCCCGGCCTATTATTTATTTTTGTGTGTGTGTATTTCTGCTGTTTAACATTCTGTTTTTGTTTCAGATTTTAAAAATAGCTTTATTGAAATATAATTCACTTTTGGCCGGGCGTGGTGGCTCATGCCTGTAATTCCAGCACTTTGGGAGTCCAAGGCGGGCGGATCACTTGAGGTCAGGAATTCAAGACCAGTCTGGCCAACATGGTGAAACCCCATCTCTACTAAAGATACAAAAATTAGCGGGGTGTGTTGGTGGGTGCCTGTAATCCCAGCTACTCAGGAGGCCGAGGCAGGAGAATTGCGTGAACCTGGGAGGCGGAGGTTGCAGTAAGCCGAGATGGTGCCACTGCACTCCAGCCTGGGTGACAGAGTGAGACTCCATCTCAAAAAAAAAAAAAAAGCAAAAAAGGAAATATAATTCACTCTTGTACAATTGACCCATTGAAAGTGTACAGTTCGGGCCGGGCGCAGGGGCTCAGCCTGGAATCCCAGCACTGTGGGAGGCCGAGGTGGGCGGATCACTTGAGGTCAGGAGTTCGAGACCAGCCTGGTCAATATGGCGAAACCCCGTCTCTACTAAAAATACAAAAATTAGCCAGGTGTGGTGGCGCACGCCTGTAATCCCAGCTACTCAGGAGGCTGAGGCAGGAGAATCGTTTGAATCCGAGAGGTGGAGGTTGCAGTGAGCTGAGATCGTGCCATTGTACTCCAGCCTGGGCAATAAGAGTGAAACTCTGTCTCAAAACAAAACAAAAAAACCAAAAAGAAAGTGTGCGGTTCAAGCTGGGTGTGGTGGCTCACGCCTGTAATCCCAGCACTTTGGGAGGCCAAAGTGGACGGATCACTTGAGGCCAGGAGTTCGAGACCAGCCTGGCCAACATGACAAAATCCCATCTCTACTAAAGATACAAAAATTAGCCAGGCATGGTGGCTCACACCTGTAATCCCAGCTACTTGGGAGGCTGAGGCACGAGAATCTCTTGAATACAGAAGACGAAGGTGGCAGTGAGTCAAGGTTGCGTCACTGAGCTCCAGCCTGGCAAAAAAAAAAAAAAAAAGTATACAGTTCAGTGGTTCCAGTATATTCACAGAGCTGTGCAGGCATCACCACAGCCAGACATAGGACATCCCAGAGGTACCAGGTGTCCCTCAGCTGTTGTCCCCCCCCCGGGATGTCTCCGGTATTCTCACTTCAACTTCTACAGAGTGGTTGGCCATGAGATGTATTTTCTTTCCCTTTTTTGGTGCTAAGTCTTTGAAATCTGTTGTGTATTTGCCTAAAGTCATCTTGTTTCAGAACAGCTCGTTTCATTCTGCCACGTTCCATGTGTGGATCTAGCTAGTGGAACATCTCAACAGTTTATTTTACTCTTTCCAACTTTTTATTTTGAAAAATTCATACCTTCATAAAAGTCTTAAGAATAATGCCATGAGCACCCACATAGTCTTCCCAGATTCACCAAGGTTAGATTTTTACCATATTGTCATAGTTGTGTGTGGTTTTTTTTAAAAATTAATTTTATTTTATTTTTTGAGATGGAGTTTCACTCTTGTTGCCTAGGTTGGAGTGCAACAGCACGATCTCAGCTCATTGCAACCTCCAACCTCCCAGGCTGAAGTGATTCTCCCGCCTCAGCCTCCTGAGTAGCTGGGACTATAGGCGCACGCTACCAAACCCTGCTAATTTTTTGTATTTTTAGTAGAGATCGGGTTTCACCGTGTTGGCCAGGCTGGTCTCAAACTCCTGACCTCAGGCAGTCTGCCTGCCTCGGCCTCCCAAAGTGCTGGGATTACAGGCGTGAGCGACTGCGTCTGGGTGGGGGCCATATCTAATGTGGGACTTTGCTTTCTGTCTGCAGAGTCATATTTATGCTCTCTCATTTAATGTTTTTTCTTGGGCTTTGAATTCATTCATAATAGTTTATTTTATAAGTGCTCCTATACACACTCCGTTGGTATATACAGCTTTATTTTCATATCGGATGATTCCCTCCAGATGCATTTTTTTTTTTTGAGACGGAGTCTTACTCTGTTGCCCAGGCTGGAGTGCAGTGGCGTGATCTCAGCTCACTGCAAGCTCCGCCTCCCGGGTTCACGCCATTCTGCCTCAGCCTCCCCAGTGGCTGGGACTACAGGCGCCGCCACCACACCCGGTTAATTTTTTGTATTTTTAGTAGAGACTAAAAATACATTTAGTAGAGACTAACATTTCATGTTAGCCAGGATGGTCTCGATCTCCTGACCTCGTGATCCACCCGCCTCGGCTTCCCAAAGTGCTGGGATTACAGGCGTGAACCACTACGCCGGGCCCTCCAGATGCATTTTTAACAGCTGAATTCATGTGTGAAATGACGTAAGGTCCGCGTAGTCCTTCCTTCTCAGAGACCAGTGTGCAAGGCCCAAGGGACCCACCTTCCGTCACCCGTTCTGCTTTCTTTACAGGGTGTGTCCGCAGCCGGCCAGGTGGTATCCCTGAAGGTGTGGCTGATTGACAACATTCTAGAAAAGATCAACAGCCACCTTCCCTCTCACATTCGGATTCTGGGTAAGCCTTGCAGTGCAGGCGGTCACACATCTGGTTGTAGATGGTCTTGCAGAGACACAAGGCCACACACCTGGTTGTAGATGGTCTTGCAGAGACATGAGGCTATGCATGCTCCTGCCTTTTCCAACCGTCTCTGATGCAGAAGTGTAGTCAGAGTTGCTTTGCAGCTGGTTCCGACCTTCAGAAATGGGAGCAACTAGACAGGAGTAGAAAGCTGCTCATTTGCAGTGCTTGTTGCCACACGGGCGCCTTGTTTTAAGCAAACACGGGATGTGAAAATCCAAATTCATGGTTAAAATGAACAGTTGTTCCCTCTTATGGCAGGACTGATAAATGGAATTTTTAGGCCTCCTTAAAATGTGACTGTCTACCTTTTAAGTGGCAGGTACAGGCAACTTACATACATACGTTCGTTCATTCATTTATTCTGTTTGTTTTTTGAGAGAGTCTCGCTCTGTCACCCAGGCTGGAGTGCAGTGGTGCGATCATGGCTCACTGCAGCCTCCGCCTCCTGGGTTCAAGCGATCCTCAGCCTCCTGAGTAACTGGGACTACAGGTGTGTGCCACCACACTTCATTTTTGAGTTTGTAGAGATGGGGTCTCATTGTGTTGCCCAGGCTCATCTTGAACTCCTGGGCTCAAGTGATCCTCCTGCCTTGGCCTCCCAGAAGCTGCTTATATTTAATGTAATGATAGGTGTGGCTGGGGTTGAATCTGTCGTCTTGCTCTCTGTTTTCTTTTCCTTTTTGTTTTGGTGTCATCCCAAGAAAACAGAACTGTTGTCTGCCTGACTGGTCTGCTTGGAGAGAAGTGTTTGAGACAGGGTCTTGTTCTGTTGCCGAGGCTGGAGTGCAGTGGTGTGATCACAGCTCACTGTAGCATCGACCACCTGGGCTCAAGGGATCCTCCCACCTCAGCCTATAAGCTGGGACTACAGGCACACGCCTCCACAGCCGGCTGAATTTTTATTTTTTTTGTAGAGATGGGGTTTCGCCATGTTGCCCAGGCTGGTCTCAAACTCCTAGGCTCAATCAGTCTACCTGCCTCAGCCTCCCAAAGTGTTGGCATTACAGGCATGAGCTGCTGTGCCCAGCCCACAGCCTGATTATTTTAAGATTCATCCATGCCGTTGTGTATGTCGCAGTCTGTCCCTTCTCATTGCTGTGGGTTGTTCCGTTCTGTGGGTGTGTCATGGATTGTTTATACAGTCACCTGCTGATGGACATTGGGTGATTTCTAGTTGTGGGCAGTTAGAAGAAAAGCCACTATTAACATTTACATATGAGTCATAAATAGGGTTCAGTAATCTCTGTTCATTTTACCCACTGTTAAGTTTTTGTTTTTATTTTTATATTTTTTATGATGGAGTCTTGTTCTGTTGCCCAGGCTGGAGTGCAGTAGCGTGATCTCGGCTCACTGCAACCTCCACCTGCCTCCTGGGTTCAAGTGATTCTCCCACCTCAGCCTTCCCAGTAGCTGGGATTACAGGTACATGCCACCACGCCCGGCTAATTTTTGTATTTTTAGTAGAGACGGTGTTTCACCATGTTGTTCTCAAACTCCTGACCTCAGGTGATCCGTCCACCTTGGCCTCCCAAAGTGCTGGGATTACAGGCGTGAGCCACTGTGCCCGGCTGCTTTTATTATTTTAAATTCACACATAATAATTATACATACTTATGTAGAATTATGTGTGATATTTCCAGTCATGTGTAATGATCAAATAGGGCAATTAGCATAATATATCCATCACTCCAAGCATGTATCATTTCTTTGTGTTGGAGACATTCCGTATCTTCTCGCTATTGGAAAATTACAATAAATGGTTGTAAATTCAGTCACCTTATAGAGCACTGCACCTGTCCCTCTTGTCCACCGTCCTCGTGTGCCTGTTCCCCAACCTGTGGCTGCCCCCTCCCCAGAGAAGCCGATGCTTGCTGGAGCTTGGTCGGTGCTCTGGGTAAGGAGACGCTGGGGCTCATGCTGTGCTCAGGCCGCTCCCTGGTCATCCAGGCACTTCTCACCTGCCTTTCTCTTCCCTGACCACTTCCCCCCAGGACTGAAGCGGGTCACGGGCGGGTTTAACTCCAAGAACAGATGTGATGCCAGGACCTATTGCTACCTGCTGCCCACGTTTGCCTTTGCGCACAAGGACCGGGATGTGCAGGATGAGACCTACCGCCTGAGCGCTGAGACGCTGCAGCAGGTCAACAGGCTCCTGGCCTGCTACAAGGGAACGCACAACTTCCACAATTTCACCTCGCAGAAGGGGCCACAGGAGCCCAGTGCCCGCCGCTACATCCTGGAGATGTACTGCGAGGAACCCTTTGTGCGGGAGGGCCTGGAGTTTGCGGTGATCAGGGTGAAGGGCCAGAGCTTCATGATGCATCAGATCCGGAAGATGGTCGGCCTGGTGGTGGCCATCGTGAAGGGTTATGCCCCTGAATGCGTGCTGGAGCGCAGCTGGGGCACAGAGAAGGTGGACGTGCCCAAGGCGCCGGGACTTGGCCTGGTCCTGGAGAGGGTGCACTTTGAGAAGTACAACCAGCGCTTTGGCAACGATGGGCTGCATGAGCCGCTGGACTGGGTGCAGGAGGAGGGCAAGGTCGCAGCCTTCAAGGAGGAGCACATCTACCCCACTATCATTGGCACCGAGCGGGATGAACGCTCCATGGCCCAGTGGCTGAGCACCTTGCCCATCCACAACTTCAGTGCCACCACTCTCACGGCAGGTGGCACTGGCGCCAAGGTAGGAGTACAGGCCCACATTGTTCCCACTGTACAGAGGAGTGAGCTGAGGCACAGAGAAGTGTGTCACTTCCCCCAAGGCCACACAGCTGCTGCAGGAGCAGGGGCAGGTGGTCTTGAGATGTTCCCTGTCTGCCTGCCTGCGCGCGCCACCCACTTGCTTCCCCACCGGGTGCTTTTCGACCCTGGGAGGGCTGTCCCAGGGTCAGGCTTGCTGCCAGCACACCTACTATGGACCTGGCACGGAGCATAATCAGCGGCTAGACAGCTGCGGAATGTAGCTTAGAACCGGAACATACAGGATTGTAGGTGCAGAAGCTAAAAGCTAAGTGAATGAAAATGTCATTCTCAGTTCTTTGCTCTGGGGTGAGAGATGTCCCCAAAGCCCAAGTTTGTTCTTTCTTTCTTTTTTTTTTTTTTTGTTTGAGATGGAGTCTTGTTCTGTCACCCAGGCTGGAGTGCAGTGGTGCGATCTCGGCTCACTGCAAGCTCCGCCTCTCGGGTTCACGCCATTCTCCTGCCTCAGCCTCCCGAGTAGCTGGGACTACAGGCGCCTGCCACCACGCCCAGCTAAGTTTTTGTATTTTTAGTAGAGACGGGGTTTCACCGTGTTAGCCAGGATGCTCTCGATCTCCCGACCTTGTGATCCACCCGCCTCGGCCTCCCAAAGTGCTGGGACTACAGGCGTGAGCTGCCACGCCCAGCCTCCCAAAGTGCTGGGATGACAGGCGTGAGCCACCGCACCCGGCCAGCCCGAGTTCTTTCATGGTGGTCCAGTGAGGGTTCAAAGGGCGACATTCTCAGGCAGGGCTCAGGGAGATTCTTCCTGTCATCTAGATATCTGTGAAAAGAGAGTCCTTCCTGCATAGCTGGGTGGCATATCCGACCGTGTGCAGGCCCCAGGGAAGTAAGGTGGGCAGGCGAGGGGCCAGGCACCTGGCGAGCCGTCCTATAGATGGGGCGATGAGAGGCCCCCAGCCCAGGGACGGCAGGGAGTGGGGGGCCAGCGGTGACCAGGAGTCCTCGTTTCATCTGAAGGGGGTACTCGTGGCTGAGTGGCAGCTGGTGGTGGCCATGTTGGAATGTGACAGTGACCGCATGCTTAAATGTTGTCAAGGGAAACCAGCGTTGCATACTGGTATGGGAAATCTTCCCCTTTTTAAGTGCTGGTAGTTAATTTTTCCCAAGCCCGGTGCAGGCTAAATACAACAGAGGTGCTGATTTGGCCTGGGCCAGATTGGACTGCTGTGGACTCCACTGATGAGAGGCATATATACTTCCGAGGCACCTGCATTTGTTGAGTTTCCAAATGGCCCCATTTTATTTTCCCCTGTGGTCAGTGTGACCTGTGAGGATGTGAAGGAGCCCCACAAAGGCCCCTCTAGTGTCCCCAGCCCTTGGCTTTCCCTGCGCAGGTTCCTGACCTGGTTAAGAGAATGACCGAGAACAAACACCAGCCTCTGCTCCTGATGAGGGAGTGCTGGGGGCAGGGCTCCTGTGCCAAGCCTGTCATGGGTCCCTGCGGGCATTCAGGAACAGTGGAGAGAGTGCTTGCCTCTCATTCTCCATGTGGTCTTCTTCTGCAGGTGCCCAGTCCCCTGGAAGGCAGCGAAGGGGACGGAGACACTGACTGAGGCGATGGGAGCTGCCCACCAGAGTGCCTCTGAGCAGCTCACAGTGTGTGCCCAGGTGTGCCACCCCTGTGGGCAGCAAGAAGCTGGGATCGCTGCAGCCATGTTTTCCCGGCCATGGCTTCTCAGGCCTGCCTGGCAGATGTGGCCTGGCGTTGTAACCTCAGGACCCTTTCCTTGTAGGAACAGCCTTTATCGAATCTGTTTTCAGCTCTTGCATTGCATAGATGAACCTCAGCATGTAAAGAACTATTTTTTTAAAGAAGTGATTTTCTTATTAAACAAGTACAAATTTTGCTTAGTCAATCCTTGGTTTGCCTTTTTCTTAGTCTTTTTTAACATTTTTTTCGTCCACAGAGATGAGCAGAGCATGCTGTCCTGTTGAGAACAGATAACGGCTGAACAAAAGAGGCAGGCCCAGGAGGTGGCTCAGCCTGTAATCCCAGCACTTGGGAGGCTGAGGTGGGCAGATCGCTTGAGTACAGGAGTTCCAGACCAGCCTGGGTAAAATGGTGAAACTGCGTCTCTGCAAAAGATTAGCTGGGCATGGCAGCATGCCCTGTAGTTCAGCTGCTCAGGAGGCTGAGGTGGGAGGATTGCCTGAGTCTGGAGAAGTCGAGGCTGCCCTGATCGCCACTGCACTCAAAAAAAAAAAACACAAAACAACAACAAAAAAAACTGGCCAGGCGCGGTGGCTCATGCCTGTAATCCCAACACTTCGGGAGGCCAAGGCAGGCGGATCACTTGAGGTTGGGAGTTTGAGACCAGCCTGACCAGCATGGAGAAACCCCGTCTCTACTAAAAATACAAAAATTAGCTGGACGTGATGGTGGGCGCCTGTAATCCCAGCTACTCGTGAGGCTGAGGCAGGAGAATCGCTTGAACCTGGGAGGTGGAGATTGCAGTGAACTAAGATCGCGCCACTGCACTCCAGCCTGGGTGAGAGAGCCAAACTCCGTCAAAAAAAACAAAAAACAAAAAAAAAACGGCTTCCTGCACTCTACAGGGTGGGGCCGAGGCAGGGCTGTGGAGGGCACTGAAGCAGGGGCCCCGCTGACCCGCCGCATCCCCGAGAGGGGTGGCAGCCCCGGGCTCCTCTTCCTAGACAGCCCCGTGCATGCAGCCTTTGCCCTGGTTGTAGGTCGGTACTCGCCTCAGCACTGTCCCGGTGCCAGGCCGGTGGGGGCTGGGGCAGAGGGCAGAAGGAAAGGGCGCATCGCGGAACAGGCCCTTAGTGGAGCTTACTGGAAGACCCCACCAGCAGCTGCTGCACGTCATTGGTCACAGGTGCATCCAGCGGCCATTCGTAGCTGCAAGGGAGGCTGGGGAAGACTGCTTTTGAAGTGGCGCTTAGCGTGGAACAAAACACATTGCGTTAGCCAGGAGCAGGGGATCCTTGGCCGGCGGGCTGCCAGGAGCCCAGGGAGGGGCTCAGCGGTGGAAGTGCTGTGCATACGCGCGGCCTCCCAGCCTGCAGCCCATGGGCGCACATGACCAATGCACGAGCGCCTGATGCCCCAGCGGTGCACACAACTAATGCGCATGCGCCTGACGTGCCAACAACGCACGTGACTAATGCGCAGGCGCCTGTCGCCCCGGCAGTGCGTGAGTGACACACATGCACGTGTCCATGACGCGGTGGCCACCACGTGTGAGAAGTGGGGCAGGACAGGTGGGATTGGGAGATGCTTCAGGCAGTGTGCTCCCAGGGCGTGGGGTGCCCAAGAGAGGGGACCCGGTTTTAGGGATTTTGGCCAGAGGAGCAGTGGGGCTCACCGCTTCGGGAGCCAGCGAGTGGAGGTGTGAGGCCCACTGGGCTTTGGGTTTGAGGGATGGATGAGCTGGGCCATTAACTGGAACGGGGGACAGGGAAAGGAATGGGTTTGGAGAACAAGCAGGAGCTTGGTTCTAAGCATGTTAATTTTACCTGGGATAGACAGGACTTTATTTTTTATTTTTATTTTTTTTGAGACGGAGTCTCGCTCTGTTGCCCAGACTGGATCTCGGCGCGATCTCGGCTCACTGCAACCTGCGCCTCCCGGGCTCAAGCGATTCTCCTGCCTCAGCCTCCAGAGTAGCTGGGATTACAGGTACCCGTCACCACGCCCGGCTGATTTTTGTATTTTTGGTAGAGACGGGGTTTCACCATGTTGGCCAGGCTGGTCTGGAACTCCTAAGCTCAGGTGATCCACCCGCCTTGGCCTCCCAAAGTGCTGGGATTACAGGCGTGAGCCACCATGCCCGGCCTGGGTGACCCATTTAAATCACCTTTGATGATCCTGGGGTATGTTACATTTTAAAATAATATGTATATATGGAAGGAAATAAAGTATAAAAAAGGGAAGTTGCCTTTCATTCTCTAATTCCCAGTATCCCTGTCCAGAGGCCACTGCTCTCACTAGTGCCCTGTGGCTTCTTCTGGAGAGTTCCGTGTATATATAAACATGCGTGAGCCTTTGCAAGGATGGTAATGCATCTTCAGCAAACACGGGATAATGTTTTCACTGCTCTGTGGTAGCCAAAAGGTTTCTTTTAATTTTTCTCTTTTTCTATTTTGAGACAAGTTCTTGTCGCCCAGGCTGGAGTGCAGTGGTGCAATCATAGCTCAGTACAGCCTTCAGCTCCTGGGATCAAGCTATCCTCTGGCGTCCCAAGCAACTGGGACTATAGGCGCACCACCATGCCAGGCTAATTAAAAAAAAAAAAAATTGGCCAGATGCGGTGGCTCACGCCTGTAATCCCAGCACTTTGGGAGGCCGAGGTGGGCGGATCATGAGGTCAGGAGATTGAGACCATCCTGGCTAACACAGTGAAACCCCGTCTCTACTAAAAATACAAAAAATTAGCTGGGCGTGGTGACACACGCCTGTAATCCCAGCTACTTGGGAGGCCGAGGCAGGAGAATCGCTTGAACCTAGGAGGTGGATGTTGCAGTGAGCCGAGATTGTGCCACTGCACTCCAGTCTGGGCGACAGAGCGAGACTCTGTCTCAGAGACAGGATCTTGCTATGTTGCACAGGTGGTCTCAAACTCCTGGCCTCAAGTGATCCTCCTGCCTCAGCTTTTCAGTGTGCTGGGATTGTAGGTGTGAACCACTGTACCTGGCCCAAAGATTTCTTAAGATGCAAAAAGTGAAAGATAAAAGTGATAAATTGATTTTCACCAAAATTAATAGCTTCTCATTGGAACAGCCAGTCTGAAAAATTTGCGGAACCCATCATTTCACTTACTTGGACTCAGTATTTCATGCCTGAGGATGAAGCAGGAAGTCCTAAGGTGGGGAGTTGCAGTATGGTTTTCTCAGTGTGAGTGAGGATGGAAACCGTTGTGTCATGGTGCTCCGTGTTGCCACTGGACAGCACCACCTGTTACTTGTGTCCTGAATCCTGCACTGATGGCTGAGTCAACACCTCACACCACCAACTCCTCTCCTCTCTTCTCCTTCAGCCGCTTCATCCTAGCTGCCCCTGCCCGGATTCCATAGTCCACCACTTCCAGGATTCTGTGCCTCCTTGAGACAGTGCCTTGGCATGAAAGCCCCTAGCCGTGGTTTTACCCAACTGCTGGCCTTGTTTTTTTTTTTTTTTTTGTAGTGGTACCCTGTCGCCCAGGCTGGAGTACAGTGTTGCGATCTCAGCTCACCGCAACCTCCAGCTCCTGGGCTCAAGTGATTCTTGTGGCTCAGCCTCCCGAGTAGCTGGGACTACAGGCACCACTATGACCAGCTAATTTTTGTATTTTTAGTAGACCCTGGGTTTCACCATGTTGGCCAGGCTGGTCTTGAACTCCTGAACTCAAATGATTTGCCCACCTCTGCCTTCCAAAGTATTGGGATTACAGGCGTTAGCCACTGCGCCCAACCAACTGCCAGCCTTCTGATGCTCGTTTTTGACGATGAGGGAGAATGTGATTGGTGCTGTGCTCTGTGTCCACCGTCACCGCCATTTCAACAGTCACTTGGAGTTTCTACTGGCAGCCAGTCCCAAGACACTTCTCTAAGTCAGTGTCTTCTCACCAGCATATCCGATTGCCTCTTCTCCTCACCCCAGTGACCACTGTCTTATGCTCTCAGCAGGTGGGTCACTCCCACTCCATGAGAGAACGGGGGCCAGGAAATGCCACTCCCCATCCTCCTGAATCCCACCCCAGGCTTGCACTTCCTGCTTTGCAGTGGAAGAGGTCTCCCTCTCTAGTGCCGGTGCCCTCTATGGTTTCCCTGTCATCTTTCTCCTGCCTTCTCAGACCTTGCACTTTGACTCTGTCTTTTCTCGTACCGTCAGCACGTCTACTGCCTCACGGCACTTCAACATGCAAAATCACTCCCCTCTGTTATCCACCTAGTCTTATCCCCTTCCAACCTTCCCTCTGTCTCTTCCCTTTTATAGCCAAATTGTTTTCTCTTTAAAAATTTCAGTTTATTTATTTTTTATTTTTTGTAGAGGTGAGGTCTCACTATGTTGCACAGGCTGGCCTTGAACTCTTGTGTTCAAGTGATCCTCTTGTCTCAGCCTCTGAAAGTGCTGGGATTACAGGTAAGAGACACTGTGCCCAGCCAAAAATTTTCAGTGTGTTTAAAGTTAAGCATTCATCACTTTACCTCACAGCCCACATTTCTTTTTTAAAAAATAAATTCAGACATAATTCACATACATACCATAACATTCATCCTTTTAAAGTATATCATTCAGTGACTTTCGTAAATTTATAAAGCTGTGTAACCATCAACACTATCTCATTTCACAACATTTTTATCAACCCAAAAAGGAAACCCCACGTTCATTTGCAGTCACTGCCTATCCTCTCCCCACAGTCCCTGACAACCACTAATTTACTTTCTTTTTCTTTTCTTTTCTTTCTTTTTTTTTCTTTTTGAGATGGAGTCTTGCTTTGTTGCCCTGGCTGGAGTGACAGAGTCTCACTCAGGCTGGAGTGCCGTGGCATGATCACAGCTTCCTACACCCTCAGCCTCCCTGGGCTCAAGTGATTCTCCCTCAGTCTCCTGAGTAGCTGGGACTACAGGTGTATGCCACCATGACTGACTTAAATTTTTTGTAGAGATGGGGTCTGTCTATGTTGCCCAGGCTAGTCTTGAACTCCTGGGCTCAAGGGATACACCTGCCTCAGCCTCCCAAAGTGCTAGGATTACATGCAACAGCCACCGTGCCTGCCCTTTTAATTGTTGTGTTGTAAATCATTTACTTTGGACACGAGTTCCATGTCAGACATATGGACTTAAAGTAATTTCTCCTGTTCTGTGGATTATCTTTTTTAAACGGTGTCATTTGCAGCACAAACGTTTTAAATTGTGATGATGTCCAATGTATCTGTGTTTGTTAGTTACGTTTTCAGTGTCATATCTAAGAAACCATTTCCTAACCCAGAACCCCGAAGATTCACGCCTATGTCTTTATCTGGAGACAGAGTCTCATTCTGTTGCCCAGGCTGGAGTGCAGTGGCACGATCTCGGCTCGCTGCAACCTCCGCCTCCCGTGTTCAAGCGATTCTCCTGCCTCAGCCTCTGGAGTAACTGGGATTACAGGCGCCTGCCACCACGCCCACCTAATTTTTTGTATTTTTAATAGAGACAGGGTTTCACTATGTTGGCCAGGCTGTTCTGGAACTCCTGATCTCAAATGATCCTCCCGCCTCGGCCTCCCAAAGTGCTGGGATTATAGACGTGAGCCACGTCTGTGTCTTTTAATAGAGTTTTGTCGTTTTTGGCCGGGCGTGGTGGCTCACACTTGTAATCCCAGCACTTTGGGAGGCCGAGGTGTGCGGATCACTTGAGGTCCGGCGTTCCAGACCAGCCTGGCCAACTTGGTGAAATCCCACCCCCCTACTAAAAATACAAAAAATTAACCAGGCGTGGTGGCGCGAGTCTGTGGTCCCACCCACTCGGGAGACTGAGGCAGGAGGATCACTGGAGTCCAGGAGTTTGAGGCCAGCCTGGGCCACACAGGGTTTGGGTCTTGCATGTGAGCCTGGTCTGTTTGGTGAATCTGCAGAGTGTGAGAGCTGGCGGCCCACTTCTGTTCCACGTGGGCGCATTTCCCGAACTGCGCGTGGAAAAGCCGGGCTGCCGCGACTCCGTCAGTCTCGGCCCCGCCCCCGCCTTCCTCAGTCTCGGCCCCACCCCGCCTCCGTCTGTCTCGGACCGGCCCCGCCTCCGTCTGTCTCGGACCGGCCCCGCCTCCGTCTGTCTGGGACCGGCCCCGCTGCGTCCGTCTTGGCGTTGGGTTCGGCCTCGCCCCCACCCACCCCTCAGAGTCTCGCGGCGCCCCAGTCCTCCGGCGCCCTCGACCTCCAGCGCCCTCGCGCGGTCAGAGCGGCGCCGCGGAAGCGCAGCTACGGGCACGCCGACGCGCGGCCCTTCCGGCTCGCCGTAGCAGCCGCGCCGCCGCTTCCTCCCGCCGGGGCCCCGGATGCACTGAGCGGCTGCGGCGCCGCTTCCATCCTCCCGCCCTTCTGACGCGGCCGGAGCGCAGTCCTGAGGCCCAGGGTAAGTGAGGGCGGAGGCTCGGGACGGGCGCGGGAGGCTCTCCGGACAGCAGCGTCCAGGGCCCGGGGTCGCGTAGCTGCAGCCGCGGGCGTACAGGGCCCGCTCGCCGGCCGGCCTCGGGCGTCGCGTGGGGACCAGGCCGTGGCGGCTGTCGTGAGCGACCCCGGGCGGGCGACCGGGCTGAGGGCTCACGGGCCCGGGTCTTTCGAGTCGTAGCGCCCGTCGCCCGCAGGTCGCGCGATCCGCGCCCGTTTCTCGTGGCCCCCCGGGCTCCTGGGCTGGGGGCGTGGCCGAGGGCAGCTCGGCGCGGCGGCGTTGCGGGAACCGGGGGACTCCGGCCTGCGCCTCCTGGTTCTCGGGGCTGAGGGGGTGGCTGTTGCTGCTGGTGCGTGCGTGGGCTTCCCTCGCGGTCACGGACGCGACGCTAAGATGCGGGGATGGGACGTCCAGACCGCTTTCCTGAGGCGCGACGGGGCGAATTCACTCAGAACTTAAGGACCCCGCGTCCCGGGCGTCCCGGAACGCGCCGCCACAGGGGTTACAGTGCGGTCCGAATCCGCTCCTTGTCGGCGTAGACCTGCCCCGTCCTCCACGGCGGAGCCTTAGTAATTGCCGCTCCCTCCGCCGGGAGCGCCTCCCCTCACACACCTGCGGCCCACCGGCTTCTGCTCAGCTGTCGCCGTGTCAGTGACGGAAAAGTAACGCATCCCAGTGCTTTATTAGTAGTTGTTTTCTGAGACGGGATCTCGCTCTGTTGCCCAGGTTGGCGTGTAGTGGCGCGATGACGGCTCACTAGAGCCTCGACCTCCCGAGTGATTGGGACCACAGGCTTGGGCCACCATGCCCGGGTAACTTTTTATTTTGTTTTGTTATTTTCTTTTGAGAAGGAGTCTCCCTCTGTCACCCAGGCTGGAGTGCAGTGGCATGATCTCGGCTTACTGCAACCTCCACCTCCCGGGTTCAAGCGATTCTCCTGCCTCAGCCTCCCGAGTAGCTGCGACTACAGGCGCCCGCCACCACGCCTGGCTTTTTTTTTTTTTTTTTTTTTTTTTTTTTTGGTATTTTTAGTAGAGACGGGATTTCATCATGTTGGTCCGGCTGGTCTGGAACTCCTGGCCTCGTGATCCGCCCCCTTGGCCTCCCAAAGTGCTGGAACTGAAGGCATGAATCACCGCGCCTGGCCAGTTTTTTGTGTGTTTTAGTAGAGACGGGGGTTTCACTGTGTTGCCTAGGCTGGTCTCGAACTCCTGAGCTCAGGCAATCCGCCCACCTCGCCCTCGCAAAGTGTTAGGATTACAGGCATGAGCCACCACGCCCGGCCAATTTTTTATTATTTGAGTTGGGGTCTTGCTGTGTTGCTCAGGCTGGTCTCGAACTCCTGAGCTCAAACAATCCTACTGCCTTGGCCTCCGAGTGCTGGGACTGTAAGCGTGAGGCATCGCGCCGGGACACGTGGAAGTGTTAATAGGGCTTCTCTCTGGGTTCGTGGATAAGTTGTATTCTTTTTTAGTTATTTGTGTTCTGTCATTTTTTTTTTTAGCAGAATATGTGCAATAAAATAATTTCTGTAATTATTCTTTTTATTGTTTTTTTTTAGATAGAGTCTCACTCTGTCTCCCAGGCTGGAGTGCAGTGGCGCGATCTCGGCTCACTGCAACCTCTGCCTGCCAGACTCAAGTGATTCTCCTGCCTCAGCCTCCCGAGTAGCTGGGATTACAGGTGCCTGCCATAATGCCCAGCTAATTTTTTTGTATTGTTTGTTTTAAGACGGAGTTTTGTTCTTGTTGCCCAGGCTGGAGTGCAATGGCATGATCTCGGCTCACTGCAACCTCCGCCTCCCAGGTTCAAGTGATTCTCTTGCCTCAGCCTCCCAAGTAGCTGGGATTACAGGTGCCTGCCACCACACCTGCCTAATTTTTTTTTTTTATTTTTAATTTTTAGTAGAGAGGGGGTTTCCACATGTTGGCCAGGCTGGTCTTGAACTCCTGACCCCAGGTGATCTGCCCGCCTCGGCCTCCCCTTTGCTGGGATTACAGGCATGGTGAGCCACTGCACCTGGCCTTTTTTTTTTGTATTTTTAGTAGAAAAATGGGGTTTCACCCCCCATCTCTACTAAAAATACAAAAAATTAACTGGGTGTGGTGGTGGGCGCCTGTAGTCCCAGCTACTCGGGAGGCTGAAGCAGGAGAATGGGGTGAACCCGGGAGGCGGAGCTTGCAGTGAGCCGGGATTGCGCCACTGCACTCCAGCCTGGGCAAGAGCGAGACTCCGTCTCAAAAAAAAAAAGAAAGAAAAAGAAATGGGGTTTCACCATGTTGGCCAGGCTGGTCAGTGATCCACCCACTTCGGCCTCCCAAAGTGCTGGGATTACAGGTGTGAGCCACCGCTCCCAGCCCCAATAGTTTGTTTTTGTTTTTGTTTTGGAGACGGTCTCGCTCTGTCAACCAGGCTGGAGTGCAGTGGCATGATCATAGCTTACTGCAGCTGTGGCTTCTTGAGCTCAAGCGATCTCCTGCCTTATCCTCCCAGGTAACTGGGACTATAGGTGTGTGGCACCACGCCCTGCTAATTTTTGATTTTTTGTAGAAACAGTATCTCACTGTGTTGCCCAGACTTGTCTTGAATTCTTGGACTCAAGACGTCCTCTGGTCTCAGTCTCCCACTGTGTTGGGATTACAGGTTTGAGACACTGTTCCCAGCCTGTTTCTTTTTATTGTCTAGGAGTACTCCTTGGTGTGAATGTACCGGTTTGTCTGTTCGCCCGCTGATGGACATTTGGATTGTTTCCAGTTCTTTGTTTTCCATCTTTTTTTTTAATAAGGGTAACACATGAACAGTTCATATTGAAAGATATCCAAACAACACAGAAGTACATAGAGCTCATTAAGAGTTCCTTTGCCCTTTTCTCCCCATTCATCACCTCCCCACAGCTACCAAATTTGGGATTCATTTTTCTGGGTTTCTTTCCATACATCAGAACATGCATTCTCAGTGAGGGCGATATCTCCAACAAGGGAGTGAAAATTAGTTATTGGAAGAATGGTGAAAAAACTTAGGCATTACGGTGTTTTGTGGCCTCCCAAAGATCCCAGTACCTGAACAGATGTACAGTGTGGTATATCTGTGTACAGCTGTGGTATTAAAATTACATGGGGAGGCAATTAGGAGAAAAACTTATACAAATGTTCCTTAGCGGGGCCATGGAAAAATAAAGATCAAGAAACAACAGTAGAATGATGGATTGGGGATTTATAACCTTATTATTTGGTGTTTGATGAAGCACTTCTTCAGTTTTTCTTGAACTTCTCTCACAAGCTGAAATAGATCCCACCTGTTCTAGTATAGGGGCTTTGGTTCATAAGGTTAAGGACCCACTACTGCCTCCATGGTTTAAAATCCTTGGAATTGTAGCCTGTTAAGTGGAAGGGACATTGGAGACATTGAGGGGAGGCTTTCCTGTTGATCCATCATTACAGCACCCTGACAGGTCAGTTCTCTGTAGTAACATACAGTGTGATAAGCCCTAGACAATTTTAAAATTCAGTTTAGCCCACTTGGTATCATTCGGAATTTATATATTTCAGGAACTAGTATGGTACTTTTGTAATGTGCGCTTTGGTGGGAGAATAATGAAGGTTTTGTTAGCATATAGATCTTGGGTTAGTAGCTTTTAATTTGTTACATGACATCTAGTCTTACCATCTTATATTGAAAGTATTTTTTGTAACATTTATTATGAAAAATTTCAAAGATACACAAAGATTGAAAGAATTTTGTGGTTGGCTGGGCGGGGTGGCTCACGCCTGTAATCCAAGCACTTTGGGAGGCTGAGGCAGGTGGATCATATGAGATCAGGAGTTTGAGACCAGCCTGGCCAACATGGTGAAACTCCGTCTGTTCTAAAAATACAAAAATTAGCTGGTTGTGGTGGCTCACACCTGTAGTCCCAGCTACTCGGGAGGCTGAGGCATGAGAATTGCTCGAGCCCAGGAGACAGAGGTTGCAGTGAGCTGAGATTGCGCCACAGCACTCGAGTTTAGGTGACGGAGTGAGACTCTGTCTTAAAAAAAAAAAAAAAAAAGAAAGAAAATTTTACGGTGAATACTAGTATACCTGCCACTTAGTTTCCATTAAACATTTTACCATACTTGCTTCATCATACCTGTTTATCCATTTTGTCTTAAAATTAAAAAAAAAAAACACATTTCAAAATGTATGTGTGTCAGCATCTCTGTAGAGAGTTGAATTAAAATTAGGGGCCAGGCCAAGTGTGGTGGCTCATGCCTGTAATCCCAGCACTTTGGGAGATCAAGGCAGGAGAATTGTTTGAGCCCCAGTAGTTCGAGACCAGCCTGGGGAACATGTTGAAACCCTGTCTGTACAAAAAAAATACAAAAATTTGGCTGGGCGCAGTGGCTTGTGCCTGTAATCCCAGCACTTTGGGAGGTTGAAACAGGTGGATCACTTGAGGTTAGGAGTTGGAGACCAGTCTGGCCAAAATAGTGAAACCCTGTCTCTATTAAAAATACAAAAATTGGCTGGGCGTGGTGGTGCACGCCTGTAATCCCAGCTACTCAGGAGGCTGAGGCAGGAGAATCGCTTGAACCCGGGAGGCGGAGGGTGCAGTGAGCCGAAATCACGCCACTGCACTCCAGCCTGGATGATAGAGTGAGACTCTGTCTCAAAAAAGAAAAAAAAAAAAAAAAAAAATGGGCGTGGTGGTGTGTGCCTATAATCCCAGCTACTTGGGAGGCTGAGGTGGGAGGATTGCTTGTGGCCAGGAGTTTAAGACTAGCATGGGCAACATGGTGAAACCTCGTCTGTACAAAAAATACAAAAATTAGCTGGCTGTGGTGGCATGCATTTGTAAGTCCCAGCTACTCAGGAGGCTAAAGTGGGAGGTTTGCTTGAGCCTGGAAGGCAGAGGTTACGGTGGGCCAGGATTGTGCCACTATACTGCAGCCTGGGTGACAGAGTGAGACCTTGTGTCAAAAAAAGAGAAAAAATTAGGAGTTAAAATTGAGTTAAAATTAGAAACATAGTCTTTAAAAATTTTTAAAGTTGTTTAGCCATCGTTGGTAGCTTTGCTATCCATTAGGATACCTGTACCATGTTTTTGAGAAGTGTTATTTTAAATAAACAGTTTCTTTGCATTATAGTTGATTGTCTTTGTTTCTCTAATGTGGCTATAACGTCACTGAGGTCAGAAACCATTTAATAAAATTGAAGTATAATTTACATATGGTGAAAGTTTATGCTTTTTTTTTTTTTGAGACGGAGTTCCGTTCTTGTTGCCCAAGCTGGAGTGCAATGGCGTGATCTTGGCTTACTGCAACCTCCGCCTCCTGGGTTCAAGCAATTCTCTTGCCTCAGCCTCCCGAGTAGCTGGGATTACAGGTGTGCACCACCATGCCCGGCTAATTTTGTATTATTGGTAGGGATGGGGTTTCTCCACGTTGGTCAGGCTGGTCTTGAACTCCTGACCTCAGGTGATCCCCCTGCCTTGGCCTCCCAAAGTGTTGGGATTACAGGCGTGAGCCAGCGCGCTCATCCAAGTTTATGCTTTTTAGTGTATGGTTGAATTTTTTTTCTTAGTCCATTTAATGTTGCTATCTGTGTACTTTTTGTTTTTTTGAGACAGAATCTCGCTCTGTTGCCCAGGCTGGAGTGTAGTGGTGCGATCTTGGCTCATTGCAACCTCCACCTCCCAGGTTCAAGGGATTCTCCTTCCTCAGCCTCCCGAGTAGCTGTGATTACAGGAACGTGCCACCATGCCCAGCTAATTTTTGTATTTTTAGTAGAGACGGGGGTTTCACCATGTTGGCCAGGCTGTTCTCAAACTCCTGACCTCAGGTGATCCACCCGCCTCGGCCTCCCAAAGTGCTGGGATTACAGGCATGAGTCACTGCACCCAGCCAATCTGTGTACTTTTGAGAGACACATTCCATCTTGTAACCATTATCACAAATCAAGCTGTAGCTACAGTTCTTTACTTCCCCATTTCCTCATGCCTCTCTCTAGTCAGCTCCATCTCCGCCTTCAGCCCCTGTCAGGTTCTGTTCTAGTCTCTGTCCCCACCATTTTCCTTGTCCGGAATGTCATGCCAGTGACCCACACAGCCCTTGGCCTCTGTTACTTGGCATCTTGCTCCTGAGACTCAACTGTGTTGTGGGTATGTCAGTGGTTTGTTCCTTGGTGTTGCTGGGTTGTGTCTGCTGTATGGCGTATCACGGTTTGATGTGTCTGCTCATCAGGGGAAGGTCAGTTTTAATATTCTGATACGTTTCAGTGGGTCTTTTTCTGTATGTTTAACTTAGTGATTGTGTTATGCAATTGGTAACCTGCTTTTTTCACTTAATGTATCTGGAAATTTTGGTTTTATTACATATTTTCCATCTAGAACTTCAACATTGGAAATTTCTGATTATGCTTTTTATTTTTTTTGTTATTCTACAGTGAGTATTGTTTATGTACAATTTTTTAGGTTGGTAGGTTAATTTCCTTCGGATAGATTTCTAGAAGTAGGGTTACTAGGCCAAAGGTTTTGGGGTCAGATGGGTTCATTCCACTTTCCTACTGCTGTATGCAGTCTCTCCTACAGGGCGTTTTTTTGGTTCTGAACCCATTTGAAATCTTTTCTACATCTTCCCAAATTGCTTCTGTAATTCCTTTTAGCAGGATTAGTGGAGTGCCAGTTGTCTGATTTAATGTCTTGGCTAAGTGGGTCTAGGGAAATATTTATTTTAGTCTGTATTCCTCTTTTTGGTAGCAAGGTTGGTCGTTTTCCTTTAAGCTGGTTAAGTACATGCTTTTCTCCTTTTGTGAACTGTCTTTTTTTGTCCTCTTTTTTTTTTTTTTTAGGAGTCTCACTCCTTTGCCCAGGCTGGAGTGCAGTGGCGAGCTCTTGGCTCACTGCAACCTCCACCTCCTGGGTTCAAGCAATTCTCCTGCCTCAGCCTCCCAAGTAGCTGGGATTACAGGCATGTGCCACCACACCCGGCTAATTTTTTGTATTTAATAGAGACAGGGTTTCACCATATTGGTCAGGCTGGTCTCGAAGTCCTGACCTCAGGTGATCCACACACCTCAGCCTCCCAAAGTCCTGGGATTACAGGCATGAGCCACCACGCCCGGCCTCTTTTTGTCTTTAATTAATTTTTCTACTGGGACTTTAATGTTTTTCTTACCGATTTGTATGAGTGCTTTTTATGGTATTGGTAATAGCTTTTTGTCGTACCTACTTCAAATATTCTTTCCAAGATAATTTGGTTTTAGATTTTGATGATTTACTTTTTGAGTTTTAAACATTTAAAAATTATCTTCAAATCTTTCTATTTTTTCAGTTACAACTTTATTATTTTTAAGGTTAGGAAATTGAATTTCCTTCAGAGATTTAGTAAATATTCACTTTTATGTTCGGTTTTTTAATGTTTTGGTTTTTTTTTTTCCTATCACCTACCAGAAGGAACGTTTTGATTTTTCTTTCCTTCTTTCTTTTTTTTTTTTTTTACATTAATGTAAAACTTGGAAAGTTCGCTTATACAAATGCTTTATTTATTTATTTATTTATTTGCTTGTTTGAGACAGTTTTGGTTTTGTTGCCCAGGCTGGAGTGCAATGGCTCAGTCTCGGCTCACTGCAACCTCCGCCTCTCGGGTTCAAGCGATTCTTCTGCCTCAGCCTCTGAAGTAGCTGGGATTACAGGCGTGTGCTACCACGCCCAGCTAATTTTTGTATTTTTAGTAGAAATGGGGTTTCACCATGTTGGTTAGGCTGGTGTTGAACTCCTGACCTCCAGTGATCCGCCTGCCTTGGCCTCCCAAAGTGCTGGGATTTCAGGCATGAGCCACCAGGCCCCGCCACTTAATTTATTTTGATGTATGGTTTGTGCTGAGAGTTTAAGTTGAATTTTCTCAATGCATTAATTTGTTTTTATAACATAACTTTAAAATTCCTAACCCTTACCTTTCCTCTGGTTTTCTGAATTACTATATGTGAGAGAGTTTCTTTCTAGCTCTCATTTTCTCTTACTGACTCCTTTGACACTCTGGAAATGTATTGGAAGGAAATAATCCCGAATATACTCTACCTATGTTAATTTAGCTTTTGTGCCAGTTTCACACTAATCTTCTATCATAATGCTTGTTTAGTAAGATCAGGAACAGAAGCTTGTTTTGAAAGTAATAAGCATTGTTAACTGCCCCCATCTGGAGCTCCTGTCCCCTGCACCCACTCTGATGGGCTCTCTGCCGGGCGGTGGGAGGGGCATGCTCTTGGGTGTCTCTGTGGCCTTGCTCTTCCCTTGAGATCTGTTTGTTGCAGCCTGCGTGCTGTCTTCTCACTCCATCTTCAGAAACTAACCATCTGATCAAAGCATGCCTTTCTGCTGCTAGTTTAAATATGCACTTTTTAAATGTTTGTTAGGAATATACTTGTGTATTTATAAATTCTGTAGTTTTTGATTTCATATATACATGTATTTCAGCCAGGTACCCGAGACTTAGAAGAGCCTTATACGTTTTGTAACTTCTTTTTTTTGAGATGGAATCTTGTTCTTCATTGCAGCATCGATTTCCTGGGCTCAAGCGGTCTCCTCCTTCGGCCTCCTGAGTAGCTGAGACTAAGGCTGCTACATTGCCACCATGGCTGGCTAATTTTTGTATTTTTCTTGTAGAGATGGGGTCTCACTATGTTGCCTAGGCTGGTCTTGTACACCTGACCTCAAGTGATCCTCCTGCCTCAGCCTCCCCAGGTGCTGGCATTACAGGTGTGAGCCACCATGCCTGGCCATTTTTTATCTTCTGTAGATTCATGGTTTTTAAAAATCCATTGTCCATTTTCTCATAGAGATAAGCAGTGATGTCCTTGCGATGAACAAGGGGTCTTGTTTGTCTTGGAGTAAACAAGAAGAAGCTCTCTGATAGCTGTCCAGCCAGGGTTGAGGTAAAGGCACCTCAAGAAGACAGAGGCAGCTGGGTATGTCCAGCAGGACTGGAGAAGTCTGAATGGTGGCACCCAGGTCAAGCTGGCTTCTGTGGTAGGCC
Source organism: Pongo pygmaeus (assembly GCF_028885625.2). Lineage (NCBI taxonomy): Eukaryota > Metazoa > Chordata > Mammalia > Primates > Hominidae > Pongo > Pongo pygmaeus. Next base: position 130,846,239 of record NC_072383.2, read on the forward strand.
TAAGTGTGAATTGGAACGTTGCAGAGTGGTGTGGCTTCTCACCCACTGGCTCAGTGCTGAACTATGCCACCAAGAGTCCATCTGCTTCCCTTGAAAACTTGAATGAGATTTTTGCTCCTTTATGACAGAAATTATCTATTAAATAGATCCAAGCAGCAGCCGCCCCCTTGATGTGGGACAGTGTCCCACCTCTCCTCTTGGAACACTGGCACTGAGTTGGGTGCCAGGTGCCACTCACCATTGCATTTGCACCCTTGCTTCTCTTAGGGGAGAAAGAGCGACCACAGTGGGGAACAGATGGGGCTGCAGTGGTGGGGCTCACTGCCTATCTTTAGTCCTCCTTTCCCCTGTAGATACTGGAGTCTGTAGCCCAGGTCTGACCCTGTCTCACCCCAGGATTACCCTTGTCTGCTCCATCCTCTGCTTCATCCTGTCCTGAAAGCTGACTTTCCTCAGTGGCCCCTTCTGCTCCTCCACTGCTGTTTCTCGTCCACTTGTGCTCAACAGCGTTTGGGTTACAGCTCCTTTGAGATTGTGGTACAGCCTCCCAGAGAGTTTGCAGAGCCAGAAAGGCAACTCACCCCAGAGTGAGAGCCAGGTCTTGGCCGTCTCCCTTCTCTCTCCCTTGAGACCTTCTCACAGTTTCTTCTCTTCATGTGCTCTTAGGGAGAATGTTGAGATCTGAGGCTGTTCCCTACCTTCCACTCCAGGACTTGGTGTCATGTTTTCTCCTAGCTCCTGGCACAGGCTGGCAGCCTCCCCAGGGCAAGGACTGTCTTACCCATGTCTGTCTCTACTCTCCTGCAGTAGCACCGGGCCTGACACACAAAGGGGGCTCTGTGTCTTTGAAATGGATTTACAAGAGGAGAGTTTGCAGTTGAGGTAGTCCTGGAGGTTGATAAGAACTACTGGCTGGGGAGGGCTGGGTATTTGCTTCTGGCGAGGTGGTGCTGCACACCCTCATTCAGCAAGAGTCACAGAATGCTTCCTGGGCTCTGGGCAGCAGTGAGCAGGGAGCTGTCCCTCCATAGGGAGAGATGGGCGGAGGCTGGAAAGTCCACAGCGTGAGTGTTGGCTTCAGACCTTGCTCTTCTGCCTGCTGGCTGCGTGGCCTTGAACAGCTCACAGATACTCCTGTAGCTCAGTCTCCTAGTCCTTCAAATGGGGTGTGAGTAGTTCCTACCCCACAGGGCGGCCATGAGGATTTAAGGGATGGCCTGATCTCTCCAAGCGCCCACACAAGTTAGCTCTTGAGGTCAGCGATGATTGGTATGTTCCTCCCTCAGTAGGTGGTTTAGATTACCCACCCACTCCCGTGGGGCCCACCCTGGGCACAGCAGTGACTGAGGACACATTTCTCCAGCTGTGCCATATTGAATGTGAGTCAGCTCTGTCATTTGAATCAGATGCGGTCAGTGGGAATGTACTTTCAAAGTGTCTTTTCAGTGCTGTTAAGTGGCAATAAAACAATTATGTGTGCCTTCAAGTGACTTGGTTTTAATTTTAATTTTTAGGAGAACGACACATTGGATACAGAAGGGAGGTGATCATGCACCATGGCACTGGCCCCCAGAACGTCCAGCATCAGCTGCAGAGGTCCAGAGCCTGCCCTGGCAGTGAGGGTGAGGAGCAGCCGGCCCACCCCAACCCACCCCCGTCCCCCGCAGCTCCCTTCGCTCCCTCAGCAAGCCCATCGGCACCCCAGTCTCCCAGTTATCAAATACAACAGCTGATGAATAGGAGTCCTGCAACCGGGCAGAACGTGAACATCACCCTGCAGAGCGTGGGCCCTGTCGTCGGGGGAAACCAGCAGATCACACTGGCCCCACTGCCGCTCCCCAGCCCCACCTCTCCAGGCTTCCAGTTCAGCGCTCAGCCTCGGCGGTTTGAGCACGGGTCTCCATCATACATTCAGGTCACGTCCCCCCTGTCCCAGCAGGTCCAGACCCAGAGTCCCACGCAGCCCAGTCCCGGGCCGGGGCAGGCCTTGCAGAATGTGCGTGCAGGTGCCCCTGGCCCCGGGCTGGGCCTCTGCAGCAGCAGCCCTACGGGGGGCTTCGTGGATGCCAGCGTGCTGGTGAGGCAGATCAGCTTGAGCCCATCCAGTGGCGGACACTTTGTGTTTCAGGATGGGTCAGGACTCACCCAGATCGCCCAGGGAGCCCAGGTTCAGCTCCAGCACCCGGGTACGCCCATCACAGTCCGAGAGCGGAGACCCTCCCAGCCCCACACACAGTCAGGGGGCACCATCCACCACCTGGGACCCCAGAGCCCTGCAGCCGCGGGTGGGGCCGGCCTGCAGCCCCTGGCCAGCCCAAGCCACATCACCACGGCTAACTTGCCACCGCAGATCAGCAGCATCATCCAGGGCCAGCTGGTTCAGCAGCAGCAGGTGCTGCAGGGGCCGCCGCTGCCCCGGCCCCTGGGCTTCGAGAGGACGCCCGGCGTGCTGCTCCCCGGGGCTGGGGGCGCAGCGGGGTTTGGGATGACGTCCCCACCCCCGCCCACCAGCCCTTCCAGGACTGCCGTGCCCCCAGGCCTTTCCAGCCTCCCACTCACGTCTGTGGGGAACGCGGGAATGAAGAAGGCTCCCAAGAAGTTAGAGGAGATTCCCCCAGCCTCTCCGGAGATGGCACAGATGAGGAAGCAGTGCCTGGACTATCATTACCAGGAGATGCAGGCCCTGAAGGAGGTCTTCAAGGAGTATTTGATTGAACTGTTTTTCTTGCAACACTTTCAAGGGAACATGATGGATTTCTTAGCTTTCAAGAAGAAACATTATGCCCCATTACAAGCATATCTTAGGCAGAATGATTTGGACATTGAAGAAGAAGAGGAGGAGGAGGAAGAGGAGGAAGAAAAATCTGAGGTTATCAATGACGAGGTAAGAAACAGGAGTTAATTTGCTTAGTACAAATCTTCTAGATGATCAGAGTCTATGCAACAATGAATTAAGTAATAATTTATTGAGCCTGTGGTATTTCTAAGGTATTTCTAAGGTTTTGGGGCAAGGATTTGACCCATAAGTAAAAGTGAAGAATGTGTTTGGCCTCCTTTATGGGAAGGAAGAGCTGTTGAGCACAGAAGTGTGTCAGGAGGAAGGGACGGAGCTGCGCTACAATGAGTGCATCTTCAACACCCAGTGTTTTCATTGAACACCAAGGATTCATCTCAGGTTCAGAGAACTCAGCAGGCGTGTCCAGTTTTTTTCCCCTTGTATCTGGGTGTGTGGTTTGTTGGCTGACGCCGACAGCTGTCACCAGCCAAACGTGTGAAAGCCCAGCACCCTTTGTCTGGTTTTCCAAGTTTCACATTTTATTTCTATAGATCTCCTTAAAAACACCATCAGCATGGTTTTCAAACAGATTTAAGTCACTAGCTTTTTATAATAACCAGCCATAAGTCACTAGATGTATATATATGGGACCTTCATCTTTAAAATAGTTATTATGGCAAAAACCTATGTTTGAGAAGTTATTCAATTTTTAGATGTAGGCTTAAGATTTGAGATCATACTTTAAACTCATTTTTACAAATACCTATTAAGTGATATTTAAGAGTGACTCTTTTTTAGAGAGTGTACTTTTTGGGTGCCTGGAATGGCACATAATAAACCCCCTACCTGAGATTTCTTAGTACCATGGTGAGTCTGAGACTTCCTGAAAACCAGGGTGAGAGTGAATTGGACTGTGATGCACTGTATTTTGTGCCTTTGTGTTGTGTAGTGTATACTATGTTGGCGGAGCTTATTTTGTTTTATGATACAGTTAAAATAATTTAAATCTTTGTCAGCTCTTCTGCAAAGAAATCTGCTTTTGGTGAACAAAAGCTAGTCTCTTTGCTCAAGCAGTCCTTACTGGTATCTATGGATGTATTTGTGTGGCTTTGCCATTTTGTGTTTTCTTTTAACACCTTTTCCAGGATGGACCATATTTGTTTTTCAACAGGTTTATATGATTATTTTGAGGATTTCACCTCTATTGTCTTGAAATAGTAAAATTCATTTCTGTTACGTTTGTATACCAATGTTGTCTGTAAGCTCAATCCCCCTTACCTGTGCTTAGAAAGAAAAACAAATTCGTTTTTCTAACTTCCTGCTGAAAAAGGCCTTTGCCATTCTGACCCTACATTTAACAGAGTGGCTATTCTGCAAATTTCCTAGGGAGTTGTTAGGGCTTTGTTAGTTGAAGTCTGTCTGCCATATGCATTTTTAAAATTTGAAGTTGCAGAATCTAAAGATATTGCATTTTGACTTAAATTGGAGTTTCTGCAAGGTTTGCAGTTTGAGTTAGTTTGTTGTGCTGTAAATGTGTCAGTTCAGTATCCTTTTACAGGATTTGATGCAAAAACATTCCATTTTTAAACCCCAAATGTCAGTGAGCTATCAGCAATAAAATTCTAACAAAATTTTGAGCAGTTGTAAAAATTATGTTGCCTTTTTTTCTCAAAATATTTCCTCTCAGGTAAAGGTTGTGACAGGAAAGGATGGGCAGACTGGGACTCCTGTTGCTATAGCAACCCAGCTTCCGCCAAAGGTTTCTGCTGCTTTTTCATCCCAGCAGCAACCATTTCAGGTACTTTTCGATGGTTCTCAAATGTAGTCTCATCCCAAACTTTTCCTTCATCCAGATATTTTAACCTTCGATATACTACTTGCTCTTCAGCATTTTTTTTTCCAGAGCCCATTTCTTATTTTTCAACAGTAAAAAATCTTCCTGCGTATACAATTATAAAATTAAATTGCATGAGTTAATGATGACACAGATCTTAGTGCATTACTTTCTTTCGTATACTTGTAATGCGATAGTAGCTTTAGCATGCATGTCATCTAATACTTAGTCCTGTTGAATGTATGCTCAGGATTCCTTGTGTGCTGTGTTTTAAATGTTGGTTCTTTCTTGTGTCCTTTATTTTGAGAACAGTGCAAAACAGAATAAGAAAAAAAAGATTCAAGTAGGTGATAAATTGGTATTTTCCATAGCTAGAGGAAATGCTGAAGTGAAATACACTTCTGAAATCATCAGGACCATAGGCTTCTAAACGGATATTAAGTGAATGCAAACTGATTATTTTTAATTTTTTGCAAATTCACTCAGTGTTAAATTAGTAATGCCAATAATTTAAAAACACAGGTCACTCACGCCTGTAATCCCAGCACTTTGGGAGACGGAGGCGCACAGATCACCTGAGGTCAGGAATTCGAGACCAGCCTGGCCAACAGGGTGAAACGCTGTCCCTACTAAAACTATGAAAATTAGCTGGGCGTGGTGGTGCATGCCTATAATCCCGGCTACTCAGGAGGCTGAGGCAGGAGAATTGCTTGAACCTGGGAGGCGGAGGTTGCAGTGAGCCGAGATTGTGTCACTGCACTCCAGCCTGGGCAATAGAGCAGAACTCCATCTCAAAAACAAATAAACAAACAAAAAAACAAACCATCAAATTTCTACTAGCTTTGGAATAGATAGTGCTGGGTTGTGAAAGCAGTTTCATCCTTGGGATTTTTGTTGTTATTTTAACTTTTGATATAATTTCAAATGTACATAATAGTTGCAATAATTATTTTAAAAAAACCTTATATCCTTTACCAAATTTATCAGTTGTTTTTGCCCCATTTGCATTATTTTCATTGTCATATATATACACGTATATAAAACATCAATCATATCCTACTCTTTTATCTGTAAATACTTCAGCATGTATTAGATAAGACTGTTTCCTTACTTAATCACAGTACAGTGATAAATACCAGGAAATTGTACAGTAATACAATAATATATTCTAATCCATAGTTTAATTCAAATTTCATCTTTTGTCTCAAGGATGTCCTTCATGGTGTTTCTTTCCCCCTAGTCCAGTATCAAGTTGTCATGCCTCTCTGGCCTCTTTAATCTGGGTTGGTTTCTCAGTCTTTCCTGACCTTGGCTTGGGCCTGGGCCTGGGCCTTAAAAAGTGTAGACCAGTTGTTTTGTACAGTGTCCTTTGATGTGGGATTGTCTGATGTGTTCTTGTGTCCTATTTGGATCATGTATTTTTGAGAAGATTGCTATAGAAGTAATGATATGTCCATTTCAATGTGTCTTATCAGAAGGCTGTGATGTTACTTTGTCCTATAACTAGTAATGTTAACTCTGACCACTTTGTTAAGGTGGTTTCTACCAGGCCTGTCCAGTGGAAATTTATTTATTTTTTCTTTTTTAAATGATGAGTAATTTGGGGGAAGATACTTTGAGACTATGTAAATATCCTGAATCTCCTTAAACTTTTACCCACTAGTTCTAGCATCTATTGATGAGTCTTGCCTGAATCAGTTATTACTATAAAGAATCCATGCTGGGTTTTCTAACTCCATCATTCTGTCTACATTTATTAGAATCAGTAGGCTGTAATATATCACTATCAGTATTTATTTGCTTATGTTTGTTTAAACTTATTTAATTTACATTCAGTAAAATGCACTGTTTTTTAGTCTGTACTTGAGAATTTTGACGAATCCATTGAGTTGTGTAACCATCACCACAGTCAAGCAACAGAAGCTCCATCACCTCCCAAAATGTTCCCTCATCAACTCTTCACGCCTCCCTTGATCTTTGTTCTCCATCGCTAATGATTTTGCCTTTTCCAGAATGAATATCTATGGAATCCTAGTCTGGGTTGCTTTTCAGTCTGGCTTCTTTCACTTAAGATAATGCATTTCAGATTCATCTACTCTTTTATTTACCATTAATTTGTTCTTTTTATTGCTGAGTGCTGTTCCATTGTGTGGATGTGCCCCAGTTTGTTTATCCATTTACCCTTTGAAGAATATTTGCGTTGTTTCCAGTTTTTAGAATTTGGGAATAAAGCTGCTATAAATGTTCACATACAGTTTTTCATGTCAACATAGGTATTCATTTCATTTGGGTAAATGCCTAGGAGTCAAAGAGTCTCTCTGAAAGTATTCTGGTTTGGGTGGCTGGCTGATTTGAAAAAAAAAAAGGAAAAACTAGGAATCAGATTTCTGGGTATGTTGAACTTTATTAAGAAACCGTCCAGCTGGGTGCAGTGGCACACACCTGTAATCCCAGCACTTTGGGATGCTGAGGCGGGAGGATTGCTTGAGGCCAGAAATTTAAGACCAACCTGGGCCAGGCACCGTGGTTCACGCCTGAAATCCCAGCACTTTGGGAAGCCAAGGTGGAGGATCACTTGAGGCTAGGAATTTAAGACCAGCCTGGACTAGGCATGATGGCTCATGCCTGTAGTCCCAGCACTTTGGGAGGCCTAAGTGGGTGGATTACCTGAGGTCAGTAGAGACCAGCTTGGCCAATGTGGTGAAACCCTGTCTCTCCTAAAAATACAAAAATCAGCTGGGCGTGGTGGCACATGCCTGTAATTCCAGCTTCTCAGGAGGCACAAGAATTGCTTGAACCCAGGAGGCGGAGGTTGCAATGAGCTGAGATAGCGCCACTGCACCCCAGCCTGGGCCACAGAGTGATAGCCTACCTCAAAAAAAAAAAAAAAAAAGACCACCCTGTCTCTACCAAAAATTAAAAAATCAGGCCGGGCGTGGTAGCTCACGCCTGTAATCCCAGCACTTTCGGAGGCCGAGGCGGGCAGATCACCTGAGGTAAGGAGTTTGAGACCAGCCTGGCCAACATGGTGAAACTGCATCTCTACTAAAAATACCACAATTAGCCTGGCATGGTGGCAGGCATCTGTAATCCCAGCTACTTGGGAGGCTGAGGCAGGAGAATCACTTGAACTTGGGAGGTGGAGGTTACAGTGAGCCGAGTTCACCCCATTGCACTCCAGCCTGGGTGACAAGAGTGAGACTCGTCTCAAAAAAAAAAAAAAAAAAAAAAAAAGCTGTGTGTGGTGATGCACACCTGTAGTAGTCCCAGCTACTTTGGAGGCTGAGGTGGAAGGATTGCTTGAGTCCTGGAGTTCGAGGGTGCAGTGAGTCGTGGACATGCCAGTGCACTCCATCCTGGGCCACAGGGCCACATAGTGAGACCCTGTCTCAGAAAAATAAAAAGGTGGCTAGGTGCAGTGGCTCATGCCTGTAATTCCAGCACTTTGGGAGGCCGAGGGGGGCGGATCACCTGAGGTCAGGAGTTCGAGACCAGCCTGGCCAATGTAGTGAAACCCCGTCTCTACTAAAAATGCAAAAATTAGCTGGGCGTGGTGGTGGGCGCCTGTAATCCCAACTACTCAGGAGGCTGAGGTAGGAGAATTGCTTGAACCCAGGAGATGGAGGTTGCAGTGAGCTGAGATCATGCCACTGCACTCCAGCCTGGGTGACAGAGCAAGACTCTGACTCAAAAAAATAAAAAAATAAAAAGGCTGGGCAGTGGCTCATGCCTGTAATCCCAGCACTTTGGAAGGCCGAGGCTGGCAGATCAGTTGAGGCCAGGAGTTCGAGACCAGCCTGACCAACATAGTGAAACCCCATCTCTACTTAAAAAAAAAAAATTAGCCAGGCGTGGTGGCGTGCCCCTGTAGTCCCAGCTACTTGGGAGTCTGAGGCAGGAAAATCTCTTGAACCTGGGAGGCAGAGGTTGCAGTGAGCCAAGATGGCACCACTGCACTCTAGCCTGGGCAACAGAGTGAGACTCTGTCTCAAAAAGAAAAAAAAAAGATTAAAAGAAACTTCCAAACTTTCCCAAAGTGCCTGTACCATTTTGTGTTCCCAGTAGCAATGTATGATAGTTCTCTTTGTTTTGCTTCTTCTCTAGTACTTGTTATCGTCAGTTTTCTTTTTTAATCGTTGCAGGTCTAGTTTATTTTAATTTGGATGTCTCTGAAGACTAATAAAGTTGAGCATTTTTTCATTTGTTGTTCGTATATCTTTGACAAAGTATCTGTTCATGTCTCACCCATTTTTTCACTGAGTTATTACTGCATTTGAAAATTCTTCACATAATATGGACATATTTTTTGTCAGCTACATGTTTTGCAAGTATTTTTTCCTGTCTTTGGCTTGTTTTTTTCTTCTCTTAACACTATCTTTTTCAGAACAACAGTTTTAAATTTTGTGGAAGTACAATTATCATTTTTTTCTTTTATGGATTTGCTTTTGATGCCATATCTAAGAGCTCTGCTCAATCCAGGGTCAGAAAGATGTTCTTCTGTGTTGTCTTGTACAAGTTTTATAGTTTTACTTTCAGATCTATGATTTATTTTGCGTAAAGTTTTGTGTAACATGGCAAACATAAGAAATTTGCATGTGAATATTGAATATTCAATTGTTCCATGCCGTTTCTTGAACAGACTATCCTATGTATGTTGAGTTGCATCTTTGCATCTTTGCCAAAGATTAGTTGACCTACTTGTATGGTTCTGTTTCTGGATTTTCGTCCCTTCCCTTCTCTTTATGTGTGTTTCTCTGCCAGTGTCACACTATTGTGATTACTATAGCTTTATATAAGTTTTGAAGTCAAGTAGTGTGAGTTCTCCAAGTTTGTTCTCCTTTTTCAAAATTATTTTGGTCATTCTAGTTCCTTTCCCTTTTTGTATACATTTTAGAATGAGCTTGTTGATACCTACAAAACATCTTGCTGGGATTTTGATTAGAATTGTGTTGCATCCATTGACTTGTTTGGGGAGGAGTGATATCTTAACAATATGAGTCTTCCAGTCCATGAATATGGTGTATCTCTCCATTTATTTCAGTATTCTTTGATTTCTTTCATCAGCATTTTGTAACTTTCAGCATACCATATATTTTCTTAGGTTTATACCTCAGTATTCCAATTTTGGGGGGGGTATTATAAGTAGTACTTAAAAAAATTTCCAGCTGTTTATTCTAAGTATATAGGTATACAGTTGATTATTTGAACCTACATTCTGCACCCTTGCTAAACTCATTTATTAGTTTTAGGAGCTTTTTTGTAGATTGAATGGGATTCTCTACATAGAGAATCATGTCTGCAAATAGAGCAGGATTTTTTTTCTTTTTTAATCTGTATGCTTTTTATTTCTTTTCTTTTCTTTTTTTTTATTGCATTGGCAAGGGCATCCAGTGTGATCTCCTTCCTGATCTAGGGGAAAGCAGTTAGTCTTTCACCGTGAAGTAAGATGTTAACTGTACATTTTGCAGATGTTCTTTATCAAGGTAATAAAATTCCCTTTTACTCCTAGTATATCATGAATTGATGTTGAATTTTGTCAAATACATCTATTGACGGTGATATGTGGTTTTTCTTCTTTAGTCTGTAAAAATGGTAAATTACATTAAATTGAGGCATACTTTAAAAACAGAACACACAGATCTTCAGTGTTTAACAGTTTGCAGAGTTTTGACAAGTACGTACACCCATGTAACCCACACAATGGTCAACATGTCCATTTCTATCACTCCATGAAGTTGCCTGATGCTCCTTGCCAGTCATTTACTGCCCAGCCCCCCTCCTGGTGGTTCTGTTATTATTTATTTTGATGCTCAGCTTATCCAATTGGAGCCTCTTCAAGCTAGCTCTAGTATACTTCCGACATACCTCTCTTACTTCCTGAATACTTCCTTATTTTCTGGCACAAACTGTTTAAAGTTCACCTTGTATATATATGTATTCTTTGATCCAGCCCTGGAATCAGCCATTTCGACAAAGAGCCTGGTTCCTTTCGGTGGGGAATAGTAATTTGATTCTGCTATTTAGATACTCACTGTAATGGGTTTTATACAATTGAAGATAACTCTTGGTCGGGCACGGTGGCTCACGCCTGTAATCCCAGCACTTTGGGAGGTAGAGGTGGGCAGATCACCTGAAGTCAGGAGTAAGAGACCATCCTGGCCAACATGGTGAAACACTGTACTAAAAAACACAAAAAAATTAGCTGGGTGTGGTGATGTGCGTCTGTAGTCCCAACTGCTCAGGAGGCTGAGGCACAACAATTGCTTGAACTCAGGAGGCAGAGGTTGCAATGAGCCAAGATTGTGCCACTGCACTCCCTTGGGTGACAGAGCAAAACTCTGTCTCCACCGCCCCCTCCCCCCAAAAAAAAGACGATAACTCTTAAGTTGGAGATTATCAGAAAATTTGTTAGTGGGACATCTTTACTGCTAATGCCTGGAGGAATATAATATATTAATGCATTTATGGACCACATTGATAAATATCTGCATTAGAACAGTAGGACAATAGGCCAGGAGTGCCTATAAACATGAAAAAGAGATGCAGTCTCTACAGTACAAATTAAACTGCTCAGACTTCCTATTCCATGCACCAGATTGCCAGAAGTTAAACTGGAGAGAATCCGTTGATGTAGAGCTGTAGGATTCTCGTCTGCTTTTGATGAGAGTGGAGCTTGGTCTACTTATTTGGAAACGTTTTGCATCATCTGGAAAAGGTGAGCAGAGAGCATACTCTGACCCAGCACGATGCTCTAGAGAGACTCTCGTGTTTGTGCACCAGAACACATGTGCAGTAATGTTCCTCGCGGGATTGTTTTTGGCCCCAAATTGGAAAGAACCAGATTGTCCATTGGCCGCAGAATGGATGGGCTGTGTCCTAGAGGAGGACTAATAGACACCCAGTGCAAAACAGAGAGCCCTGCCATCGTGCACGTTGATGCGCGGGTGTAAGCAAAGCCGAGAGGGTTTAGACACACACCCACAGGTGGTGACACTATAAGGAAACTTTTTTTTTTGGTTTGTTTGTTTTTTTGCTTTATTGAGATACAATTGGCAAATAAAATTTTATAAAGTGTACAAAGTGATTTAGTGTAAGGATAGTGAGGTGATTACTGCAATCAAATTAACAGTTACCCTTGTTTTGTTTTGTTTGGTGAGAGTGGCTAAGATCTACTCTTTCAGCAAGTTCCAAGTATACAGTGCAATATTATTAATTACAGGCTGGGCGCTTTGGCTCACACCTGCAATCCCAGCACTTGGAGAGGCCAAGGCTGTAGGGTCGCTTGAGACCGCATATTCAAGACCAGCCTGCACAACTTAGGACACCATCTCTACAAAAAATTAAAAAATTAGGCAGGTGTGGCGTGTGTCTGTAGTCCCAGCTATTCATTCAGAAGGCTGAGGCGGGAAGATCGCTTGCGTCCAGGAGGTTGAGGCTGCAGTGAGCTGTGATTGTGCCACTACACTCCAGGCTGGGCTGTAGAGCAAGACCCTGTCTCTTAAAAAAAAAAAGATTCCACGTGTAAGTGATACTGTACAGCATTTATCTTTCTCTGACTTATTTCAGTTAGCATTATGCCCTCTAGGTTCATTCTTGTTGTCGTAAATGGCAGGATTTCTTTGCTTTTTGTTACCGAATAGTATTCCATGTGTATATACTATATTATCTGTTCATCTGTTGCTGGACACTTAGGTTGTTTTCATAGCTTGGCTGTTGTGAACAGTGCTGCAGTGAACACAGGAGTGCACATACCTCTTCAAGACGCGGATTTCCTTTCCTTTGGCTGTGCACCCAGAAATGGGGTTGCTGGATCATATGTTCATTCTATTTTTAATTTTTTGAGGAACCTTCATACTGATTTCCATAATGGCTGTAATAGTTTACATTCTCACCAACAGTGCACAAGGGTTTTTTAGGGAAATGTTTAACAGACATTTTGGATAGCAAGTGTAGAAGCGGGTGTATGGAGTTTTTAAGGTATGGGTAAATTTTTGTTTCTTTTTTTATTTTTGTCTTCCAGTTTAATCTCAAGAGCCAAAATTTTTATTTCTTAAGGCATGTGATGAGTATGTAGGGATCGCTTTATTATTACTGCTTTAAATATGTATGTATTTTTCCACTTTCCTCCTCAACATCATATTATGAAAATTCCAAACAAGTTGAATGGATTGTTTAGTGAATGATATCTTACTATTTAAATTCTATGATTAATTTTACTGTGCTTTGAAAGTCTTACATATATTTTATAATTTCTTTTGTATGTGTGATATATTTCCTAATAAAAAATTACTTATAAGACTAAAAGAGGAAAACCAAGGAGTCTCCATTTTGAGTTACAGACTTTTGAGGCCAAGTAACAGTGGATATCTATCTAAGAAAATAGAAAAGAGTTAAAATGAAAAACATCCATTTCTTTGGGAAAAAAATTCAGCATGAGGTTTATTACTTTCCCTTTTTTTTTTTTTTTTTTTTTTTTTTTGTTGTTGTTGTTTTTTGTTTTTTTTTTTTGAGACAGAGTCTCGCTCTGTCGCCCAGGCTGGAGTTCAGTGGCGCGATCTCGGCTCACTGCAGGCTCCGCCTCCTGGGTTCATGCTGTTCTCCTGCCTCAGCCTCCCGAGTAGCTGAGACTACAGGCCCCTGCGACCACACCCGGCGAATTTTTTGTATTTTTTAGTAGAGACGGGGTTTCACCACGTTAGCCAGGATGGTGTCGATCTCCTTGACCTCCTCCTGATCCGCCCTCCTTGGCCTCCCAAAGTGCTGGGATTACAGGCGTGAGCCACCGCACCTGGCCGAGTTTTATTACTGATAGCCAATTGTGTAATTTTTATTTTGACTAGTGAAACTCTAGAAATAAATTCAGAATTTGTTATTACATATGTACTAATTTCTGTTTCGAAAAGATTTTTAGGTGATCCTGAGTGCAGGGGTGTTGCATATAAAATACAGACAGGCACACATTTATTTATAAAAAGATAAAAAGAACCATTCTAAGTAGAAGTTTTTCATCATTTTCCTGTTAGCGAAAATGAATAATTTGCCATAATTTTATCATCCTAACACAACTTTTTTTTTTTTTTTGTAATGGAGTCTCGCTCTGTTGTCCAGGCTAGAGTGCAGTGGCACGATCTTGACTCACTACACCCTCTGCCTCCCAGGCTCAAACGATTCTCCTGTCTCAGCTTTCCTGCGTAGCTAAGATTACAGGCGTGTACCACCACACCCAGCTAATTTTTGTGCTTTTAGTAGAGACGGGATTTTACCATGTCGGCCAGGCTGGTCTTGAACTCCTGACCTCAAGTGATCCACCTGCCTTGGCCTCCCAAAGTGCTGGGATTACAGGCATGAGCCACCATGCCTGACTGATTTTTTAATGTTATGTTGCATATATACCAGTTGAATCAAATGAATTTATACTTTTTTGTTTTGTTATTTCACTTAACAAATAATTATTTTATTGACTTCTAATAATTCTCTTTTTAACTGCTGCTACTGCTTCATTATTTTGAGGACCTGTAATTCATCTAACCACTTTCTAGTTTTAGGTTATGTCTGTTCTATTTAGAAAAACTCTTAGGAGTGACACTAGTGAATCAGGAGAGCGTAAGTCTCTTCGTGGTGCCCACCGTATACTCACTTTGTGTTTAGCTAAAAGTGCTGCTAGACTGTGGCCCCAGTTTTATTATGGCTTTGCAAGCCCTGTTTAACCATTCTAAAAAGAGTTTAAACTTTGGGAGGCTACGGCGGGCGGATCACTTGAGGCCAGGAGTTTGAGACCAGCCTGGCCAACATGGCAAAACCCCGTCTCTACCAAAAATACCAAAAATTTGCCAGGTGCGGTGGCGTGTTTCCATAGTCCCAGCTACTTGAGAGGCTGAGGCAGGAGAATCATTTGAACACGGGAGGCAGAGGCTGCAGTGAGCCAAGATTGTGCCGCTGCACTCCAGCCTGGGCAACAGAGCAAGACTCTTGTCTCAAAAAAAATAAAGTTTAAGACAGAGTTTCAGGATGAGTTTTATTATTTGCAGCCAATTGTAGGATTTTTATAATAAACTAATCTGTGCCAGTTAAACTCCAGAAATAAATCCAGAGTGCTCAGCATTGCGTGTATTTCTCTTTGTTTCCAGAAGGTTTTGTGGTTGTGTTGAGTGCAGCTATAGTATAAAAAAATACTAGTAATATTATTATGGTTATTTATGTCTTATAAAAACCTCCTGATTGGAGCATTTTTTTCAGTGATTATGATGTTAGAGAAAATGAGTAATTATTTATGGTTTTGTGATCTTAACCCAACTGTTGTTTCTTACGTTACTTTACGTATGTGTTTGTATTTTTTTTTTTTTTTTTTTTTTGAGACAGAGTCTTGCTCCATTGCCAGGCTGGACGTGATCTCAGCTCACCACAACCTCTGCCTCCTGGGTTCAAGTGATTCTCCCACCTCAGCCTCCCGAGTAGCTGGGACTACAGGCATGTGCCACCACGCCCAGCTAATTTTTGTATTTTTAGTAGAGATGGGGTTTCACCATGTTGGCCAGGATGGTCTTGAACTCCTGACCTCAGGGGATCCGCCTGCCTCAGCCTCCCAAAGTGCTGGGGTTACAGGCGTGAGCCACCACGCCCTGCCAGTTTTTTTATTTTTTTGTAGAAATGGAGGTCTCACTTTGTTGCCCAGGCTGGTCTTGAACTCTTGGGCTCAAGCAGTCCTCCCACCTCAGCCTCCCAAAATGCTGGAATTACAGGCATGAGCCACTACACCTGGCTTTATAGTTTATTTCTTTGTTTATTTAAATAGGGCAGAAATTTTCCTTCTGGTAGCCGCCAACTACTACTGGTCTTAATTTCTACCTTCAGAATACCATCAATCTATCCTTTTAGGTGGCAGATGTTCTGTGAGCTTCCTTCTGCTGTGTTTTCCATGGATAAGCTCTGTTTTGGTATTGTCTCTCCTAAATGGGCACCCAGAATTAAATTCCCTTCAGAGTGTTTTTTCTTTGTGAGAAATTCTCTTTTTTAAAGAATTGTAATAATGGTTTTTGATCAAAATCAAGGTTGTATTTTAAACACAAGAGTATCTTCTGTAATCCCAGCAGTTTGGGAGGCCGAGGCGGGCGGATCACAAGGTCAGGAATTCAAGACCAGCGTGGTCAACATAGTGAAACCCCATCTGTACTTAAAAATACAAAAAATTAGCTGGGCTTGGTGGCAGGTGCCTGTAATTCCAGCTACTCGGGAGGCTGAGTCAGGAGAATTGCTTGAACCCGGGAGGCAGAGGTTGCATTGAGCAGAGCTTGTGCCACTGTACTCCAGCCTGGGCGACAGAGAGAGACTGTGTCTCAAAAAAAAAAAAAAAAAAAAAGACAGAGTATCTTTACCAATAATACCTTCATGGAGACAAAATAAAGTAAAACTAAAAATCATTCTGAAAACCAAGGCTGAGTGTGCCGTGCCTGGAGGAGTTCCTGTGTCTTCTGCAGAACCCAGGGGCAGCAGGACCCGTGTGTCCTGAGTCCTCTGGGAAGCAGGCTGAGTGTCAGCCACAGCCGGGGAGCAGTCAGCAGGGTGCACAGTCATCCCTGTCAGTGCTTCTTGAGCAGAAGTTTCTCATTTTAATGAAGTCCAGTTTATCCGTGTGTTCATGTAGATATCCAGTTTCCTAGCACCATTTGTTGAAAAGACTTTCTATTCCCCATTGGATTGCCTTAGAGGCTTTGGAACATCGTGTGAGTGTGGAACATCGTGTGAGTGTGGATCTGATTCTTGGTGCGCAGCTCAGTTCTTTTTATCTGTGTGTTGGTCCTTATGCCAGCGCTGCACTGCACTGTCCTGGTTCCTGGAGTCTTGGGGTGTGTCTTGAAGTCAGGTCCTTCACTTGGTTCTTCTCTCTCAATAATCTTTTTTCAGGCTCACTGATTTTTAAATTTTTTTTTCTTTTCTTTCTTTTTTTTTTTTTTGAGATAGGGTCTCACTCTGTCACCCAGGCTGGAGTGTGGTGGCGTTCTCTCGGCTCACTGCAACCTCAGCCTCAACCTCCAGGGCTGAAGTGATCCTCCCATCCCAGCCTCCCAAGTAGCTGGGAGTACAGGCCTGTGCCACCATGCCCAGCTAATTTTCGTATTTTTGTAGAGATGAATTTTCGCCACGTTGGTCAGGCTGGTCTTGAACTCCTGACCTCAAGTGATCTGTGTACCTTAGGTTCCCAAAATGCTGGGAATACAACATAAGCCACTGCGCCTGGTCAATTTAAAATTTTTGTTTGTTTTTTTGGAGATGGGGTCTCATTATATTGCCCAGGCTGGTTTTGAACTCCTGATCTCAAGCAGTTCTCTTGCCTTGACCTCCCAAAGTGCTGGGATTATAGGCGTGAGTCACCGTGCCCCGACTAATTTTTTCACATCTCCACACTGATGTTACGCCTATCCAATGAATTTTTTTTTTATTTCGGATGTTGTATTTTTCACTTCTAGTATCTCCATTTTGCTCTTTATTTTAATAGTTTCTGTTTTTTTGTCAAGATTTCTTCTTGTCTTTTATTGCAGTATATTTTCCTTTACGTCCTTGGGCATACATATTAAGGTCACTTTAAGATCCTTGCCTGCTTATTCTAGTAGGTGGGTCATCTTGAGGTTGGTGTCTGAGTATGGCTCATGTTTTTTGCTTGTATTTTGAAGTAATTTTGTTTGTATTTTGGAGTAAGTTTGAATTGGATTTTGGACAATTGTGCATGACATGTAGAAACCCTGGGTTCTGTTACATTATTCTGAAAAGTGTTTATTTGCTTTAACACTTAGTTAACTTGATTGAATTAAAAATGCACACTCTGGCTGGGTGTGGTGGCTCACGCCTGTAATCCCAGCACTTTGGGAGGCTGAGGCGGGTGGATCACAAGGTCAGGAGTTTGAGACCAGCCTGGCCAATATGGTGAAACCCTGTCTCTACTAAAAATACAAAAATTAGCTGGGCGTGGTGGCGTACCTGTAGTCCCAGCTTCTCAGGAGGCTGAGGCAGGAGAATCGCTTGAACCCGGGAGGTGGAGGTTGCAGTGAGGCGAGATCATACCATTGCACTCCAGCCTGGACGACAGAGCGAGACTCTGTCTCAAAAAACAAAAAACAACAACAACAAAAAACGCCAAACAACAACAACAAAAAACCTGCATACTCTTTCTCCTTTGTGGCAGGAGGCACCTGAAAACTCAGTTCAGTACTTAGGCCTTCTCTTGGATTCTATTTTTGTGTACATAGTTTAGGTGGAGGTTAGGGAGAGAATGTGGGGCCTCCTCCTTTTCCATCTGTCTCTTGCTCTTTGTCCTCTTGTTCAAGCCAGTGAGATGCTATGTGTCTTTAGGTTTGAGCTGTTCCATAGAGCACAGACTGGGGCTGCCCTCATGCCAAATGCCATGAAACTGGAAACCTTACCGTGTTCCATTCCCTTCTTGAATATCACTTCCCTTCCTGTATCACTGGCCTACCGTTTCATATTTTTTTGTATTTCATCTAGAGTTTATGGTTTGGTTACCTGGATTATTATTATTATTATTATTTTTGAGACGGAGTCTCGCTCTGTCACCCAGGTTGGAGTGCAGTAGCGCAGTTTTGGCTCACTGCAAGCTCCGCCTCCTGGGTTCACGCCATTTTCCTGCTTCAGCCTCCCGAGTAGCTGGGACTACGGGCACCCGCCACCACGTCTGACTAATTTTTTTTGTGTGTGTATTTTTAGTAGAGACGGGGTTTCACTGTGGTCTCGATCTCCTGCCCCTCGTGATCCACCCACCTCGGCCTCCCAAAGTGCTGGGATTACAGGTGTGAGCCACCATGCCCGGCCTTGTTACCTGGATTATGTTTGACCCGATAGGAAGTACTTGGCCATTACTGGACACGGAGCCCTATATCAAGTTTTTTTTATTAAAAAATATTCTTTTCTTTTGATTGTATTAGTCATACATGTTCATTATAGAACATTTGGAAAATTTAGAAACGCACACACACACAAATCATGTCACCTGTAATGCTGCCCCAGAGGTAACCACTGCCAGGCCATTGTTTTCCAAACATTCTTTCCTTTCTTTCCTCCCTCTCTTTGTCCATTCCCTCTGTCCCTTTCATCTTCTTTCCTTTTCCATCTTGGTTAAATGTAAATGGCAGTGCCTTCCTGCTACATATGCTGTATTGTGGCTGATTTTTCCTTTCAGTAACTCTTCCTAAGCTTTTCCCCGTGTGAGTACAGAGTCTGTGGCATGACTGGTGGTGGCTGTGTGGTGGCCCTTGTGTGGCAGTTGGTTCAAACAGCTCCCTGTCACTGAACAGTTACTTTGTTGAGGTATCTGTAACTTTTACGTTTAAAATGTCTCACTAAGTAGAGTGAATATAATTGAGTGATTTAAGGAATAATTTAGCAACTAGTAATTAAGTCCTTAGCACTTACTTTAATGGCAAGGATGATGACCAGATGGAAAAGGGTTAGGGTTAAGTCTGTGCTGACCAAGAGTTGGCTAGTTTCTGTCTTTGTAAAATAACATGCCAATAGCTTCCCGTGTAAACTTTTAAAAAACATGATTTTTTAAGAGCAGTTTTAGGTTCACAGCAGAATTGAGAGGAAGGAACAAGAGATTTTTAAACATACCCCATTGCCCGCCCCATGTGCACAGCCTCCTTTATATCCGTGTCCCCCACCAGACGGTGCATTTGTTGCACTTGGTGAAACCTTCAGTGCCATGTCATTAGCATAGTACTGTAGTTTCACCGCCCTGGAAATGTCCCATGCTCGCCTGTTCACCTCCTCCCCGCTGCTTTGCACCTGGCAACCACTCGTCTCTTTGTCTCTATAGTTTTGCCTTTTCCAAGACACCACAGAGTTAGGGTCATGTAGCGTGTCGCCTTTTCAGATTGGCTTCTTTCATTTTTTGTTTTTTTAAAGATGGGGTCTCTTGCTTTGTTGCCCAGGCTGGAATGCAGAGTGCAGTGGCACAGTCCTAGATCACTGCAGCCTCAAACTCTTGGGCTCAAGACTCCTGAGTAGCTAGGACTACAGGCATGTGTCACCATGCCTGGCTAACATTTTAATTTTTATTTTTTTGTAGAGACAGGATCTTGCTGTGTTGCCCAGGCTGGTTTTGAACTCCTGACCTCAAGTGATCCTCCCACCTCAGCCTTCCAAAGTGTTGGGATTAAGGCATAAGCCACCACGCCTGGTGATGGCTTTTTTTCACTTTAAACATTTTAAATAACATCTGTCTATTTATATCTCTATATATCTCACATATTTATATCTCATGTAGGGTGCTAACTGTAAAAATTTCATTTTAAAGATCTAAGTTGGCTGGGTGTGGTGGCTCACACCTGTAATCCCAGCACTTTGGGAGGCCGAGGCAGGCGGATCACGAGGTCAGGAGATCAAGACCATCCTGGATAACATGGTGAAACCCCGTCTCTACTAAAAATTCAAAAAAACTAGCCGGGCGTGGTGGCAGGCACCTGTAGTCCCAGCTACTCGGGAGGCTGAGACAGGAGAATGGCTTGAACCTGGAAGGCAGAGGTTGCACTGAGATCCCGCCACTGCACTCTAGCCTGGGTGACAGAGTGAGACTCCGTCTCAAAAAAAAAAAAAAAAAAAAGATCTAAATTAATTAGTTATTAATTGGGGTTTTAGTGTCATTTTCCAGTAGAAAGGCAATTTCACCTTTTTATTATTCGGTGTTTTTGGATGTGAAGTTATGCTGGGCAGTGTGACTGATGGGTCAGCTGAGCTTTGTCTCAGAACTGAAACTCATGTTTCCCAGCATTAGACCTTTTGTTGTTTCCCAAGGACTGTAGGTTTGCATTGATTTGAAATTCCATTAAAACCAGAATACTATGTCTTTTACAAGTCTTTTTTCCCCCAGAGGTAAGTTAGAACTTTAAATTGTTTATTATACATAAATATACATTACACATGTATATTTAAAGACACGGGGTAGATAACATTTCTGTTACTAGAAAAGAATGAGGTCGATATTTGGGATAATTATGATAGTTTGAGTGTATTCTTGTAATGGCCTTCAGTGATCAAAATCTCATTTTTTCATCTTTTTTCCCAGCAGCAAGCCCTCGCAGGGAGCCTGGTAGCAGGGGCCGGAAGCACAGTAGAGACGGACCTGTTTAAGAGGCAGCAGGCGATGCCCTCCACAGGTATGGCAGCTACGTCAGGGCACGGCTAGCGTGGCCTCGGGAATGCGCCCCTCTCCTTGGGCTGCCGAGGTACAGTTGCCATGAGTTTCTGAAGAGCAGTTGCTAAACTTGGTTTCTTCCTACTTTGAAAATTAACCTCGCTTACAGTGATTATCAGCTGAATAATATTTACGTGAATTTTTCTGAGTCCTGAAGTGAGGAATTTTTCAGTTGAGCAGGTGTATTCCATGTTGGTTTTCTGCATGCATTTGTAGGCTCTTGAGTCATCACGGTGTAATTAAACACAAAATCATCTGCTTTCTGAAGTTGTCATATTTTTAAGCTGATTTTTTCAAATAATAAACTTAATACATTTTTATATAAAAGACTTCAACAGTTCAGTACGGTATAACTTAAGCCTATGTCTGGCTTGGTACCTGCCCACTCCCCAGCCACAGCAGTAACCACTGTTAATGTTTCGCATATTCTCTCTCACAGACCTTCCTCTCTTCATACACAAGCATTGTTACATATGTGATACTTTGAAAAAGTTGAGATGCGATCGTATATAAGTTGTTATGTCTAAGAATATTAACTGAAGAGCCCATCTCTTCAGGTCATAACCTCTCTCAGTGTTCCGTGCTGTTCCGTCATGGGGATGGTTGGTTCTTTATCAGTCAGATCCTTGTCAGTGTTCATCTGTTAGTGTCACCTTTTGTCTGTTACAGTGAACTAAGGATTGAACATGTAGTCTCATGGTTTTTTTTTCCTACATGTATATCAGTCTATGTGTCTACTTATTTTTTGAGATAGGGTCTGGCTCACCCAGGCCGGAGTGCATTGGCATCATCATGGCTCACTGCAGCCTCTACCTCCCAGGCTTGAGCAAATCTCATGCCTCAACCTCCTGAGTAGCTGGGACTACAGGCGCGTGCCACCACACCCAGCTAAATGCAAAAATTTTTGCATTTTAGGTACAGTTGTGGTCCCACTATGTTGCCCAGGCTGGTCTCGAACTCCTGGGCTCAAGTCTTCTCGCCTCAGCCTCCCAAAGTGCTGGGATTATAAGCGTGAGCCACTGCGCCCGACTGTCTGTCAATATATCTAAAGGAAAAACGCCTAGAAATGAAATTGCTAGATCAAAGCGCAGATGTAGTTAGGTAATGATGGTGCTCAATTGCCCACCAAAAGGACGGGGCCAGTTTTCACTGCCATCAAGAATTTCTGGTTCTTTCACATTTTGATCGTTTTATTAGGTATAAGTCATTTAATCCTCATTGATCTGATGGGTGAAAAATTCCTTGTTCTGATACGGGTTTCTTTAGTTTTGAGCACGCTGTGCAGCCTCATTCCCTGTGTGCTGGGCATTTGTCAGTCTGCTCCACTGCCCGCTCTCCATGCTCTCGTCCGTGTACTTGTGATGCCCCTCATGTGTGCCTGTGCTTTCTGAGTGCTAAGTGAGTCCACCTCTGTCCGTCACATGCGTTGCAGTGTTGCCTCTCAGGTTGTTGCTCGTCCTTGGCCTTTTTCTTGTATTGGCAACATTTTAATGAGAAATTGTATTTATCAGCCTTAGGTTTTATGGCTTCTGGATTTTAGTTCATGTATAGAAAGGCCTCCCTGTTCAAAGATGGTAAAAACACACATGTTTTTTTCTACTACTTCTCTGGTTTTATTTTTACATCAAACTGCACCTTTTTTGAAAATTATTCTAGAGCAGTCTAAGAGGCCTCGCCTTGAAGTGGGTCACCAAGGGGTAGTTTTCCAGCACCCGGGGGCGGACGCAGGCGTTCCTCTCCAGCAACTAATGCCGACCGCACAAGGTAAGGCCCAGCAGCAGAGCCAGCTCCCCACTCAGGAGCAGGCGGTACACTGCGGTTCCAGAAACCAGCACCAGACTCAAACTTGGGCAGTGGAGGTAGCGTGTTTGCAGTGGGGTGCCTGAAATTGATACTTCTCTGAGTCCCAGTCGATATCATATGCAAAGCCCCTGGAGACATATTCTTGCCACACTAATGGGAGCCACACGTCGCATTGTCATAGTGTCTTTCAACAATTTTTACTCCTGTGTTTCTCCTAATTGCTGCTGTTGTGGGGGTGCCCTGTGGTGATCTGGTGCTTGTTTTGCTTGATGCTGACTTGCAAAGGTCAAGTGCCTCTCTTTCCTTTTGTGTGTGCTCAGTTGTGGCCGACTTCTCGTGTGAGTGTGGCGGGTCTTGGACAAGCACCGGGGTGTTAGATGTGTCTCCTTGTGACTCATTGGTAGAAGCTGCCACACTTGGGAATCAGTGCTTTTGGCTCTTTTCTTATTTTGCAGGAGGAATGCCCCCCACACCGCAGGCCGCGCAGCTCGCTGGACAGAGGCAGAGTCAGCAGCAGTACGACCCCTCCACGGGCCCTCCTGTGCAGAACGCCGCCAGCTTGCACACCCCACTGCCGCAGCTGCCCGGGAGGCTGCCCCCAGCCGGTGTTCCCACTGCAGCCCTCTCCTCTGCGCTGCAGTTTGCACAGCAGCCACAAGTGGTGGAGGCCCAGACACAGCTCCAAATCCCGGTGAAGACTCAGCAGCCCAATGTTCCCATCCCTGCACCCCCTAGCAGCCAACTCCCCATCCCTCCCTCGCAGCCTGCACAGCTGGCCCTCCACGTTCCCACGCCTGGAAAGGTGCAGATGCAGGCCTCTCAGCTTTCCTCCCTGCCACAGGTATGAGAAGAGAATAGATAGAGGAAAAAAAGAAAATGGTTTGCAGGATTTGCTGGCTACCTGTGTGTTAGACAGAGTGTCACACCACACTGTAATTTGTGTATTTTCTCTTAGCAGCTTGCTCCCCCAATTTAGAACAATTGGTTAATTCAGTACTTGGAATACAGTTTTATTTGGCTCTATGATATTATCTTTATTAAAGTAATAGAGAACTGGGCTGGGTTTGGTGACTCACACCTGTAATCCCAGCACTTTGGGAGGCTGAGGCGGGTGGATCACCTGAGCTCAGGAGTTCGAGACCAACCTGGCCAACATGGCCGAAACCCTGTCTCTACTAAAAATACAAAAATTAGCCAGGCGTGGTGGCAAGTGCCTGTAGTCCAAGCTACTTCAAAGGCTGAGGCAGGAGACTCACTTGAACCTGGGAGGTGAAGGTTGCACTGAGCTGAGATCACACCATTGCACTCCAGCCTGGGTGACAGAGTGAGACTCTGTCTCAAAAAAAAAAAATAATAATAATAATAGTAATAATAGACAACTGTTATTATTGTCACTCTTAGTACCGGGGCCCCTCCTTACTCACTCATATGTTGTGCGAAGGGCATGGTGTCAGTTATCCCTTATGATCTGCCCAGCAACTCTCAGGTAGGTGGCAGTGACCCATTCTACCAGTGTGGAGACAAATATGCAGAGGTTCTGGGGCCCCAGGTTACGTGGCGATGACGTGATGAGCAGGGCTTGGCCCTAGCTCCATGCGAGTGCGAAACCATGCTGCACACCACCCACCAGACGTGCTCCGCGGGCGCCTGCTTTGCTGCTTTTGGGATGCTATATGCTCTGCAAACGTGTGTAAGGCGTTACTGAGCCAGCTTGATACACATGTGTAAGGCGTTACTGAGCCAGCTTGATACACATTTCAGGTAGTTAAAATGCCCCTCCTCCACTGATTAACTTTACCCAGTGCGTTTTTGGAATGTCCACAGTAAACTGGTTTTGGTTCCTAAGGAATAGCGAAATGCCACAGCCTGGGTGCCAGCCGTCAACAGGGCACTGACAGGGAGGCCGGGGAGGACTCTCAGCCCCCTTGGTTCTCCACTATTTGATGCACATCAGGGCTTGGGGAGCCCACTGCAGAGAGTCTTCACTTCCTTTTGCCTTCTCCCTCACTAACAAAGGAATTTCCTAGGTGGGCTTTGAGTTCAGGGTTTTTGTTTGTTTTGAAACAGGGTCTGGCTCTGTCACCCAGGCTGGAATGCAGTGACATGATCTCTGCCCACTGCATCCTCTACTTCCTGGGCTTAGATGATCCTCCTGCCCCTGCCCCCTGAGTAGCTGGGACTACAGGTGCACACCACTACACCTGGCTGATTTTTGTATTGTTGTAGAGACGGGATTTTGCCATGCTGCCCAAGCTACAAGTTCTTTTTCTTTTTTTTTTTTTAAGACGGAGTTTCGCTCTTGTTACCCAGGCTGGAGTGCAATGGCCCGATCTTGGCTCACCACAACCTCCGCCTCCTGGGTTCAAGCGATTCTCCTGCCTCAGCTCCCGAGTAGCTGGGATTATAGGCATGTTGCCACCATGCCGGCTAATTTTGTGTTTTTAGTAGAAACGGGGTTTCTCCACGTTGGTCAGGCTGGTCTCGAACTCCTAACCTCAGGTGATCCGCTCGCTTTGGCCTCCCAAAGTGCTGGGATTACAGGCGTGAGCCACTGCGCCCGGCCTACAGGTTCTTTATGTTTGAGATTTATGGCAAAGTCTTAAGTATATAACGATGAAATAATAGTAACAATAATAGCTATCACTTATTCACCACTTGTGAGGTGTGGTGTCAAGCACTGTGATGAGCAATTTATTGGCATTATTTATTTCCTTTACCTGACAACCTTGTGAGGTAGAATCTTTATTATCTCCATTTTATAGATTAAAAAAACCAGAGGCCAGAAAAGCCAGTGACTGGTGGGGCTGTGGTTGGGAGCCTTTTATGCAAGTCTGCAGGGAAGCCTTGTGCACCCACTTTGAGAAAGTTGACACATGCCGGGACAGCTGAGCTCTTCTAGGCCTTACATTGCTTGCTTTAGGTTTTTGTGGAAATGATTCTATTTTGAACACTTCCTCACATCAAGCCACATACTGACTTAAAGCAGCTCTGTGGTTTTTCTTAGATTTAATTTACCTGCCTGTATTACTGAAAAAATCAGCTGTGGAAAATGATTTTATTTTATTTTATCTTTTTTTTTTTGAGTCAGAGTCTCACTCTGTCCCTCAGGGTGGAGTGCAGTGGCACGATCTCCACTCACTGCATTCTCTGCCTCCTGGGTTCAAGCAGTTCTCCTGCCTCAGCCTCCCGAGTAGCTGGGACTACAGGCATGTGCCACCATGCCCTACTGGGGTTTTTTTTTTTTCCAGCAGAGAAATGATTTATTTCACAATTTAGCTTTCTAAATAACTTTATATTCTCTCCTTAAGAACAGCAGTACAGGAAATCATTTACTGATCATTTTGCAGTGCACATAATATCTTATGCATGCTTAGGCAACTATTTTTTTTTTTTTTTACTTTTTAGTAGAGATGGGCTTTTGCCATGTTGGCCAGGCTGGTCTCAAACTCCTAACCTCAACTAATCCACCCGCCTTGGGCTCCCAAAATGCTGGAATTACAGGCGTGAGCCACCACACCCAGCCTGGAAAATGATTTTAAAGAAGCGCTTTACAAAGTCATTAGGAACCTGTTACTTCTAGGTTAGCCAGGGTTGGCACACTTTCTCAGTCAAGGGCCAGGTAGTAAATGTTCCAGCTTTGCGGGCTGTTCAGTTTCTGTGGCAGAAGTGGACACAGCCATGCACGGACAGCACATAAGTGGATGTGGCTGTGCTGTAATAAAGCTTCATTTCCAAAAGCCTGTCGCCAGCCGGGAGACAGTGCTGCAGATGTGAAGAAAACAAACCCATGTTGTGGGACGGGCACTCAGAGAGAGTGTTCTAGCAGTTCTGTCTCCCTTCAGCTTTTGAACGGGCTAAATCTTGTGTGAGCCTTCACTCAGTCCACCTTCCCTGCTCTCTGTGAATTTAAGTCTGTCATTGAGGTGGTGTGAAGAGGAGGACTTTTTTTTTTTTTTTTTTTTTTGAGACAGAGTTTTGCTCTTGTTCCCCAGGCTGGAGTGGAATGGCGCAATCTCAGCTCACCACAACTTCCGCCTCTTCGGTTTAAGCAATTCTCCTGCCTCAGCTTCCCGAGTAGCTGGGATTATAGGCATGTGCCACCATGCCCGGCTAATTTTGTATTTTTAGTAGAGACGAGGTTTCTTCGTGTTGGTCAGGCTGGTCTTGAACTCCTGACCTCAGGTGATCCGCCCACCTTGGCCTCTGAAAGTGCTGGGATTATAGGCGTGAGCCACTGCGCCTGGCCTGAGGAGGATTTTTTTAACCCTTTTAGCCTGTCTGCCATGAGAGAGGCACACTGAATTTGTATTTTATTTTATTTTATATTTTCTTAAGATAGGGTCTTGCTTTGTTGCCCAGGCTGGAGTACGGTGGCACAAACATGACTCACTGCAGCCTCAACCTCCCAGGCTCAAGCAGTCCTCCCACCTCAGCCTCCCATGTAGCTGCGACCAAAGGCGCACACCACCACACCTGGCTATTTTTAAAATTTTTTTGTAGAGATGGGGTCTTACTTTGTCAAAGCCCAGGCTCATCTCAAACTCCTGGGCTCAAGCGATCTTCCCACTTCAGCCTCTCAAAGTGTTGGGATTACAGGCATGAGCCACTGGGCATGGCTTAAAGATAGTTCATAATGAAAACTCCTATTTGGTTTTGTGGAAGTGGGAGGATGTATTATTTGTGGACACGTTAGTGTTGGCCTGTGGATGTGATGTGATTTGTTTGCTTGCGTCGTGCAGCGGAAGGTGCTGGCAGTGCGCATCTCTGGTGCTGTGGGCGCTCTGGTATTTGGCACTGTGGGCTGCCCTGACGTCTTTTCTTCACCTTGCTCCACTTGTGCTCTGCCCTTATAGACAGTGGCATCGACAAGGCTCCCTGTGGACTCTGCCCCGCCCTGCCCACGGCCTCTGCCCACCTCTTCTACCTCATCCCTCGCACCTGTGAGTGGCTCCGGACCAGGACCCTGCCCTGCTCGGTCCTCTCCAGTAAATAGACCCTCCTCAGCCACCAATAAGGCACTGTCTCCAGTCACTTCCCGGACCCCAGGGGTGGTGGCATCTGCCCCCCCCAAACCACAGAGTCCTGCTCAGAATGCCACCTCGTCCCAAGACAGTTCTCAGGATACGCTGACAGAACAAATAACTCTGGTAAGCATGCTTAAGAAAGTTGTAAAATATACTCCAGTTGGTGAAGCACATTTAGTTTTAATTGTCAAGAATGTGATGGCATAAAACTAAATGCCTGGTCAATTCAGCATGGCTTGGGAATCAGTAGACACAAGATGAAAACCAAGGGTTAGCCTTTTCTGTTGGAAGCAGACTCATGGAGGCAGTCTGTGTTTTTGTGATAAAGCCTGCAGTCTTGGGCTGCTTTCATATGGGCAGTAGATGAGGGTGGGAGAGGTCACGTGTAGCAGTCAGGCTGAGAGGGACAAGCTTGAGCGCTGGGGCCCTGCAGGCTGTGAGGTCCCTGCAGCCACCAGTCTGCAGCCCTGTGCTTGAGAGTCACTGCCCAGCCCTTAGCACTTACTTTGGGTTGGATGACTAAGCATTTATTTTGTTCACCTTCATTAGGGGAATTAAAAGAAATGTGTATCAAAATAGAGTGTCATAAACCCCATGTTCCCCATTATCTGATTTTATCACAGTGATCAATATGCAGCTAGTCTCATTTCATTTATCCCACTCCTTTCCAGATTATTTAGAAGCAAATTCCAGGCATCCTATGGTTTCCCATGTCAACACTTTGGTAGAAACATGAGGTTTTAAAGTTTTAGTCTGTTTTATAGAGCTGGGGCAGGACTATTGCTCCAGCTTCTTCTAAGGCTCCTGGAAGGGTCACATGCTCCTAGGCCTCTCCTAGAACCACTTTGACCTTTGTGTTCGAGTCTTACCTTTGATATTAAACTGGGACCTTGTGCTTTCTCTCTTCCTTAGTGCCTGACTGAGACTTTTGCATAGTAGGGCTTCAAATTTCTGGGGTCTGAGTTGGTGGAACACATCACATGCCGACCCCACCGTCCCCCATATATCACCTGCAGGAGAACCAGGTGCATCAGCGCATTGCGGAGCTGAGGAAGACAGGTCTGTGGTCCCAGAGGCGTCTGCCAAAGCTGCAGGAGGCCCCACGCCCCAAGTCCCACTGGGACTATCTGCTGGAGGAGATGCAGTGGATGGCCACAGACTTTGCCCAGGAGAGGAGGTGGAAGGTGGCTGCTGCGAAGAAGGTGGGTTGGAATGCGTGGAGCTGCTGTGCTGTGTGCGTTGGTGGGGGCTCGAGTTTGCAGTGATGTAAGTGGTGGGCAGGACTCCAGACCCACTTTTTTTTTTTTTTTTTTCCCAGACAGGGTCTCGCTCTGTTGTCCAGGCTGGAGTGTCCAGCTAATTTTGTTTTTCTTGCCACATTACCCAGACTGGTCTTGAATCCTGGGCTCAAGCGATTGCTCGCCTCAGCCTCCCAGAGTGCTGGGATTGCAGGCGTGAACCACTGTGCCTGGCAGACTCACTCTAGAGGCCTTAACTTGTGAAGTCTGGGAAGGATACTTCCCTATTGTTTGGAGAATAACTGTGCTGTGTAATTAAGTCTCTGAGGTAGTGTCTTCAGAGCCCAGCATGTGTTGTTGGGATCAAGCCTGTCCTCCCCCACTGAGCACTGGTGTGGATTTAGCTTCATTTTGTTGCCTGGCTTTGCCTGGCAGTTAGAGTTAGGATACCTGCAGTGCCGCAGGTTCGGGCTGGTGGCTGGGGCTGTTCAGGGAGCTGAGAGGCTAAGAGTTAGAAGGCACCTGGTGTCAGTCAAGGGACAGCAAGGGGCTGTCCTAGGCTTTCCTGCCTGGCCACACGGCCTCCTGCCCTTCCTCCTGGGCTTCTAGTCTAGCTTTCTCTTTAATTTTGGCTGAGAATTTATTTTTCTCCTAACTGTTGCCAAAGCAGGCACAGAGTCCTTGGAAGACTGTGGAGGCCCTACTGCTAACACTAGAAAAGTGAGAACAAGTGGTAGATTTCTAGAAACCCCAGGCCTCAGTGGGAAGCAGCTGTGCTTTCACTGTGTGAACAGCCGTGGCCCTTCTTTGTCCTCCTCATTACCATGTCACTGCCTCTGTTTCTTGGGCCCTAGGGTCTTTGTTCATATTTTCTGTACTCTTAAGGCCGTGGCCTTGTGTTCTGTCCCCTGCCCTGTCCACTCCATACCCAGAATTCTCCCCCTCGCTGTCTTCATGTAGGGTAGGCAGAGAAAAGCTGAGACCACAGGGTGAGAACCGTGGGGTTCTGAGGGTCAAGGGTCTCAAGTCAGATTCATAAGCATTCCAGAAAAACCCAGATTCTTCCTTAAACCAGCCTTTCCACAAAGAAGACAGTCCTGAACATGGTGGACACCAGGCTGGATAGGGCAGGAGGCCAGACGTGTAGATGCCAGGCTGGGCATGTGGATGCCGGGCTGGATGGGTGGGGGCTGGCCGATGGGCTAGAGTGGGAGCTGGTGGGGTTGGCTGAAGAGCAGTGCAGCACCTACAGGGCACAGGCCGGGGCCATCTCTCAACAGCTGAGTGATGCACCTGCAGCCAAGCCTGCCCTTCCCCGTGCCTCCTGCCTCTCGCTGGGGTAGACAGGGAGAGGCCGCAGAGCAGCCCACCCCGATCAGGGCCTGTGTTGACGACAGTGAGCCCCGTTGGAGGCCAAGTGGGAGCATGGCATGTGCGCAGAGTCCCGGCGGTAGTTGAGTGCATTTCCATCCCTAGAACGGGCGTGGGGGTGACAGCCATTGTGCTCTCAGGGCTCCAAAGGTTTTCTCATCTTAATTCTCTCCACCCATTTGAGGTTCTGTTGGTGGGTATGTGAAGTGTCTAAACTTTTGGAAAACAGTTAGACAATTTAAAGCAAAAGCTTTAAAAATGTGAATTATCGCAGCCCAATAATTTCTATAACTGGTGCAGCATTCATGAAATGAGATGCTGACGCTTGTTTATTGAATGGAGAGATGTTAATCATCTATTAAATGGGAAAGGAAGATTATAGCACAATATGGTATTCTAGTTTTGAGGAAAATAATGTGTATTTGGTGAAAAATATAAAAACACTTTCTAGAAAAGTCAAGCTAAATATTGATGGTGGTTTTTGCTTATAGTCATGTTTCTCCTAATCCACCCTAAGAGCATACGAGGATGTATATGACAGTGAATTGTATGTAATTTTAGTCTGAGAAGATTTTTAAAAAGTTACATATCCTTTTTTTTCCAGCATGACATAGAGTACAACATACAATTCTTGCACTTTTATTCACCAGCTCGTTAGAACTGTGGTGCGCCATCATGAGGAGAAGCAGCTCCGTGAAGAAAGGGGGAAGAAGGAAGAGCAGAGCAGACTGAGACGGATAGCCGCCTCCACGGCCCGGGAGATAGAGTGCTTTTGGTCGAATATTGAACAGGCGAGTGCTGCAGTTGTCATGGGGTCGTAAGAATCAGCCCATCGGAGCTGGTGAGGCCGCTTCCCGAGACCAGAGCATGGGCACCTTGCTTAGGAAGCTTTCGAGCACCAGAGCCAGCAATGTGTGCACTCTCCTGGGCTGTTGCTCGTTGGCCTTTGAATGAGCTGCTCGTGCCTCCGTCTGTCTTGCACAGGGGATGCACCTCAGCTGTGGCTGCCCTCTGAGGTGCTTCATGCTGTGGAGGGGCTCTGGGTGTTGTTTCAGAGTTAGTGTGAGTCACCACCACGGTTACTTCTAGAGCGGCCGCTCGCTCGCTTGCTTTCCTTTTTTGAAATTTTAATTCTTACGTCACCACCTAATAGAACCTGGGCAGGATGTAGTTAGTATGAAATAAATGAAAAAGCACCACCTGACGAGGCTGGAAAACACTGTTTTTAGACTCTGCTTATGTGCTTTAGTGTTTTGTATGCAGAACATCTGTAATTCCCATCCTTAGTAACGTGCTTATTCATTTAATCCTTTGCATTTAGGTTGTGGAAATAAAACTACAAGTAGAATTAGAAGAAAAAAGGAAGAAGGCCTTAAATTTACAGAAAGTTTCCAGGAGAGGTAGGACCCTTTTAAAAAAGGCTCACCACGCTTGGGTGGTAGTTTGTTCAGATTCTTTTCTCAGCAGGCAGTCTCCTGGCGCTGTGGCTTCCCACAGAGGACATCTGCTCATCAGCCAGCTGCCTGATTGTTACATTTCTCTTTGTGTGGCCATCCTAGTTTTATGCTTCAGTGCTTTTGAGATGTGCTAGTGTGAGTCAGCACCCCTAAGTTGATAAACTCTGGGACACAGAACTGGGGTTCAGTCCCTGGACAGTGAGTGAGGAGCTTCCTGAGGTGTTTGCCATGCAGGAGGATCCTTGGGTGCCTGGCTGGGTGACACCTCCCTGTCGTTCTTCCTTTGATGTTTCTTCGGCAGCTGCCTCCACTCGTTATGTGCCACTCCACTTAGGATGTGCGCGGCACCAGTGGCGGCAGTATTCACTGTTTCATTTGCCTCTGAGGACACCTCCAGGAGGGTGGGCATTGTGTTTCCCCATTATTGATGAGGAACCTGAGGCTGAGAGGTGGCTGCTGCTGAAAGTCATAGAGCCACAAGTTAGTAAAAACCACTGCCCTGTGTGATGATGAGGAAGAGGAGGCAGAACTCATGCGTCCCTCCTTTCCCTGCACGTGGGTGGAGGCAGCAGGACCCTGCCTGGAAAGCAGAGACGCCCTCGCCAAGCATGGGGGGCCTTGGGAACGAACTGTGCTCCTTGTCTCTCTAGGGAAAGAATTGAGACCTAAAGGATTTGACGCATTACAGGAAAGTTCTCTGGTAAGTTTGGGGTTGTTACTGTGCTGTGTGAGGAGTAGAAGCAGCTCCAGTAGAGTGGGCCTTTTTGTTCTTATCCAAAGGAATTTGTAGGCTGTGACTATTACTCCCTTTCTTTTTTTTTTTTGTTTTTGAGACAGAGTCTTGCTCTGTCACCCAGGCTGGAGTGAAGTGGCACGATCTCAGCTCACTGCAACCTCTGCCTCCCAGGTTCAAGCAATTCTCCTGCCTCAGCCTCCCAAGTAGCTAGGACTACAGGCGCATGCCGCCACCACACCTGGCTAATTTTTTTTTTTTTTTTTTAGTAGAGATGGGGTTTCACCATGTTGCCCAGGCTGGTCTCAAACTCCTGAGCTCAGGCATTCCATCCGCCTTGGCCTCCCGAAGTGCTAGGATTACAGGCGTGAACCACCGCGCCCGGCCTATTACTCCCTTTCATTATAGACTCAGTCTACTTTGAAAATAAACTGGTGCTTTATAGCCTTAGTCTCACGTGGGGTGTTAATTTGGCAGTGACAGCTGAACACAGTGAGCATTGATCATGTCCTTGCTCCCCCACTGCCCTGCCCCGACCCCAGATGGAGGCTGAGGGCGGCCTAAAGGGCTTGCCCTGGGGCTCCCCCCACCTGTCCCATGGACACTGTTGTCTTGGTTTCCCATTCTGAGTGTTTGGATCTCATGCTTGTGGTTTTTCTTTCTTTCTTTCAGGATTCAGGAATGTCTGGAAGAAAAAGAAAAGCTAGCATATCTTTGACTGATGACGAAGGTCTGTTCCCCCTCAGCGCTATCTTTGTCATCTCCAGGGCTGCTGATGAGATGACACAGAGCTGCGGCGACTTGGGGTTTAGTCTTGTCATCTTCAGCTGGTTGGAAAGTTCAACCTTTGTATTTATCCAGATGTCTCTCAGTGTATAGAGTACTTTTTGGTATCTCTGGAGGACTTGGGATGTTTTCTGGAGCAACATGGTCATATCTGCTTTTTGAGGTTTGGAAACTTGGGTGCATCTTGGAGAGTGTTGGGGCCCCATGCTCCTGTGGCACAGGGCCAAGCCTGTTTCTGTCCTTGAGAGGTGGCCCTGGTATGTCCTCTGGTAGACCCATGGTTGCCAGCCATTGGGATTTCAGAAGAAACTCGTGTGAATTTTAGATGTTGGAGAAACCTCGTTCAGATGAGAACAGATACCTGAGCACTCAGTGTGTGAGCTGGGGACAGCCCACGGCCATGACCTATTTCCAAACCCATGTGGATTGAGTACAGAAGTCCTCAGGAGTAGACTGGATTTTTAGAGACAGAGTAGGGAGCAGGAGTAGAGAGGTTGGAGAAACTTTCTTGGGTGTTTGTGTGGCGGTTCCTGTCAGGTGCCAGGTAAGGCCTGCAGTTTCTCCTTCGGCTCTTT
Organism: Pongo pygmaeus; assembly: GCF_028885625.2. NCBI lineage: Eukaryota > Metazoa > Chordata > Mammalia > Primates > Hominidae > Pongo > Pongo pygmaeus. The sequence continues at coordinate 130,880,037 of NC_072383.2, forward strand.
GATCAGCATCAATGTGGGTTTATTGGCTTGATTTGGTGAAGTGTGTTAACTTTTCCAAATTTTTGAAAATTGATCTTTGGTATGTGTTGATTTTTATTTGGAAGTCAACAGGGAGTTTGGCCAGATTGTTGGCATGAAACTGGCAGTATTCAGTTGTGCGTATGACAGAAACGAAACAGCAGTGTGGCAGATGAGTGAGGAGCCTGAGGGCACATGGCCCAGGACTGGCACAGCATTGTGGTGGCATTTTCAGGCCCCTCCCAAGCGATTCTCTTGCCTCAGCCTCCTGAGTAGCTGAGACTACAGGTGCGGACTACTACGCAGCTAATTTTTGTATTTTTAGTAGAGATGGGGTTTCACCATGTTGGCCAGGCTGGTCTCAAACTCCTGACCTCAGGTAATCCACCCGCCTCAGCCTCCCAAAGTGCTGGATTACAGGTGTGAGCCACCACACCTGGCCTGGTGCTGAATTCTAGATAGTACCATCCTGCACTGGGGATGGATTGAACTCTGGCCTTTCAGACAAGAGAAGCACAACAGAGTACAGTAGGTTTGTGTCTTTCTTGTTACCTGGAAAGGATTAGGTCATTTCTTCATGAGGAACACCTTTTCTCTGGCCTGCACTCTGGTAGCTGCAGTCGGCTTTATGTAGATTGACCTCTCCACTTTCCTTGTTTTCTCACATTCTCAGGAGCACATTTGTGTACAGTCATGTGTTTCTTAACAACAGGGATATATTCTGAGAGATGCGTTGCTGGACAATTTTGTTGTTATGTGAACGTACAAAGTACTTACGCAAACCTAGATGGTGCAGCCTGTGCCTCCGGCTACAAACCTGCACACATGTGACTCTCCTGAATACTGTGGGTAATTGGAATATAGTGGTATTTGTGCATCTAAACATATCTTGACACAGAAAAGGTAGTGTAAAGATACGGTATTACAGTCTTACAGGGTCCCATTGCATATGCGGTCCATTGTTGGCAGAAACGTCATTATGTGGTGCTCAACTGTATTGAAACAGACTTTTATTTGACTTCTGTTTAATGCCTAAAGATGTCTTAGGATAACTCAGAGAAGGCCAAATTAACCACCCGAGGTTGTCTTTACTTTTCTTTTCCAAAACTCTCCACTCTGGAAACCAAGTGGTCAGAAGGCAGAAGGAATGGCAGAAAGTGTTTCCAAGAGAAGGGGATGGCCAGGCCTGTCGCAAGCTGCCAGGGTGTCGAGTACAGTCAGGAAAGGCAGCACCTGGAGGTCCAGCGACTTGTGTGGTTGGGGTCAGGTGTCTAGGCCTTCTTGGTGGGCAGTGGGGGTCTTGTAGTGAAGAAATGAGGAAGAGTTTTGATGGTGGGAAGGGAGAGATGTTACGTTAGATCGTGAGAGAAGAAAAGTTAAGAGCCAGCTGAGAGGAGAGATGGTGCAGGCCCCCAGGTGGGGAGAGGGTCCATGGACAGAGGGAGTTTGGCTGTGGGGAGGCTGGTAGCTGCTCTTTTCTCTGCCAGGAGCCAAGATCTCTATGGTGAGTGAGGCGTGAGATTCAGGGCTGGAGGGCTGAAGAGGGCGGAGCGGGCTTGGGCTGGTGATTGTGGAGGACAGGAGAGCCAAGGAGAGTGTTAGGCTGATGTGGGTGGGCCTCGTGAGATGGGCGATGATGACTTCACGGTGATCCCAGATGGCATGCTTGTGGGCTTTCCACAGTGGGGCTCTGCAGGAAGGTAGGAGGGTTGACAGCATTCCGTATGTTGGCCTGAAGAAGGTCTGCCATGTGTGGAAAAACCAGGGCTGTCATTCACAGCCTGAAGTGGAAGGGGAAATATGCCTCCAGTTTCCTGCCCATTTAATTAAATTTAACCTCAGAAGTTTAAAAGCTCAGTTTCAATTTCTGTAATAGCTATGCAAAATAATTTCGAAGCCTTATAGTGTGTAGTGAGTAACAGACATTCTAGTGGTGTTGCCTCTCAGTGATGCTTGCTGATAACCATTTTAGTGGACGACGAAGAGGAAACAATTGAAGAGGAGGAAGCAAACGAAGGCGTTGTGGACCACCAAACAGAACTTTCTAATTTAGCCAAGGAAGGTAGGCTGTTGCTACCGTATTAAACATTCAGTAAGTACAAAGAAACATTTAAAACGTGTGAGATGTGAATAATAATATATTGAGTAACAGCAGCAGTGCCTGTTTTATGGAAAACAGTCCGTGTGTGCCTCCTGCTGCTCTCTCTCCTGACCTGGAGGTCCTGGTCCTCCTGGGTTGTGTGTCGGACACTGCCCTGAGTGTCTTTCTTCCCTGCCACCTGCGTGTGTCTCCCTGAATGTACCGTTCATCTTGAGTGTGTGAGAACTTCATACGAATGAATCCACCACAGCTTGACGGGCTTGCTCTCTCCACTCAGCCTGGATGTCCTGAGTTTCACCCACAGTGTTAGGTGTTGCTATCAATGCGTTCATTGTCTTTGCCAGGCCGTATTCTTTTTGTAAATATGTCACCAACTATTTTTTGTGCTGTTGGTGGCCATTCACCTGGTCCTTGTGTTTGCTGTGAGCATTCTCCTATTCCCCAGGCACGTGTGCATGAGTGGCTTGCCGGCTTGCCTGTGCTCAGGGGCAGGAGAGTAACTGTTGTTTAGAGTGGGTGTGCCAAGCTCCACATCTCAGGAAGGAACTCTTTTTTTTTTGAGATGGAGTCTCGCTGTCACCCAGGCTGGAGTGCAGTGGCGTGATCTCGGCTCACTGCAAGCTCCGCCTCCCGGGTTCACGCCATTCTCCTGCCTCAGCCTCCTGAGTAGCTGGGACTACAGGCGCCCGCCACCACGCCCGGCTAATTTTTTGTATTTTTTAGTAGAGACGGGGTTTCACCATGTTAGCCAGGATGTTCTGGATCTCCTGACCTGATGATTCACCCGCCTCGGCCTCCCAAAGTGCTGGGATTACAGGCATGAGCCACTGCGCCCGGCCTAGGAAGGAACTCTTTTTTAAAAAAATTATATATATATATATTTAGTTTTATTGCCATTCTTTCACTGCTATAACACATCTCAGGAACTCCTGATGTTGTCTGCCACTCTGGGGGTAAAAAGTGGTATCTCCTTGTGGTTTTAATTTGCACTTTTGTGATAACTGACGAAGTGAAGCATCTTTTCGTGTTTCTTCCTTTGTTCATTTTGGCTCATTTTGGTGTTGAGTTTTCTTTCCTTATTGACTTGTTGGTGATGGTCTTTATATATTCTGGACATGAATTCTTGGTCAGTTCTGTGTTGCAGTGACATTTTCCCAGTTGGTGGTGTGTCTTTTCACTCTTTGCAGTACCTTTCAATGAAAGGCGTTCTTAATTTCAGCATACAGCAAGTCCTCATTTAATGTTGTCAATAAGTTACTAGAAACTGCAACTTTAAGTGAAATGGCGTTACATTAATGTTGTTTTATTATAGCCATGAGGAAAAAAAAATTGGTTTTGTTATACAGTTGACCCTTGAACAATGTGGGGATTAGGAGTGCCAACCCGCCCCCACCACCTGCACTGTTGAAAATTTGCATATAGCTTTTGACTTCTCCAAAACTTACTAATAGCCTACTGTTGACTGGAAGCCTTATCAATAACATGAAACAGTCGATGAACACATATTTTGTGTGGTTTTTTTCTTTTTCTTTTTTTTTTTTTTTGAGACAGAGTCTCACTCTGACACCTAGGCTGGAGTGAGTGGTGGATCACAGCTCACTGCAGCCTTGACTTCTTGGGCTCAGACGATCCTTCCACCTCAGGCTCCCAAGTAGCTGGGACTATAGGTGCACACTACCACGCCCAGCTGATTTTTGTGTTTTTTGTAGATACGGGATTTCAGGCTAGTCTCAAACTCCTGGGCTCAAGCGAGCCTCCCATTTTGGCTTCACAAAGTGCGGGGTTTACAGGTGTGAGCCATCGTGCCTGGCCTATTTTGTATGTTATGTGTATTTAATATTATGTACTGTATTCTTACAACAAAGTAAGCTGGAGAAAAGAAAATGTTGTTAAAAAATAAGGAAGAGAAAATACATTTACTATTTATTAAGTGGAAGTGAATATAAAGGTCTTCATCCTTGTCATCTTCACGTTGAGTAGGATGAGGAGGGAGTGGGTGAGGGGGAGGGGAAGGGGTTGGTCCTGCTGTGGATAAAATCTGCATGGAAGAGGACCCTCACAGTTCCAACCCAAGTTGTCCACCGATCAGCTATACGTCATTTTGCTCAAAGTTACAATTTCTAAGAACCAACCTATTGATGATGTTTAGTGAGGACTTACTGTAGTTGAATTTGTCAATCTTGTTCACAAGGATATATCATCTAAAATTTTTCTGCTTTTACTCTCACGTTGTGAAATGAGTGCAGTTTCCTTTTTTTCCCCCAAATGCATATTTGGAAAGCCATATTGAAAAGCCTGTCTTTTCCCCACTGATCTTCAATGCCAGCTCAGACATAAAACAGGTTTCCTTCTATGCATGGCTCTTTCTGGGATCTTTATTCTTTTATTGGCAAATTTGTACCAATCTGTACTGATACCACACTGTCTTTCTTACGATAGCTTTATAATAGTTCTTGATGTCTGGTTAGGTAAGTTCTTCTGCCTTGCTCTGTGTTAGGAGGATCTTGTCTATTTGGGGACTATTTCAGAAACATGCTAGAATCAGCTCATCAAGTTTCACAGAAAAACCTATTGGGAATTTTGATTAGAATTTAATTGCATTAATGGATGTTTTGTGAGAATTGCTGTCTTTATGAAGTTCAGCCTTTCCAGTCTATGATCAAAATATAGTTCTCCCCTTCACTTAGGTCTTCCTAAATAGCTTTCCATAAAATTTCATGATTGTGTCTCTTTTGTTAGATTTAATTCTAGGTACTATATATTTTTAAAAGTTGTGCTAAATGGCATATTTTCTAAAATTATATTTTAAATATATTGCTGGTATGTGTCAGTACAGTCAATTTTATTTCTCCTATACTCAGCAACTTTTCTGAACTCTGTTTGTTAATTCTTTGTATACAGTCTTGTATACAAAGTCTTTGTGTACTTCACTGAAGAGTTTTTCCTTTATAATCCTTGTTCCTTTTATACTACTTTTTCTTGCCATTTTGTGCTAGATAGGACTTTCAGTGAAGTGTTGAGTTCGTGCTAATGGTGGACAACTTTGGCTTGTTCTTGCTTTGAAAGGGAGGGAGCACTTTCAGTAGAAACGCAGAGCGTTAGAGTGTTGAGTCATAACTGCATGGTTCAAACCTAATGTTTGTTGCCTACTGACCCCACGGCCTCGGTCAGGTTGTCTAAGCTCTCCGTGGTGTTTTTCTCAGTTGTAAATGGGATAACCAGTGTTGTTCTGAGGATCTGCAGTGTCTGGAAGCCTTGGCCTGACGTGTCCTACGGTGTGCTCTTCACTACTGCTCTCAGGATGACTATGATGATACTGTTAATGTTTCATGAATGGACATGGTGTATAGGGTTCTTGTAGATATTTTTATAAAATTAATGAAGTTTGTATCTATTCTTCAGTGTTTCTGTTGTAGATGGGTATTGCATGCTTTGTTTGTTTGTTTTGACAGAGTCTTGCTCTGTCGCCGAGGCTGGAGTGCAGTGGCATGATCTCAGCTCACTGCAACCTCCGCCTCCTGGGTTCAAGCAATTCTCCTGCCTCAGCCTCCTTAGTAGCTAGGATTACAGGCACCAGCCACCATGCCCGGCTATTTTTTATATTTTTAGTAGAGACAGGGTTTTGCCGTGTTGCCCAGGCTGGTCTCCCAACTCTGGACCTCAGGTGATCTGCCCACCTGAGCCTCCCAAAATGCTGGGGTTACAGGCATGAGCCACTGCGCCCGGCCCTCATACATTAAGTTGAGGAATATGACTTTTTCTTTTCTTCATAGTCAATTTTGATAGTCAGATTTTCTAGGAATTTATTTCATCTAAATTTTAAAATTTATTGGCATACATTGTCAATAATTTCTCCTTACAGTGTTTCCGATCTTGGCTGTGTTTGTATATATGTCCCTTCTTTCCCCTAATGCTGTGTATTTATGCCTCTCTGTTTTCTTAATAGTCTTGTCAAAAGTTTGTCAGTTTCTTTTTTTTTTTTTTTTTTTACCTGGTGCCTGTATATTGTTTTCTGTTTTGTTTCTGCTCTTAGTATTTCTTTTTTAAAAACATCTTTTTCTGAGTTTTTAACTTGGATGACTAGCTTACTAATTTTCATCGGCTCATTAATATAAACATTTAAGGGTCTGAATTTTTCTGTAATACTGCTTTAGCTGAATATCATGTTTATTATTCAGTTTTAAATATTTTCATTTTCTGATTTCCCCTATATATATATTTTATTGACTCATGAGTTATTTAGAAGGATGTTTCTTAATTTCCAAACAATACAGGGTTTTCAATATTTTTTTTTATTATTCTACATTAATTGCATTTTGATCAGACAGAAGATTTATGGGATTCTCACTGACCAGGATTTTGTTGAGGTAGGTTTTGAATGGACCAGTTTATAAACATTCCATACATGCTTTAAAACAACATGCATTCATCAGATTATGGTACAGTTCTCTCTCTGAGTCCACCAGGTAGAACTTGTTGATTGCATTATCCAGTTCTTACCCTTACTGATTTTTTCCTTCTTGCTCTATCAATTACTGAGAGAAGTATGTTAAAATGTTCCATTATGATAATGAATACCTATTTCTCCTTAAGTTTCTGTCAGTTTTCATTTTATGTATTTTGAGACTATGTTAGTATGTGCATATATAGATTTAGAATTGTTATCCTATTGCGTCATCATTTTTACTTGAGTCTAGATAATTTTATCACGTCTGTTTTCTATTTTATGAATTCTCTTTTAAGCTCTTCCTAGTCTTTTGTTAACCCATTGATTAAGTGTTAAATTCCAGTTACCAGTTTGTTTTAAGACATTCCCAATGGTTTTTTAGAAAACCTACATGAAATTTTAAAATTATCTCTTGCTCTGTATTCAGACTTCCAGTTGTCTCTTTTATTTCTTCAAATATGAAATTTTATAATCTCTGCCTAATAATTGCATGAGTGACGTTTTTGCAGGTCTGATTTTGCTGTCGCTTATGAGTCCTGGTTTCTGCTGGTGGTACATTGTTTCCTAGTGTACTTTGTGATTTTTGACAGTTTATTGGTGTAGGGACCAGCCCCACAGGGTCTGTGGGTTTCTCCCCACCGTGTGCGGAGACGAGAGATTGTGGAAATAAAGACACGAGACAAAGAGATACAAGAAAAGACAGCTGGGCCCAGGGGACCACAACCACCAAGACACGGAGACTGGTAGTGGCCCCGAATGTCTGGCTGTGCTGTTATTTATTGGATACAAAGCAAAAGGGGCAGGGTAAAGAGTGTGAGCCATCTCCAATGATAGGTAAGGTCACGTGGGTCACGTGTCCACTGGATAGGGGGCCCTCCCCTGCCTGGCAGCCAAGGCAGAGAGAGAGAGAGAGAGAGACAGCTTATGCCATTATTTCTGCATATCAGAGACTTCTAGTACTTTCACTAATTTTGCTACTGTTATCTAAAAGGCAGAGCCAGGTGTACAGGATGGAACATGAAAGCAGACTAGGAGCGTGACCACTGAAGCACAGCATCACAGGGAGATGGTTAGGCCTCCGGATAACTGCGGGCGGGCCTGACATTAGTCAGGCCCTCCACAAGAGGTGGAGGAGTAGAGTCTTCTCTAAACTCCCCCTGGGAAAGGGAGACTCCCTTTCCCGGTCCGCTAAGTAGTGGGTGTTTTTCCTTGACACTGAGGCTACCGCTAGACCACGGTCCGCTTGGCAATGGGCGTCTTCCCAGATGGTGGTGTTACCGCTAGACCCAGGAGCCCTCTGGTGGCCCTGTCCGGGCATAACAGAAGGCTCACACTCTTGTCTTCTGGTCACTCCTCACTATGTCTCCTCAGCTCCTGTCTCTGTATGGCCTGGCTTTTCCTCGGTTATGATTATAGGGCGAGGATTATTATAATATTGGAATAAAGAGTAATTGCTACAAACTAATGATTAATGATATTCGTATATAATCATGTCTATGATCTAGATCTAGTATAACTCTTGTTGTTTTATATATTTTATTATACTGGAACAGCTCATGTCCTCGGTCTCTTGCCTCGGCACCTGGATGGCTTGCTGCCCACATATTGGAACTTCATTGTGGAAGTTACTTTAGGCCTGACACTGAGGGAATTTCCTCTAGAGAGAGTTTCTGTTAACTTCTGATCTGTGTTCTTTTGTAAAGCATGTCTCTTGTAAACAGCATATAGTTGGTCTTCTCTGCCCTACAGTTTATTCTAACATCCCTGTGTCTCTAAATTGGAGTGTTTAGTACATTTGTATTAAATTTAAGCCTGTTCTATTAATGATTGGGCCTAGATCTATCCTAATTTTAAAATTTATTTTGTATTTTCTCACCTGTTCTTTAGTAAATCTCTTTATGGTTAAAGCATCAGGCAAGTATTTACAAATTATTTCATTTCCTCTTCTCTGTTAGCTTTCTATATTCTTGTTGTAGTGGCTATCTGATTATGGTGTGCATTCTTGACTTACTAGATATCCTGTTAAATTAGCACTGTATACTCTCTGTGGGGCAGAGTTTGGGAGCAGCCTTGCTGGGTGGTTGTGGCGCAGGTCTCCTGTGAAGATGGTTTTCAGAAGGCTTGATGTGGCAGGCTGGAGGATGCCATTCCAGGCTGGTTCATTCTGCCAGCTGATGGGCTCTGGTTGCATGCTGAGGGCAGGTTGAGTGTCCTCCTGACCTGAGGCTGGTGTCCCAGAGCAAATATCCATGAGGGAGCAGGATAGACACTGTAGTATCTTTTGTAGCTGAGTCTTGGAAGTCACCTACAATAATTCTCACATATGGTGGTCACGCCGGTCAGGCCAGGTCAGTGTGGGAGAGGCCAGGAGTGAACACCAGGAGGTGGCTTCCTGGGGATCCCATTGTCTTTATGGTGTCGAGCTGAATCCATGAGCAGAGCCTCTCGTTGGGTTGAGGCTTCTTTCGTGGTCTTCAGGAACCTCGCAGAGCTTTCTTCACAGAGATGTAGTACATTTTTGAAAGTTTAATTCTAAGTATATTTAGCTGTTCATATCCATGGGTTTCAAATCCATGAATTTGATCAACTACAGATAGAAAATATTTACCAAAAACAAAACAAAGCAAAACAGTAAAAAATAAGAACACAGCTGGGTGTGGTGGCTCACGCCTGTAATCCTGGCTGCTTGGGAGACTGAGGCAGGATGATCACTTGAGCCCAGGAGTTCAAGTTCAGCCTGGGCAACGTAGCAAGACCCCATCTCTAAAAAAAAATTAAAAAACAGCCAACCAAAAAAACCCCCCAAACCAAATAAACCAAAATAACAGTACAACAATTACAAAAAAGATACCAAAAAAATAGTGTAACAACTATTTACATAGCATTCACATTGTATTAGGTATTATAAGTAACCTAGAGATGATTTAAAATACATGAGAGGATGTGTATAGGTTGCGTGCAAATATGCATTACTTTATATAAGGGACTTGAGCATCCTTGGATTTTGATATCAAAAGGGGCCTTGGAACTACCTCCTCAAGGATACTGAGGGACAACTGTATTTAATTTTCTGTCTAAACAGGTTTTTTTTCTTCGATTTCATTTTCTAACTCATTTCCATATGTGGAGGCTGATTTCTGTATATTGTTTGTTCTGAGACACCTTACAGAATTATCTTGTTACTGGAAGTTTCCGGTGGTTTGGCTTGTTTTTCCTACTTATATATAGCATCATATGCTGTAGTGGTGCATCCCAGCATTTTGCTCTGGAACCATCAGACAGACAGGAAAGGTGAAGAACCTTGTTAGGAACACCATGGACACACCACCTGGATTCCACAGCCAACGCTTACTTTCACTGGGATCCATTAGGTCTATGTCCATCAAGCCAGTGTGGCGAATATTTAACATCCTGAGCAAATGAATTCAAAAAGTGTTTTGCTAGTCCCAAGTAGACAGTGCCTTTAACGTGGTCCTTGTAGGGTGCTTGTCCATGGCATTTGTTGTTTTGGCTCAACAGTCTTTGACATAAAATACAGATGCAGACAAGCTCACAAATCACAAGTACACAGCCCAACTAAAGTGTTTTCCCCTGTTAGATCTACCACTGTGTGAACCTTCTTTGAACAGAAATCTGGGTTCACATTTCTGTCATTCCTCTGGATAGACTCACTAAAGGGGGAAATGATGAGGTTGAGGGCATTGGATTCCAAAGCCCTTCAGCTTTCCGTGTTGATTTCCAGAAACATCCAGCCAGTTTATGCCATTATCAGCAGCATATGAGAGTATCTAATTCATAACAGTTTCCCAGTGTTATGATTTTAAGATGGTTGATAATTTGATACTAAACAAATTGTGCACTGATTTCCAGGGATGATTAATGAAAAAACATTTTATTGCTCTTTATACTTTTGTGTATGTAACAGCTTCATATCCTTTGCCCACTGTGATTGGGGATTTAATTAATGTGTGGTATTTTTTTTTTTAAGTAATTAGGGTGAGTGTTTTATAAAAAAAAAGCTTAATTATGTTTTATTATACTTTTTAACATTTTTGCTTTTTGTTTCTTAATTTGATGTTTTGTATTTTTATATATCATCAGTTATTTCCTAATCAATGGTGTTCATTTTTTACATTTTTATTTATTAGTCTGTACTGTTACTGTTCATTTAGATTATTTCAGATATTTTAAATCTTTTGTGAATACAATTGAGTTTCAAAGATTCTCATCTTTATAGAGAAAATATTTTATATTTTTTTAATTTGCATACATTTCAGGGGTACAAGTACAGTGCTGTTTCCTGGCTGTACTGTGTAGTGGCGAAGTCTGGGTCTCTGGTATGTCATGACCCAAATGTGTGTTGCACCTACTAAGTAATTTCTCATCATTCCCCTTGCATCCCCCAACAAAATATTTTACACCTTTTATCAGTAATGGGCAACCATTTTAGTTTTTAGAAAAAACAAGTGTGCTTTTAGACAATATTATCTTTTTCCAAGGAGTGATCTAAAGCTGGAAAAAGGAATACATGTGAGAGGAAGCCCCTTGCCCTCCTTACCGTGGTTCTCCTGGCCGCTGCTCCTTCCCAATTTAAATGACAGTTGTTGTTATAAAGTAACAGCCCTTCTGCCCGCAACCCTCTGCAGCTGAGCTGCCGCTCCTGGACCTGATGAAGCTGTACGAAGGCGCCTTCCTGCCGAATTCTCAGTGGTCCCGGCCGAAGCCTGATGGGGAGGACACAAGCGGAGAGGAAGGTGCGCTCCCAGCCTTTGGAAGAATTCAGGGTTAAAAGCAGAAGCCGGAATACTTACAAAGACTTAAAATAAGATTTAGAACATTTCTTTTAGTTTGATAAAATAAAAAATTAGAAATATTTAATAAGTATCATTATATTGAATAGAATTTTATTAAATTCCGTGCTTTTAATTTATTAACCTGGCACAGTTATTGGGGCACTTGATCATGTTGTGAAGGATGTAAAAATATTTTTCTCTAGATTTATAAACATCATTGTTTTATGGACCTAGATATCATATTTATTCAGGCTGTGCTGTGTTTGTTTAACACACCAGTTTTGAGTAGTTTATTTTACTTGGTATTAGACTTTCTAAACAGATGCACAGAGCATACCAGAAAAGGTCTGCCTTTCCTGCTCTCATTCCAGTTGTTGGGACAGTTAGACACCTGCATGCCCACAGGAGCCCTGGGGAGGTCAGGCCTTACCAGACCCCACGCTGCCAGCAGGACCAGAGGAAGGAGTGGCCGGTTTGGTCTCCTCTCGGTTTCCCACATTTGGGAAAGGGTTCTGCTTTTTTCTTTCTTGGTGATAGAGGGGAGATCTCTAAACCCTGAGACACCTACATGTATCTCTCTGTGATACCAGCTCCTAATTGCTATGGAGACATTTTCCAAAATACCGGACTATTTGGGGCAAATTATACTCTTGGAGGGCTTTCCAGAATGGTCCTTGGTTTGGTAGTTTCGTGATAGTTCTCTCCCATTTATCCAGGTAGCATTGTTAGATATTTTGGATTACAAATAAAAAATTATTGCCTAATTCAGTATTTGAAGTAGTTGGATTCTATAAACTTTTTCCTGTTTTAAAAAAAGGTTTAGATTTATAAAGCCCTCTCAGTGGCCCTCACTTCTCTGTTTTATTGTCGTTACAGATGCAGATGACTGCCCAGGCGACAGAGAGAGTCGCAAGGACTTGGTTCTCATCGACTCGCTTTTCATCATGGATCAGTTCAAAGCTGCCGAGAGGATGAATATCGGGAAGCCAAACGCCAAGGACATTGCGGACGTCACTGCAGTGGCTGAAGCCATCCTGCCGAAGGGCAGTGCTCGGGTCACAACCTCGGTGAGGTGCTGAGCTTTCAAGTGTGGGATGGGCCTTTGAGAGACAGAGCACATAGCTTAGCCATGAAAAAAGCTTTTCCTCTTCCCAGTGAAATGCTCTATCCCAACTGCAGTTGTCAGAAAAAGCAATTCTTCACGTGCCTGTAGTCCCAGCTACTCAGGAGGGTGAGGCAGGAGGATTGCTTAAGCCCAGATGTTCAGGTGTTCAAGACCAGCTTGGGTGACATAACGAGACTCGGTCTCCAAAAGAAGCAATTCTTCCTCTTCCTGTTTTCTGTAGATCATTTTTGTGGCTTTCTAATTGGTTTATCATGTGACTGTTGATTTCAGTTTTGAGAAAAAGTTTGGGTGATTATTTTGACGAGCAGTCATTCTTTGATTTGCTCATCACTGCAGGTCAAGTTTAATGCTCCGTCTTTGTTGTACGGGGCTCTCAGAGATTATCAGAAGATTGGCCTGGACTGGCTGGCCAAACTCTACAGGAAGAATCTCAATGGCATATTGGCAGATGAAGCTGGGCTGGGTAAAACAGTGCAGATCATTGCTTTTTTTGCCCACCTAGCTTGTAACGAAGGTAAGAGTTTGCTAGTTTTTTGAACAATACCTATTTGCTAGGACTTACCTGTAGGCCAGTGTGTTTGGTGGGAGTGTGGGGACTTGGCTATCTTACCTATTTCTTTGCTCCTGTCTTTTGACCTGAGCAAATTGAGGCTCAGAAGTATTCATTGTATGAATGAATAAAAAACTGGTTCACAGTTAACATCCAGTAACAATTAGTGAAAATCTAATACAATACAGAGACTTGTCAGGCTATGACTGAACCTTGTGACTCCAGGGTCAGGTCACTGTGCAGTGTGTGGGCAGCAGAGCAGGTGGTCCACTTCCCATGCTGCTTCTAGACTGGCATGAACCCGCTGTTGGGCTCTCAGCCATGTGGGGTGGTTTGTGGCACGCATCTTGGCTCACTGTATCCTTTTCATGTTATCATGTCCACGCCTCCTCTCGTCCCTCTTGCTGGATTTCACCTGTCAGTGGGGCAGCATTTCTAATCTACTGCTCGGGTTCCTTAGGGAATGGGCTTGGGTACACTGTGTGGGCTCAGCCTCTGCATGGCAGCCCCAACTGGTTCTTCACCCTCTTGACACTTCTAGCTGGTACACAGCTTGCGTAGGCCCTCTGGCCTCCTTTCCAGTCTTCAGAGTTTCCAGTCTTCAGCTCCCTGTTCATTCCCCTTCCTCTCTTGGCTTTTGGGTCAGGTGCCCACCCTAGTCTCCTGCTCTGTGCCTAGCTGCAGAAGAAGGTGTGACTTGTGTCTCTAACACAGGACAAGGTTTCACTGTTCTTGATCTTGTAAGAGAAGAGTTCAGTAAACATCTTGGAATGTCCTACTATATGTTCCAGACTTAAAGTAGGCTTTGCTATTGCTGCAGAGTAGAGGGGAATGTGGCCTTGTCTTTACATTTGAGCTTTGAACATAAAGCTGGACACGTTTAAATTAGGAGGGTCAGCTTAGGGAAGCGATGACCCCATGGGTGCTCTGACTGAAGGCTGCGTGGAAAGAAGTGGAACACAGTGGGCTTGTGGTGGGGGTCTCAGTCCAAGTAGCTTAAGGAGAGAGAGGCAGGGCTGAGGGTCCCTTCACCTCCAGAGGGGGTTCTTTTTTTTCTTTCTTTTTTTTTTTTTTTTTGAGATGGAGTTTCACTCTTGTTGCCCAGGCTGGGGGTGTAATGGCATGATCTCGGCTCACTGCAACTTCCGCCTCCTGGGTTCAAGCGATTCTCCAGCCTCAGCCTCCCAAGTAGCTGGGATTACAGGCATGCGCCACCACACCCAGCTAATTTTGTATTTTTAGTAGAGATGGGGTTTCTCCATGTTGGTCAAGCTGGTCTCGAACTTCCAACCTCAAGTGATCCGCCTGCCTTGGCCTTCCAAAGTGCTGGGATTACAGGCGTGAGCCACCGCACCCGGCCTGAGGGTTCTTCTTAACAGTTCCCCTCTAAGCTGTTTGCATAGTTTGCCACAGCATTGTTGTTGAATACGTCTTCCTTGCCTTCTGTTTTGAAAAACTCGGTGCATCTCATGATCAGTTTTTAAGCATAAGCAGATCAACTTCTGAGCTTCATATTTTCTTCCATTATTTGTTTCTGTCTTTGGCCCGTGTCACACAGTTTAGATGTAGTGCTATAGCATACATTCATATGCATAGTTACTTCAAGATGGAAAAGCTACCTTGCCTTACTACTTTATTATTTAGGTTAAAAGAGTGTTCACTTTTACAATAGAAAAATATTGGAAGTAGCCTATTTCTTTCTTTTTTTTTTTTTTGAGACAGAGTCTTGCTCTTTCACCCAGGCCAGAGTGCACTGGTGCACCCTTGGCTCACTGCACCCTCTGTCTCCTGGGCTCAAGCGATCCTCCTGCCTCAGCCTCCCAAGTAGCTGGGACTACAGACGCTTGTCACTATGCCTGGCTAATTTTTTTGTATTTTTGGTAGAGACAGGGTTTCATCGTGTTGTCCAGGCTGGTCTGGAACTCCTGAGCTCAAGTGATCCACCCACCTCAGCCTCCCAAAGTGCTGGGATTACGGGTGTGAGACACCATGCCCAGCCTTTTTTTTTTTTTTTTTTTTTTTTTGAGGCGCTGTTGCCCAGGTTGGAGTGCAGTGGCATGATAAGGGCTCACTACAGCCCTGACTTCCCAGGTGCAAGTGATCCTCCCACCTCAGCCTCCTAAGGAGCTACTTAGGAGGCTGAGGTGGGAGGATCACTGTGACTGAACAAAAAACTGGCTAAGTTTTATATTTTTGGCAGAGATAGGGTTTTGCCATGTTGCCAGGTTGGTCTTGAACTGCTGGGCTCAAGCGATCTGCCTGCCTTGGCTGCCCAAAGTGGTGGGATTACAGGCATGAGCCATCGTGCCTGGCCTGGAAGTAGCCTATGCTTCTAAAACTAGGGGATTGTGTTTTGTCAGTTGAACAGATGAGTGAATCAGTCAGCGTTCATTCATCTGCTCCTTACCTGATGACTGTCACAGACCCCAGGCGCTTTTCTAGGCCCTGAGGGTGCAGCCCTGATTTCAGGAACCCCACACTGGTACAGATGATCCTTGAAATGGGCTGATGACCCAGCATAGTGACAGGAGCCTGGCCAGCTGGAGCAAGGTCTCAGGGAGATGGGGCAGTGGGGGTGGGGGCTGCAAGTGCAGCTGACATCCAGGAACAGCACTGAGGCCAGTGTGAGGGCGAGAGGGTGTGAGGGGACGGTGGGGGATGAGGACAGAAAGATTGCGGTCAGCCACGATAGAGGTCTAACAGGCCCAGGGAGCTGATGTGGCTTTGCCTTAATGTGTGGTCTGCATCAGTGCAGGTGTTGGTACAGGTGTCTGCTCAGGCTAGAGAGCAGTGATGTGATCATGGCTCACTGCAGCTTTAGCCTCCTGGGCTCCAGTGATCAACCCTCCTGCCTCAGCTTCCCAAATAGCTGGGAATACAGGTATATGCCACCACGCCTGGCTAATTTTTATTTTTTTTGGAGAGATGAGGTCTTACTATGTTACCCAGGCTGATCTCGAACTCCTGGCCTCAAAAGATCCTCCTGCCTTGGCTTCCCAAAGTGCTGGGATTAGAGAGATTACAGCTGTGAGCCACCGTGCCTAGCCAGCTTTTCTTTTTTATTTATTTTTTAAATCTTGTTTTTCACTGGGGGTTAAAATATTATCTGGATTTGATTTGATTTGTGTTTGCTTACTCCTGAGATTGTGTCTTTTTTTTTTTTTTAGACAGAGCTTTGCTCTGTTGCCCAGGCTGGTTGGATTGCAGTGGCATGATCTCAGCTCACTGCAACCTCTGCCTCCGGGTTCAAGCGATTCTCCTTCCTCAGCCTCCTGAGTAGCTGGGATTACAGGCACACGCCACCACGCCCAGCTAATTTTTGTATTTTTAGTAGAGACAGGGTTTCACCATATTGGTCAGGCCGGTCTTGAACTTCGGACCTCCTGATCTGCCTGCCTCAGCCTCCGAAAGTGCTGTGATTACAGGCATGAGCCACTGCGCCCAGCCAGTTGTGTCTTTTAAAGAGTTTATTGTTCTATTTTTTTCTTTGTGACATTTCTGTTCATATCCTTTGTTTATTTTTCTATTGGGTGATTCTTTTCCAGGATCAGCAGGAATGCTTTGCATATTAGCAGTAATGGCCGTAGATGGATGTGTTGTAAATATTTGTTTAAAGTCTGCTAAGTCTGTCTTGTAACTTGGTTTATGTTACATTTATAGCACAGAAGTTGAAATTTGTATGTATTCCTCTAATAATCTTTAAAAACCTTAGTTTTCTCGCCAGGCTCAGTGGCTCACGCCTCTAATCCCAGCACACTGGGAGGCCGAGGCAGACGGGTCACCTGAGGTCAGGAGTTTGAGATCAGCCTGGCCAACATGGTGACACCCTGTCTCTACTAAAAATACAAAAATTAGCTGGGCATGGTGGCGTGTGCCTGTAATCCCAGCTAGACAGGAGGCTGAGGCAGGAGAATTGCTTGAACGTGGGAGGCAGAGGTTACAGTGAGCCGAGATTGTGCTGTTGGACTCCAGCTTGAGTGACAAGAGCAAAACTCCATCTTAAAAAAAAACTCATAGTTTTCTGAAGAATGAAATTTGAAACAACGTATTTTAGGATGGTTTGGATGTGCCCTGACTAAAGCTTGGGAAGCAGTAATGGACACAAGCCCTTGGCTAGCAAAACACAATTTAGACGCCTGCTGCATGGGTGCCTGGCTTGTGGGAAGGACTTGAGCAGGGTCTGGGGCTCTTAGTCTGTGAGTCCACTTTCTGAGTGTTACTCATTCCTCCTGGGCTCTTGGAGGGGTTCTCTGTGGTTTGAATGAACACCAGTGTCTTCTTGGAACTGCTCATTCAATGTGTGTCTACTGAGGCCTCCTCTGGTCCAGGCTTGGTGCTTGTGCAGCAGCGCCCTGGGGGCCAAGGAGCAGCTTCTGGGCAGTGTGCTGGCTCCAGATGAATAAACTTGTTCCCCCCCAAGTCTGCCTCAGTCGTGCGGTGGCTCATGTGACACATACTCATACTGATGAAGCGTCTCTGGTCAGACACTGTGCTAGGTGCCTGGACATGACAGATACTTTGATGTGGAAAATTCTGTTTTTTGCTTTGTAGGTAATTGGGGCCCCCATCTTGTTGTTGTGAGAAGTTGTAACATACTCAAGTGGGAGCTCGAATTGAAACGTTGGTGTCCCGGACTCAAAATCCTCTCATATATTGGCAGCCACAGAGAACTCAAAGCAAAGAGACAGGTATTTTTTTTAAAACATAAAATAAAGCTAAACAGAAAGCCATGTTAATTTTTATAAAAGACACATTAAAAAATGTGAAGACATGCTTATTCATGGAATTATTAAAGATCACTCATTCATGAGTTAACAGACCTTTATGTTGTTCCCCTTGAAAGCATAGGCAATACCACATCGGCCTGGCCGTTCCTTGTGAGGAGGGCCACGCACTCGCAGGCCCAGGTGTGCACAGAGCTCAATGTCACTGCCCAGAAAGTGAGGCAGTTTCCTCCGGAAATGGTATTCTCTGGGGCAGTGCAACACTTTCCCCCTGGAGGCCCTGCTGGCTTCCACAGGCACAGAGGAGAAGCTGGGTGCTCCCAGCTCTGAATTTAAAACCCATAGAACCATTTCCAAAACATGCCTAATAGATAATGTTTCTGGAACAAATTTTAACTTGTTAAAGATTTTTGTCTGCCCTATAGTTTCTAGTACTAGGTCACTGAAGGTAGATTCATCACAGTTTTCCACTGAGTAGAACATTTTGGACCATTAGACATCATTGTGTTGAGTAGTGTATACTGAAAAAGTGAGCTTTCAGTAGTATTTTCTTTTTTACTATTGTAGTCTGTTTTTGGTGCTATTACAAAATACCAAAGACTGGGTAATTTATAAGTATAGAAATTTATTTCTCACAGTTCTGGAGGCTGTGAAGTCCAAGATCCAGATGCCAGCAGATTTAGTGTCTGGTGAGGACCTGGTTTCCGCTTCTCAGATAGGGCCTTGCTGCTGCACATTTTGGAGGGGACATGGCGGAAGGGATGGAAGGGCAAAAGGGTCCAAGCTGGTTCCCTCCAGCCCTTTCATACTGCACAAGTTCTTCCTTGAGAGCAGGGAAGTGTCCACTTCTTAATGCTACCACCATGGGCATTAGATTTCAACATGAGTTTGGAGGGAACACATTCAAGCCCATAGTACTATGTCTGGCTTTTAGTTTGTTTTTAAAAAACGTATAATGCAGTCAGTTGCAATACAGATGTTGGCATCTCTTATTTTTCTGAGCACACTTCCCCTTGTTTTGATTAGATACTAGAAGAGCTCGCCCTGCTTCAGGATCCTCTGCCATAATCTCAGTATTTTCTAAATGGTAATTGTCAGCGCCTGCAAAATAGCTTCTTAATTTGTCAACGAAACTGCTTTAGACCCCTAGAGGTAGAGATAAAAACACAGCCATTTTTTGTGCGGTAATAGCAAGTTATTTAAAAAAGCGAGTAAAATTATAGGTGGGAACAGAGTCACTGGGTGGTGAGCTTTGGGAAGTGTGTGTCCTCAAGGTGATTTTGAAAGACAGTGGAGTGTGAAGGCACTAAGCCATCCTCTCTGTGCTGCAGGAGTGGGCCGAACCCAACAGCTTCCACGTCTGCATCACGTCCTACACTCAGTTCTTCCGGGGCTTCACCGCCTTCACACGAGTGCGCTGGAAGTGCCTGGTCATTGATGAGATGCAGCGTGTGAAGGGCATGACCGAGAGGCACTGGGAAGCGGTTTTCACCCTGCAGAGGTCTGTGTGTTATGCGCTTGTCATTGAGTGTTCTTTGCTGTTGATGTAGAAGATTCTCTTGAAGAAATCTGCATAATTGCAGACACAAACAATGGCCTTTGAGCTAGAGAATTGCTTTTCATCTTCATCCCAGCACGTGGGCCAGAGAGCCCCAGATCTGGGTCAGTGCAGCCTCCCTTTTCAGGCATGGGCACGTTGACATTTGCGGTGTCAAATCACTGTCCCTTTTCTCACACATTGTCAGAGAAGACGCTGCTGCAGCCAGCTGTAGAACTCCAGTGTTGTCTCTTGTCCTGTTTGCAGCCAACAACGCCTGCTTCTGATCGACTCGCCGCTGCACAATACCTTCCTGGAGCTCTGGACCATGGTGCACTTCCTGGTCCCAGGGATCTCCAGGCCCTACCTGAGCTCCCCTCTGAGGGCCCCCAGTGAAGAGAGCCAGGATTACTACCATAAGGTGGTCATAAGGTTACACAGGGTAGGTTGGGTTCTGCCATTTCAGTTAATTAATTAAACATACGTATGCCTTATTGTAAACGTGTTACAGCAGCATTTTTGGAAAGAAAACAGTAAACCGTTTTTTATTTTCAGGTGACACAGCCATTTATTTTGAGGAGAACTAAGAGAGATGTGGAAAAGCAACTAACAAAGAAATATGAGCATGTTTTGAAGTGTCGCCTTTCTAACCGACAAAAAGCCTTATACGAGGACGTTATCCTGCAACCTGGGTGAGTGTGGGCTCTGGGCATGTGCCCCCTTCGCTGTCCCTGCCTGTGAGGGACAACGGCCCTTTCTGTGGCCTCAGCAGAAAGCTCCTTTCTGTAAGGATTGGGTGTCTGGAGCTGGAGGCCGAGGCACCCTCCTGGGGGCAGCAGGCTGTGCGGCCTCAGGTGTTTCCAGCTGTTTCAGGCTCATGCTGGTCCTGCTGCACTTCCTGTCTCAGAAGCCCCACTTCTGTTTAGCTGCCCACGTGTAGGGTGGTGTCCTGGTGCTGCTCCCTGTGTTGCCCAGAGAATTCTGTGAATTTTAGTTTCCATTCATCCGGGAAGGATGGTGATTGAGCAGCTCGCCTTCCCACAGCCAGCTGGAGGCCCCAGGACTTGGGTCGGCTGTGGCCCACCGGAGGTGGCACGCTGGTGTCTGTGGCACAGTGATTGGTGCGTTGCATGGGGTGGAATGCACCACGCAACGCACACCATGTGATGGCCAGCCGCTGTGCCTCTGTCTGGCAGGGACGTGCTGGTGCCAGAAGCTGTGCCCTTTGAGTTGACACAGAGTGTGGGGCCCCCCTTGACCCTCTCCGAGGTCTTCAGATGTGCATGGTTTTGGTCTGTGAGGCTTTCCATTTTCCTGAGTTTAGATGAAAGAAACACAAAAAACCCTGGAAATCAAGTTTTGGAGGATTTGAAATTTATCTGTGCTTAGTCATCACACCTCACTCTCTGCTGGGGGCGTGGCCATGAGGCAGTGCTGCAGGGTTACCACCCTGTGCCACCTCAGTGTCCCTCACAGGCACAGTCAGACACACTGGACCAGGTGACCCCACTCCTCCCCCAGCCACATGCTCATGTGCTGCCCTCCTTGTGGGGAGATGACGTGGGGACCCTGATGAGGTGCTGTGGCGGGAGCAGATGCCAGGCGATCCTGTGAGTGCACTCTGGCCGTGGGCACAGCAGACTGTGGTTTGCGGAGACTAGGGGTGAGGCCATGCTAGCCATACGCCACCCCCCATCCTGGGTCTCCCTCTCTGTGCCTCATCCTCTGCTCTGGGTCTCCCTCATCCTCTGCTCTGGGTCTCCCTCTCTGTGCCTCATCCTCTGCTCTGGGTCTCCCTCTCTGTGCCTCATCCTCTGCTCTGGGTCTCCCTCTCTGTGCCTCATCCTCTGCTCTGGGTCTCCCTCTCTGTGCCTCATCCTCTGCTCTGCAGCCAGAGGGCGTGCACTCATGGGCTTGCCAGGGTTCTGTGTATGCGCATGTGGTGCCTGGGCACCCTCGAGAGGCGGGTGCCTGTGAATGCAGCATGCTTAATCCTGGTGAGTAGAGATTTCAGGAGGGAAGGTAAGTGCATGATGACTGTGGAATTTCTCAGTCCTCCACAAATGACACAATACAACCGTCCTTTCTCCAAGAGGCAGAGCAGTGGAGCAGCACTTCACTCCACACCATTAGTGGCGAGACTCTCCAAGCATTGTAGAAACTTTGTATGCATGGACAGAAACCACTTTGCCACGTTGCTGAAGCTCTGGTGTCAGATTTTTCAGTAGAATACTGAAATCAGCCTATGTCAGCTTTGGTAACACACTAGTTGTCATTTGAGTGGAGACGACGCACAACTTATGGAGGTTTTGGGCGCCAGCGTGTCAGGGAAGTCACGTTGACCACACCCTGCGTACAGAGACCGTCTTAGGGAGTCCGACCCATTGCCCTTCTGTGGTTGTGCCCACGCAACATGGTGGTTTGCCTTCAGGGTTGCAGTGTCGTCTGAGATGTGAGAGGCTGGTGGCCCTGGGACCTGTTGGGGGAAAGCACGTCTTACTCTGCTGGTCTTAGGCCAGCTTTGTGGCATCTGCTGCCTGGGTGGAATGGCAGGAGGGCACTCGGACTCCTCATACATGTTTTCCTCTTTCTTTCCGGGCCTGTGAAATCAAGCTTTAGTGCATTAGGTGTGCGCACGCCTCGCCCCCCCGGAGCACCTGGTAATCAAGTGTTTGGGCGCTGTCTGGTGCTTGACGGGTTCCTTGGGTGGCCCAGGAGCGTCCTGTCCTGGTCAGCTCCCCCCTTCTCTTGCAGGGACCGTGCCACACCCACTGCCGTGAGGGTGGCACTCACGTTTCTCTACCATGAGCTCCAGAGCTGCCAGACCAGACTCCCTACCTGCCCAGACCCCCCTGTGCTTGTGCTGGCCTCTCCTGGTTCCCGTTAGCCAGGACAAGTTGCCTTTCTGTTATCAGCCCGTCCATGTGGGCTTTAAGCCCCATCCCTTCTCCGGAACCATCCATCGTCTCAGCCATTCTTTTTGAAACATGTGATTTGCCCTGGCCCTTGTGCATGTAAGTCCTTCCCTGGCCTCTTTTCCTTGCCACCGCTGCTCTCCAGAGCCAGGCTCACAGGAGGTCTCCCGATGCTTGTCTCCGTTTTTCGGCCTCCTCTCGTTTCTCAGCCCCCATGCAATGTGTGTCTCACGCGTCAAGGCCTAGCTGTGTGGGGACTCAGGACTGCAGGCGCCGTCTCCCCCATGGAGCCCTCCTGCTTTTTTTTTTTTTTTTTTTCTCCTTTTTCTTGAGATGGAGTCTCACTCTTGTCACCCAGGCTGCAGTGCAGTGGCATGATCTGGGCTCACTGCAACCTCTGCCTCCCAGGTTCAGGTGATTCTCCTGCCTCAGCCTCTCGAGTTGCTGGGATTACAGGCATGTGCCACCACACCTGGCTAATTTTTTGTGCATTTTTAGTAGAGACGGGGTTTTACCATGTTGGCCAGGCTGGTCTCGAACCCGTGACCTCTGGTGATCCGCCCACCTTGGCCTCCCAGAGTGCTGGGATTGCAGGCGTGAGCCACCACGCCCGGCCCTGGTTGGATTCTGTAGTGCGTACTGCTGTCATGGTAGCTGCTGTCACCTGCACTTGAGCTGATCCTTGAGCTCCTCACGTCCGGCGTGGCAGAACTGAGCTCGTGTTTTCCCAAGCCTGGCTCCCTCCCTTGTGTTCCTGTTTTAGGGTGTGCGCCGCCGTCGACCCAGTTGTTTGAGTTGGAAATTTGCCATTGCTCTCTCCTCCCTCCTCTTCCCACAAGTCTGCCATCTGCTTCCTGAGTCTCTCTCCAGACCAGTTACCTGTCATTCACTGTCGCCGTGGTTTCCTCCCTCAGGCCGCCTGGTGCGCTGTGCTCACACCAGAGGCTACTCCCCACCATGCTCCCATTCCCTGCGCAGCCCTGGTCCCAGTGTGCGTTGTGGGTCCTGTTGTCTGCCCCCTTCACTGGGTGGTAAGCCGCACAGGGCATGGACCTGGGCTCTCGTCTACCCCCGCTCACTGCCTGCTGGGCCAGTGTAGGACCAGGCGTCAGAGCTGCCGAGCGGGTGTGTGAGGGGCTTTGCTCTGCTGTGCTCACCCTGCCCCTCACTTTGCTCATCCCCCTTGGATGCCCCCACTTCTCTTTCAGAGCACTCGGTATGATTGTGAACGAAGCGGAGTGGCTGTCTTCCCGTCAGCTCTGGTGGGGCGGATGTCATTCTCAGTGGGGATGGCGGACGAGTGCAGAGGGGCCTGCCTGGGATGTGGACTTGAATGGCCACTCTGTCTAACTCATTAAGTGGACCTAGAAAATCTGCTCCTGCCTGCCTTTCTGGAGTTGGGACAGTCGATGGTGAGGGTGGGACTATGTCCATGTGCCATTTGGATTGAATGCTTCATGTTTCTTTCTCCATGGGCAGCACTCAGGAAGCCTTGAAGAGCGGGCACTTCGTCAACGTCCTGAGCATCCTTGTGCGGCTGCAGCGCATCTGCAACCACCCTGGGCTCGTGGAGCCCCGGCACCCAGGCTCTTCCTATGTGGCGGGGCCACTGGAGTATCCGTCCGCATCTCTAATTCTGAAGGCACTGGAGAGAGATTTCTGGAAGGTAAGTGGAGGATCCAGAAAGCGGAATTACTGTTGGATATCTTTTCTAGGCACATTATAGATAAAACCATTCTTGGAAATGGGTTCTCAACCAGCTCTTCTTCTGCAATTGCAATTGCAGCTCCGCAATACATGGCACTGTCTAGCAGCACTGATGGCCTGCCACCCCTTGCCGGAGTGTTCCACCTCCGGAAATTTACCTGAGGGAGACAGGCTCACAGAGTGGAAAGATGCAGAGGGCAGGCTTTCTTGGCGTTGTGTGGATTGTGGGCTGTGAGAAGTAGCTGAGCGTGCACGGCGCATCAACAGAGCTTCACCAAGGGCGTGGCAGCACCTGTGTATTGGCATGGAGGAGGGTCTGCTTGCCGAGTGGCCGTTAGAGGGGGCGCGTCTGGATGCCTACATTAGGGCCCTGCCATAGGAATCAGTTTTGATTCTTAGGTGCTTTTTTTGCCTCTTCATGCAGCAAGACTTTTTTTCTTTTTCTCTCTAGGAAGCAGATCTCTCTCTGTTTGATCTCATCGGCTTAGAAAATAAAATCACTCGTCACGAGGCAGAGTTGCTGTCTAAGAAAAAGGTACCGCGGAAACTCATGGAGGAAATCTCCACTTCAGTAGCCCCAGCAGCCCGACCAGCAGCAGCAAAGCTGAAGGCCAGCAGGTGCGTGCAACCCAGAGGCAGCAGGGAGGCAAGTTGGCTCCCAGGGCTCCCACAGCTGACCCAGTTCTATGTGTGGTGAAAAGAAAGGCTGCTAATGTAGTTGGGTTATCTGCTGCTGTTGGGACCTTGCTGGTGTCCTTGGCTGTGGTACGCCTGGCTCTGCAGATGCCTTTTAGGCTGTGTGGTGCAGTGCAACTGCTTGCCTCCCTGAGCAGCAACCTCCTTGATCGTCTTTGCGGCAGTTTTAGGGTAGGGTGGGTGTCAGGGCTGCATTTGACCTGGTGCCTCCTGTGGTGGAGGCTGGTGTGGCCGAACCACACGTGTCGTGAGTGTGGCAGGCAGAGGACTCCACCCCCACGGTGATGTCATTGTCTTAACAAGTGACATGTGAGTGATTCTGAAGTGATGCTTTTGCGGGTGTCATGAGGCTGGGAGGGACAGACACGTTAGATGATTAAAACGAGATATAAATGACTCATAGTCTAAATCTAGCAATTGGAAATATCCAAAATCCTATGCTTGGGTTAAAAAGAAAAGAAAGAAAAGGAAATAGGTATTTGGAGATGAAAGGGCCATAGTCTAAATCTAGCAATTGGAAATATCCAAAGTCCTATGCTTGGGTTAAAAAGGAAAGGAAAGGAAAGGAAATAGGTATTTGGAGATGAAGGGGCCAGTTCTGCAGACGGTCTTGTGATCCTTGCCATTCCAGGAGTTCTGCAGTCTTTCTTGTTGGCACTTCTGTATTTGGCTTCACTGGGGACTTTGAGTGGATCACCCTCCCCTCGTCAGTACCAGAGGTTTCTGCTTAGCTTGAGGACCCACGACCCAGCAGGCTGCTCCTCAGAGAGCCCGCAGCCCTCAGTTAAATGAACAGCACCCATTCCAGTGGGTGCTAGTCTGTCTTTTTAAAATGGCTTTTTACAAAAAAGTTTATAAAAGTTTTTAAATAGAGACAGGGGTCTCCCTATGTTGCCAGGCTGGTCTTGAACTCTTGGGCTCAAGGGATCCTCCTGCCTCGGTCCCCCAAAGTGCTAGAATTGCAGGTGTGAGACCACATGCCTGGCCTAAAAATGGCTTTTGATGGCCATCTCTGCCTGTTACATTGTATAGGGGTTTTGAAAATGGCCAATATAGTTCCCAGCTTAAAGTGGGCACAGTGGCTCACACCTGTAATCCCAGTGCTTTGGGAAGCCAACGTGGCAGGATTGCCTGAGCCCAGGAGTTGCAGACCAGCTTGGGCAACATAGTGAGACCCTGTCTCTCCAAAAAAAAAAAAATCAAATCCAGGTGTGGTGGTGCACACCTGTGTTCCTAGCTACTTAGAGGCTGGGCAAGAGGATTGCTTGAAGCCAGGAGTTTGAGGCAACAGTGAACCATCACTTGAACGGCCGCTTGATCAGACTTTTGTCAAGCTGATGTTTCTCCTCACTCCCCTCAGCCCTTGTGCTGTAATAGATGCGTTGTTTTCTATCTACATTGATATGATTGTGAAAGTTAAAACAGCATTCACCCTTGTATTCCCAGGAATCTGGGTGGATGTACCATACCACTTTGGTGTACTTAGTCTTGTTAGCCACTGTGCCTGGGCCCGGGGTGAGCTTACTTAGAGCAGTACTTAGGTGTCTTTCCCCTTCCCTCTGTAAACTGCACTCTGGGCGCTGGTCCCTGAGCTGGCTTCCTATGGGTAGCAGTGAATCCCGGCTCGCTGAGGTGGCCTGTCCTCTCTGTGGTCTGATGCTCTGTATCTTCTTGCCTGGACCAATGGGCATCTAGGTTGTTTCAGCCTGTGCAGTACGGCCAGAAGCCCGAGGGTCGCACCGTGGCTTTCCCCAGCACTCACCCGCCCCGGACGGCAGCCCCCACCACGGCCTCTGCTGCTCCACAGGGCCCGCTTCGAGGACGGCCGCCCATCGCCACGTTCTCTGCCAATCCGGAGGCAAAAGGTAGACTTCACGTAGTTGTCTGCTCTCCACCTTATGGAGGTTTTTGTGGGACAAGTTCATGGCACTTTCTTCTCGTGCCTGTGGATGCAGTAATTGTCCCTGAGTGGGAACAGGCACCACCCGCTGGCTCTCTGAAGGTGCCTTGTTTAGTTCTTGATGAGTTTTAGACTTTTTGATGGCTTGTAATGGATGTTTTCCCTACTGAAGAAGTTTCACTCCTAGGTGATAAGTGTCGATCTGATGCTCACAGCCACTGGGCAGGCTGTTTCTGTTGACAGAGGTGCATGCGTGCAGTCGTCTAGGAGACTCCTGAGAATGTCTACTCATATTGTATTTTGTGCTGTCACTTGAACTTAATTATTCTTTTGAGGAAGGATAGAGTAGAAAAGGTCATCAAAATAGTTAAAAGTAGTATTTCACCACCTGGCCAAAGGGGCCCTCTACGCCATGTCCATCTAGGTTTTCTGAGCTAAAAATAAATGCTCAGACCTGCATTGTTGCCAGCATTCTCTATAGACATATGAGTGGAAGCTCTGTTGATGTTTTCTTTGTGTGTTTAGGAAATAGTTTCTAATTGATACTAATGTTTGGGCTGACTTCTAACAGTTTCTCTTTACTCTGAGAAATGTACCGCATAGAGTGCTGTAGCTCGAAGTGAAGATAATTAACAAGTAAAATTATATTTCTCTCACCCTGTAAACTATATGTCCCCTCCTTTTTTTTTTTCCTTAAGAGGGGGCTTCTCATTTGAGAGACAGTGTGAAATGTTTATTTCTTTAAAATTCGGTTTAAAATATTGTATTTTATTAAGAACCTCTAACAGCTTTGCACAAACAAACCTTATCGATTGCAGCAGCAGCAGCCCCGTTTCAGACCTCTCAGGCTTCCGCCAGTGCTCCACGACACCAGCCCGCCTCGGCCTCCAGCACAGCCGCTAGCCCGGCCCATCCTGCGAAACTGCGGGCCCAGACCACAGCACAGGCCTCCACCCCAGGCCAGCCCCCGCCCCAGCCCCAGGCCCCCTCGCACACGGCCGGGCAGAGCGCGCTGCCTCAGAGGCTGGTGCTCACCTCGCAGGCCCAGGCCCGCTTGCCCAGTAAGTGGCCTCACCTTTCCAGGTTTCTGCCATCGCTCTACCCCAGAGGAGTTGTGTTAAGAACACGGGGATGTAGGAGGAGCCTTGCTGTCCACTCCTTTGTCTTTCCCCAGCCCCATGCCCGGCGCTGCCTCTCACCAGTGCAGCTGCCTCCGGCATGAGTCTAGCAGGGAGCGCCTCTGCGGAGGCCACGTCCGGCCTTCTCCTATCTGTGCTCTCTCTCCTGACCCCGCCATCCAGCTCTGCTTTCCTGCTGCGCTCACTCACTGCTTTGGTGCTGTGGACGGCACTTCCCAGTGTTAGCCCCGGCCTTGTTCCACCAGCCACACAGGTGCACTCTGGGGGAGCAGATGCTCCTAGAGTGACAGCGACTGCATTTGGGAAGGTCGCTTCCTTGCCAGTCATGTGAACTAGCTTTAGGTTCCTAAAAAACATTAGCTCTTTTTAGTCTCTCGCCTGTTACCAAATTTAAACTTGGAATTGCTCAACCAAGATAACTTGTAATAATTTAATGACTTAAAACAAGAGTTATTAATTTTTTTAATACAGAACATTTTGCTGTGTCTGGTGGGATTAGTATGTTTTCAGACCTTACATGCACCCTATTCATTCTGTGGTGGAAATTACCCTGACTTGAAGTATTCTATTATTTCTCAAGTGCCACCTCAACTCCTTTTTTTGTGGGTATAGCCAAATTATGTGGAGGCCTTTCTGGAAAGATGGAGATGGGAGAGGGAGTGATGCAGAGAGACACTTGAGTTCAAACTAATTCTCTTTCCTTACAAGTCTCTGTCTCTCCCGTTGCCCAAAAATAAAGAGGAATTGTCCTAGTTAATTGCCCTAAGGGAGAAAGCAGTTGCATATTTTGCATCTTTATCATACTAGACACTGTCTTGCGTAGGATGAGACTCATGGTGGTGGTTGCCAGAGGAGCTGTTCTTTGGGAGATCCGTGAAGTGAGCAAAACTGCTTTTCCAGTGGGTCGGTCCTCACCTGTGTATGGAGCAAGGAGGATTGTTGAGAGATTGACACTTCTATGCACAAATCTCCGTCTTCTGTTTTCATTTTCCCCTCCTCGTTCACGGTTATTCTGTGGGCAAGATATCTCTAGACATTTTTCTAGTCTCTTACTAACTATTCTTTTTATCATATCACTAATAATTCTGGCATGGATTTCTCGGGAAGAACATTTAGACTCAAGTATCAACCATTGGGAAATAAATCTTTAAACCTGTTGTTCAGTTGTAGCCGGAAGGTAGTACCTTTTTGAGTTGGGGGCAAATGACCACATCTGAGTTACGTTTTTTCAAAAAAAAGTGTTTTAAGCAACGCTGTTTTACTTTTTTTTAAAAAAAAAAACAGTAAATGTTATAGATTGACGCTTACCGTCTAATTCAAATTAGTATGAAGCTTTATATCTTAAAGCTTTATTTATGTATGTGATGTATTTATGTATTTAGAGGCATTGCTAGATCTTGTAGACACTATGGCTCACACCTGTAGTCCCAGCTGCTTGGGAGGCTGAGGTGGCAGGATCGCTTGAACCCAGGAGTTTGAGGCTCTAGTGAGCTGTGATCCCGCTACCGCACTCCAGCTTGGGTGACAGCCACACCCTGTCTCTCACAAAATAAATAAAAATACATTCTTAGATTTTGGAGAGTTATGGGTGTAATTGAAGCTAGTTTTTTTTTTTTTATGTTTGTAAAGATATAATCTCTCTTTGTGAGCTAAATTGGACAGGTACTTTTCACATTTTTAAAGTTCTCTAAAGTTTAGGTTCATATGTGAGTTTCTAAGTGTATTATAAGTAAATTTCTGCTTTTTTTTTTTTTGGAGATGGAGTTTCACTCTTGTTGCCCAGACTGGAGTGCAATGGCCTGATCTCATTTCACTGCAACCTCTGCCTCCCGGGTTCAAGCAATTCTTCTGCCTCAGCCTCCTGTGTAGCTCGGATTATAGGCGCCTGCCACCATGCCCAGCTAATTTTTTTTCTTTTTTTCTTTTTTTTGCATTTCTAGTAGAGATGGGTTTTCACCCTGTTGTCCAGGCTGGTCTCGAACTCCTGACCTCATGTGATCCACCCACCTCAGCCTCCCAAAGTGCTGGGATTACAGGCATGAGCCACTGCACCCAGCCGATTTCTGCTAGTTTTGCTGTTTGCTGCTTTTTTATTGTTTGGGTAGAAAAGTAAAATGTTCCTTAATAGCTTCGTTAATAATATCACTATCTGATATCTCAAATCCCAACCAATTATGGTTAAGTAAAGTTAACCATTAAAATCTGACATTTTGTTTTCTCTTTTTAATTAAAATAATTATTTTTAAGAAGTGGTAGAAAACACTGCCTTATAAACATTTCTGCGGTGCTTCAGTTTATGATAGATGGTCATTATATACAAGAAACGATTGTCAATATGACTCTCCCAAATTTTTTCCAAAATGATCTGAATTCACCTTTTCCTCTACGTTTCAACAGGTGGAGAGGTAGTGAAAATAGCTCAGCTGGCATCCATCGCAGGACCACAGAGCCGCGTGGCTCAGCCGGAGACGCCGGTGACACTGCAGTTCCAGGGCAGCAAGTTCACCCTGTCGCACAGCCAGCTCCGGCAGCTCACGGCGGGCCAGCCGCTGCAGCTGCAAGGTAAGGATAAGGGTGAGAGAGCACTGATGCCAAAAATGACAAAAGCGCCTCACCATGAGCCGTGCTGCCCGCGGGGCCTGCCTCGTGCATTGAAGCGTCAGGCTTTTCCCTGTGTCCGATGATGCGTCTCACCTCATGGGTTCATGGAGGACCAGCGAGACGGCGTTCATCAGCCACCAGGTTGCCTGCGCTTGATGCGTGTCAAATAAACAACAGGCACTTTCGCTACCAGCATCTGCGCTTTGAAGAGAGTTTCGTATTTTGTAGATCAAAGTAGAAATATTTGGCCAGGCGTGGTGGTGCTCTCCTGTGGTCCAAGCGACTCGGGAGGCTGAGGTGGGAAGATCACCTGAGCCCCAGAGGTTGAAACTGCAGTGAGCCGAGATCTTGCCACGGCACTCCAGCCTGGGTCACAGAGTGAGACCCCATCTCTAAATAATAGATAAGTAACAGAAATATTTCCTGCTTTCTAATATAGTTGTGAGACAAATTGTCCCTAAAACGCCACAGGATTAGTAATTTTATGTATGAGAAATCATTTTCTTCTATCAGCAGACTTAATTTTAACTCCCAGACCCAAAGCCGAGACCTTTGGTGAAGAGCAGTGTGTTTATATAGTAACTGCTCTTCAAAAAAAGTGAGGGAGAGGAATTGAGTGGCACCTTTTCCCGGTGGTGGGATCATTTGCTCCCTGTGTTTTTGTTTAGGGTTCAAGGAACACCCACAGCAGCCCCCGCAGCCACCTTCCCTCACCTTCCCTCACCTTCCTCCACAGCAGCCTCAGCGGCTGCCTTCCCCCACCTTCCCCAACAGCAGCCTCAGCGGCTGCTTCCCCACCACCCACCCCACAGCAGCCCCGGCGGCACCTTCCCCCACCTTCCCTCACCTTCCTTCACCTTCCGTGACTGCACCCTCAGTGACTGCCTTCCCCCAGTGCTTTCCTCATGATCGCTGCCTGTGGCACTTGTCAGGGTGGAAGGTTTTGTCATCAGTAGTAGGGTGAGCGGGTGAGCCCACTGACCTCCTTGGAGAGACACGTCTCAGCAGAACAAGGCCTGCCACAGAGAAATGATTCAGTTTGGTTTACTTCCTTTTTTAAAAAAAAAAAACAAAAAAAAAACAACCATTTTTTGGCCCACAGAGGCGGGGCCGCTTGGTAATGTCTCTGATGGCCACCAGTTTATTCACAGAGTATGACCTGGGAAGCTATCTCCAGAGTAAAAGAAGTCAGAAAGATGTAGTCACACAAGATCCAAAGTGGCAGCCTTGTTAAAAAGCAGCAGAAAAGCCACAGGCATCTGGGCTAAAAACAGGGTTTTGTTCTATTTCTTCATTCTCCTTGACTGCTGTGATCTGGGAGTGGGGATGTCCGGCTCAGTACCTCAAACAGCACGGCAGGTCCTCAGCAGCTGTGTGTCACCCACCTTCCATGAGGGACAGAGGGTAGATGGCCTTTTCTTGACATGGAGCAAGAGACCTTATCTCTTAGTGTGTTGTCGTCCACTGTCGGTGATGGGTTGCCACTTTTCTCACAGTAACTGAACTTTGCATTGATTTTTTTGTGTAGATTTGATTTTCACTTTGTCAACTTATTTTTGTACTGTTTGGAAGTGCCTGGAGTGTGTGGCTGTGATGTACATGTGCCTGTCATTGACACCTAGTGGACCTATGATTGCAGGCAGCGTCCTCCAGATCGTGTCCGCCCCCGGGCAGCCCTACCTTCGAGCCCCTGGCCCTGTGGTGATGCAGACCGTGTCTCAGGCAGGCGCTGTGCACGGCGCCCTGGGAAGCAAGCCCCCGGCCGGCGGTCCCAGCCCTGCACCCTTGACCCCACAAGGTAGGGTGCTCTGAGCAGGAGGGAGACTTGGCTTGGATGCTTCTTTCTCTTTCATCTAAGGCGAGTGGAAGGCATTCATGTGTCTTTGACTGTATCTCAGAACAGCACAGTCTAGTGTGTGGCCATCTCTGATTTCTATAGATGTGTCATAGTGTCAGCCTGATTTATTTTCTTTTTCTTGTGCTTTCAAAGGTATTGGTTGGATATAACCAGCCTCCGCTGTCCTTAGGTTTTTGTTTTGTTTGTGTTCTCACAAGAAATTTGGAATCATGAGAAATCTTGCGTGTTTGTATATCGCCAACACATTCAGTGTGCTCCGTTTCCCCTGGGAGTGGGAGTGTGTGGCCGCCCACGCAGGGTCTGGTTCTTTGTCCGGCCCGAGCTGCCACTCCTCATCCTGTCTCGCCACCTGCTTCACCTCTGAGTCCCCGCTCTACGCCTGCCTTGGCCCCAGGTCTCCCTGGACATGCTCTCTCATGATGTGGTGTGTCCTCTGGAACCCAAAGACCCGTGGAGGCAGCTGGGAGCCTAGAGGGGTGAGGCTCTCTCCTTGGGCTGGAGCCCTTGTCCTGGTGGCCGAGTGGTGTCCATTCAGTTCCAGCCCCACCTTTGCATAGTGGGCAGTGATGTTGGGTGGGTCACTGCCAACCTGTTAGGCTCTGTTAGTCATCAGAGGAGGCTGCGAGGCTGGAGTGGGGAGGGGCCATGGCTTGTTCTCCAGTCCTGTTAGCGTCACCTAGCAGCAGTCCCGCATGCCAGCATGGTCAGCAGTTCCACTTGCCAGGTTTTGCCGCTACCCCCAGAACCAGGCATCTTGGGGATTCCAGAACCAGCTGCTGCACCCTTCTTCGCGGGCTGATGAGTCACTGTCCCGTGGAAGCCCTCCTCAGCTTCAGAGGCCCCAGTACCAACTGGAGTCCTGGACCCTGAGGGTCTGAGCTCAGACACCCCCACCCCCAAGTGCTGAGTTCTGACAACCTCAGCCTCTCCCCTTGTTTTCCCCTAAGGTGACTCTTACCTCTGGGCCCCTTTTCAGCACTCAGACACCTCTTTGACCACATCTTTGTAGGAAAGTCTGCCGCACTAAGTGGCATGGCTTCTGCCTTCCTGATTGGCCCTGGCTGGTAGCAGGTGTCATGTCAGGAGCAGCTCCAGGGAACGGATATGAAACGGGCACTGGCTTGCTCTGTTGCAGTCGTGAGGACTGGGTGGACTTCCTGCCGGGGCTGGGCTGCTCATGGCAGGCAAGGGCCTCACAGTCATCAGGCTGTCACCTGGGCTAGGAGGTGGCCACTTGCTGATGGCGATGGGGTACCCAGGGCCTCGGAGGTGTGCTGGGATGCTTCTGGGTGGCTCTGGAGTGCCTCCCAAAGGAAAGGGATAAGCTGCTGGCTCCATTCAGCTCCAGTCATGGCCTGGGAGCCAGCATGCTTCCGTGGCAGGCTAAAGCATTTAAGTTTGAGACATGCACATTCCAGGCATGTGCTGGTGGAGGATGAGGCCTTGGGGACATGCCGTTGCAGAATGACTTTCTGCGGAGTGTGCTGGTGGAGCGCGAGGTTCCATGGAGCATGCTGGTGGCAGATGAAATCCTGTGAACTTGGTGTTCCTTTTCATCTCTTCCTTTATGCATTTGTAGTTGGCGTTCCAGGCCGCGTGGCGGTGAATGCCTTGGCTATAGGAGAACCCGGAACGGCCTCCAAACCAGCTTCTCCCATTGGAGGGCCGACCCAGGTAAGCACCTGAGCTTGAGACCCCGGTGCACGTGGACGGGTGCTTTCCAAGAGCTGCTCGTTGTGTTTGGTTTGATATTTAAAGGCTCCTGTGAATCCTCAAGTGATACTGAATTCTTAGTTTAAAACACACATTTCCTAATAAAAGAAATGAAACTGGACTTACGACTGCCAAAATCTTTTTTTGTGTTTTTTATGTCCTTCTGCAAGTCTTCCTGGGCATTAGAGTTACTCACTTGAGTCTTGAGAAATACTTCCCATCTTGGCAAGGAAGAGAACGCTTGTGCTCTCCGCTTCATTTCCGTCTCTATTTCCTGTAGCTCTCGGCTTCATTTCTATCTCTATTTGCTGTAACACAAGACCGTGGATTTTGAAGTGGATCTCATATGTGGGAAATCCCGGAGGGGGTTTGGTGAAGACAGTAACTTGTCGTTCTATTTCTCAAGTAACTGTTTTTCATCACTTTTTGATAAAGGAGGAAAAGACCAGACTCTTGAAAGAGCGCCTGGATCAGATTTATTTAGTCAACGAGCGGCGCTGTTCTCAAGCTCCAGTCTATGGCAGAGACTTGCTAAGGATTTGTGCCCTGCCTGGCCACGGAAGGGTACAGTGGCGTGGGTCCCTGGATGGCCATCGTGGGAAGGAGGCCGGGCGAGCGCACAGTTACGCTTCATCCTCAGAAAGTCCAAGTGAGCTGATGTTGACGCTTTGTCGGTGTGGAGAGTCTCTGCAGGATGTTATTGACAGGTACTGCAGACCTCGTGACCTTTTCGGTGCTCTCTGGCTGCATTGCGCCCCGGCAAGGCCCCTTCTTGTCTCGTGGATGTTCATCTTACTCCCATCGGCTTCTCCCCACAATGTCCCTTAGCGGTCTGTTTTGAAGTTACTCTTTGAGGTCTTCAGCTTTGGGATCAGATGGTTTTGTTATCTGGGTCTCAGTGCCAGGCACGGCTTCTGAAGGAAGTTGGCAGCCCTGGGGGCAGAGCCACAGCACTGAGCTCACACTGTGCCTGGGGACAGATCACTGTGTTGCTAAGGACTTTCTCCATTTGACTCTTTCTAAAAAATGATTGCATTAAAAGAGCCACATGAGTGAGTGAACGTTACATAATGAGAAATGTGTGCAGGAGTTGATCTCAGAACGTGCTTTAATGGAGAGCAAATCTGAGCACCAGTGGGCACAGTGGGCACCCGGCCACTCTCACTGAGCTTGCTTTCAGTAGAGCGCATTACCCTGTTTGCAGTTCCACTCCCTGCTTCGACCCGGTCTCCAGGCTCTGCTTCAGACATGTTTTCTTCCCTTCTTTGCATCTGTTGTAGTTCTCAGTTGTCTCCTGTCTACAGAGGGAAACCTGGCTTCTTCCTGTGCCGTGGCTCAGCTCAGCTTTCAGGATCTACCTATTTCAGTTCTTTCAGATCAGGAAGCAGAATTAATGGAAAAAAAGAAAACTGGGAGTGCTTCTCAAAGGCTGAACAAGCCACCTCTGGCTTCTGGTCTGGGAGTGACTATGTCAGTGACCTTGTGCTCCTGGAGTTTTTCTTTCGAGTACTGATTTGTCTTTGTGTACTTCTCCCTCATTGAACATCATGGGTGACCATTCGTTCAGTTTGAATACAGTTGGGAGTGAGTCATAGTTGATGTCCATAGCAAGGGCCTTCTGGTGCAGGTGACCTCCACAGGTTACAAGGTGGGCCTCAGGTTGGCTGTGTGATCTTCGCTGTATGGTCATTGTCCTGAAGATTCCTTCACCCTGAGTCTGGCCCCCGTCCTGGTGGCACAGTGGCTATAGCAGTTCTGGGGTCCACGAGACAGTGCACCTTTGTCCCAAAGTTTCCAGCTGAAGACACACTGGAAAGAGAATGGCTCATTTCTGAACTGGTGCCTGCGGCCTAGGGGATCCACCCCCATTGATCGATCAGCCCTGGACTGTCTGAATTAGTCCCTGAGTTGGTGGTTATTGGCCAGGACTGGTTAGGATCTGCCTCGTTGGGCCCCTGCCCATGTGCCAACAGCCACGTCCCCATGTGACTGGGTTGAGCCCTGCTGTTTCCTGGGACTTGGACTGTCAGAAGTCTGCCCCGTCTTTCAGGAGCCCCCATGCTGGGTAAAGGTGTGTGGCTCCTGGTGGTGACAAAACATGCTTTCTGCTCCTCAGGGTGGACTTTGTGATTCCTCCGGTGGTGGCAGCACCCCCGTCCCTACGGGTGCCGCGGCCGCCACCCCTGTACAGCCACAGAATGAGGATCTTCAGGCAGGGCCTGAGAGAGCACGCTGCGCCTTACTTCCAGCAGCTGCGGCAGACGACGGTTCCACGCCTGCTGCAGTTCCCTGAGCTGAGGCTGGTGCAGTTCGATTCAGGTATGGGGCAGTTGGTGGCGTGGCCCGTGTGTGAGCTGGGCTGGCCCTGGATGATGAGGCACTCTTGATGTGATTCGTTTCCCAGGAAAGTTGGAAGCTTTAGCTATCTTGCTTCAGAAATTGAAATCTGAAGGACGTCGGGTGCTGATTTTATCACAGATGATTCTTATGTTGGACATTTTAGAGATGTTCTTGAACTTCCATTACCTCACCTATGTAAGAATTGATGAAAATGCCAGCAGTGAGCAACGGCAGGTGAGAAGCACATTGTTTACCTTGTCCCTGATGGGTCAGTCACTGGTGTTTAATGCCTAAGTGCTGTGTAAATTCAATGGTCTCATGGCCCTTCTAAGTGAAAGGGGAAGGACTTAATGAGCCTTTGAACTTTTTTAAGTCTCAATCCATCCTTCGATATTTTTTATTAAAAGCCACGTTGTTAGGTAAATGCAGTCTTGATGTCTCAGAATAAACGCTGGTGACCTGTAGTCATCATTAAGACGATACTGGTGTACTTCAAGAGGTAGCTACGGGGTAAAAATATGAAAACAATTCCAACCAATTTAGAATGAAAGGAAATACAAGTTAAGGTAATATGCCCATTGTTTACTTACGAGATTTGCCAAGGCTGTTTCATCAGGCACAGTGAGTCAGACACTCTCATATCCTCCCGTGGAAGCATAAACTAGTAGAGTTCTAGAAGGCAGCCTGGCAGTATGGATTTGAACCTTAATGGTGATGTATGCTTGACCTAGTAATTCTGTATTTAGGACCCTTTACTTACATGACAACAAACACACCACTTAAGATCTGTCTACATAGTTGTTGTTGAAATGTTTATGGTAATTCACAATTGAGAACAAAGTCAGTGTTCAGCAGAAGAGTGAGTGCATAAGGGGTTGTCCATGGGTCCTGTGCCCCGGCAGCTTCATGAGCAGAAACTGTGCCCAGCATTCCACGTGGTGCGCTAGGCCCTTGTCAGCAGCATGTCAGAGCCAGCTTTAGTAGTATGACCCAGTGTCTCCCAGCGCAAAACCAAGATGCTGCCCTGTAAGTCACACAGCTTGCGTTATATCACACACACGCTCATGCACACACTGGAGAGGCCTAGAAAGAAATAGAGCAAAAGGTGATTTAACAAGTTTTCTTGGTAATATTATAGGAAATTATCTGTAGAATGCCTTGAAGGAAGAGAGTTGGTCAGTGGTTAGGTTTCGTTTCCGGCACAGAAATCGTTAGAGAAGAAAAGTATTCAAGTCATCTCCCTTCATGGTCCACAGTGAGGTTAGAGGACTGTCCTTCATGGTTTTGTTTTTCCTGCTTCCTCAGCCTTACTCCAGGGGCTTTTTGTTCCCTGTAAAGTGCCCTGGCATTGCCTGAGGATAGATGAGAAAGCACATATCCCTCCCCAGTAAGACACTGTTTTCTTTTGGGGCCTACAAGTTGAGCTGACAGTAAATGCAAGGTGGACTCTAACTTTTTCCTTCTTGTCACTCATGGCTGATGTTATTTAAACCGTGGATGAGGGTGTTGGCGATGGGTGAGTGCAAGATGATAGTGGCTTCACAGAAGAGCTGGAATACAGTGCGGGGACCTTGGTGTTGCTTTAACATGAGCTTCGTGTTGAATGGAATACAAACCAAGCAGTTTTGCTACGGGATAATTTCTTTTTTGAGACAGAATCTCGCTCTGTCACCGAGGCTGGAGTACAGTGGCACAATCTCGGCTCACTGCAAGCTTCGCCTCCCAGGTTCACGCCATTCTCCTGCCTCAGCCTCCCAAGTAGCTGGGACTACAGGCACCTGCCACCACGCCCGGCTAATTTTTTGTATTTTTAGTAGAGACAGGGTTTCACTGTGTTAGCCAGGATGATCTCGATCTCCTGACTTCGTGATCCACCCGCCTCGGCCTCCCAAAGTGCTGGGATTACAGGTGTGAGCTGCCACGCCTGGCCTGCTGTGGGATTATTTCTAATTAATAAATGTTGAAACGTGTCAAAGGTTTCCCAACATTTTCCAAGAATACTAACTCCGGTGTTTTGTTTCATCTTAGGAACTGATGAGGAGTTTCAACAGAGACAGGCGGATTTTTTGTGCCATTCTCTCCACTCACAGCCGTACCACAGGTATAAACCTTGTAGAGGCGGACACCGTCGTGTTTTATGACAATGACCTGAATCCAGTGATGGATGCCAAAGCTCAGGAGTGGTGCGATAGGCTCGGGAGATGCAAAGACATCCACATATACAGGTGAGGGCCTGCGGGGATGGCCGTGTGGAAATGGAGTCAATGAGAAGCTTTGCAGGAGGTATTGGTGCAAGAAGCACTAATGCAGAAACAAAAGGTAGCAGTAAAGACAATGCATGGTATCTAATTTTAAACTAGGGTTTGTTTTCCTTCAGACAAACTTACATTTCTGCTATTTTATCTATTCCTTTTATTTATACTCAACATTTGCTTGAAATTGTAAGTTAGTGATGCTGCTCACACAAGTCATCTTGCCATCTTCAGTTTTTACGTGTGGTACCTCTTCCAGAGTACCTCAGTCTTAAAAGTACGATTTAGATTTTGGGTTGTTTTAATTATTATAAACTATAAATTATCTGTTAGTAAAATGGCTATTGAAAGAATGGTCAACACCTGTGAAAAGAAGAAAAAAGAGAATTAAAATAGTTTTTTTTTTCTTTTTTTTGAGACAGAGTCTTGCTCTGTCGCTCAGGCGGTAGTGCAGTGGCACGATCTTGGCTCACTGCAACCTCTGTCTCCCGGGTTCAGGCGATTCTTCTGCTTCAGCCTCCCGAATAGCTGGGACTACAGGCATGTGCCACCACGACCGGCTAATTTTTGTATTTTTAGTAGAGATGGAGTTTTACCACATTGGCCAGGCTGGTCTCGAACTCCTGACCTTGTGATCTGCCCGCCCTGGCCTCCCAAAGTGCTAGGATTACAGGCATGAGCCACTGTGCCCAGCCAAAATCTATTATTATGTTTTTGTTTGTTTGTTTGTTTGTTTTTTGAGATGGAGTTTCGCTTTTGTTAGCCAGGCTGGAGTGCAATGGCGTGATCTCGGTTCACGGCAACCTCCACCTCCTGGGTTCAAGCGATTCTTCCGCCTCAGCCCCCCGAGGAGCTGGGGTTACAGGTGTGCGCCACCACACCCTGCTAGTTTTTGTATTTTTAGTAGAGATGGGGTTTCACCATGTTGGCCAGGCTGATCTTGGAACTCCCGACCTCAGGTGATCGCCCTCCTTGGCCTCCCAAAGTGCTGGGATTATAGATGTGAGCCACTGCGCCTGGTCTATTATTATCTTTAAAGATAAAAACTATAACTGTCAAAACACAATTGGGGGAAATGG
Organism: Pongo pygmaeus; assembly: GCF_028885625.2. Classification (NCBI taxonomy): domain Eukaryota; kingdom Metazoa; phylum Chordata; class Mammalia; order Primates; family Hominidae; genus Pongo; species Pongo pygmaeus. The sequence goes on from NC_072383.2 coordinate 130,919,533, forward strand.
AGAAAGGTTACTCTATATTTTTAAATTTCTAAGTGCTTACTGTTATAGTGTAATAGGAGATTTACTTCTGCTTATTTTGTGCCTGGTTGTGTACTGAGCACATCCTAGGCTCGCCTCTCATAGTGACCTGTCAGTTCCCAGTAGGGAACCTGAGACTAGACAGATATGGTCCCTGTATGAGGTCTCCTAGGTGGTAGCTGACCCTGGAACTAAAACCCAAGTGTGCTTTAACCTCTTTTTTTTTTTTTTTGAGACGGTCTGTTGCCCAGGTTGGAGTGCAGTGGCATGATCTTGGCTCACTGATGCTTCTATCTCCTAGGCTCAGGTAATCCTCCCAGCTCAGCCTCCCAAGTGGCTGGGACTACAGGTGTGCAGCACCATGCCTGGCTAATGTTTGTATTTTTTGTACAGACAGGGTTTTGCTATGTTGCCCAGGCTGGTCCCAAACTCCTGGGCTCAAGCAGTCAGCCCGCCTTAGCCTCCCAAAGTGCTGGGATTACAGGTGTGAGTCACTGCACCTGGCCAACCAATTTGTTTTTTAACAAGGTGGTTGGTGACATAGTAATTCAAATGCTGTATTTAAATTGTTTTATTATTATTTTTCTTGCTATAAATGCATTACATGTTCCTCGAGGAAAAAAAGGAGAGCCTGTAAAGAAAAACAAGGATCCTATAGAGGCAGTAATTATTAACGTTTAGCTGCACATCTTTCCAGACATGTTTCTACTTCTTGAAGAAGGCTCACGCTATGTCTTATTTTGTAAACTTTTTTTTTCTTTTAACAGTACGTTATACATACATTTCCATGGTGATGAATATAAGTTTGGTGCATGGTTTATGTTGAATGGATAAGGGCTTAGTGTGGAATCCATTCTGCATTGTTGGCTCTTTAGCAATTACTAGCTGGAAATTGGAAAAGTATTTTATTCTCAGTATCAGTGAAGTCTCAGGCATGGCCTTAGCGGTGCAGGAACAGGACATCTGAAGTGAGGCATGAGGTGGCCTTGAAGGATGCAGGATGAGCTGTGCCAAGTGTGAAGACACACTTTGTTCTTGAGTGGGTAGACATCATTCATGAACATGTGAAGTTTCTCCAAAGTAATACTAAAATTTAATATATTTTTGTGAAAACGCTCCTCATGGGTGTGAAGGTTGCATGCGTGCACACACACGGTTGGGTAAGGTGGTGCCAGTGTGCTTGCAGTGTGGACATCCTGATGAAGGCCGCCATCATGATGCTCAGTGTTGCGGGTGGGAGTGTGCCCCACTATGAGCCATGGGAGCCCCCAGACTACATAAGGGTGCTGTTGGTGTCGGGGCAGATAGCCCAGCACCCATGGGGATTTCGCATGTTACAAAGGTTGGCTGTTGCAGTAACTGGAGGGCTTTTCTGTCATGAATGTGCTGCACACCTTGTGCTCCACGAGTGAGAGGAGGGGCTTGGAGTGCTGCTCCCACGCCTGACCATAGCGGAGTCCAGAGGGATGAAGGACTTGAATGTTTTCGGTGGAGCAGCAGTGTTAGAACACTCTTGAAGAGACAGTACCTGTGGCCGAGAGCTGGAAGGAACCGCCTGACCCACACAGACCCCGAAGTCAGGGGAGACAGGCACACAGCTGCAGTGAGACAGGAAGCCAAGCGTTGTACAGATACGGTGAGCCCAGTGGACAGGCGGGTGATAGAACAGGGAGATTTGCCATTCTCAGTGCAAGTAAAGGGTTAAATAGCTCTTAAAAATTGAGAAGATACATAAAGACCCCCCCTTACTTTTAAAAAGGAAGGGCCTGTGAATATGAACAGTCCATCCCAATTGGCCAGAAAGTATGAGAGGCTGCTCCAGCTCACTGGTCTGGAGAAGGAAGGACCAGTTTAATGCACGATGAGATCTCTCTTCTCATGCCCTGGACAGGTGAGATCCTAAGGGAACAAGCCTGCTCAGCCTGGCACTAGAAAAGGGGACGTCCTCATGTTGATGGGGACGTGGGATTGTTATCTAAGGATGTGTGTCACAGCTTTGTCACACGGCACAAAGGGGCACAGCCATCCCACGGTGTTGAGCAGCCAGGTGGAAAATGAGCTCATGGCGAGGCATTTCTGTAATACACTGCTTAAGGAGGACAGCAAAATGCAGAGAAGTAGGAAGTAAGGTGGACATTTTCCCCACACGGTTGTGCATGAAGTGATGGCACATGGAACATCATGGAAGGACACACTCAGGTTCACACACAGAGCATCGTGGAACGACACACCCAGGTTCACACGGAACGTCGTGGAAGGACACACACAGTTACACACGGAACGTCTTGGAAGCACACGACCAGGTCACACGGAACGTCGTGGAAGTACACAACCAGGTTCACATGGAACGTCGTGGAAGGACACACCCAGGTTCACACGGAACATCTTGGAAGCACACAACCAGGTTCACACGGAACGTCTTGGAAGCACACAACCAGGTTCACACGGAACGTCGTGGAAGCACACAACCAGGTTCACACGGAACGTCGTGGAAGGACACACCCAGGTTCACACGGAACGTCTTGGAAGCACACAACCAGGTTCACACGGAACGTCGTGGAAGTACACAACTAGGTTCACACGGAACGTCGTGGAAGGACACACCCAGGTTCACACGGAACGTCTTGGAAGCGCACACCCAGGTTCACACGGAACGTCGCGGAAGCGCACACCCAGGTTCACACGGAACGTCGCGGAAGGGCACACCCAGTTTCACACGGAACGTCTTGGAAGCACCCAACCAGGTTCACACGGAACGTCGTGGAAGGACACACACAGGTTCACACGGAACGTCGTGGAAGCACGCACCCAGGTTCACACGGAACGTCGTGGAAGCACGCACCCAGGTTCACACGGAACGTCGTGGAAGCACGCACCCAGGTTCACACGGAACGTCGTGGAAGCACGCACCCAGGTTCACACGGAACGTCGTGGAAGCACGCACCCAGGTTCACACTGACGTGGCTGCTGGGGTGGGGGGCAGGAGAGGCAGGCCACCCTCCCTGAAGCAGCCATGAAATACGCCTGTTAGGAAAAATGTGCCCGCGGAAGTGCACACTCACACACGTGCAGCGGCACCTTCTTGTGAACTAATGTGGGTGGAAATGCCATCCCCACTTTTTTTAGTGGTTCTCAAGATGATTGGAATCCAGGCGATTTTTGTTTTGTTTTGTTTCTTATGCTTTTATGTAATCAAATAATTTACAATGAGCGTGTAGTAATATAATCAAGAAAGAGTAGATTTTCATTTAAAGGCCAGGAAAGTCTTCCCAGGTGGTGGTTTGCTGTTTATGAAGTTGTCCGTCCACTATTTCCCTTTATTACGTATTTAGTTCCGTTGTTTGTGTCTGGGTTCACGTCTTCACTTTCCGTCCTGTTCCCTATGATTGTTTCTCTTTAATATTTAGGATCCTTTTAATTGAGAATTTTCTGAAAAAAAATTTGTTTTCATCTCTGTGAAAATCATGCTGTTAAAGTTGTTTAATGTGAGCTTTTTTGGGGTTTAGCATTTAGCATTTTACAGGCAGATGAGCCTCATGGGAAGGCAGTAGACTGCAAGGTCTGTTCTGTGTCCCCAGTGATGCAATCTTAAGGAAGCCATGTGTCCCTGCACTGGGGGTCCATGTGTCCAGTGGGGTCACATCTACAACTCACAGTCTTAATTGAACACCTATTGTGGGTCTGGTAGTGTACCGGGGTTAGAAAGATGAAAACGTCCATAATTACATGAGAATGAGATGTCTCATGAGTATTAACAAGCAAGTCTGTGAAGTGATCAGTTCTGCCTGTTGGGCTCAGTGAAAGCTTCAGAGAAGATAGATGCTGGAGGTACATCTGGAAGGACCGGGTGGGACATTTCCAGGTTGAGACTGGTGGGAGAAAAACGGGATGGCAGGTGGAAGGATGAGGTGGGACAGCGAAGAGTCTTCCAGAGGGGCCTCCTGTCAGCAATCTGGGAGGCGGGAGAGCTAAGATTGGAGGGGCTGGCTGAGAGCGGCCTTTGGCGCCCCACGAAGGCGTGTTCTGAGTAGGGGTAGCTGGAGGAGGGACGTAGATTCATTGATCACCATCTGCATCCTGTGCCCGCCTGTTGTCACTGTGTTTCCTGGTGACTGATTTAGTATCTTATGTCTTTTGTTTGCAGGCTTGTGAGTGGCAATTCCATTGAAGAGAAATTGTTGAAAAATGGAACTAAAGATCTGATCCGAGAAGTGGCTGCTCAGGGAAATGACTACTCCATGGCTTTCTTAACTCAGGTACTCCTTATTCAATGAGAGTCCTTGAGGTGAGACCCGCTGTGTGGCGCGTGGAATCGCATGGTGTTAGTGCACACTAGCGAGGGGCTTAGGTCTCCAGCTCAGGTCAGATGCACACTTGGACCTTATACTGGGGAGTAACACACATCTCTGTGTTCAGCGAACCATCCAGGAGCTGTTTGAAGTTTATTCTCCCATGGATGATGCTGGCTTCCCGGTCAAAGCTGAGGAGTTTGTGGTGCTTTCTCAGGAACCTTCTGTCACGGAAACGATTGCACCCAAAATTGCAAGACCTTTCATAGAGGTAAGAATACATTGAATCTGGCTGGAGAGTTGCACGGTGGGAGCCGGCGGAACACCTGCACCCTCCCCCAGGGCTCTGAGTGCTCAGTCCCCACTCTTCCCTGGCCTGAAGCCCTCTTCCCATCCCTGCTTTTGGAGCCTCCCCACTCCCTTCTCTCTGTCATGGGGATTTTGAACTGTAAATACAAGTGAGGGGAATGGTGGCAAAGGTCGCGGACCACAGGCCTGTTACTGAAGCAGTCGCTGCCATCTTCATCTGCACTTTGCCACAGTCTCAGCTCCTTCCCCTCCCCATGGAAATCTATCCCTGCCGCCTCTGGAGGCTCTGCGGGCAGTGCCCCTGCTCCCCTCCAGCTGCCGGCACCGCCCCTGCTCCCCTCCAGCTGGCTGTGTTGGCTTCTCCCTGAGCAGTGTAGCCATGAGCCTGCACTCAGGTGCTGAGTGTAAGGTGCTGGTTGATTGCAAAGACTGAGTATAAGAAAGAACACAGACTATCACATTTGATACTTTTGAGTGTTGACTATGTTGAAGTGATAATATTTTGACTATTGGGTTATGTCAATATTTTACTGTTTCGGCATGGGTACTAGAAGATAGAGGGCATGTTTGGGTCCTTTGATTTTTCCTTTTTGGGGGTGCTGCTATGTAGACACGTCACAGACCCGTCACGGGGCCGCTGTTCCCTCCCTGTCCCCATGGCTTGCCCATCAAAGCCCTGCAGCCCCACGTCCTGGAGATGGAGGCCTTCAGCTGCCTTTGTTGTCTGAGTCCCCTCCTCCTTCATGTGGCCCTGCCACTCCTCCAGAACTTCTTGTGGGGTCCCCGTTTCTGTGCCTCTTACCTTGGAAGGATTTGGTATCCCTGTGCATCTTTCTTTCTGCCCTGTTTGACTGCAGCGCATGACTGCATGGGCTTTTACTGTATGTTTTTTCTTTTCTGTGAAAGCGTTAAAGACCAGACCAGGCACACTACACAGCCCCTCAGCACTTGTCCGCCGACACCCGAGATTGAGCCTCCCAGCCTCATGGTGTCAGCCCCCTCCTTGCCTGTGCTCAGCTTGTTCTTACCAACTCTGGTGCTGTCTCCTCTTCCATTTCTAAACATTACTCAGTTACTGAATAAGTAAGAAATACTTGGGGTATGACTCTCTCAGTCTGTGTTGCTGTAAAGGAATACCTGAGACTGGGTGATTTATTTTAAAAAGGGGTTTATTTCGCTGGTGATTCTGATGGCAGCAGAGTTCAGGATTGAGCATCTGTCTGGTGAGGGCCTCAGACGGCTTCCACGGTGGTGGAAGGGGAGGGGGAGCTGCATGTGCAGGCCACGGAGCGAGAGAGGGAGCAAGGGGCAGGCAGTAGGCTCCCTTTAATAGACTGGCCGTCACAGAACGAACAGGGTGAGACCCACTCCCCCAGCCCCAGAGCGTGTCTATTCCTGAGGGATCCACCCGTGACCCAAACCTTTGAGAATTTATAATGAAAAGCCAGTCTCCTGCCCTGCCCCCACCCCGCCACCACCCCGTTTCTCACATTTCTTCTAGAGATTGCCTGTGTATCATTTCCTTTGCACAGAAATACCTTACAGATGGTTACATATCAGGAGGTATGGATCAACCTCATTGTGTTTTAAGGAGGTAATACATGCATGAGATTGAAAAAGAAAAACAATACAAAAGCATAGCTGGGGCCAGGTGTGGCGGCTCAGGCCTGTAATCCCAGTACTTTGGGAAGCCGAGGCTGGAGGATGGCTTGAGGCCGGGAGTTCAAGACTGGCTTGGGCATCATAGTGGGACCCCATCTCTACAAGAAGAATTTTGAAAACTAGGAGTGTGGTGGTGAGCACCTGTAGTCCCAGCTACTGGGGTGGCTGAGGTGGGAGGATCACTTAAGCCCAGGAGATTGAGGCTGCTGTGAGCTATGATCATGCCACTGCACTCCAACCTGGGTGACAGAGTGAGACCCTGTCTCAAAGATAAAATATGCAAAGGACCTGACTCTGCATGTCTCAGAGGGAAATATGTGAGTGGCAGATGTGTAGATGAAATAACGTCCAGCATCACTAATCATCAGGAAAATCAAATAAAAACCACATGAGGTACCAACTGGTAACCTGTTAGGATGACTGTCATCAAAATGCAAAAGATAGCGAGTGTTGGCAAGGACACGGAGGAAAGGGGCCCGTTGCACTCTGTCCCTGGAAACATCATTGGCACAGCCACTATGGGAGACGGCAGGGAGGTTCCTCAAAAATGTGGAAATAGAGCTCCCACATGATCCAGCAATCCCACTGCTGGGTGTATATCCAAAGAGTTGAAATTAGTGTGTAGGAGAAGCATGTGCATCCTTGTGTTCATCGCAGCACTGTCCCAGCAGCCAGGACACGGAATCAACCCAAGTGTCCATCAGAAGTCCGGGGATTTTCCATATTGGCTTTGTTGTTTCCCAGCAGCATAGTATTTCAACACACACATTCTTTTGAAACATACTTGTTGATTGTCTTACTGTGTGTCAGGCACTGTTCTAAGCAGTGGGGATACAGGATCAAAAAAAGACAAAAATTTCATGAAGCTTTTATTCGAGTAAGGAGAGAGGCAGAAACCAAACCTAGTGAGTAAAGCATGTAATTTATTCACATGAGAAGTTCTGAAGTGCTGAATCCAGGGGAGAATGTTGTGGTCACCACAGCAGACAGGTTAGTGTGGCGGAGGGGGTAGGGAGGGTGTGACCAGGTGAGGCCTGACTGTAGGGAGCCCTTGGAAGGCTTTGAGTCAAGCTGTGACACGGGGTCTGGCATGACCTAAGAGAGTCGCTCTGACTCCTTTGTTGAGACTCAGTTGTAGCAAGGCAAGGGGGATCCTGGGGAACAGTTAAGAGTCCCAGAGCAGTAACACTGGTGAGCAAGGCTGGTGAAGACAGCTGGGGGACATGTGGGGGCAGCACGGGGGTCTTTGGAGGGTAGAGCCAGCAGGACTTGCTGCAGTGGGGGTGTGAGGAGGATGGCTGCTCCTCACTGGCTTGACCGGCCCCTGGGGACAGAGAGGTAGGTTAGCCTTGGCCTTTTGCCAGCAGAGACAGATCCACGTTAGCGTGCTGTACTCGTACCTGCTGCATGGGACTGTGGCTATAGGATTCTTCTTTCATTGGCAACGGTCATCAGAGGACTTGTGCCTGAAAAATGGTTTTAAGAAAAGTCCTTGTTGACATGCAAAAACATTCAGCAAGTGTACACATCACAAAGATTCCAGCTGGAGAAATGTTCAGTCAGTAGAAGCACCTAGTAGCCAGCATCTGGTGGAGGAGGAGGATGCGGCGGGCTCCTCAGAAGGCCTGTCCCCCAGCAGTGCTGCCTCTTGCAAATTCTGACAGCACCGCCTGCTTCTGCACTTTCCATACATGGAGACTTTTCCTTCGGGTCTGCCTTCTTGTTGTGCGTAGCAGTCTGTAACTCATTCTCATTGCTGTCTAGAGTTCTGTCTGAATATACCACAGTTTATCAGATCTGCAGCTTGTGGACGTGATGGAGTGGTTAATTTGAATTGTGCTCCTGTGGATATTTGTATCCTTGTCTTTTGGTAAGCACGTATGTGCAATTCCGGCTGCTTATGTTTGACTTGAGGAGATGCTGTGGCTGTGCCGGGGCTGCTCCTGCAGTGGGCTGTTGTGGGTGGTGGAGGCGGAACTGCTGCTCCTTTCACTGTGGCTGCAGGGCAGGATGTGGGATAGTCTCATTGTGGTTTAATTTGTGGTTTTGCTGTTGACTGATGAGTTTGAGTGCCTCTTCATATATTTACTGGCAGTTTGAGTACTTTTTAAAGAAATGCCAAGGCTTTTCCCAATTTTTTTTTTAATTGGGTTTTCTCTATTTCTTTTTCTTTTTTCTTTTTTTTTTAAGATGGAGTCCCACTCATCGTCCAGGCTGCAGTGCAGTGGTGCGATCTCAGCTCACTGCAACCTCCACCTCCCAGGTCGATGTGATTCTCCAGCTCAGCTTCCCAAGTAGCTGGGATTACAGGTGCATGCCACCATGCCTGGCTAATTTTTATATTTTTAATAGAGACGGGGGTTTCTCCATGTTGGCCAGGCTGGTCTTGAACCTCTGACCTCAGGTGATCTGCCCACCTTGGCCTCCCAAGGTGCTGTGATTATAGGCATGAGCCACCGTGCCCGGCCAGTTGTCTCTGTTTCTTAATGACTTGTTGGAGTTCTTTGTGTATCCCGGATAAAAGGCTTTTGTTTGATACACATGACATATCTTTCCCATTCTGTGGTTTGCCTTTTTAAATGCTGTGTATTGATGAGCAGAAGTTCTGAGTTCTAACACCATCCAGGGCCCACATCTGCTGTCTTTATAGTGGGTGCTTTTTGTGCTCTGCTGAGGAGATTCTCTGCCCACCTGAAGGTCATCAAGCATCCTCCTCTATTTTCTTGTACATGTTGCATTGTTTTATGTTTGCTATTTAGGTGCACCACCTATCTGGCAATAAGTTCTGTGTATAGTGTCGAAGTAGTGTTATATAACTTTGTGGGTTTTGCCAGATTGCCCTGGAAACAGATTGTACCAGTTTTTAATTTGTATCTTCTAACTAAAAACCGTACCTCCATGTCAGATGTCTTTTGCCCACATCTGCTGGTAACTATAGATGTGTGTTCCTAGCTGTTTTGGCAGATGAACGGTGGCATCTCCTCACTCTAACTTGCGTGTCTTGCACTGTGATAAAGCTGTCTTGTATGTTTATAGTCATCCATGCTACATTTCGCGGTGGACTTGCTCCAGCTGCCATAACGTTGGGCTGTCCGTCTGCTGTCTGTTTCCTGGACAGCAGCGTCTGTCCTGCTGTGTCTATCAGGAGCTGTGGGCAGTGGTGTGCATTGGGTCTGAGATGGAGCCTCCTTGGGCTTTTCTTGTTCTCCAAGCTTCCCTGGCCCTGGGTGCCCTGGCACGCTTTACCTGCGTCAGTGCTCAGCTCTTCCATGGGGCCTGCCTGTCCAACTCGATAGTAAGGTTAGCAAGGCTCAGGAGGTTTCCCACTCATTTTCTGTATCCCTAAGTGCTTTATCATTTTCACCTGTAAGAGGACCTCAGGGAAGGAGTGGATTACCTTTGTGGAGAGTGGGTGATTATAGTGGAGGCATCTCCATTAACTTTACATGGGATAGCTCTTTTTCAAACTACCCTCATTTAAAAAGTCTGTCAAGGCAATCTAAACAAAGACTTTCCTCAGGCCCTCAAGAGTATTGAGTATCTGGAGGAGGATGCCCAGAAGTCTGCAGAGGAGGGGGTGCTGGGACCACACACTGATGCTCTGTCATCAGACTCTGAGAACATGCCGTGTGATGAAGAACCGTCCCAATTAGAGGAACTAGCTGACTTCATGGAGCAGGTTTGGGCATGTTTTCCTTTACAACTACATATTTTAAAAATTTGACGCTTCTATAAAATATTTATTGTTTACTGCGAGAAAAATCACTTTTTTGATTCAAATGTTGGTTAGTGGGTTGTATAAGGAACTTGACTTTTATTAACTTGCTATTAACCCTATTCAAAAAATATACTTTTGGAACAGCTTACACCAATTGAAAAATATGCTTTAAATTACCTGGAATTATTCCATACTTCCATTGAGCAAGAAAAAGAGAGAAACAGTGAGGTAAGAGAATCAACTTTTGGTCAGTGAAAAAAATTGCAATATTTTCAGAGTTAAGTTTGATTTGAAGTAAATGTGACTTCATTAAATTAAAGTCACAAAAGCCAAAACCCACAAGTTTGGAAATGAACTTAAAATGAAGAGAGTCTCGAGAAGCCCGTAGGGACCGTGGAGCTTGTTCACCCCCGCCTAGGGACCATGGGGCTTATTCTCCACTCGTAGGGACCATGGAGCTTGTTCTACCCCCATAGGGACCGTGGGGCTTGTTCTCCCCTCGATGTCTTTGATTTGATTTGCAGCAGGCTGCTGCTTGTGGGGGTGATGCGTTGCGGAGCAGTGTGTGTAGAGAACATGTGGCTCTGAGACAACAGGGAGACCTGGAGCAGGGACTCAGGGGCTGCTCTGAGCTGCACTCCTGATGCTGAAAGTTCTTGCTGCTCTCCCCGTCAGGACGGAGTGATGACTGCAGTGAGGGCGTGGGAGTTCTGGAACCTGAAGGCCCTGCAGGAAAGGGAGGCTCGGCTGCGGCTGGAGCAGGAGGAGGCAGAGCTCCTGACCTACACGCGAGAGGATGCCTACAGCATGGTACCCGTCCCGGGGCCCTCCTGCCCTCTTGCCCCCCTGCTGAGGGGCACTTGTTCAGCCATGTTTGGCTTGTTCAAAGTCTGTGTACATTGACATGAGAAAATGCCTAGGAATTTTTACTTGTCATATCAAAACAACCTCACTTATGTTCTAAAAACACAATTTTCTTAAAAATTGACACTTGGAGATTGTCAGTTAGATATTGACCAGCTCTGATTAAAACATTTATAAGTCTTATAAATAGTCATGTTGATCAGACTTATTTGGAAGACTTAATGAGTATGAAGGTACATGATTTGTGGCTTATAACATGACACTGAGACTTGGTGGAAGTTAGAGCTTGCCGTGTTCCCTACAGGAGTATGTCTACGAAGATGTCGATGGGCAGACAGAAGTCATGCCGGTGAGTGCTGCCCTCTCCCTTTGTGTCTGTGTGGGCAGCTTCCTGTGAGTTCCACATCTCATGGGCCTTCCCTTCTCCATGCAGCTCTGGACCCCGCCCACCCCACCGCAGGACGACAGCGACATCTACCTCGACTCGGTCATGTGTCTCATGTATGAAGCCACTCCCATCCCAGAGGCTAAGCTGCCCCCTGTGTACGTGAGGAAGGAGCGGAAGCGACACAAAACAGACCCCTCAGGTGCGCATCCCGAGGGCGTCACATGACCTGGGGGGGGCCCTGGCCTTCAGAGTCCCTGCATGTCAGCCAAATTCTGCTGTCTCCCTGTCTGCTGTCTGCCTGTCTGCTGCAGGGCGAGCGATCACACGCCCGTCCGCTGCCTCTCAGGCCATGTGCACAGGTTCTGTTGTTTCCAGTGAGGAAACCTTCGTGTTTCGTTCTAATTGACCTTGAAGGCCCGAGAGCAGGTCTGTCTTTGGCAGGTGCTTTCTGTGGCCTCTTTGCCCAGGCATATCCAGACTTGCCTGACCTGTTTCCTTTGTCTTTTGCCTGCCAATGTGGAATCTCCTGGTTTACTCTCTTGCTGAAGACTGCCTCTCTGTTCAGCTGCAGGCAGAAAGAAGAAGCAGCGTCATGGGGAGGCGGTCGTCCCTCCTCGGTCCCTGTTTGACCGAGCAACCCCAGGCCTCCTGAAAATTCGCAGAGAGGGCAAAGAGCAGAAGAAGAATATTCTGCTGAAGCAGCAGGTGCCGTTCGCCAAGCCCCTGCCAACTTTTGCCAAGCCCACAGCCGAGCCTGGTCAAGACAACCCCGAGTGGCTCATCAGTGAGGACTGGGCGCTGCTGCAGGTAGGTGGGCGTGGTCTTTGTGCCAGCGGCCATGTGCGGTCATTTTTCTTCCCCACGTCCCGCTCACTGTGATCACTTTGCAGGGAGTCTTTGGCAAGAGGGAAGACCTTCTGACTTAGAGTGTATTCACCTGTTTTACCTGAAACCTTGTTCTCTAGGCTGTAAAGCAGTTACTGGAGCTGCCTTTGAACCTTACAATCGTGTCACCTGCTCACACACCTAACTGGGATCTTGTCAGTGATGTCGTTAACTCCTGTAGCCGAATCTACCGCTCTTCCAAACAGTGCCGGAATCGCTACGAGAATGTCATCATTCCACGAGAGGAGGGGAAGGTAAGCACGGTCTCGTTTGTCCTCCAAGGAGAACACAGGCAGGTGTGGTGTCGGTGGCCTGCAGTTTCAGCTCCAGTCCTGCTCTTCACTGACTGGGCTCCTTCATCCCTGTGGGTCTGCGTTGAAGTCCATCTCCTCGGTGGACCCAGCGAGGTCAGGTGTCTGCACTGTGCCTCACCTATGGCATGAGCAGTGATGGAGGAGTTCACGTGCTTGTGCTTGTTGGGATCATGTTTGGTGTTGGCAGCAGGCCTCGTACCTGATGTTTTATCTGATACCAACATTTGCACTGCCATTGTCATTTCTAAGAGTGAGGGTGTCATCTGAATACTTGGCCATATATATATACATTTTCTTTTTTTCTTTTTTTTTTTATATTATATCATATTTATTTGGGAATGGGCATTGCAATGGGAATACACATGCCATAGTAAACGTGCATATTCAGGGAGGTAAAGGAAAATAAAGATTTTTAAAGGATAAAAGAGGGGGATTACATAATTGTTTTGAATCAATTATCCTTGGCTACAAGGATCAGTAACACTAGTGGCACCAGTCCCAAGTTGGACAGGCAGTTGCTGGCAGATGTCCTCACAAAAGTATTTTTTTGTGTAAGTTTGCGATGGCCTTTGTAAAAGATTGTGGTTTTTGCAGATTCTTTTCTAATAGTTCTCGTTATCAGGCATTTGTGCATGAGAACCTTCCCCAGCTCCATTTGTGAGAATTTTTAACACAAGTGATTCAATTTTGATTCTTTTATTTATTTTTTTTTTGATACAGAGTCTCACTCTGTAACCCAGGCTGGAGTGCAGTGGTGTGATCTCGGCTCACCGCAACCGCCGCCTCCCAGGCTCAAGCAATTCTTCCGCCTCAGCCCCCCGAGTAGCTGGGACCACAGGCAGGCGCCATCACGACCAGCTAATCTTTTGTATTTTTAGTAGAGACAGGGTTTCACCATGTTAGCCAGGATGGTCTCGATCTCCTGACCTCGTGATCTGCCCGCCTCGGCCTCCCAAAGTGCTGGGACTACAGGCGTGAGCCACCACGCCCGGCCTCAATTTTGATTCTTTTTTTTTTTTTTTTTAAATTAAGTATTTATTGATCATTCTTGGGTGTTTCTCGGGAGGGGGATGTGGCAGGGTCATAGGATAATAGTGGGGAGAAGGTCAGCAGATAAACACATGAACAAAGGTCTCTGGTTTTCCTAGGCAGAGGTCCCTGCGGCCTTCCGCAGTGTTTGTGTCCCTGGGTACTCGAGATTAGGGAGTGGTGATGACTCTTAAAGAGCATGCTGCCTTCAAGCATCTGTTTAACAAAGCACATCTTGCACCGCCCTTAATCCATTTAACTCTGAGTTGACACAGCACATGTTTCAGAGAGCACGGGGCTGGGGGCAAGGCCATAGATCAACAGCATCCCAAGGCAGAAGAATTTTTCCTAGTCAGAACAAAATGGAGTCTCCTATGCCCACCTCTTTCTACACAGACACAGCAACAATCTGATCTCTCCTTCCTTTCCCCACACCTCCCCCTCTTCTTTTCAACAAAACCGCCATCGTCCTCATGGCCCGCTCCCGATGGTTGCTGTCTCTTCAGAGCTGTTGGGTACACCTCCCAGACAGGGCGGCCGGGCAGAGGCGCTCACTTCCCAGACAGGGTGGCCGGGCAGAGACGCTCCTCACTTCCTCCCAGACGGGGCAGCCGGGCAGAGACGCTCCTCACTTCCTCCCAGACGGGGTGGCAGCCGGGCAGAGGCGCTCCTCACCTCCCAGACGGGGCGGCCAGGCAGAGGCGCTCCTCACCTCCCAGACGGGGCAGCCGGGCAGAGGTGCTCCTCACATCCCAGACGGGGCGGCCCGGCAGAGGTCCTCCTCGCTTCCCAGACGGGGCGGCCGGGCAGAGGCGCTCCTCACCTCCCAGAAGATGGGCAGCCGGGCAGAGGCGCTCCTTACTTCCCAGACGGGGTGGCCGGGCAGAGGCATTCCTCACTTCCCAGAGAGGGTGGCCGGGCAGAGGCGCTCCTCACTTCCCAGACGGGGCGGCCAGGTAGAGGCGCTCCTCACTTCCCAGAGAGGGTGGCCGGGCAGAGGCACTCCTCACTTCCCAGAGAGGGTGGCCGGGCAGAGGCGCTCCTCACTTCCCAGACGGGGCGGCCGGGCAGAGGCACTCCTCACTTCCTGCCAGACGGGGTGGCGGCCAGGCAGAGGCGCTCCTCACCTCCCAGACGGGGCGGCCGGGCAGAGGTGCTCCTCATCTCCCAGACGGGGCGGCCGGGCAGAGGGGCTCCTCACTTCCTCCCAGACGGGGTGGCAGCCGGGCAGAGGCGCTCCTCACCTCCCAGACAGGGTGGCCGGGCAGAGGCGCTCCTTACTTCCCAGACGTTGGGCGGCCGGGCAGAGGCGCTCCTCATCTCCCAGACGGGGCGGCCGGGCAGAGGCACTCCTCACTGTCCAGACGGGGCGGCTGGATAGAGGCGCTCCTCACTTCCCAGACGGGGCGGCCGGGCAGAGGCGCTCCTCACTTCCTCCCAGACGGGGCGGCGGCTGGGCAGAGGCGCTCCTCACCTCCCAGACAGGGCGGCCGGGCAGAGGTGCCCCTCACCTCCCAGAAGGGGCGACCGGGCAGAGGCGCTCCTCACATCCCAGACGATGGGCGGCCGGGCAGAGACGCTCCTCACTTCCTATATGGGATGGCGGCCAGGCAGAGGCGCTGCTCACTTCCCAGACGGGGCGGCCGGGCAGAGGGGCTCCTCACATCCCAGACGATGGGCGGCCAGGCAGAGACGCTCCTCACTTCCTAGATGGGGTGGCGGTGGGGCAGAGGCTGTAATCTTAGCCTTTAGGAGGCCAAGGCAGGCGGCTGGGAGGTGGAGGTTGCAGCGAGCCGAGATCACGCCACTGCACTCCAGCCTGAGCAACGAGTGAGCGAGACTCCGTCTGCAATCCCAGCACCTCGGGAGGCCGAGGCGGGCAGATCACTCGAGGCCAGGAGCTGGAGACCAGCCCGGTCAACATGGCAAAACCCCGTCTCCACCAAAAATACAAAAACCAGTCAGGCGTGGCGGCGCGCGCTTGCAATCCCAGGCACTCGGCAGGCCGAGGCAGGAGAATCACAGGATCCCGAGGCAGGGAGGTTGCAGCAAGCCGAGATCACGGCAGTACAGTCGAGCTTTGGCAACAGAGGGAGACCGAAAAAAAGAAGGAGAGGGAGACCGAAGAAAGGGGAGAGAAGGAGAGGGAGACCGAAGAAAGGGGAGAGGGGGAGGGGGAGGGGGAGGGGGAGAGCTACATTTTCAAGAAGGTTTTGGATGAATGAAAAGACCTCTCGCTGGGTTTTGATCATGGTGTACTTAAATGAGGGTGTCATCAAAACACTTGGTCATATATAGACACATTTTCAAGAAGGTTTTGAGTGAATGAAAAGATAAGCTGATAAGCTGTCTCGCTTTGTTTTGATCATGGCGTACTTAAAGAAAAGTCTGTTACTGGTACCTCTGCTATTCGGTACCAAAAGACTGGCTGGCTCCATTGGTTTGACAAGCGTAATATTCTCTGTTTCAGGGTTAACTATAAGTATTGCAAATGTTTGTTTACATATAGTATAGTCAAATCATTGGTCTTTCATTTAAGAAGTCAGCTGTGTGGTTTGTAGCTTGACCCCCGAAGAGTCCAGGCAGCTGGTCAGTAACATGCAGGCGTGCATGCTGTGTGCCTTCCCTCGAGCTGAGTCATCCCTCTCTGTTCTGCATCTGGCTTTCTTCAGGCAGCTCCTTCTTGCTGCTTGCCTGCCTTTCTCGCCTCAGGACAGTATCCAGAGCCCCCACACCAACAACGTCTGCACATGCTCTGCTGTGCCCACGTTGCCGGTGTCCACACCCATTGGGAGATGTGCTGCCTGACTTCCAGGGCACGTGCCATGCTGGCATGTGGGGACCACCGCCTTTCAGTTCACCTCATGGAGCCCATCCAAACAGGAGCTGTGGGCACGTCTTCTTGCATGGGACAGGGTGGGACAGATATAGTAGAGGCAGGCATCCAGTACTTTTATTATATTTACTTTTGTTTCTAATTTGTGAGAATTACATTTTCTCCGTAGTAGCCAGATCCATCCTCAGGATATGAACGTCACACTTAATTTATTTCTGTACCCGCTCTTTCAGTTATCTCTCTTTTCATTTTTCTAAAAACACTTGTCTCAAAATAAAGCATTTGTTTGTTTTTTTGTTGAACGTAGAAAAGCAAGTTTTCTTCATAATACCACTTTGTGGTCCCTTCACCAATAAGACTTCCTGGAATCTTGCATTAATTAGGTTTTCTGTGTTTTGGAAGCATTTATAATAATAGCCATTACCTTATTATGGAAAAAAAGTAAAGCTAAAATTTTGTATCGGGGGAACCTGCCCCCAGTAGTCACGTAGGTTCTTTTCTATTTTCCCTAAGTGTTGGCCGGTCTGAGAAGTAAAGGGGCAGAGTACAAAAAAGAGAAATTTTAAAGCTGGGTGTCTGGGGTAGACATCACATGTCGGCAGGTTCCATGATGCCCCCTGAGCAGTAAAACCAGCAAGTTTTTATGAGTGATTTCAAAAAGGGAGGGAGTGTGTGAATAGGGTGTGGGTCACAGAGAGCACATGCTTCACAAGGTAATAGAATATCACAAGGTAAATGGAGGCAGGGCGAGATCACAGGACTACAGGACCGGGTGAAATTAGAATTGTTAATGAAGTTTCGGGCAGGCATTGTCATTGATAACATCTTATCAGGAAACAGGGTTTGAGAGCAGACAACCGGTCTGACCAAAATTTATTAGGCAGGAATTTCCTCATCCTGATAAGCCTGGGAGCTCTACAGGAGACTGGGGCTTATTTCATCCCTACAGCTGCAACCGTAAAAGACAGCTGCCCCCAAAGCGGCCATTTTAGAGGCCTACCCTCAGGGACGCATTCTCTTTCTCAGGGACGCATTCTCTTTCTCAGGGATGTTCCTTGCTGAGAAAAAGAATTCAGTGAATTCAGCGATATTTCTCCCATTTGCTTTTGAAAGAAGAGAAATATGGCTCTGTTCCGCCTGGCTCACCGGCAGTCAGTTTAAGGTTATCTCTCTTGTTGCCTGAACATTGCTGTTATCCTGTTCTTTTTTCAAGGTGCCCAGATTTCATATTGTTCAAACACACATGCTCTACAAACAATTTGTGAAGTTAACGAAATCATCACAGGGTCCTGAGGCAACATACATCCTCCTCAGTTTACGAAGATGACAGGATTAAGAGATTAAAGTAAAGACAGGCATAGGAAATCACAAGAGTATTGACTGGGGAAGTGATAAGTGTCCATGAAATCTTCACAATTTATGTTCAGAGATTGCAGTAAAGACAGGTGTAAGAAATTATAAAAGTATTAATTTGGGGAACTAATAAATGTCCATGAAATCTTCACAATCCACATTCTTCTGCCATGGCTTCGGCCAGTCCCTCCGTTCGGGGTCCCTGACTTCCTGCAACAATATTGTCTTCTTTTATAGCTGATTTATTAAGCTAATCCAAAGAAAAAGGCAAAAATATTTGTAAAGTTTGAGGGTGATGTTCTTTTTTTTTTTTAGACGGGAATTTCACTGTTGTCACCTATGTTGGAGTGCAGTGGCACGATCTCGGCTCACTGCAACCTCTGCCTCTCAGGTTCAAGTGATTCTCCTGCCTCAGCCTCCCAAGTAGCTGGGATTACAGGTGCATGCCACCATGCCCGGCTAATTTTTGTATTTTTAGTAGAGACGTGTCCTCTACTGCTAGAGGAATGCCCTAAATTTCACCAGGTTGGCCAGGCTAGTCTCGAACTCCTGACCTCAGATAATCTACCCACCTCGGCCTCCCAAAGTGTTAGCTAGGATTACAGGCATGAACCACCACCCCCGGCTGTGGGTGATGTTCTGAATAAGTTGGAGCACTTTGTTAAGAGCCTGTGCACAGAAGCTTAGAGTAAGATTCAGTCTTAATGTGTATTTTAGGAATCAACAGAAACCTGAGACCTAGAATTTTCTCCAGGGCCTCTCATTCTGTACGTAGAGGACATGCCTCTTTGCATTAGAGGACCCCATGGTGACTTGCCGAGCCCCCTAAAGGACATCCTGAGCCTCCATGACCCTCACTCCCTGTGGAAGCCCATGATAGTGACAGTGGTCGGATGTGTGCGTGAGTGGGACAGCCCCACCTCTCAAAGCCTGCGGGGCTCCGGCAAGCCATGCGGGGCGGGGTATTCATGCCTGGTTAGAGCCTGCATAGGAGTTCCGTTACCAGACACACGGTCTTTCCATCTCTGGCTTGGCTCAGGTGAGCCATCCAGCGTCATGTGTGATAGGCCTGATATTACTCTTATGCACCCCTTCTGCCTGCTTCCCTTTGCTTACTCTTAGGATAGTAGATGGGAGGAGAATGCTTCCCTGTATGGTACAGTGTTCCGGAAGCAGATTGCTGTGGCGTTGCATGTTGGTTTCTAGTTCTGGTTGTCCTTGGTGTTGCCTTCAGAATTTAAGGCATTCCTCTAGCAGTGGAGGACACGTGTGCACACAGACATGTATGCATGTACCTGCACAGACACACCTGTACCTGGGCCTGTGTTGCTGTGTCATGTGAGAGTCTTGGTTTTCGCCTTGGCACACTCTCTTTGACCAGAGTTTAGAGGAGCATGGGGGAAGAGCCCTGGGCGAGGAAGGAGGTGCTTGAGCCCTGGTCTTGACTTGTCACTACCTCTGTGACCTTGCACAGACAGCATTCCTGGGACAGCTGTTCACTTCACAGGATAAGGAGTTGCTTTAAAATTCTGCAGGATTCTAAGATGTCTTGGGAGCAAATAGCTCACAATTGAGTGGCCCATTGTTTAGCTGTGCGATTTATGAAGGAAAAACTGCCAGCCATAAGCACTGCTAGAGACCCCCAAGAGTGTACTTTGAGACACTGTTGGGCATGCGCCAGCCTCACTGTCCACCGTGGGCAGACGACAGTGGTGTCCATGGCAGTCTGCGCTGCCCCTTGATGTTAGCGGGTGAAGGCTCACAGCCTGTTCCACACAGTCACCTGCCATGTGACCTCGGGCACTTTGCACACTGTTTTGCTCCCTCTCCCTCTTTGGGTGATTATGGGGCTTACATGAGAGAACACCTGGAAAGGGTTAGCGTGGACTGGGGAGTGTCACAGCAGTCGGCCACGACAGCCACTTAATGCCGCTGCTGTTGGGTTATGCCTGAACTTGGAAAGAAGGCCAAGGAAAAGGAAGTTTGTGTTCAGCCATGGGGAGTTTAGCCTCAGATTCCCACCCAGTGAGCCCTGTGTCCCGCGCAGCCGTCTGTCCATGCTGCCTTATTCGGATGCACTCTCGTCAATTTCGTTGCAGAGTAAAAACAACCGTCCTCTCCGTACGAGCCAGATCTATGCCCAGGATGAGAACGCCACACACACCCAGCTGTACACGAGCCACTTTGACTTAATGAAAATGACTGCTGGCAAGAGGAGCCCCCCAATCAAACCTCTGTATGTTTCCTGAGTGTTCATTTTATGTTAATTATGACTGAGTAGATTGCGTGAAGCTTGGTTTTGATGTGTTTTTAACATACCCTTCTTCAGATATTTCCTTTATTTAATAATTGCTGTCTCGCTGTCTATACTTCAGGCTTGGCATGAATCCCTTTCAGAAGAACCCCAAGCACGCGTCTGTGTTGGCAGAAAGGTATTTCTCTATTCGTGACACATTTGTTACTGTTTGGAAGGATTTCATTCCAGTGTCATCTGAGTTCAGTGAGTTCAGCAAATCGTTGTGCACTTAGCATGTTCAGGCATCAGCTGGACGTGGCGGTGCACAGAACCTGTAGGAGAGAGGTGTTTCTCCTGCCGTGGGCTGGGGTATGCATGGGACGGCCCCTGCCCTGTCTCTGTGTTACAGGGATCGTCCTTGCTGGCCCTCAGTGGGGAAAGACGCTGACAGACATGATGAGTGTGCCAGGGCCATGTGGCCAACCACAAGGGGCTTTCTTCCTCGCACCCCACCTCTCAGGCACTGATTTTGTTCGCCATATCTTAAGAACACATCACATTTAGGGGTGTGTGTACTTGCCCTGAAGTTATACAGGGGAAAAAGAGGAATGGATGAATGGATGGGTAGAGAAGTGGGTAGATGCAAGAAAGTAAATGGGGTAACGGATGGTGGAACCCTAGTGTGGAACCTTACTGCCAGGCACATGGGTGTCTGCAGCGTTTCTGACTGTCGGACTCTTCCCATAAAATGTTGGAAAGGAGGTCTGCTGGGATGAAATGATGTGCATCTGGTTTAGTCACTGTTGTCTGTAGGGTCCAGCCCTACAGGGTCGGTGGGTTTCTCCCCGTGTGTGGAGACGAGAGAGCATAGAAATAAAGACACAAGACAAAGAAATAAAAGACAGCTGGGCCTGGGGGACCACTATTACCAAGACGTGGAGACCAGTAGTGGCCCCGAATGTCAGGCTGCACTGATATTTATTGGATACAAGACAAGACGAGACTCGCTTTCCCGGTCCGCTAAGTAGTGGGTGTTTTTCCTTGACAGTGAGGCTACCGCTAGACCACGGTCCGGTTGGCAATAGGCGTCTTCCCAGATGCTGGTGTTA
Organism: Pongo pygmaeus; assembly: GCF_028885625.2. Taxonomy (NCBI): domain Eukaryota; kingdom Metazoa; phylum Chordata; class Mammalia; order Primates; family Hominidae; genus Pongo; species Pongo pygmaeus. The sequence continues at coordinate 130,940,543 of NC_072383.2, forward strand.
CCGCTAGACCGAGGAGCCCTCTGGTGGCCCTGTCCGGGCATAACAGAAGGCTCGCACTCTTGTCTTCTGGTCACACCTCACTATGTCCCCTCAGCTCCTATCTCTGTACGGCCTGGCTTTTCCTCGGTTATGATTATAGGGCGAGGATTATTATAATATTGGAATAAAGAGTAATTGCTACCAACTAATGATTAATGATATTCATAGATAATCATAGCTAAGATCTATATCTGGTATAACTTCTTGTTTTGTATTTTATTATACTGGAACAGCTCATGTCCTCGGTCTCTTGCCTCGGCACCTGGGTGGCTTGCCGCCTGCAGTTGTCACACAGTGGCGGATTTGGGAGGCTTGCTCGTTCTGTGGCCCCCTTTCCACACAGTGGTGCAGTGATCCTTGTCAGAGGGAGCTGGCTCAGGGCCCATCTCCGCAAACCCCCAGGACTCCCTACTGCCCATGCTCTGAGTCGCCTGGCCCTGGCTTTCAGCCACTTGGTGCTCCCTGAGTGTGCTGGCAGCCGCGCCCCAGCCCTTCACTTAACTGCCCTTGTGAGATGTTTTCGGAGCGCACTGTTGAGAGTTGCAGCCCTGCCCTGCTGTTTTCCTTCATGGCAGTCAGTACGCCTTCAGACCCGCTGCACATTTTACCTGTTTGTTGTCTGACGTGAGTGCTGTGATCGTTGGGACTCTAGTGTCTGGGAGCACAGACCAGTCATTTGATTTATGTTGTCGATTAAATGAAGAGTTAATTCACCCTACTAATATTTATGGACCTTGGACCTGCTGCAGGCCTGCACGGCATGGAGCCTGGGCATTCTCGAGGGAGCGAGACAGGCACAGTCCCGCCCTCCCTTTACCTCCCTGGAGATGAACTCGAGGGCGTGCTCACAGAAGGAACAGACAGAGATTTTCCCGAGTACAGTGCAGACACATGAGGCGGGCTGTGCGTTTGGGGGCTGCCACCAGTATGCTGGGGATGTGTTCAGAGATACTTTTCCCGGAGAATGGGAGAGCTCAGCCTCAAGGAAGAGGACTCAGCGCCAGGCCGAGGACAAGGTCCAGGTGGCTGGATCTCCTGCAGGGCACCTTGGGCACCTTGCTTTACGCCCTCGTCTCTTGGGCTGGAGCTGCCCCAGCACCTGGCAGCATGGCGTTTCTAGGGTACTTGGTCCTTGTCTATCTTAAAACTTGCCTGTATGTTTTTAACCTTTGCATCCGTCTTTCAGTGGAATCAACTATGACAAGCCGCTGCCTCCCATCCAGGTGGCATCTCTCCGTGCAGAGCGAATCGCAAAAGAGAAAAAGGTCAGCGCCCTGGGCTCTTCTGCTTGAGTGGGAAAACGTGGTGACTGTGACTTCACCCAGAGGGTGTGCAGGCCGGGTCCGCCCTCCAGTGGCTCCTCTTCCTTTCTGGTCCCTCAGGCTCTGGCTGATCAGCAGAAGGCACAGCAGCCAGCCGTGGCCCAGCCGCCCCCGCCCCAGCCGCAGCCTCCACCAGCCCCGCAGCAGCCACCGCCACCGCTGCCACAGCCACAGGCAGCGGGCAGCCAGCCGCCAGCAGGGCCACCAGCTGTCCAGCCCCAACCCCAGCCGCAGCCCCAGACCCAGCCGCAGCCTGTGCAGGCCCCAGCGAAGGCGCAGCCTGCAATCACGACGGGGGGCAGTGCGGCCGTGCTGGTGAGCAGGGGCCTCCTCTCGGGCTTCCCCTCCACGGGAAGTCACCCACACCCGCCCTTGATTCAAGTGCTTTCTGTTGAAACAAAGACTTGTTGCCAGTTCTAGCACATTTCCAGCCTGTAGACGTTCTTTTGAAGAAATAGGAAAAGGCTTAGTCTCACCCCAGAGGAATTGTGTGTTTTCACCTGGATTCTGCCATTTCTCTCCTCCAGGGCTTTTGTGGGCTTTGTGGCTTTATTGGATTTGGCAGGTAGAGGCAGCTCCTTTTAGTGGAGGTGGTTGGGAAGTTTGTAATTGCCTGGGTTTTGTAAAACATACCTGTGACGCATTCACTTCTTGACTTCCTACACACTGAGAGAGCAGGTACTGTCTGTGCCGGTGTCTCCTGAAAGCATGCCCATGTGCGCTCACCCACACACATCAGTCTTTAATTAGCCTGTTGTAGAAAAGCTGTAAAGCACACGAGAAGCATTGTGAAAAGAAAGGCAGGGTGTGGAGCTGCAGACTGTGGCTGTGCACACCACGCTCTGGTGCATCTCTGTGCTGCGTGCGTCCGTGTGCCACACACACGCTGAAATCACATGTGCAGAACCACACCTGCAGAGAATAGGACTGTGCCAAACTGGGGAAACCCACACCTTGGACTGCCAGGCAGGCATAAAAATATTTTTGTTACATAGAACCATTTCCTGCAGTAGTTTTTAGAAAATTGTTTGCTGTAGTGGAATTTTTATATGTACTCAGGCAACTTCATTCCTTATTTATTCAAAAGAGATCTTTGTGAATACTTACTTGGTGCAAGGTGGGCAAGATGGGCAGTGCCCACACTCTGGAGCCACGTCCTACAAGGGAGGGAGGCAGCCAAAGGGATCATTTTAAATGCTGGCGGGAGGAGTCAGGGTGGCACAATGCAGGACTGGCTTGTTAGGAAACACCTTTCTGAGGACTTGGCATTTGAGCTAAGGCCTGAATGACAAGGAGTCGGTCATAAGAAGAACAAAAACAGCAAGTACAGAGGCCCTAAGCTTGGCTGATATGGGGGCCAGAAAGGTCAGTGTGGCTGGACTCAGGTGGTGAGGGACAGAGAGTGGATGAATGGAGTGGAGGGACGGAGGAGTGGAGGGACAGTGGGGTGAGGGTGGAGGGACAGTGGGATGGAGGGTCCCCGGGGTGGAGGGACAGTGGGATAGAGGTGGAGGGACAGCAGATAGACAGAGGGTGGGGGCACCGCCAGGTGGAATGAGCTGGGGAGGATGGGACAGGTGGCTGTGTGAATGTCGTGGAGTTTGGATTTGATTCTGAATGAAGTGGAAGCCTTTGGAGAGTTTATGCAGGGAGAGCCTGACATGAAATTCAAATCTTTGGAGGGTTTATGCAGGGGAGAGCCTGACATGAAATTCAAATCTTTGGAGAGTTTATGCAGGGAGAGCCTGACATGAAATTCAAATATTTGGAGGGTTTATGCAGGGGAGAGCCTGACATGAAATTCAGATCTTTGGAGGGTTTATGCAGGGAGAGCCTGACGTGAAATTCAAATCTTTGGAGGGTTTATGCAGGGAGAGCCTGACGTGAAATTCAAATCTTTGGAGGGTTTATGCAGGGGAGAGCCTGACGTGAAATTCAAATGAATTTTTTTTTTTTTTTAAATAGGCAGGAAGCATTAAAACATCAGTTACTGGGACGAGCATGCCCACTGGTAAGACAAATACAGAGATGCTGAAATGTGGACCCCATTGCTCCTGGCGCTGTTGCCTTACGCCCGCCTGTGTCCGCAGGCACCGTGAGTGGAAATGTGATCGTCAACACCATCGCAGGGGTCCCGGCTGCCGCCTTCCAGTCCATCAACAAGCGCCTGGCGCCGCCGGTGGCTCCTGGGGCCTTGACTGTGAGTCGCGCTTCACCTGGTTGTGCACCTTGACTGCATTCCGCCGAAATTATTTGCTTGTCTGTTAATTCTTCTTCTTATTTTTAAGTATTCCATTGGTGAAAAAACTGTCTAGTTTGAATTTCATAAAATAAGTAGCTGATCAGTATGTTGATTTCAGAAATATTCAGCTGTTTAGGGGATGGTTTCCATTCTGTATGAGGGATGAAAATGAGGTGGGGTGTGTGTGTGTGAGGTGTAGGGGGGTGTGTGAGGTGTAGGGGGGTGTGTGAGATGTAGGGGGGTGTGTGAGGTGTAGAGGCGTGTGAGAGGTGTGGGGGTTGTGTGAGGTGTAGGTGGGTGTGTGAGGTGTAGGAGTGTGTGTGTGTGAGGTGTAGGGGTGTGTGTGTGAGGTGTAGGGGTGTGTGTGAGGTGTAGAGGTGTGTGTGAGGTGTAGGGGGGTGTGTGTGTGTGAGGTGTAGGGGGGTGTGTGAGGTGTAGGGGTGTGTGAGGTGTAGGGGTGTGTGTGTGAGGTGTAGGGGGTGTGTGTGAGGTGTAGGGGTGTGTGTGTGTGTGAGGTGTAGGGGTGTGTGTGGGGTGTAGGGGGTGTGTGAGGTGTAGGGGGGTGTGTGAGGTGTAGGGGGGTGTGTGTGAGGTGTAGGGGTGTGTGTGAGGTGTAGGGGGGGTGTGTGAGGTGTAGGGGGGTGTGTGAGGTGTAGGGGTGTGTGTGAAGTGTAGGGGTGTGTGTGTGTGTGAGGTGTAGGGGGGTGTGTGTGTGAGGTGTAGAGGTGTGTGTGTGTGAGGTGTGGGGGGGGTGTGTGTGTGAGGTGTAGGGGGGTGTGTGAGGTGTAGGGGTATGTGTGAGGTGTAGGGGTGTGTGTGTGAGGTGTAGGGGTGTGTGTGTGAGGTGTAGGGGTGTGTGTGGGGTGTAGGGGGTGTGAGGTGTAGGGGTGTAGGGGGTGTGAGGTGTAGGGGTGTATGTGTGAGGTGTAGGGGGGTGTGTGAGGTGTAGGGGGTGTGTGTGAGGTGTAGGGGGGTGTGTGAGGTGTAGGGGTATGTGTGAAGTGTAGGGGTGTGTGTGTGTGAGGTGTAGGGGGGTGTGTGAGGTGTAGGGGTGTGTGTGTGTGTGAGGTGTAGGGGTATGTGTGTGAGGTGTAGGGGGGCGTGTGTGTGTGTGAGGTGTCCCCTCCCTGTAGGATTATTTTAGAAAGGAGGTAGGCGGGATGTGAGGGTCTGCTGCTGATTCTTTTGCCGCAGGTGCCCGCCATGTGCTCGCCACTGTGCCCATGTGGGGAAGCTAAGAGATGACGGCCCTCTTGGGGGCGTGGTTTTGGGGGAGGGGACATGGCATCACACGAGGGCATGGCAGGGTGTGTGCAAGCAGCAGGCGGGCATGGGAGGAGCGGGCAGTTTCTACAGAATGTGGAGACCCCAGGTGTGGGAAGTGGTAGGTGCAGCCCACCCAGGTGGAGAGGAGGCGCCTAGGCAAAGGTGCAGAGCCATGTGGCGCCCTGGGACCACCTGCTTCTCTTGGGTGTTTCATCATCAGAACCAAATACAAGTGAGAATAAGGAGCTCAGATTTGTATCTCGATTTTCCAAATAGTTCGCAGACCCAGGGGCAACATACTCTGAATGAGAAGAAACGATGCTTCAAAGTGGGTGCTTTGGCAATGAGAGAGAATGTAGTCTCTCTCGGGTTTTGAAAAGCATCTTTCCTGTGAAGATGTCGTTGCTGTAGTAGCCTAGATAATGGAGCATTGGCAGGATAGATATGTAAGATGATGGAATTGGATAGAGAGTCCAGAAATAGACCCCTCCCCAACACACACATGCACACACACACACATTTTCAGTTGACCTCAGTAAAAGTGCCAAGGGAATTCAGTGGTGAACAGACTGTCGTGTCAGCAAACGGTGCTGTAACAGTTGGGCAGCCATGTGCAAAACAATGAGCCTTGGCCCGTAACTCACACGGAATATGAAAGGCACTCCAGGTGGATCACAGGCCTGCATGTAAAAGCAAAAACTACACTGTAAGCCAAAACAGTAGCATTTCTAGGAGAAAATCTGTGCTACTTTGGTTTAGGCAGAGATTTCTTAGGATACCAGAAGCCTGTGAATCATGAAGAAAAATTAATATGTTAGGCTTCGTCAAAATTAAGGACTTCTGCTTCTTGAGAAATAGTAAGAAAAGGAAAAGCATAGACTGGGAGAAAATATAAAGATTCTTCAGTTCAATAGTAAGAAAACAAGCAACTGTATAAAATGGGCAGAAGATGCAGCAGTCACTTCACCAAGAAGACAGAAGAATCACAGGTAAATACTTGAAAAGGTGCACAGCGCCATGAGTTGTCAGGGAAATGCGGGTTTTACAACCACAGTGATGCACCACAATGTGCCCAGGAGAGTCGCTTCAGAAACAGAAGGCTGGCCGTCAGGGAAGCAGCGAGGACCCTCTCACAAGCTTGTGGGTGTGCAGAATCCACAGTCGCTTCCGAAAACAGTTTCTTATAAAACCAAGCCTACTCTTACCATGCAGCTTAGCAGTTCTGCAGCTAGGTACTTCCCCAAGAGAAGTGAAAACACCAGAATGAGAACCCTCAACACCAATATTTATAGTGGCTTTATTCAGGATTGCTGAAAAAGAAAACAGCCTAAATGCCCTTCAGCTGGTGAATGGGCTGATAAATCATGGTACATTCATACAGCCCAGTCCTACCAAGCAATACAAAAGAATGAACGCCTGAGACATGCATCTCTGTGGAGGACTCTCAGATGCATTTTGCAACTAAGTGAACAGTTTCAGAAGGCTTCATATGCTGTATGACTCCGTTTAAATAACAGAAAACAGATGAATGATTGCCAGGTGCTGGAGGTGCGAGAGGGGCTCCACTACGGAGAGGAATTCGAGAACGCTGGGAGTGGTGGGGTCATGGCAGTAGCTACGTGATGATAATGTGTCCGTCAGAATTCATAGAACCATATATTGTACTCTGTAAATTACCCTTCAATAAATCCCTCTAAAACACTCTTAAGCAGTAGAATATATATACACACGGTTTTTCTAGTATGTGACTTTAGGATTATTTCACTTTTCTTTCTGCTTTGTAGTAAACAACTTCAGGCTCAGTCACTGCAGTAGATAGCAGAAGCTGTTAGGCCTGAGGCGTTCGGAACATCTTGTATGGCCAATACCACTGTTTCTATGAGGGTACCAAGCCAGAATCACTGCATTTAGCGTTTTATTTTGAAAAAGACCTGTTCTTTGTGGTATTTTAAAATGTAAAGCATTTCATTCACGACATATTTTTGAGTGGCTCTTAATGGACAAGACATTCTTCCTGGCACTGTGGGCCCAAGACACGGTGTGCTTTCATGGGGGCCTTGTAGTGCTGTGGCTGGAACATGAAAGAAGTGCAGATAGCAGTGGTGCACATGTGTGATTGTACTCGGGGGACTCAGAGAAGGCTTTCAGGAGAAAGTGATGTTGGGCTTCAGGAGGACAGGAAGTACATCATCCACAGAACTGGCCCTTCTGAAGGCAGGGCCAGTCGTGTGAGCGGAGGGTCTCAGGGGAAGGGAATGGCGTGCATGGAGAATGGCGTGTTGTTCTGTTTGAATGGAACACAAAAGATATTAACAGAGAAACAGTGGTTCCCTGCCTTTAAAAAGTTTTTATTGAGTGGCTTCTGTGTGCTTGGCACTTTGTAATATTGAGGCTAGATTGTACTGGGCTTTGGATATTAGGCTAAAGACTATGGATTTTTTTTTTTTTTTTTTTTTTTGAGACAGCCTCTCTCTGTCACCCAGGCTAAAGTGCAGTGGTGCGATCTCAGCTCACTGCAACCTCCGCCTCCTGGGTTCAGGTGATTCTGCCTCAGCATCCCAAGTAGCTGGGATTACAGGTGCCCGCCACCGTACCCGGCTAATTTTTGTATTTTTGGTAGAGACGGGGTTTCACCATCTTGGCCCGGCTGGTCTTGAACTCCTGACCTCGTGATCCACCCACCTCAGCCTCCCAAAGTGCTGGGATTACAGGCATTAGCCACCGCGCCCAGCCTAGACTATGGATTTTATTCACCAGGCAGTGGGGAGCCCTTAACGGTCTTAGAGCAGAGAGAAGTTCTAGGAAAATTAACGTGATACTACATATGTAGAATTGATTAGAGTAGAAGAAGCTAAGGAGAAAAATGATTTCTTCCTTTTTTTTTTTTTTTTTTTTGCAACAGCATCTTGCTGTTGCTCTGGCTGGAGTGCCGGGGTGCAATCACAGCTCACTGCAGCCTCACACTCACAGGCTTAAGCAATCCTCCCACCTCAGCTTCCTGAATAGTTGGGATGCGAAAACTGTTTAAGGAGTCCAGAAAAGGATGACTTCTGTTTCTGGTAACAAGATGAGTTATTTTTATACCACCTCTTAATGAAAAGAACTGAAGTTATTGGATAAAAATTTTGTAAAGCTTCAAGGAATTGACAAGAATAATTAATTATCAGGCCCAAATCTAAGGGAGGGAAGAAACTCAGAGAGAGAAACAGGATTCACTGAAGTCATGTTTGCCTTGAAAATAAATTTCAGCTTGTGGAATGAGGGAACTTGAATTCAAGTCCAAGGCTGGGCCAAGGTGGAGAATCTAAAAAGGAAACTATTGATACACTGAGGTAGGGCCCCAGGTGGCTAAACCTTTAGAGCGGGAGTGAACCAGAAGCAGAATCCATCTGCCCTTGGCCTTCAGGGGTCAAAAGAAGAGTTGCCCTTGGATTGAGCAGTGGAGCACGGTGGGGCCGGCCCCCGAGAGGTTGAAACCACAGGGCAGTTTGCAGCTCAAGTTGATATTACCTTAAAAGTGTCTCCCACACTCCCTCATGTGAAGTGAAGTATACCTGCTTCAGTGGGCATGTTCCTGGGCAGCTGACCTGGAGTAAATGCAGATTCTCTCTGGCGGATTATGCTTTCTTGACTTCTAAGAATCTCCACAAATAGTTTTCTAGTATAATACAGTACAATACAGTAGGATACAAAATAACTAAACAGAAAAGAAAAGGCATGAGTGAGAGTCAGCGGAATGACAGACACTGGATAGGCCTGTAAAGATGTGTGATATTGGGATTATCAGGTTTAGATTTTAAAGGTTAGGCTTTCAGTCTGGGAGTGGTGTCTCACGCCTGTAATCCCAGCATTTTGGGAGGCCGAGGCTGGCAGATCATGAGGTCAGGAGATAGAGACCATTCTGGCTAACACGGTGAAACCCCGTCTCTACAGAAAATAAAAAAAAAAATTAAAAATTAGCCAGGCGTAGTGGCACACGTGTGTAGTCCCAGCTACTCGGGAGGCTGAGGCAGGAGAATTGCTTGAATCCGGGAGGCGGAGGTTGCAGTGAGCCAAGATCACACCATTGCTTTCCAGCCTGGGTGACAGAGCGAGACTCCATTAAAAAAAAAGAATAGTTATGCTTTCTATTTTAAGGAAATAAAAGAGAAGATTGAGAATATCTGAATATCTGTAAGCAGGAAACTATGTTTAGAAAGAATGTAGAGAACTTTTAGGAAAGTCTGATTACCAAAATTGGGGGAAACAACCCAAACTTAAGAATGAGCTTAATATCACACAATTGAGGAGAAAATGAGGGAAGTGGAGGCAGAAATCAGAAGACATCCTACATGCAACATGGGATGACAGGATGACACATGGAGGACATGGTGACAGGGCCTGATAGGTGGTCACTGACTATCAGACAGAAAATTGAGCAGAGTCAATATTTGAAGACGGAATAGTTTTTGAGAACTTACTAATGACACTGATGCGTATATGCAGAAAGTCTAATCCCAATCAAGGATGAGAAAAAGAAACCACGTCTGCATAATGCCAGTGACCAAGAGGTCTTTCAAGCAGCCATAGGAAAAGATAGATTGCCTTCAGAGGTGGAGTGGCTCACTTGTCAGCAGCAGCAGTGAGGCCGGGAGCCAGCGGGTGTCATCGTCGTGCCAGGGAAAGAAAGTTGCTGCCAGCCTAGGGCTCTGCATCTCTTGGAAATACCTTTAAGAATAAGGGAGTCCGGGTGTTGTGGCTCACACCTATAATCCCAGCACTTTGGGAGGCCGAGGCAGGCGGATCTCCTGAGGTCGGGAGTTCCAGACCAGCCTGACCAACATGGAGAAACCCCATCTCTACTAAAAGTACAAAATTAGCTGGGCGTGGTGGCACATGCCTGTAATGCCAGCTATTCGGGAGGCTGAGGCAGGAGAATTGCTTGAGGCTGAGGCAGGAGAATTGCTTGAACCTGGGAGGCGGGGGTTGCAGTGAGCCAAGATTGCGCCATTGCAGTGCAGCCCGGGCAACGAGAGCAAGACTCCGTCTCAAAAAAAAAACAAAAAACAAAACACAACAAAAAAAACGAGCAAAATAAAGACATTTTCAACTTTGGACCTTCACTGAATGATAATGCTTTAAGCAGAAGAAAGGTGTTCCCAGCTGGAAGTGGTAACAAGGTAAACTCGTGGATGAACGCAGGAGCTCACTGGGGTTAGAAAGAGGAAATAAATACACGGGATAGTAACATGCAAGCTGGGGAAGGGGCAGAGGGGCTGAAATGTGCACAGATCTCGTTACTGTTTAGGAAGAACATGGAGTATTTAGACTTTGGCAAGCATCCGTGGTAATTCCAGACCAGCCACCAGAAGAGTGAGAGCAGAGCGAGTTGGTCCCAACCGTGGCAGGGACATTGGTGAGGAAAGAGTCATCTGAGAGGAGGCAAGAAAGGAGATGAAAAGAAACATACAGCAGCTGGGTGGAATGGAAAATATGGAGTAACACGCTAGATTTCCATCCAAATGCGTAAGCAATGAGACATAAAAGGATCAAGAGAAACTAAAAATACACTGCACATCGGAACCAAGGGAGCTGGCAGAGGTCAGCTGAAGGGACACTGCAGAGGTGGCATGATTGCGTTTGCCTTCCAGTTTATGGTGGGACAAGGAAGGGCAGTGGGGCAAGGTGGGATAGGGTGAGGGGACCACTCTGGCTGCCACTTCTGCCTGCGGGCCAGAGTGGACTGCAGGGCACAGTGAGGATGCTCTGAATTTTAGACAAGATGAAGGTAAGATGCCACAAGCCTCCAAGCACATGGTGAGACACTCAGGGCTGTAGTTTCAGCACAGATGGAGACAGTGGTAGAGAGCCAGGACTGTGGGCTGTGTGTTTGTGGGTAGCATGGGTGCCTCAAGGACAGTCATTATGTTCCTGGGGACCGAGAGGTCTTTGTGCGGAGAGGGAGGGATAGGACAGCCTTTTCAGCATGTGCACAGGAGTGCCGTCATCTGAAACGTGTTTCTGTGGGTGATGTGATCCGCTGTAAGAAAACATTGCTCAAGGCACTTGCTTTTGAATTTACACATGAAATCAGCAGTTTTCAAAAGACTGAACTCTAGCGTGTGTTTCACTTGTTTCGCCTCTGAAGTTGGGTGCTCTTGTCTTCCCTGCTCTGAGTGTGAACAGCCCTGAGTGCTGTGTGAAATATTTGATGAGGTCCTCTGTTTGCCTTTTCTAGACGCCGGGAGGCTCTGCTCCCGCCCAGGTGGTGCACACCCAGCCCCCGCCACGGGCAGTCGGCTCCCCAGCCACAGCGACCCCTGACCTGGTGTCCATGGCAACGACTCAGGGTGTTCGAGCGGTCACTTCTGTGACAGCCTCGGCCGTGGTCACTACCAACCTGACCCCAGTGCAGACCCCGGCGCGGTCTTTGGTGCCCCAAGTGTCCCAAGGTAAAGCCAGGCTGGGAGCTTTCTCTGCTACGCGTCTGCTCTGGCGCGTGTGAGGGCTCAGCTGCTGCTTGCTGTCTGAGAATGAGGATCTGAAGGTGGGCGAGTATCCCTGTCCAGACCTAATGAGCAAACCTCTTCATAGCCACAGGAGTTCAGCTCCCTGGAAAAACCATCACACCTGCACATTTCCAGCTTCTCAGGCAGCAGCAGCAGCAGCAGCAGCAGCAGCAACAACAGCAGCAGCAGCAGCAGCAGCAGCAGCAGCAGCAGCAGCAGCAGCAGCAGACGACGACCTCTCAGGTGCAAGTTCCACAGATCCAGGGCCAGGCCCAGTCCCCAGCACAGATCAAAGCTGTGGGCAAGCTGACGCCGGTGAGCATTTCCCAGAGGACCATGAACGTGTGCGTCTTGCGGTCAGTCAGCCCAGCGTCTATGAGACGGTGCCTGCTTGCATGGTGCAGTCCAGAGTGTATTTTGCAAACGTCTAGCACTGCCTTTATGTAGGACACGTGCTTCGTTTTATTGGTCTAAAATTTCCCATGTCATAACACTTTGATCATGCCTTAGAGAAGTATCTTACAGCTTATTCAGAGCACTTTGGAGACATTAACACCCAGCGTGCAAATGCATCTTCTTGCTTAGGCGTCTTGTGCCTTGTGTTCAGCATCAGGCCCGCTTGGTGTGGTTCTGGACCAGAGAAAGTGCTGGTGAGAAGATATTCCTCAGCAGTGTTGGGAGAGCAGTTGGGAGAGATGGACCCTGGGTTTGTTTCGATGTGGTTCACGTGCGGTACTGTTTGTCAAAGGTGGTCATTGGCATACTGATGTACCTGATTTTTGCTAACCTCTGTACCAGCTTTGCTGTTCTTTATGTAAATGTATTCATTTTAAAAGGAAGTGTTGGGCTGGACGCAGTGGCTCACGCCTATAATCCCAGCACTTTGGGAGGCCAAGGCGGGCAGATCATTTAAGGTCAGGAGTTCGAGACCAGCCTGGTCAACATGGCGAATCCCTGTCTCTACTAGAAATACAAAAATTAGCCGGACGTGGTGGCGGGTGCCTGTAATCCCAGCTGAGGCCCAAGAATCGCTTGAACCTGGAAGGCAGAGGTTGCAGTGAGCCGAGATTGTGCCACTGCACTCCAGCCTGGGCAACAGAACAAGACACTGTCTCAAAGGAAAAAAAAAGGAAATGTTATGTCCTACCATAAATGGAAAATCATTAATACTTGTCATAGAAAGTAACCAGAGAAACATACGGAATAAAGACAAGACAATATTTTGAAGTTTCAGCTCACTGTTGGGCCTGCCGGAGTGCTTGAGTCTGGGCCTCTCCGTGGTCTGGAAGGGAGGAAGTGGGCTGCGGGAGACGCACACTCAGCTGAGGGCCCCTCCTGGGGCTGTCGGGAGGGCTGTCGGTGGAATTTAGACATTGAGCTTATCCTGTTCCTGTCACACCAGCCATCCCTCGAGGGCTGCGTGGCTACCACCCTGGGCAGTCCCCGCCTAGCCCACTTGTATCCTGCAGGAAGTGCCACTGGACAGTGCTAAATTAGAACGCTGTGCTCAAGAATTCCGGGCCCAGCAGAGGCAACTATCAGGGAGCCAGAGCTGGGCTTTGACCCCCCTCGCCCACAGCCACACAGGTGCCTTGTCACCTTCCCCGGTTCAACCACTGAGACACCAGTGCCTTCAACGTCAAGGCTGCCACCCAGCCTTGGCTGCCAGGAGCTCTGTGTGCCAGCTGTTTGCCTGTCTCCTTCGTTCCTCACTCTGCCCTCTCCCAAATCCATTTCAAAACCAGTTCACTTTCAGCATTTCAAAAGAGACTTGATAGTCATGATCAACTCAGTATAGGTTTTCTTAAACATTTTTTTCTTAAAATGTTTTTTGAACTTAAAAACTAATAAATAAGTTTGGTTGGTGCTACAGATTTAAATCGACTTTTTTGTGAGGATGATAGAAATTTTGCTATGAACTTATCAATCAGAATCCCTGTTTGTAGTTTTCACCGACGAATGCTCATTTTTAATAAACAAACACCTGGAAGATACTGGGCAGCCCATGGAAGGCAGTCTGGATGCTGCACGGTAGCAGGTGTCTGCTTTGGTATTTAATGGGCAGTAGTGGGGTGGCTTAGGAACAAGATGTCTACTTAAAGAATGGAGCACAGTTAATGTTGAAGAGAAGATACTTTGCTTGTATTTTAGGAACACCTCATCAAAATGCAGAAGCAGAAACTGCAGATGCCCCCGCAGCCCCCACCGCCACAGGCCCAGTCTGTGCCCCCGCAGCCAACAGCCCAAGTGCAAGTGCAGGCCTCGCAGCCCCCGCAGCAGCAGAGCCCCCAGCTCACAACGGTCACGGCCCCAAGGCCTGGTGCCCTGCTGACGGGCACCACCGTGGCCAACCTCCAGGTGGCCCGGCTCGTAAGTGTCAGTTTCTGTTTGTTTTCCAAAAGCAGCATTTTTATGTTTTAACACAACTGTTGCGCTTGTTCAGGTGCATGTCACATGTTACAGGAATGAGTGTGAGATGGGATCCTTTCCCCGAGAACTTAGTACCCCTTGGACAGAGGACGGGACTCACCACTTGTGGAACATTAACACAGCAGCAGCTCCCAGAGCCCATCCAGGCATCACCAAGCTTCTCAGGGCTTGAATTGAGGGGGGTGGAGAGTGAGCGAGGTGAGGTGCAGCCTGTGTGGCGTCCCTGTGCTGCTGAGGGAGCCTGCAGGGACCAAGGCCTGTGTGGCTGGAGCAGAGGGCGCTGTGCATGGAAGCCATAGGCATGGGCAGGTAGCCGTCTCTGAAGCTGCTCTCAGGTGACCGCTGTAGGCAGGGAGAGCATTTGGAGATTTCAGAAGGGACTAGCATCAGGCGCAAGTGCTGTCTGGGAAGACCAGCTCTCAGCAGGTGCCAGCATCCCGGGGCAGGCAGCGTCACTGCACCGTGACTAGAACTCAGCTAGGGGTGCTGGTGACAGCTGCCCTGTTGGAGGCTCACCCTGAGCTAGACTTCGCCCTTCGTTCTCTTGTGTCTTTCACCCGGCCCAGCGCTCATGGACTGCCCCAGGCAGGGATAAGGGTCTTACGATTAATTCCATTTTACAGGTTAAGAAACTGAGGCACGTAGGCTAAGTTCCCACCCAAATTCCACAACCAATCAACTGCAACTCAGGCTAGGATTTGGGGACCCAGGTGCTCAGGCTCAGTTGTGTGGGTGCTCGACCCCCACTTTGGGTCTTCCCTGGGAGGGGCTAGCCCTCCACAGCAGAGTGAGTAGAAGTGGATGAAAAACTACAGAAGGGTGCTTGGTTTCATTCATGTTCACAAAAATGCAAATTCACTGAGAAGGGTGGTAACACCTAGTAGCCAGGGTACAGGGGTCTTGTTGGACGGGAATCAGTGGCCTCTTTTTGGAGAAGATTTTGGTAATTACGCTATAAAAATATGCATGCTTATTTAACTAAACACCCCTCTTATGTCCTGGAGAAATAACTGAACATTTACAAAGTGATGAATATACAAGCTTGTTTGCTTCATGAATGTTAGAGGAAATTAAATGTCCATTACTAAGAATTTCATTAAGTAAATTATGTATCATCCAAACAATGGAATATTAAGCAATATTTTGAAAGTGGTTTTTTGTAGAGAAGAGAAACAGATTTCAAAATATTTATAATTCATGTCATTTTTGCACACTTTCACGGTGAGGCACACAGATATGAACAGTGGCTGAAGGCTAAATACCAGTTTTAATATTCAGATGTGAGTAGTTCGAGGAGTGTGTGTAATTTTTACTTTGTATTTTCTTATGTAATCTTAGTCTCTATACATACAAAAATAGAAGTACTTCCATTTACCATTTTTTAAATGGTAACTTAAGAGAAAATGCGGGACAGGAGGCTGAGGCAGTCATTTTGAAGTGAGGGACGGGCCGATGTTGAGTGGTCACTGAAGGAACAGGAAGTGAAGGCTTCTGTGGGAAACGGGACAGGATGCGGTTACTGGTTCAGGAGATGGAGGGAAGTGAAGGTGATGTCCCGCGAGATCACTGACATCTGAAAGCAGCAGCATGTGTGATGAGCCTGCAGGTCTTGCGGGAGCTTCAGAAGCGCGGGCTGACCTGTGACTCCACATTTCCCTGCGGCGTGCAGATCTCTCAGTTTTCCTTTCCTATCGGGCTACTTTAAACTTTGTTGATCTTTGTAAATTTTCTCATGGCATGACTTCTTGTGGAGAAGTATTTGGAAAGACATACCATGTCCTGAATTTCTCTGGACTCTCCCATTATTTCTACTGTTTAGACCCGGGTTCCCACTTCTCAGCTGCAGGCGCAAGGGCAGATGCAGACCCAGGCACCCCAGCCAGCCCAGGTGGCCTTGGCGAAGCCTCCGGTGGTGTCCGTCCCGGCAGCTGTGGTCTCCTCACCGGGAGTCACCACCCTGCCCATGAACGTCGCGGGGATCAGCGTGGCGATCGGTCAGCCACAGAAGGCAGCAGGTGCCCGCCCCAGCACACCCTCCCATCCTGGGCTTGAGCCCAGTTTCACAGGCCCCTCTGGTGGCAGTGGTCGCCAGTGACCCGTTTTCTTTCCTCACACCCACCCACTTGAGCGTGCCATCACGTATTCTAGCACAAACGTGCCTTGGCGCTTTCCAGGCACAAGGCTGGGTCCTCAATTGAACTGTTAACATTCTGAAATTTCCGTCTTAATTTAAGTGTAATTTGTGAACCCAGAAACATTTTAATGTAGTTAAGGGATGGCTTACTTGTCTCCATAGAGTTTCATAGTTTGTTATTTTCTGTAGAGGTGAGCCAGTTGGAACAGAGCTTGGCGTGAGCCTCAAGCTCTTTTCCCAGTGTGCTGACTAAGGGGCTTTTGCCGCCTGCAGGACAAACCGTGGTGGCCCAGCCCGTGCACGTGCAGCAGCTGCTGAAGCTGAAGCAGCAGGCCGTCCAGCAGCAGAAGGCCATCCAGCCCCAGGCTGCCCAGGGCCCGGCAGCCGTCCAGCAGAAGGTACTGGGGCTAGGGGATTCTCACTTCTGGGTCCATGCCGAGCCAAAGCTGCTGGAGGAGAGGGAGAGGGTCCTGAGCAGACAGAGCCCCACGTGGCGGCCCAGGCTTTTCAGAGGGTGGCTTCAAGGGCTGGAGGTGCTAGTGTGGTCATCCCTGTTGGTTTTTTCTTATTTTAAAGGTGAGTGCTGTGTGTGATGTGACAAGTGAGGCTGAGGTCTTGGCAGGGGGGTTGAGGGGGTATAGTCTGTGAGGATGGCTGGGTGCCAGGTAAGAAGCCTGCATGGCATTGGGACAGACACAGGGGGTGCAATTGCATGATGGGGGCCAGTGGGCTCGGAAGCAGACGCAGCTCACACCACAGGACCCGCCTGGACTCCTACTGGAAGACAGGGACACCGCATAGTCTGGACCCCAGACAGAGAATGTGGCCTCTGTGCATGTTGGTGGTGAAAGGGGAGATATACACGCCAGGGCCCGACGTGGATGGGGGCGCAGCAGGGCACTGGGCTCCAAGGGCGTCTACAGGCTCAGCCAGCTCCCTGAGACGTTACCTGTGCCTCTCAGCAGCCAGTGCTGTGTTGAAGGACGTGAGGGGGACACGGTGGTGAGACAGCTCTGCCTCCAGGGACTTCTGCTCATGGTGGCTCATCGGTGGCACCTAGCCCAAGTCCTGGGCTTCAGATGGCTGCTGTGGGCCCTCAGACCCTGCTTTCTGTTGGCATTGCTCTCTGGCTAGAGCTAGAAGGCGGGCTCTGATGGGAAGCCACATGGCTGTGCGGGGAGCTGCGCTGTTCCCTGAGCGCTGCGCTGGACCCCTGCAGGCAGCTGGTGCTTATCCTCAAGACAGAGGATGTTGTTTTGAGGAAACTGAGGCTCAGAGAAAAGGACTTGCCCAGATCACAGGGCCAGTAAAAGGCAGCTGGCTGACTCCAGCAGGCCCAGGGTTCTTTGTGCCATACCACCTGGACACTGGCTGTGCTGTGAGTCGCTGCTACCTCCTGCAGAAGAGGTCCCAGTGCTCAGGGACCCTGTGGGTGAAGCCCTGCTGGTTGCCAGCAATGGCATGCTCTGTGGGGAGCTGGAAGCAGAGCTGTCCTTTGGAACCCAGAGGGAGAGGGACTGAGCACTGAGGGGACACAAGGCCGGGAGGCGCAGGGTGTCTGGGTAATGCCACCAGCTCCGCCGTGGCCGGGTTCCAAAGACCAGCCTGCATCCCCACTTGGCACGACTGCTGCAGGGAAGTGCATGTCCTTTGGGTCGGGATGGTCATCTGCATTTATTTACCTCTGGAAGAAGGAGACAGTACTGGGACTTACCTCCGGGGCCTGGTCAGCAGTCCCTGGGTGCATCATGGTGGTCCATGGGCAGACGTGGCCATGCTGATGCACAGGTGGGCGTGGTTCCTCAGGCTTGAGCTGTGCTTGAGGGAGCAGTGGAGGGCTGCAGCTGAAGTGCTGGGCTGTGTGTTCCTACAATTGGACAGAAACATCCTTAGATGTTAAAAACCCCTATTTACCCATAAGCATGGCTGATAAAGCAGATACGTAAACTTCAGATGTACACAATATGATATGCAAAAATGGTGCATACCAGTTTGTTACCCCGTGTACTAAATATTTTCTCTATGTCTGCCAAGTTTTTAAATTGGATTTGAGAGATTGTGATCGCTTTCAGTCACCTATGTAGCAGCCCCGTGCAGGTGTGATAAGGGTGTCAGGGTGCCCCACCAGCCCGACTATTGAGGGAGCAGTGTCCTGGGTGGGGTGGGCTGCAGGCAACGGCCAGGCCTCCTGGAGGAGAAGCTGGCGGCCATGCCGCATGGGCAGAGGTAGGAGGAGAAGCTGGCGGCCATGCCGCATGGGCAGAGGTAGGCCTGGAGGCAGCGGCAGGGATGGGACAGGGGGCAGGAGATGTGGGTATGCACAGGGTTGGTCTGGGAGGTAGGCTGGAAAGGGGCTGGGTTCTGCTGTAGGGCCCAGAGCGGGCAGGAGTCCCGGGAGTCTTGAGCACGGCGTGGTCTTCGTGGCCCTAATTTTGCAGTCTCTCCCCAGATCACCGCACAGCAGATCACCACCCCTGGCGCACAGCAGAAGGTTGCCTACGCCGCGCAGCCGGCCCTTAAGACCCAGTTTCTTACCACACCCATCTCCCAGGCCCAGAAACTGGCCGGGGCCCAGCAAGTGCAGACCCAGATCCAGGTGAGCGGGGAACAGGGTGAGGGCCCGAGTGTCAGGAGTGGTTGCCCAGCCTTTGGCTTGTGTGTCTCGCAGGCTTTGCGAGCTCCCAGCCCTTGCTGCTGCACTGGGTGGTGTACTGGAGGGAAGTGTTGTCTCCTGGCCTTCAGGTTTCACCCCCTCTGGCTCCTGGGAAGGCTTCTCTCTGCCCGGGGCCTGTTCCGACTGTCGCCAGCTTTGCCTTCATGTTCTGGACGTCGATCTCCAGCTCTGTGGGGTACAGCTGCCCTCTCCCAGTTCCAGGCTCCTCTTCTCCCTTCCTGGTGTCTTTTTTAAAAATATATTTTATTTTATTTTTTGATATTTCTTGTTCATCAAGTTCTACCTGGTGTCTTTGGGAGAACTGAGTTCCTGATTTCATGTGTGCAGTGTGCCGTCCCATCTTCCTCTCTGCCTAGAGCTTTTATGTCCTGCTTCCTCCCAGAGCTTATGGTACCTCCCTGCATCCTTCTCGAAGAGCGGGGGAGTTGTACCTTCTTAGCTGGTCTTCCACCCTCCTGGAGTTGGTTTTTGGGTGTGAGATAGAAACAGGAAATCAGTTAGAGCAGGGGAGTTTTACCTTCTCAGCTAGTCTTACATCCTCTGGGAATTGGTTTTTGGGTCTGAGATAGAAACAGGAATTCAATTTGATGTGCCCTATGAATACCCTATTTTCAGCCCCATTCATTTAAAAGCCCATTCTGTCATCCATTGATCCACAGTGCCGCCTCCACCCGAGATCCCCACGGATGTTCAGGGCTTCTTGTCTCAGAGGCCATGCGGTCCCACGGCGCTCTCGCTGTGAGTGGCAGTGACACTTGGTGTCTGGAGGGCGAGTCCCCCTACCACACCCTTCCTTGGGTGTAGCGTGCCTATTCTTGGCTCTTTCCACTTCTGTGTTAATTTTAGTTAGCTTAGTTCATACACTACAATCAAAACTGCTGAAAGTTTTTATTAGAATTGCATTGATTCTGTAGCTGTTTAGGGGAGAGTTGACATCTTTACAGTCTCCTTCAGACTCACCAATATGATGCATCTTCTGTTACTTAAGTCTTTTTTAATGCCTTTTAATGAAGTTTTCTAATATTTTG
This sequence comes from Pongo pygmaeus, assembly GCF_028885625.2. Classification (NCBI taxonomy): domain Eukaryota; kingdom Metazoa; phylum Chordata; class Mammalia; order Primates; family Hominidae; genus Pongo; species Pongo pygmaeus. The sequence goes on from NC_072383.2 coordinate 130,960,166, forward strand.
TGAAAGTGTTATAGATTATGTTAGTTTTATTCTTAAGTAATCAGTATTTTTTGATGCTTTTGTAAATGGTATGCTTTTAATTTCCATTTTCTGTCTCTGGCTGTTGTACATTTTTGTACATTGGTTTTTTATTCTGGCCGCCTTGCTAGATTCTGGTTATTTGAATAATTTATCTTAGAATTTGGTTTTGTTTTGTTGGATTTCCTTCATATACATTTGTATCACCTGTAAATCGTGACGATCTACTTCTCCCATCTTAAACCCTTGCTTTCTCCTGCCTTACTGTGCTGGCTGGGACCTGCAGCACAGTGGTGAATGTCAGAGTCCGTATTTCACTGTGAAGTAGGGTGTTTGCTGTGTTTTTGTCAGAGTAAGAAAATTCTTTTCTTTTCTGCTTTGCTTGAAGTTTCTGTTCCTCTTTGTTACGGTGCTTTTTGTCTTGTTTAAAGCCCATGTGTATGAACTCCTTCCCTCCCTTACACATCTCCTTTAGTCTCAAAGCTTTAAGTCCTATCTTGGTGCGAATGATACCCAGATTCATGTCTGCAGCCACTTACTGTCCTGAGTTTCAGATTCTTCATCCTGCCTGCCTTTGACAGATCCATGGAGATGTCTGATCCCTCAGGCCTCAGGTGTGTACGCCTGACCTGCTCCTACCAGAGGCTTCCGGCTCAGGAAGGGCAGCTGTCTCTGCAGACCTTTAGCCTACTTGAGAAACCCCTACAGTCATCCATAGAGGTCCAGCCCATTGGCAGGCAGTTGTGTGTGCTTGACTTCCAGAAGAGACCTGGAGCAGCCACTTCCTGTTTCTACTGTCAGCTCCTCCTCCGGTGGCACCCTTCCCTGGTTGTTGCCATCTCTCCTGCTTCCTTTTTGCCGTCCGTCCCCCAGGAATACTTTGTGGTTGTGTGGGTGGGTCGGGGGTGTGGGGGTGTGGATGTCTCCTGCAGAGCCCTGCTGCCCACGGCTCCTGGCCTGTGTACCCCTCTGCACTTGCTCCTCTGCACCTGTGCCCCTACCAGCCTTGCTCACAGTCTCCCTTCCTGTTCACCTTTTCTGCTCTCTGTTTCTGTGTTATCACCTTCAACAAATACTATAATTACTTTGTTCAGGTGATTTTGTCTCCTCCAACAAAGCAAGCCCCATGAGTACAGATGTGCCCGAGGGCTGTTAGTACAGTGGACAGATGGACTGTTGTAGTGGGTTATAGTCATTGAATCTTGTGATGTTCAATCATCGTTGTGTTCTGGGGTGACTCACTGGGTCCTGTGGTAGTTTTCATTGTGCATGGATGAGTTCAGTTACTGCTCTCGTGTGTGTGACCTCTCGGCATCGGGGCAGCACAGCCTCGTTCGTGCGCTCTGCCTGCCTTGTCAGGTCTGTTTCTGAGACGGGCTCCTGCTTGTGTTGCCCAGGGTGGCCTCGAACTCCTGAACTCAAGCAGTTCTCCCTCCTCAGCCTCCAGCGGGCCTGGGACCGCAGGTCAGGTGTGCACCACGATGCCGGGCTTTTGCCAGGGTTTTTACTTCCTTTCCTTTCTTTTATTTTGCTATTCATTTTCTAACTTGTTAAGATGGAATACCACCTGAGCTTATTTCACAAATTTTATTATTTGGTTTTCCTTCAGTCCTAAATGTTTTTGAATTTCCATTTTGATTTCTTCTTTATTGCCTGGGTTCTTTTTAGAAGTGTTTCTTAATTTCCAGGTGAGGTTTTCCAGTTACTTTTTATTATTGACTTAAAAATAAATCTTCATTGTATTGTCAGAGAATGAGGTCTGAATGATTTCAGTCTTTGAAATTTGTTGAAACTTGCTATCTCGTCCAAAATACAGTCAGTTTTAAAAAATGGTCTGTGTCCTTCCAAAGCAGTCTTCAGGATGGGTTCAGTTGTGAGATGATTTTGTTGTAACTGGGTCAAGTTTACTGTTTGTGTCATTTCGGTCTTCTGTGTCCTGCCAATCACTTGTGTTACTAGTTATTGAGAAGGCGTGTTTAGATGTCCCATTCTGAGTATGCCTTTGTCTGTTTCTCCTTACCTTTCTCTCTGGTTTTGCTTTATATCTTAGAAGGCATTTCATTAGCCACATTTAAGTTTAAAGTTTTGAATTTTGTTATTTTGAAATGACTCTTACTGTCTTCAGTAATATCTCTGGTCTTGAAGCCTATTCTCCTCACATAAGTAAAGCACCACCCTCCTGTTGGAAGTTTCTGGTCTGTATTTTTCCCTCCTTGTTTTCAGCCATTCTCTGTGTGCCCCTCGTCACCTCCTGTGAGCAGCTCGCAGGCAGGTCCGGTGCTGTTGTGAGGTCAGGCTTTCCATCTCTGACTCTTACCTGAAACACGTGTCCACTTGTCTGTATATAAGGGTGGGTATATTTGAATTTCTGGCTTCTCTTTTGTTTAGACTCTGTCTTGCTTGTTCTGTTTTTTCTTCCTCCCTTCCTTGCCTTCTTTTGGGCCACCTTCTCTTTTTTTTGTCAATTTTTTCCCCTCTGCCAGTGAAAAATTATATATTTTCTTTCTGTTCTTTAAGTGGTTACCCTAAAATCTCCATGTGCACACTTCTGTATCAGAGTATGAAGTTAACGATTGCCTCCACCCTCTTCTCCAGCAATGATCTTATCACACAGTAGCTCAGTTTATTCATCTCAAATGCTGCTGTTAGTGTGCGTTTTAATTCTGTGCTTTTTCTTTTTTTGACACAGTCTTGCTCCATCGCCTAGGCTGGAGTGTAGTGGCGCGATCTTGGCTCACTGCAACTTCCGCCTCCTGTGTTCAAGTGATTATCCTGCCTCAGCCTCCTGATTAGCTGGGACTACAGGCGCATGCCACCAGGCCCGGCTAATTTTTGTATTTTTAGTAGAGATGGGTTTCACCATGTTGGCCAGGCTAGTCTCGAACTCCTGACCTCGTGATCCACCTGCCTCGGCCTCCCAAAGTGTTGGGATTACAGGCGTGAGCCACCGCGCCCACCCATAGTTCTGTCCTTTTTCATCTTTGACTTTTTATGTGGAATTACTTTCCTTCCACTTGACCCATCCTTTGGAATTTCCTTTAGTGCTTGAAAATGCCTGTGTGTCACTCTTGTTCCTGAGAGACAGTTTTGCTTTGCTTAGTACAGAATTCCGGATTGGCATTTTTTTTTTTGGAGACAGAGGCTCACTCTCCCATGCTGGAGTGCAGTGGCACGATCTTGGCTCACTGCAACCTCCGTCTCCCACATTCAAGAGATTCTCCCGCCTCAGCCTCCCGAGTAGCTGGGACTACAGGCGCACACCACCATGCCCAGCTAATTTTTATATTTTTAGTAGAGGTGGGGTTTCACCATCTTGGCCAGACTGGTCTTGAACGCCTGAACTTGGGTGATCCACCTGCCTTGGCCTCCCAAAGTGCTGGGAGCCACCACGACCGGTCAGCATTGTTTTCTGAGTGCATTCATGGTATCATTTCCTCACTGTGGCCGGTTTTGTTGTTGGAAGAGGAGCCGGTGTCTGTCCAGCGTTTCGCTCTTCCAGGGTCACCTGTCTCTTCCCCACCGTCTGCCTGTTACTGAGACGTTGTCTTTGTCTTTGTTGTTTTGCAGTTTCATTCCGATGCTCCAGCTTCTTGAATCTTGGGCAGTCTCTCTCATGTCTTTAGGAAATAAGCAGCCACTGTTTGTTTACGTGTTGCCCCTGTCCTGCTCCCTCTGCCCTCCAGGTCTCTCAGCAGCTTTTATATTTTCTGTGTCTTTGTCTCGTTGTACTATATTCTGAGTCATGTCTTTCGCTCTGTCTCCTCAGTCACTCATTTTTCCCTTCATTAAGTCAAATCTGCTTCAAAGCTTGTCTGTTGAATTTTTATCTTGATGATTTATTATTTTGTTTGCAGAAGTTCCCAAATATGCCTGGTCTTTGTTTATAGTCTCTTGTTTCCAGGCCTCACAGAGTGAGCGAGGTGTTTTTCTGGATCTGGTGATTTCCCTGTCTGAAATGTGCTGCATCTACGGGGACTCCTCGCAGCCTGGGGCAAAGGTGGAGTTTTGCTTCTGCGGGCACCTTCAGGTGCTACAGGAACACTGCTTCGTGTGTGGCTTAGGCTTTCGCTCAGCTCTCAGGTGTCACCCACCTGGCCTCTGAATCTGTGTCTCCTCCTCTCTCCTCCCTGGCACTGAGGCTTAGGGCAGGTGCTTTTCTTACAGATGCCACTGGAGGAAGGGGATGCTTTCTTTGCAGCCTTTGGGTACCTTTGTGGGGACAGTGTCTCCCTCCAGGATGGCAGCTGGCAGTAGCACGGGGCTCTTTTGTGAGCTCCCCACCGAGAACTGGTCTATACCTGGTGTCTGGTCAGCTGTGTCCTGTGCGACCCTGGAGATCATGGGGTGCGTCTCCGTGTGGCCAGCGATCTTGGGCAGAGGTTGTGCAGTTTTTCTGCTCCGTGACTCGTGGTGCCCGCCTGTGCTTAGGTTTGGAGACTGGCAGTTCCTGACTCTTTGCAGGTTTCTTGGCACATTTAAAATTTCTTGCTAGTGCTTTATTTAAGACGTCTCAGGATTTTCAGTGCTGTGCCAAGTAAGTCCTGGATCATTGTGGTCTTGAGATGGGCCCTGGAGCACCGGCCGCATCTTTGTTTCCCAGTAGTTCCACAGGGGGCGCTCAGGGCACTTATCTTAGTGAATTTTATTTATAATTGTTTAAGTGACAGTAAACTAGTAAATGCCTTCTGATTGATTTTAATTTTAGTAAGGACTAACATTTATTTTGACCTTTGTTCATGTGTGAGTAAATCATATAATTTCACATTTTTCGCAGAATTATCTTGGGCAATATTATTTTCATCTGTTTTCTATAAGTAACAGGACCCACCAAGAGACCAGGGTCCATGAGGGCCTTGTGCAGGGAGGGCCCTTGAAATCAGGGCCCCCAGCAGCTGCCCACGCTGGAGCCTCTCTTGTGTTCTGGGTGCACGCCATGATGGTGCTGACAGGACACACAGGCGGCCCAGAGCCTCTTACTACATCAAGACAGCGGGAGATGCATGCAGTAGCAAGTGCACAGAAAGTGGGTACTGGGTGGAAAGCGTTGCTTTATAGTCAGATCTCAATCATGACTAAGAAAAATGTAGAAAAATGATAAAATTGCCAGCCTCAAAACCTTGGTGCGTCCTCGGGTTCCCCATTTCAGCTGGCTGCCCGAGCTGCACTGTACAGCTCATTACTAGAACGTCATCCAGGCCTGTCACATGCAGAGCCCTTGGGACTCACAAGACGCTCAAATACTTAACATCCTCAGTCTGATTCTTTCATATAAACTTGCAGTAGTTTTTGTGAAAAGAAAAAATGTGTCTGAAATATGAGACCAAAAATAAGCTTAAATGATGAGTGATGGCAAATTGGGGAGGCAGTCAGTTGACTCATCATGCAGTGGAGCAACTTGCTCTCTCGCTGCTGCAGGTGGGCACACTACGAGAATTGCTCTTTTGTGTCACATGGTCATTGTGTTTTTTGCATTAACCGAGGACAGAAAGGGAGGAAAAATCTGTTTTTGTGCACATACTCCTTTGAATTCTATGTTTGGCTTTTTTTGTTTGTCAAAGGTTGCAAAACTTCCTCAAGTTGTTCAACAGCAAACACCTGTGGCCAGCATCCAGCAAGTTGCCTCTGCTTCCCAGCAGGTAGGACGCATAGACAAAGTGGAAACCTCACATTTCCCAGGTCAGAGAATGGGTTGTTTTCATCTGAGGTCATGATTAGGGAATCACTTCTGATGTTTGTGATACACACAAAAACATTAACTTCAGGGGAAAAACTAGATACACTTAATAATGAGAAGAAGAGTGAACAAGCGTTTTGGGGTTGTGTCAGCCATACTGAGGGAGCCTCACCTTGGGCTCACTCCCCGGACCCTTTGTTCACTGATCATCGTGGGTGTGTCCTGCAAGTCGCAGATGCTGCCCTGTGGTTTTAGGGAGGCACAGGCTCAGGCAAGCAGGCTCCGCTCGGGGCCTGCCCTTGAGCAGAGGTGCTGTGGGCACAGTGGCCCTGCCTCCCACAGAAGCCCTTCCGGCGCTTTCACTGTTGTCACTGATGCTCCACAATATGACTCTTTAGCACAGTGCTTTAAATATAAAGCGGTGCTTTAAACTTTCTAAATTTTGTTCAAAGTCACACTGGCATATAGATTTCAAGAAACCAAACTCTATTAAAAGCTTTACTACAACAACAAAATCAGTCCCTGACCCAACTTTCACCCTTTTCCCAAGAGGCATCTGGTGTTAGTCTAAAAGCAACCATCTTTTAATTTTCCACTTGTGTTTAATTGGAAACCAGAGGTCATATTGTTGTGTGACTGGTCATTCTTCCATGTCATAAAAGCATAGTCAGTGAAGTTTCTCGAGTCCTCCCCATCCCAAAGAATGTCCATTTTCCTGTCCCTGGACTGAGTTTCCTGGCAATGTGTGTTTTCTGACTCTCTCGGCTCAGGCTTCTCCACAGACTGTGGCACTCACACAGGCGACAGCGGCCGGGCAGCAGGTGCAGATGATCCCTGCAGTGACTGCGACTGCCCAGGTGGTTCAGCAGAAACTGATTCAGCAGCAAGTGGTGACCACGGCATCGGCCCCGCTCCAGACTCCAGGCGCTCCCAACCCAGCCCAGGTGCCCGCCAGCTCCGACAGCCCAAGCCAGCAGCCCAAGTTACAGATGAGGGTCCCTGCTGTCAGGCTAAAGACACCTACTAAGCCTCCGTGCCAGTAGTCAGGACAGCAGGGCTGCCTCTCATCTAAAGCAAAACTACCTTCCTCACAGAAATCGCTTTATTAGTGAACCTTGGGACCATGTCATGCAAGATATTCAGCACTTGGAAAGATATAATTGAAACAAAGTAGTGTAATCATTTTATTAAAATGCATCCCGCACTGCAGGACAAATGGTCCCTATGGAGCGCCCCCTTCTCTGTACTACATGGCTCATGGAAAAAGTGACAACATGGCTTCCTCTAAATCATTTCACCTTTCAGTCCCCACCCACACCTGTCCCCTAGAGCCATAGTACTGTGTTCTGAAAGCCATTTAGAATTTCATTGTGAGCATGTAGTGCTTTGCGCGCCACAGAAGCCGTCTGCCGTGTGTGAGGAGCATACAATGGACTTTCTAAAGATAAGACATGGGCTTCCACAGTGTCTGCCAGAGTTTAGTTCTTTATACCTTACTGAAAAATGCCTCATGGTCTTCGCAGAGGAAAAGCCCTGTCTAAAGTAAATCATCTGAGATTGGTTTTCTATTCCAAAGAAAGCCAATATGGTTCTTTCCTTCCCTCCTAAAATGTGACTTAACTTTTAAGAGAAATGTTCTGACACCCACCTAAACACACAAGGCACGTTCCTGGCCTGTGTTCAAGGGAAATGATCAGTCATTGCATTGTTATTCCAAAGAGCAGCCAACAGGGGCCTCCCCCAGGCCCTACCCCACAATGGGATTGGCTTTCATTTAATGGAAACTTCTGGGACTGATGCCCAACTCAGTGCACTCAAGACGCATCTCCAGCTTTCGGGGGAAGCTGGTATTTGACATAGTGTGTTAAACAGCTCCTGAGAACCTTTGGGACACTGCCATGGCTGGCGTGAGGCCCAGAGGACCACGCAGAGGCAATGGTAGTACAGATGTCACAGCTGAGGGTACGATGAGGCCTGGGCTCAGTGAGCCAGGACGAATATGACAGACACCCCTTGCTGCCACAGCCAGCCCTTTGACAAAGGTGGGCTGGTGATTCTGGAAGTATTGGCTATAGCAGTGGGCCCAGTCAGCTCTTCCCTGTGGACTTATGACAGCAGATTTTCTCTCGGATAAGCTTGTGTGGTTCTGCTAGTGAAGCAGAGAACCACCTGTGCTGTTGTGGAAGGCATGCCGTTGAGGGGGAAAGTGAAGCCCAGTATTTGCTACTGTTTTTCCTTTTTTTACTATGACAAGAAAATAAATGCAATTTTAGTGGAATTGATTGGCTGACAGTGTCTCCTTACTTTGAAGTTTTCACCAAAGCAAAAAGGTCCGTATCCAATAATATCCTTTGTGCTGTGGCTTGATTTTGGCCTATTTTACATTATTTGGTCCAGGAAATTAGCTTATATTAGGTTTTTTGTATACTAAAAATCAGTTACGGCACAATAAAGATTTTCTGTTTTTAAATTGTATTTCATCCGCTTCCTCCCCATTCTCTCACTTAAAGTGACATTGAGGAAGGTGTTCTGTCCCACAGGTTTCTGTGGACAGCGATACAGCAGGATTCAGTGAAATCAACTGGGGAGCTCACTTGAGCTCTTGATAAGAAATTTGGAGAAGAGTAAAAACCAAGCTTTGAAAAAACAGAAGAAATTAATCTTTTAGTTAGTTGAACATATCAAAGCAGAGGACTGGAATCTGTTTGTTCTAACCAAACCCGTTCTCCCTGGCTCAGCATGTGCCGTGAGAGCGCAGCTTGCCGGAGGGAGGGCCGCTGTGTGCGCCTCGGATCTGGCTCCCAGTGGAAATTTTTACTCCTCCTCATCCACAAATGTGCAGAACTGAAGTATCTAGGAATTCTGCCTTTGTCATTTGTTTTAATTTGTGTGCCCTGTTCATTTTTTTTGTCTTTCCCAAATCTTGGTAGTCTCCTTATAGTTGAAGATAAAATGTTGAGTGCACTTATTTTAGAATATCCTAGACATAACTGTCTAAGTAAAAGCGCTCTATTAATCTAAAACACTACAAGAGAATTTAGCAACATCTCTCAAATGCTTTTTTGGAGATCTTAAGGGGATTCTGAATATTTGCAATGTGGAGTTCCCGCCCCGATCTCACGTCAGTGAGGGTCTCCTGTCTCTCAAGTGTGTTTCCTTTGGCTTTTCCCTAATACAAAATATGGACATATTTTTACTCGTAGCACTCAATTTAGTAACTTCTACATGCTACCGTTGACCTGAGTTAAATTCACTTAGTTGTGTAAGTAAAAATTCTCCTTTTAGTGTATTATTTTCTTGGCCTTCCATTTTAAAGGTTAAAGTTTCTAACCTAAGAATTAAGTACACATTCAGGAAGCTGTTGTCTAGGCCTTCCCCTTGTGAATCTGGGTTCATTCCAATACGGCAAGTAAGAGTTGGAAACTTTGAGAACACGGACTATAAAGGCAGCAGCCCAAACACTGTCAGACTCTAACTGGCGAACCTGGGAAACAGTTGCCCTGTTATTCTTTAAAGAAAGACGTTTATTCTAATGAAAGCCAGACTGTTTTTAAAGCATCTGGTGGGAAGCAGAAGGTTGGATCCAAGCCCTTGTTCAGATTTGGTGCCTGATAAGACGGGTTTCTCTTTTTGTGACCTTTATTATTATTGTTTTGTTAACTGTTGTAACCAGTTAGCTGTTGTGTTTTAAGATGGAAAGGAACAAGACTAAAATTGTAAATACTTTGTAAACATCAGCATTTGTACTTGAATAGTAGGATTTTAAAGGGCATTGATAGCATACCAAACAAAAGGCAAAATCAAGTGACCTTTTTATATATTTTTTCATTTTGTCTTTCATAGAAAACTGGTATTTAAGTTAAAATGAGATGCTAACTGAGTTTTTCATTTGTGTGAAGAAAAAGCCAACAAGTAATGTTGGAGCCAGAGGTGTTCCCCTCACCCACCTTTCCGTGGCCATAGAAGGACCTGGAAGGAACAGAAATCACATTCACCAGGTCCACCAGGCAGCCACTTTCCAAAGCCACATGTGGAGGAAAGAGCCGGTGCCACCCTGCCCCGTGTGGCCTGCCACCCTCGCAGCACCCGTCGTCACTATCCTGGGGGCCACACTGGCACCAGTGTCCTTCCACACCCAGTCCATGTGCCCAAGTAAGGGCAGGGACACCTGCTCCCAGGTGCTCACCACCGAAAACGCCTGTGAGCAGATGGCCTGGGAGTTGTTGCTTCTCTTTTTCTGCTTTTGGACTTTTCTTCATTTTGTTTTAAATCTGATTACAAAAATCAACGCATACTTTTAATTGAAAACGCACACATTACGCAAAGTAAAGAAGCATCCCAGAAGCCCCTTAGTTTCTATATCTTTTCTCCCACCACAAAAACGGGGGTGCACAGGCACTTGGCCCTGCAGCTTTGGGCTTCCACCTCAGGTCTTCCAGATTGAAAGCTCCCAGGGTCTGGTTGCACACTTGGTGTCTGCAGGTGATAGTGCAGATACCAGGGTGGGCGAGAAAGCCAGCTGCAAAGCCCAGCTGGTGCTCCCTGGCCCCTGGGTGTCTGTACTGCAGTGTCTGGTACACCTGCAGCTCCATGCCTACCAGCCACATAACCAGGGGCAGTTGACTTCCTCCTTCAGGGCCTCTGTGTCCCCATGTCCCCTCTCCTAAGGTGGCTTGAGGATCCAGTCCAACGTTGGGTGCTGCACTTGGTGTCTGTCTTTTATACTCCCAATGGAGAGGACTGCAGGTTTTGCAAAGCTGCTGTCATCCTGACCCCACCATCACGTCTTTGCCAAGTGTGCCTGTGGCAACAGGCCCTTGGGCGGGCTTATCTGGCCTGGAGGCTGTGTTTCTGTTTGCTGTCCAGTAGCGACCAGGGGCCAGTGGGTGAAGCAATTGTGCCTGCATACAGCCGTCAAGACCTTAAGGTAGCCTCTGAGCCCAGAGTGTGTTGTGTCACCTCCTACTCAAGATGTCAGATCGTGTGACAGCTGCCCACCAACACCCCAGAGTTGGGCATTGTGATCCAGGGCAATGGGAGGGGAGATTCCTTTGCCATAGGGTGCCCTGCTACGCTGTTGCTGCAGCATCTATTCCCCTAATTTTTCTAAAGTTCCCATTTTATTGGGTAGATTATGCTACATACATTCGGTGGAATGCAGTGCAGCCTATACAAACAAGAAAGTACAGCCGTGCTGGGGGATGTTTGTGAAGTATGCTACCAGGATGGAACTGGTTGTATGCCTGGATGTTCATAGAATATCCTGGAAGTATTTGCCCCTGCATGTGGTGGATTCTACGTTCATGAGTTCAACCGACCAAGGATCAAAAATATTCAGACACAAAAATGTGTCTATACTGAACATATACAGACCTTGTTTTGGGGGGGTTATTATTTCCTAAACAATGCTGCCTAACAGCTATTTACATGGCATTTACATTGCATTCACTATTGTAAGTAACCCAGAGATGATTTTAAAAAAGATGTTTTTGAGTTACATGCATTTTGCATCAGGGGCTTGAGCCTCTCGGAGTTTGGCATCCATGGGAGGTCCTGAGGGACGATTGTACGTTGTGTTAGCACTGCCTCTGTGGAGGGATAGACTGGGGGGCAAGGATCAAGGCTGTTTACTCTGCACTGTTATGCGCATCCTTTTAACTGTTTAGGTAGTTTGCCAAGTGCATGAATTTTTTTGTGTGTGGTGGGGGCGGGGTGGAGGTGGGGACAGTCTCACTCACTCTGTGGCCCAGGCTGGAGTGCGGTGGCGTGATCTCAGCTCACTGCAACCTCCGCCTCCTAGGTTCAGGCGATTCTCCTGCCTCAGCCTCCCAAGTAGCTGGGATTACAGGCACGCACCACCATGCCTGGCTAATTTTTGTATTTTTAGTAGAAATGGGCTTTCGCCATGTTGGCCAGGCTGTTCTCGAACTCCTGGGCTCAAGTGATCTGCCTGCCTCGGCCTCCCAAAGTGCTGGGATTACAGGTGTGAGCCACCTCACCCGGCCATGAATTAGTTTTTGAAATAAGGCCTATCAGCTTTTTTGTCACATGGTCCCCTACTCGGGAACCTTTATTTCCGACCTCCTGCCTGATCTTGACCAGCCCCCAGAGCAGCATCGTTCTGCCCCCTGTGCAGCCTTTCCTGTCTCCCAGACTTTGTGCTCTTCTCTTTGTTGTAAAGTATTTCTCCTACTTTAAAGACCACCCCACGTAAGTAAGTGTGCATCCATTCATTCATTTATTCATTTCTCCCCAGTGTTCTCCAGTAGTACCTTGCGCTGAACAATAGTATTTGTCTTATTTCTCCAGCTGTAGTGTGACTCTGCTTTATCCCTATTCAATGAATATTTAATGTAGCATATTTCATGCCAACTTTACCAGTAATGCTGGAGCGGCGGAAGAAAACAGCTGGAGTTGGTTGTTGAAGAAAATCAAAGCTGGCCGGGCGCGGTGGCTCACACTTGTAATCCCAGCACTTTGGAAGGCCGAAGCGAGCGGATCACGAGATCTGGAGATCGAGACCATCCTGGCTAACACCGTGAAACCCCGTCTCTACTAAAAATACAAAAAATTAGCCAGGCGTGGTGGCGGGCGCCTGTAGTCCCAGCTACTGGGGAGGCCGAGGCAGGAGAATGGCGTGAACCCGGGAGGCGGAGCTTTCAGTGAGCCGAGATGGCGCCACTGCACTCCAGCCTGGGCGACAGAGCGAGACTCCGTCTCAAAAAAAAAAAAAAGCTGATCAGAGAGATGGATGAATTACTGGTTTATTCAGCTGTTTATGAAGTACATACTATGTGGCAGTTTAGACAACTAGGCTATACTTGCCAGCAAAATAAAAAAGGGGGTTGCATCCTAGCAGGTCAGATAAAATAATGCAGGGATAAGTACCATGAAGAAATGGACAGGTGGTAGGTGATACGGGTTTCACTCTTGAGTAGATGGGCAGGCTATGCAGGGGAAGGCGCCTGATGCGCAGTTCCAAATCTCACCTGTCTACAGTGGACACGATGAAACCAGGGACATGTCCCACCATTTCAGTGGTCACAGGCAAGAGTCTTGTGGATCTTCGGATCCCACGTGACATCTCATCTCCCTAGGCACCCCGACTCCCCTGCCCAATTTAAAACAGACCTCAGCCTGCCCCATCCCGGCTGCTTTGCCTGGTGCTCTTCTAACTGCATGTTTATCTATCCTCCCCGCCTAGACTGTAGGGCCCACGAGGGGAGCCGCTAGCCGTGCTTGTCAGTGTGACCAGCGCTCAGCAGGTGTCCGGCGGGAGGGCGGGCAAATACAACTCAGTGCCCACGTGCGAACGAATGAACGAACTAGTTCCGGGCGGAGCCAGAGGCGCGCGCCGGCGCGGACCGAGGCCTGGCCCTGTCCGCCCCGCCCCCTCCGCCCCGTCCCTCCGGGTCCGCTGGACGCTGATTGGTCCGAGCCTCGCCTGCGCAGTGCCGGGCCGGCGCTCGTGCTTGCGCACTGGCTCCGCGTCGGCCGGCCGGTTTGGTCGGTTGTGGTGGCCTCGCCGCCCCGTCCGCTGTCGCAGCGCTCATCCGCGCCGGGAGCCCTTGGCTGCGTCGCCTGGCAGCCGCGGTGAGTGACGGCCCGCGTATCCGCTGCCGGGGCCGTGGCGGGCGTGAGGGGTTGGCCCTACCCTCGGCGCCTGACCGCCCACACCCGCCGGTTACTCTGGAGGCTCCCCGGCCGCGCGCTCCCCTCTCTCCGTCCCATCACCCGGTGGCCCCGGCTGGGCGAACGCCCACCCCTCCCTTAGGGACCCCTCCCCGTGACACGATCCCCGTGAACGCCCACCCCTCCCTTAGGGTCCCCCTCCCCGTGACACGATCTCCCGTGAACGCCCACCTCCCTCAGTGAACCGTCCGCCGTGACATGACCCCCCGCAAACGCCCACCCCTCCCTCAGTGACCCTGCCCCTGTGAGCGCCCACCCCTCCCCCTGCGACCCCTCCCCTCGCGACCTGGTAACTGCCCCTTTCCCGCCTTCCCTCCCCCGCCCTCTCTCCCCCATCACCCCGTTTTCTGGTGACCGCTCCCCCCCATCCCGTGACACAGACCCCCTGACCTCCCAGCCCTTCCCCGGTGACACGATCCCTGTGACCGTCTGGCCCGGTAACCGCCCCTCCCCTCGTGGCCCTTCACCCAGTCCCCTGGTGCCCCCGTCACTGCCGCCCGCCTGGCTCCAGCCTCGCGAGACCGCTGTCTACGGTGCTGACGCCGCCTCTCCCTCTTGACCCCTTGGCCCCGGTGTCCTGATCCCTGAGGTCGGGGCCTGGTCTGCACTCCAGGAAAGACGAGTGCGCTTAGGGAGTGCTGCACGTGAGCAGTGAAGCTGATTCCACACACTGCCCTGCTCGGCAGCTGCCCCAGAACTGACCACGGACCCCTCCGCGGGTCCTGCTCCTGACAAGGGCCTTCCGGTACTGGGAGTTTTGTGTTAGTGGAAAGGAAGAATCTAATAATACCACCACCTTTACAGTAAAGATGCTGCGAATTGACACTTTATAATAAAGACACTTATCTTGCCCAAGAGCTGGGTGAGTATGTCCTCCTTACCAAAAAGTTGATTTACTTACAGTTAACTGGCTGAAAGTTCGAGTCTTAGGCTTATTTGTACCGCTCCAGGCAGGCTGATTGGCGTTGGTTTCCATCTGTCAGATTGGATAGCAGGACCACTGGCTGTTGGGGGCTCACGACCAGATAGAGTCTTGTCTGGGAACCACAAGTGAGTGTTGTTACCACAGCTCTGCAGCAGTGAGGGTACCTCTCAATCCACGTGTAGTCGCCCCCCCTTATCTTCAGGGGATACGGTCCAACACCCTCAATGGATGCCTGAAATCAAGGATAGTAGTGAACACTATATATACTGTTTTCTTATGCATCCATCCATATCTACGATAAAGTTTAATTCATAAACTAGGCACAGGAAGAGATTAATAACAGCTAATAATAAAATAGAACAGTCGTAACAATATACTGTAGTAAAAGTCATGTGAAAGTGATGTCTCTCTCCTAAAATATCTTACTGTATTGTACACACATGTTTTTGAACTGCAGTTCACCAAGGGTTACTGAATCCATGGATAATGGGAGACTACAGCAGTTTCTTTTCCAACTATGTTATTGAGACTTCAAAACTAACTAGTTTGTTGAATGGAGTTTTCCAAGGTGTACAAAATGACAGTTGTAACACAAAGGTATTTCACTGACATCCCTGTCATGTTTTTGCTAAACTAATGCACTTTTAAAAATTATTATTTATGCTGGGTGTGGTGGCTTATGCCTGTAATCCCAGCACTTTGGGAGGCTGAGGCGGGCAGATCACCTGAGGTCGGGAGTTCGAGACCAGCCTGACCAACATGGAGAAACCCGTCTCTACTAAAAATACAAAAAAAATTAGCTGGGTGTGGTGGCGCTTGCCTGTAATCCCAGCTGCTTGGGAGGTTGAAGCAGGAGAATCGCTTGAACCCAGGAGGCGGAGGTTGTGGTAAGCTGAGATCACAACATTGCACTCCAGCCTGGGCAACAAGAGCGAAACTCCGTCTCAGAAAAAAAATATGTTACTTACAAAAGTCTGTACTTCATGTTCAGTCACAGTACAGACAAGTAGAAACTCCCTCCTTCAACAATACCTAACACTCAAGGAGAGATGGCCTTACAGAGTCAGCATGTGGTGCAGAGGTCTCTTGGCCATGATTTTAGGTCCTCCTGGGTCCACATCGTCCCACCTGGTCATGGATACGTTGTCATCTGATCTGTTAACTGTTAAGATAACAGTTGTCTTAACTACTCCAAAATGGTTAAGTGTTAGGACTTTAATGTTGGTGATCATGTAATAAAGGGCCTGGAGGATAATGGCGTGCTTATGAATTTGCTGGGTGGTGTTCACATGTTTGAAAAAGCATTGAAATGTATGATTTTGGGTGATGACTCTGAGAAGTATGGAGCATGACCCATTTTTTTTTAATTTATTATTATTATACTTTAGGTTTTAGGGTACATGTGTGCAATGTGCAGGTTAGTTACATATGTATACATGTGCCATGCTGGTGCGCTGCACCCACTAACTCGTCATCTAGCATTAGGTATATCTCCCAATGCTATCCCTCCCCCCTCCCCCCACCCCACAACAGTCCCCAGAACATGACCCATTTTGAACAGGAAAACAGAATGTTGTAAAGTGATTCTTGGTCCCCTAAGAGTCCAGTGACAAACACCATGTAGAGGAAAAATGGCAAAGAATGGGCTCTCTCCAAAGTCAGGTGCTGAGGCCCTTCTAAGGAGGAAAAGCAAACGCTCTTTCACTGTGGTTTCCAGCTGCTACAGGAACAAATAGTGTCTGTTTGTGTCCAGCTTATTTTTTGACTTCTTTGAGTCTGAAGATACTTTGAAAAACTTTGATTTGCCAAAGTAATTTTTTGTACCTTGGAATGAGCCATATTTTTAATTTGCTTTTTAATGTTACAAAATGTACCCTCATAAGAATTCAAACAATACAGAAAAATAAGTCCTTTTCAGTCCTTTTGTGCTGTAATTACATCCTCCACCTTTTTTTCCATTTCGGTTAGTAATATGTCTTCAACATCTGCTCATGTCAGGAAATAAAAATTTATTCTTTCTTTTTTTTTTTTTTTTTGAGACGGAGTCTCGCTCTGTTACCCAGGCTGGAGTGCAGTGGCGCGATCTCAGCTCACTGCAAGCTCTGCCTCCCGGGTTCACACCATTCTCCTGCCTCAGCCTCCCGAGTAGCTGGGACTACAGGCGCCCGCCACCACGCCCAGCTAATTTTTTGTATTTTTAGTAGACACGGGGTTTCACCGTGTTAGCCAGGATGGTCTTGATCTCCTGACCTTGTGATCTACCTGCCTCAGCCTCCCAAAGTGCTGGGATTACAGGCAAACATTTATTCTTTTTATGTTTACATAATAGTCCGTACTGAGGATACAACATATTTAGTCAACCATTCCCCATTGATGGATTTCATTTTGTGTCTGTTTTTTTGCCACATTTTGTACTGAGAGACACATTCCTATGCATGGGTCCTGACACTTTCTTTCATTTCTATAGGCTAGATTCCCATGAAGGGGAACTAAATGGTGTTAGTGGGTCAAAGGGTATGCATATTTAACATTTAAATTTCAATAGTTATTGAGAGATCTATTCCCAAAGTTATAGCAATTTACATTCCTGAAGCCATGAAGGGGAGGACGCTTTGCTCCCGTCTGACATACTGCCTGTTGAATGGGTGCTGCCACATCCTGCTGGCGCCGCGTGCTGCACTTCGTGGACTGGCCCATTGGCAGTGCCTCTTCTGGAAGTTTTCCATTGTGTTCTTCCCCATTTCCTGGAGAGGTTTCCTTTTCTTTTCTTTCTTTCTTTTTTTTTTAGACTATTTTATAGTAGCTCTTTTTTTTTCTTTTTCTTTTTTGAGATGGAGTCTTGCTGTGTCGCCCAGGCTGGAGTGCAGTGGTGTGATCTCGGCTCATTGCAACCTCTACCTCCCAGGTTCAAGTGATTCTCCTGCCTCAGCCTCCAGAGTAGCTGGGATTACAGACGGCACCAGCACACCTGGCTAATTTTTGTATTTTTTAGTAGAGATGGGATTTTACCATATTGGCCAGGCTGGTCTCAAACTCCTGACCTCAAGTGATCTGCCTGCCCCGGCCTCCCAAAGTGCTGCAATTACAGGTGTGAGCCACCGCAACCAGCCAAGCTCTTTGGATAGTAGGGATATTTACCATTTGAAGTCATAAAATATTGCATGTATTTTTCTGCTAATTATTTTTTGTCTTTTGATCTTGTTTAAAACATCTTTTATGTAGTCATGTACTTTTTCCTTTACAGCATCTGGGTTTCCTGCATTACTTATTAAGAAGGTTTCACCACCTCGCGGTTGTAGAGATAGTCCCCTAAATATTATTCCAATAAAGTATTTTCTCCCTTTCCTCCCTGCCTCCTCTTCCTTCCTTCCAGGATAACATTTAGTTCTTTATTCTGACTGAAATGGTATGAGGTAGGGGTGTTTTCCTCCTTTCCTCCCTGCCTCCTCTTCCTTCCATGATAACATTTAGTTATTTATTCTGATAGAAATGGTGTAAGGTAGGGGATAACCTTTTCCCCCCTGGATGCTACTACCATTTCTTTTTTTTTTTTAATTTAATTAAAAATTTTAAAGGAAAGTATTTTGAAACAGAGTCTCACTCTGTCACCCAGGCTGGAGTGCAGTGACACAGTCTTGGCTCACTGCAACCTTGATCTCCCGGGCTCAAGCAGTTCTCCCACCTCAGCCTCCTGAGTAGCTGGGACCACAAGTGCACAGCTAATTTTTGTATTTTTAGTAGAGACAGGATTTTGCCCTGTTGCCCAGGCTGGTCTTGAACTCCTGGCCTCAAGGGATCTGCCCACCTCAGCCTCCCAAAGTGCTGGGACTACAGGCGTGAGCCACCATGCCTGGCCTTAATTTTTAATTGATAAATAATTGTTGTATATATTATATATTTATGAAGAACAACGTGATGTCTTAATGTGTTTATATTACAGAATGATGAAATTGTGCTCATTAACAAACCCATCACCTCACACACCATTTTTATGTGGTGAAAACATTTAAATTCTACTCTTTCAGAAATTTTGAAATATACAATGCATTGTTATTTTTTATAATTATCATCCTCTGCAATAGATCACTAAAACTTATTCTTTCTATCTAACTGAAATTGTTCCCTTTGATCAATATCCCCCTTTCCTTGTTCCCCCACCCCCTGGCCCCAGTAACCACTGTTCTCTCTGTTTCCATAAGTTCAACCTTTTTAGATTCCACATATAAGTTGAGATCATGTGGTATTTACCTTTCTGTGCCTGCCTTATTTCACTTCGCACAGTGTCCTCCATGCTCATCCATGTCCTTGCAAATGACAGAATTTCCTTATTTTTTAATGGCTGTATACTATTCCTGTGTGTTGTATATATACCACACTTTCTAAAATCATTCATCTGATGATGGGCACCTAGGCTACTGTGAACAATGCTGCCATCAACGTGTGAGTGCAGATAACTATTCAACATCCTGATTTTGTTTACTTTGGCTGTGCACCCTGAAGTGGGATTGCTGGATCATATCTTCATTCTATTTTTATTTTTTTGAGGAAGCTTCGTACTGTTTTCCATAATGGCTGTACTAATTACATTCTTACCAACAGTGCACAAAGGTTCCCTTTTCTCCACATCCTCGCCAACACTTAACTATCTTTTGTCTTTTTGGTAATAGCCATCCTAGCAGTTGTGAGGTGATAATCTCATTGTGGTTTTGATTTGCATCTCCCTGATGGTTAGTGATGATGAGCCTTTTTTCATGTATTTGTTGGCTATTTGTATATCTTCTTTTGAGATATGTCTATTTAGGTCTTTTGCCCATTTTTAAATTAGGTTGTTTTCATGCTATTGAGTGGTTTCAGTTCCTTATATATTTTGGATATTAGCCCCTTATTAAATGTATGGTTTGCAAATATTTTCTCCCAATGCCACTACCATTAAAGTATCTATACATTTTTAATCTTTTTCCTTTTTCTTTTCTCTTTTTCTTTTTTCCATAAAAACCTGTTGGTTTTTGTATGTTTATCTTGATTACAGACACTTCACCAAATTCAAAGTATTCTTATAAGTTTTCGCCTCGGATTTTGTAGGCATAGAATTATATCATTTGCAAATAAAGATAATTTCAGGCTGGGCATGGTGGCTCACACCTGTAATCCTAGTACTTTGGGAGGCCAAGAGCATGCTACTTTTTTTTAGTTTAAACTTTCAATTTTTATGGCTACACAATAGCTGTATATACCTACATTGCTTTTTTATTACAGAAGCTCTAGAATAAGTATGACTATTTTCCTAAGTCAGGAATTCTACTATTTTGTTTTTCTTTTATTTTGTCAGTATTCTTATGTTTTTCAAAAAAGCATTATCTCTTTAAAAACATATCACTTCATTGAGCTTTAAGCTAATTTTTTTCTTATTTCTAAAGCAAAACAAAACCCAAACTCATTGTAATCCTCTTTGGAATTGCATTACATGTATATGTTCAGTTTTGAAAGTATGACATTTTGTGATAGTAAATCTTATTCTGGAACATGGTATGTTGCTTCATTTTATTCATGTTTTTTTGAGACGGAGTTTTGCTTTTATTGCCCAGGCTGGAGTGCGGTGGTGCAATCTCAGCTCACTGCAACCTCCGTCTCCCAGGTTCAAGCGATTCTCCCGCCTCAGCCTCCTGAGTAGCTGGGATTACAGGTATGCGCCACCATGGCTGGTTAATTTTGTATTTTTTTTTTTTTTTTTTAGTAGAGATGGGGTTTCTCCACATTGGTCAGGCTGGTCTCGAACTCCCAACCTCAGGTGATCACCCGCCTTGGCCTCCCAAAGTGCTGGGACTAAAGGTGTGAGCCACCGCACCCGGCCTTATTCATGTATTTTTTAATGTTCTTTAATAACATTATATAGTTTATTTCTCTTCTTGGTAATGTACTTGGTAAATGTACTTGGTAAATACACTGGTATTTTATAGTTTTTGTGGCCTTTGAATGGGACATCTTAAAATTTCCATTTCAGTTGTCTATCGCTGACATAAAAAAAAAGCCTGTTGATTTTTGTATATTTATCTTGATTGCAGGCACCCCAACAAAATTGTTATTCCTTTTTTTTGAGGCCGAGTCTCGCTCTGTCGCCCAGGATGGAATGCAGTGGAGCAATGTTGGCTCATTGCAACCTCTGCCTCCCAGGTTCAAGCGATTCTCCTGCCTCAGCCTCCAGAGTACCTGGGATTACATGTACTTGCCACCACACCTGGCTAATTTTTTGTATTTTTAGTAGAGACGGGGTTTCACCATGTTGGCCAGGCTGGTCTCAAACTCTTGACCTCAGGCGATCTACCCACCTCAGCCTCCCAAAGTGCTGGGATTACAGGTGTGAGCCATTGTGCCTGGCCAAATTGTTATTCTTACAAGTTTTGGTCTCGTGGGTATTGTAGGCATACAATTATATCATAAACAAATAAATATAATTTCAGGACAGGTGCGGTGGCTCATGCCTGTAACCCCAGCACTTTGGGAGGTTGAGGCAGGAAGATCACTTGAGCCCACGAGTTTGAGACCAGCCTGGGCAACATGACGAAACCCTGTCTCTACAAAAAATTAAAAAATTAGCTGGGTGTGGTGGCTCGTGCCTGTAGTCCCAGCTACTTGGGAGGCTGAGGTGGGAGGATCACTTGAGCCTGTGAGGTCAGGGCTGCAGTGAGCCAAGATTGTGTCACTGTACTTCAGCCTGGGCAACAGAGTGAGACCCTGACTCTAAAAAATATATATGTAAATAATAATAATAAATTATATTCCCTTCCCTCATTACTTAGTTCATGTTTCTTTTTATTTTTAACTGCTAAAACCTCTGTTGAAGTGCTACATAGAAATGGTGACATTTGCATCCTTGTGTTCCTGATTTAATGGAATTAGTTTCTGCATATCAACATTTAATATGATTATTGCTATTGAGTTTTGGGAGCTAGTTTTTAAAACATTATGTTCAATTTGTTTCCTTTGATATGTGTTTTACTTTGAATTATTATTCGGAAGAACTGCTAAATTTTATATCATTTTTCATTTAGTGGCTTTTAGCTTTAAAATGATGGTAAAGTTTGTAGATTTCCTGATATTGGCCCACTCTCTGAATTACTGGACTGACTCCCCTTTGACAGTGTTTTTCTTTGAGTGTATTCTATTTATGAATTTTTAAAAATAATTTTTATACCACACATATGCAAAATTCTTATAAGTTTATTGCTTTTTTCTACTATCTGTCAGGTTTGGGTATTAAATGCTAATTTTGTAGAGTGAATTAGAGAGATTTCTATTTTTTCCATAAACTTGAAATATTTAAATAGCATAGGAATTACTTGAGCTTTAAAGGTTAAATAGAGCTCAGTTAAGTAAAATTCCATTGTCTCTTAGAGTCTTTTAAAACAATAGATATTTAATTTTCTTTTTGATTTTTTTTTTTTTTTTTTTTTTTGGGACAGAGTCTCACTCTGTCGCCCAGGCTGGAATGCAGTGGCACAATCTCGGCTCACTGCAAGCTCCGCCTCCCGGGTCAACGCCATTCTCCTGCCTCAGCCTCCCGAGTAGCTGGGACTACAGGCGCCCACCACCACGCCCGGCTAATTTTTTTGTATTTTTAATAGAGACGGGGTTTCACCATGTTAGCCAGGATGGTCTCGATCTCCTGACCTTGTGATCCGCCCGCCTTGGCCTCCCAAAGTGCTGGGATTACAGGCGTGAGCCACCACACCCGGCCTGATTTCTTTTTGGTGGTTTTTGGTCACTTTTCTCTCCTCCCTGGGGCAATTTTTTTAGTTTATGTTTAGCAGGAAAGTGATTTTTTTTTTTTTGTAGATATTCCAGGTAATCACCATGGAGGTACACATTGCCTCCTAACTATTGTAATCTGTTCTATAACTATGGCTATATATTTTAATTCCCAACATTTGTCTTTTTTTTTTTTTTTTGAGACGGAGTCTCGCTCTGTCTCCCAGGCTGGAGTGCAGTGGCGTGATCTCGGCTCACTGCAAGCTCCTCTTCCCGGGTTCATGCTATTCTCTTGCCTCAGCCTCCCGAGGCAGCTGGGACTACAGGCGCCCGCCACCAAGCCCAGCTAATTTTTTGTATTTTTAGTAGACACGGGGTTTCACCGTGTTAACCAGGATGGTCTTGATCTCCTGACCTTGTGATCCGCCCGCCTCGGCCTCCCGAAGTGCTGGGATTTCAGGCGTGAGCCACCGCGCCCGGCTCATTTTTCTTTTTTTATTTTTTCTTTTTTCATTAATCAGACTTGCTTGGACTTTATCCATTTTATTTATTTTTCCCAGAGAATCAGTTTTTGGTTTAATTTAGCCTTTCTACTACTTTTGTTTGTTTGTTTCATTTTGTTGTTTTCAGTTTTTGTATACTTTCTTAAATTGAACACTTATTTTCAGCCTTTTATTTTGATAATAAAAATATTGAAAGCTGTAACTTTTTCTTAAAGTACAGCTTTGTTTCCCATAGGTTTTAAAAGAGAAATACTCTATATTTTGTTTTTTTTTTTAACTTTCTAGAGAAGTTCGTAATTTCATGTTTAATTTTTTTGGTTCAGATATTATTTAGTGGTTTTTAAAAACTTCCAACTAGTTACTTTTTGTCATTTTTATGATGAATTTCTAGTTTTATGAATTTGGCATCTAAAATATAATTAATTTGTTATGTATAACTTTTATTTTGGGGACTTAATGCATATTTTATTTATGGCCTATAAAAATTTCACAAGTACAAAGTTGTTTTTGTTTTTTATTTTTTTTTCTGAGACGGAGTCTCGCTCTGTCACCCAGGCTGGAGTGCAGTGGTGCGATCTTGGCTCACTGCAACCTCCCTCTCCCAGGTTCAAGTGATTCTTCTGCCTCAGCCTCCGGAGTAGCTGTGACTACAGGCATGCGCCACCACGCCCGACTAAGTTTTGTGTTTTTAGTAGAGACAGGGTTTCACCATGTTGGCCACGCTGGTCTGGAACTCCTGACCTCATGATCCGCCCCCCTCAGCCTCCCAAAGTGCTGGGATTACAGGCATGAGCCACCGTGCCTGGCCAAGTACAAAGTTTTATAACAAGCATATTATTTATTTTGTTGCGTTGTATTCCATTCTTTATTTTTGTCCGATTTGATCAGTCAGGTTTTGAAAGAGGTGTTTTACAGTCTTTCATTCTAAGTGGGTTTTTTTCTTTTTTTTGGTTTTGGTTTTAAAATCAGCTTCTCCTAGGAAATTTTGTTTTCATGCATTTGGTTGCTATAATGTTGGTTTATAAAGATTTATGTATGTCATGTATAATTTGTGAGTTTAAACTTTTTAAAATTTTATTAGTGTATTTTAGAGACAGGGTCTTGCTCTGTCACCCAGGCTGAAGTGCAGTGGCATGATCATAGCTTACAGCAGCCTCCAACTCCCAGGCTCAAGTGATATTCCTGCCTCAGCCTCCCAAGTATCTGGGACCACAGGTGCCATCACATGCCCTGCCGAGTTGCAGCTTTAATCAGTACATAAGGCTTCTTTTTGTCCTGTTCTATGTGTTTGCCGTGAATTTTGTTTTGCTTAATGTTGACTGCACTGCTGTGGCTCTTGGAGAGAGGGGCAGTTGAAATTCTTGCCAGGTGTCCTTGGAACTGGGTGTGCCTGGCTGGACGCAGAGCTGCTTGAGAGGGGCTGACTGTGGCCGGCGCTTCTGGGCCTGAGTGTGTCCTCTCCAGCTCCCCTGTGCCCACCTTTGTTTCGCGCAGAACCTTCCTCAGTGGGTTCCAGAGCTGAGGCTGGCTGCCTCCCAACGGGGTCCCCGCCAGTTTCAGGCTTTGAGCCATGCCTCTGCTGCTTGTCCTGGGTTCCCTTCTGCCATCACCCTCAGGAAGCCTCCTCTAGAGGAGTGTTCCAGCTGGCTCTGAGACTCTGTCTCCTGCCTCGCGGACCATCAGGCAGACTTGAGTGCATTCCCTTTACCTCTTTTGTTTGGTAGTCCGGGTCTTTGCAAAAGACCCTCCCCTCCCCCCTCCCCTTCCCTCCCCCCTCCCCTTCCCTCCCCCCTCCTCCACTCCCCTCCCCCCTCCCCTTCCCTCCCCCTCCTCCACTCCCATCCCCCTCCCCCTCCCCCGCCCTCCCCCTCCCCTCCCCCACCCTCCCCCTCCCCCTCCCCCTCCCCCTCCATTGCCCTGCCTTCCCCCTTCCCCCTTCCCCCCTCCCCTCCCCCCTCCCCTCTCTTCCTCCCCCCTCCCCTTCCCCCCTCCCCTCCCTTCCTCCCCCCTCCCCTCCCCTTCCCCCCTCCCCTCCCTTCCTCCCCCCTCCCCTCCCCTTCCCCCCTCCCCTCCCTTCCTCGGCCATCCCCCTCCCCCTCCCCTCCCCTCCCCTCCTCGGCCATCCCCCTCCCCCTCCCCTCCTCCCCTCCCCCCTCCCTTCCTCGGCCATCCCCCTCCCCCTCCGCCTCCCCTCCCGTTCCCCCCTCTCCTCCCTTCCCCGGCCCTCCCCCCATCCTCTCCTATCCTCTCCTCCCTTCCCCTCACCTCCTCCTCTGTCCTCCCCGCTTCCCCCTCCCCCTCCCCTCCCCTCCCCCTCCCCCTCCCCTCCCCTCCCCCTCCCCTCCCCCTCCCTTCTCCTCCCCTCCCCCTCCCCCTCCCCTCTCCTCCCCCTCCCCTCTCCTCCCCTCCCCCTCTCCTCCCCTCCCCTCCCCCTCTCCTCCCCTCCCCTCCCCCTCTCCTCCCCTCCCCCTCTCCTCCCCTCCCCCTCTCCTCCCCTCCCCCTCCCCTCTCCTCCCCTCCCCTCCCCCTCCCCTCTCCTCCCCTCCCCTCCCCCTCTCCTCTCCTCCCCTCCCTTCCCCTCCCTCTCCCCTCTCATCCCCTCCCTTCCCCTTCCCCCCTCCCTCCTCCCTTCCCCTGCCCTCCCCCCTCCCCACTCCACCCCTCCCTTCCCCTCCCCTCCTCCCCTCCTCCCCTCCTCCCCTCCTCCCCTCTCCTTCCCCCCTCCCCTCCCCCTCCCCTCCTCCCCTCCTCCCCTCCTCCCCTCCTCCCCTCCTCCCCTCCTCCCCTCCTCCCCTCTCCTTCCCCCCTCCCCTCCCTTCCTTTGCCCTCCCTCCTCCCCTCTTCTCCCCTCCTCCCCTCTTCTCTCCCCCCTCCCCTCCTTCCTCCCTTCCCCTCTCCTCTCTTCTCTTCTTTCTTTTGATGGAGTCTTGCTCTGTCACCCAGGCTGGAGTGCATTGGTGCTATCTCAGCTCACTGCAGCCTCCGCCTCCCAGGTTCAAGCGATTCTCCTGCCTCAGCCTCCAGAGTAGCTGGGATTACAGGCATGTGCTACCACACCTGGCTAATTTTTGTATTTTTAGTAGAGACTGGGTTTCACCATGTTGGCCAGGCTGGTCTCGAACTCCTGACCTCAAGTGATCCATCCACCTCAGCCTCCCAAAGTGCTGGGATTACAGGTGTGAGCCACGGTGCCCGGCCTTGTTTTTGTTTTGTTTTTTCTATCCAACCTATCTTTTAAAAAATTTTATTCAGCCTTTCTCTTCAGGAAATATTTTTTTCTTTTTTTTTTTTAGACAGAGTTTCGTTCTTGTTGCCCAGGCTGGAGTGCAGTGGTGCAATCTTGGCTCACCGCAACCTCCGCCTCCCAGGTTCAAGTGATTGTTCTGCCTCAGCCTCCTGAGTAGCTGGGATTACAGGCATGCGCCACCACGCCTGGCTAATGTTTTGTATTTTTAGTAGAGACGGGGTTTCTCTGTGTTGGTCAGGCTTGTCTTGAACTTCCGAGCTCAGGTGATCTGCCCACCTCGGCCTCCCAGAGTGTTGGGATTACTGGCGTGAGCCACCTCGCCTGGCTTTGTTTTTCTTTTTCTATCCAACCTATCTTTTAAAAAGTTTTATTCAGCCTTTCTCTTCAGGAAAAATCTCTTTATATTTCAATTGGTTTATATTCTCTTAGTCTCATTCTCCCTACTAATCCTGTTCTAACAGTGAGACAGAATCGTAGTTTTCAGACTCTCCATTGCATCTTTGATTTTCTGAGCACACTTGATTCCTAGAAATAAAGAGTTCTGTTAAATATAGTGAACCCCAAGTTTCTCTTCAAAGAATCAGTATGTCAGTCTGTTCAGCTTTCCTATTCTTTGATTCTCCATTTTAAAGTTTAACTTACTGGTTCTCTTCACCCCCTTGCCTCTAGTTTCAGTAAACAACTTTCCTGCCAGTCCTAATCAGTAGTTCACATCTGTTCCCCTGGTCACCTGCTCCATCCTGACTCATCTCAGTCACCTGCTTTGACCTGAATCACCTTTAGTTACCTCTTCCTAACCGTCCTTCCCACCAAACTACTCACCCCGCCACTCCGGCTCGTACTCCTGCTGTTTTTAAAATAGCCAGTCGGAATTAGCTTAGACTGTGTGGTCCAACCCTAGCCAATGAGGGAACGACACAGCAGTAGGGACCACCTGCCTCAGGGATAAGAACTCCTGCCCCTCCCTTGTCCAGGTGTGCTCTCGCCATTGTTCCATCTGCGAGGATCACCCTTTTTGCAAAAAGTAAAAACTGCCTTGGTAAGAAAATTAAATTTATGTTCGAGTGCTATTTCTTTGTGGCACTGGGGAACAAGCATTTTGCATTTCTAACAGTCCAGGCACCAGCCTTTAAAAAAAAATAGATAAAATAGTCAATTAAAAATATAAATGCATATTTATCCACTATACTTTAAAAATAGCTTTATTTAGGTATAAGTTACCTACCATAAAATTCACTCACTTTAAGTGTACTCTTTGTTGAATCCTAGTAAGTATTCACCACGTGACTGCAGAGCAGCCTTTTAGGGTGTGTTCCTCACCCTAGGGGGCCCTTGCATCCCTTTGCCATCCTTCCCGCCTCAGGCCCAGCCCCAGGCAAGTGCTGATCTGCTGTCACGTAATTTGCCTTTTCTAGAATTCCTTATAATGGAATTTTTTTGTGTCTGGCTTCTTTCACTTAACTTTTTTTTAAAGATTCATTCGTCTTTTTGCATGTATCACCAGTTCATTCCTTTTTATTGCTGAATGATATTCCAAATATATTCCATGTAGGGATAGATCGTAACTTTTTTATCCATTCACCTGTCAGTGGACATTTGGGTTGTTTCCAGTTTTTGACTCTCACACATAAGCCTAGGAGGAACATGCACTTACCAGACTTTGTGTGGACACATGCTGTCTCTTTTCTTGGGTAAGTACCTAGGAGTGGAATGGCTGGATTATATGGCAGGTGTTTACCTTTTTAAGAAATTGCCAAACTATTTCCCAAAGTGTGCGGACCATTTTATATTCCCCCTAGTAGTATATGAATAGGTTCCAGTTTCTCCACATCCTTAGCAGCCAGCACTTGGTATGATCGGTCTTTAGCCATCTTAGTAAGGCCTGTAGGAGTATCTCACTGTGGTTTTAATTGCATTTCCCTAATCACTAATGATGTTGAGCATCTTTTCATGTGCTTATTTTCTATCCATTTTTCTTTGACAGTGTTTGTTGACATCTTTTGCCTGGTGAAATTTAAAAAAAAACCTGAGTTGGAGAATTCTAGATAGAAGTTCTGTATCAGATATGTGATTTGAAAATATTTTCTAGTCTGTGGTTATCTTAACAGTGTCTTTTCAGGAGCAGAAGTTTTAATTTTCATGAAGCCTAACTTACCAGTTTTTTCTTGTATGAATCATGCTATTGTATCTGAAAAGTCTTTGCCTAACCCAGAATTACAAAGATCACACACAAAGATTTTTTTTCTGTATTTCCTTCTAGGAAGTTTTTGGTTTTAGATTTCATATTTAGGTCTACAATCCATTTTGAAATTTTTTTGGTCTGTTGTACAAATAACGGATCAGAGTTCATTTTTTTACGTATATGGATATCCAACTGTTTCAGCATCATATTTGAAAACATTATCCTTTCTCTACTTTATGATCTTTGCCCCTTTGTTGAAAATTTGTTAACCATGTATATGTGAATCTATTTCTGGTATTCTGAAAGATTGTTCGATTTCCACGCTGTCTTAATTGCTATGGCTTTATAATACATGTTAAAGTCAGGAAATCTAAATCTTTTTGTCTTTTTCATAATTTTGGCTCTTCTAGGTTCTTTGCATTTCCTTATGAACTTTAAAATCTGCTTCTCAATTTCTGTTAAAAGCCTCTTGGGGTTTTGATTGACATTACATTCAATTTTTAGATCAATTTTGGGAGAACTGACATATTAACAATACTGAGTCTTCTGATTCATGAGCACTATTAATGTCTTTAAAATTTTCTCTTTGCAGTGTTTTGTGGTTTTGGTGTACAGGTCTTGCACATCTATCAGATTTATTCTTGAGTATTTTATATTTTTTGAGATAATTTTGTTTTGAGACAGGGTCTTACTCTGTCTCCCAGGCTAAAGTACAGTGGCACAATTATAGCTCGCTGCAACCTCTATCTCCTGGGCTCAAGTGATCCTCCCACTATAGCCTCCCAAGTAGCTGGGACTACAGGTGTATAGCACCACCCCCAGCTAATTTTTTTATTTTTGTAGAGATGGGGTCTTACTATGTTTCCCAGGCTGGTCTTGAATTCCTTAGTTCAAGTGATCCTTCTGCCTTGGCCTCCCAAAGTGCTGGGATTGCAGGCGTGAGCCACTGTGCCTGGCAGGATTTTCTTAGAGATGATTATTTTGCCTGAGAATGAAGGGTTTTAATCTTTTTCCCTTACAGTCTGACTGTGTTTTATTTATTTTTCTTGACTGACTGTGCCGCTACAATCTCCATGTTGAGTACAAGTACTGAGAGAGGACGTCCTGTATCAGTTCGTTCTCACACCGCTATAAAGAAATACCTGAGACTGGGTAATTTATAAAGAAAACAGGTTGAATTGGCTCATGGTTCTGCAGGCTGCACAGGAAGCATGATGCTGGCATCTGCTCAGCTTCTGGGGAGGCCTCAGGAACTTACAATCCTGGCAGAAGGCAAAGGGGGAGTGAACACTTGACATGGCCAGAGCAGGAGTAAGCGAGAGAAGGGGAGGTGATGCACATTTTTTTTTGTGGGCGGCAAGCCACCCAGGCACCGAGGCAAGAGACAGAGGACACGAGCTGTTCCAGTATAATAAAATATAAAACAAGAATAGTTATACCAGATATAGATCTTAGATATGATTATATATGAATATCATTAATCATTAGTTTGTAGCAATTACTTTTTATTCCAATATTATAATAATCCTCGCTCTATAATCATAGCCTAGGAAAAACCAGGCCATACAGAGATAGGAGCTGAGGGGACGTAGTGAGGTGTGACCAGAAGACAAGAGTGTGAGCCTTCTGTTATGCCCGGACAGGGCCACCAGAGGGCTCCTTGGTCTAGCGGTAACGCCAGCGTCTGGGAAGATGCCCGTTGCCAAGCGGACTGTGGTCCAGCGGTAGCCTCAGTGTCAGGGGAAAACACACGCTACTTAGCAGACCGGGAAGGGGGGGCGGTTTCCCTTTCCCCTGGGGAGTTTAGAGAAGACTCTGCTCCTCCACCTCTTGTGGAGGGCCTGACATCAGTCAGGCTCGCCCGCAGTTATCCGGAGGCCTAACCGTCTCCCTGTGATGCTGTGCTTCAGTGGTCACGCTCCTAGTCTGCTTTCATGTTCCATCCTGTACACCTGGCTCTGCCTTCTAAATAGCAGTAGTCAATTAGTGAAAGTACTAATAGTCCCTGATATGCAGAAATAATGGCGTAAGCTGTCTTTCTCTTTGTCTCCTCTCCCTCTCTGCCTCGGCAGCCAGGCAGGGAAGGGCCCCCGTCCAGTGGACACGTGACCCACGTGACCTTACCTATCATTGGAGATGACTCACACTCTTTACCCTGCCCCTTTTGCTTTGTATCCAATAAATAACAGCGCAGCCAGACATTCGGGGCCACTACCGGTCTCCGCGCATTGGTGGTAGTGGTCCCCCAGGCCCAGCTGCCTTTTCTCTTATCTCTTTGTCTTGTGTCTTTATTTCTACACTCTCTCGTCGCTGCACACAGGGAGAGACCCACCGACCCTGTGGGGCTGGTCCCTACATTTTTTGTTTTAGACAGTCTCACTCCGTCACCCAGGCTGGAGTGCAGTGGTGTGATATTGGCTCACTACAACCTCTGCCTCCCAGGTTCAAGCGATTCTCTTGCCTCAGCCTCCCGAGTAGCTGGGATTACAGGTGTGTGCCACCATGCCTGGCTAATTTTGTATTTTTAGTAGAGACAGGGTTTTGCCAAGTTGGCCAGGCTGGTCTCGAACTCCTGACCTCAAGTGATCCACTCGCCTTGGCCTCCCAAACTGCTGGGATTACAGACATGAGCCACCACGCCTGGCTGGTGATACACGCTTTTAAATGACCAGATCTCATGAGAACTCACTGTTGCGACCAAGGGGGATGGTGTAACACTATGAGAAACTGCCCCCATGATCCAGTCACCTCCCATCCAGCCCTTCCTCCAACACTGGGGATCACGATTCGACATGAGGTTTGGTGGGGACACAGATCCAAACCGTATTACATCCCTTCCTTGTTTCTGTCTTAAGAGGGAAAGCTTTCAGGCTTTTACCATTGAGTATCATATTAGCTGTTGTAGCCACTGAGATTCTTTATCAGGTCGAGGAAGTTTTCTTCTTCCCAAGGTTACTGTATAGAACCAGATTTTCACCTTGGATCTGTTTCCCTTATTCCTAAAGTATGTCCTTCATTTCTTGTACTGCACATCTGTACATCTTGTACAGCTGGTGGTGAATTCTTTCAGTTTTGTACATTTGGAAAAATCTTTATTTTGTCTTTTTTCTTTCTTTTTTTTTTTTTTAGACCAGAGTCTCACTCTGTCGCTCAGGCTGGAGCGCAGTGGCCTGAGCTCAGTTCACTACAACCTCCGCCTCCCAGGGGTTCAAGCAATTCTCCTGCCTCAGCCTCCAAAGTAGCAGGGATTACAGGCGTGTGCCACCACGCCTGGCTAATTTTTGTATTTTTAGTAGAGATGGGGTTTCGCCATGTTGGCCAGGCTGGTCTCAAACTCCCAACCTCAAGTGATCCGCCTGCTTCAGCCTCCCAAAGTGCTGGGATTCACTCTAACACACTAAGTTCACTCTAATACACTAAGTTCACTCTAATACAACGAACACAGATGAACTGCTGGTTGGCCTTTGCCTCCTCCAGCACACGTACTGAGTATTGCTGGCCTGCCTGCATGGCCCGGGGAGGGCTCCTCTCTTCCTTCTCCCTGCTGCAGCTCTGTTGTGCCCCCTGAGTATTCTGAGCCCCTTTTCTGGTTTCAGGCCTGTGTCAGTGTAGGGTGACAGGAAGGGTCCTCTGCTGCACTCCACCTCAGGAAAACAGCATCTGTGGAGGAGAATCTGAACTGAGGAGGAAGCCCTGCCCAGCAGCCTGGGGGCTCCCAGGGATGTCTGCTGCATGGGGACCGCAGAAACCTGTGGTGGGGCGGAGAGTTCCAGTTTGGCTGTGTGTTAACTGCCCTCACGTAGACTCTACCAGCGGCCAAGGCAGTGTCTGGAGACGACAGTGTGTGTGCCTAGGGCACACAGGCACGGAGACACCGCCAGCCCTTTGTGTTGTGGTCAGGGCTGGCGGGAGGCTCTGACTAGGGCTGTGGGAAGGGGACGTGTGCACTGTCCTCTTTCTGAGCATTGCTGTGGTGGGAGTCCTGTCACGGGGAGCAGTCACGGAGGAGGACTGCCCCCTCCTCCCAGGTACAAGCACAGGCTTCTGTGCACTCCGACTCGCTCTTCCCCTGACCTGGCCTCCCCAGAGCCCAGGCACTGCCTGCTAACCCCAGACCTTCTATGGCCCACTTAGGACTCTTGCCCACCATTGGTCCTGCCGGCCGGCCCGCCCAGGCTGGGCTTTCTCATGGGGACTCCAGCTTCCCTTCTGCCCCATGAGGAGTCACTAGCTCCCTTGGCCTCATTGTCTTACTGGCAACTGAGGGTCTGGTTCTTAGAGTCCCTTATGTGTAAACATGTAAAGCTTGTTGCTGTGAGGTGTGTTTGGTAAGAACAGTCCACAGCTTTCACCAGATTCTCAGGAGTGTCAGTGGCCCCCTCCCGGTCAACAAGTTGAAGAGCCGGGGTCAGTCTGGCTGCCACTGAGGGCCAGGCTGCATCCTTGTGTGCCTGGGTGGCCTGACTGCAAGGAGATGCTCTCGCTCAGCCCTGGACACAAGGTGCAGATGGTGTGGCGGGTCAGCCCCACAGGGCCACCTCCTCAGTCTTAGGTTCTCAGCCTCAGCAGGTTCACATTTGGGGCCAGAAGATTCCTTATGGTGGGGCCGTGCTGTGTGTTGTAGGATGGTTAGAGACCTCCAGGCCTCTACCCACCAGATGCCAGTAGTGCTCCCACCCTTATCAGTTGTGACAACCAAAAATGCCTCCAGACATTGCCTGATGTCCCCTGCGGGCACAGTCTTCCGAAGTACAGAGCCACTGATCTATCTTATCTTAGAAAGAGACTGTAGTCATTGCATTTCCATAGGAAAAGGTGTTCTGAGTTAGAAATAATGTACAAATAATTTTTTGCCTTGTATCTTCTATGCATCTTCTAATTATTATTTTACTAGATTACAGTCCCTTATGTGCAAACTTTGCACACCTGGAAGAAGAGTTTACTAGTAAGCAAAAGCACTTTTTTTTTTTTTTTTGAGACAGAGTCTCGCTGTGTCGCCAGGCTGGAGTGCAGTGGCGTGATCTCGGCTCACTGCAAGCTCCACCTCCCAGGTTCAAGTGATTCTCCTGCCTCAGCCTCCCGAGTAGCTGGGACTCCAGGTACCTGCCACCATGCCAGCTAATTTTTGTATTTTTAGTAGAGACGGGCCAACATCACCACGTTGGCCAGATGGTCTCGATCTCTTGACCTCATGATCCGCCTGCCTCGGCCTCCCAAAGTGCTGGGATTACAGGCGTGAGCCACTGTGCCTGGCCAGGAAAAGCACTTTTTAAAAAGATGCCTTTTTTTTCTGTGTGGATATAAAAATACCACATAGTAATTAGAGAACATCTAGAAAGCACAAAAAAGTATAAAAAGGGAAAAAAATCATTATAATCCACCTAACCCAGAGATCACCACCTGTGGACACATTTTGAGTCTTTTTATTACATCTTTAAAATTACATAATTTTGGATCTTGAATTTTTCCATTTAAAATCGAACATAAACAGTGTGTTTATCAAGCACTCTTTATAATGGTTTTGCTGGCAAGCGTCGCTTCATGCCTGCCTGGCTCGCCACACCTTGTGCTGGATGTGAGCTTGCACCGTTTTCACGTAAGCACTGTCTACTGTGTCCCTGAGCATCAGGCGTTAGAAGAGGCGGCTTCTGTAGTGGGTGGTATCTTTGCAGCTTTTTGAACGTTTCCCTTGAATTTCTATGAGGGTGATGATGGAAAAGACATCAGGTCTAAGCTGTCCATAAAATGCGTTTGTCTATAATACCTGTCCTTCATTAAAAAGCACGTGGCAGTTGGGGTCTACTGTCATGGTAGGAAGGTGGGAGCTGGACTCTCCTCCCTGCCGGGGTCAGGCCACACCTGGAGTGCCTCAGGTCCACTCTGTGCCTGCGTTTCCAGCCTGTCTCTGGAATGACTACTTCTGAAACAGATTCCCTTTGCCTTTTTCTACCAGGCACTGAGTCCTTCAGGACAGATTAAATGCTGAAAACCATCAATCAAGTGTTCAGTCTTCATGCAGGATCACATCCGTGGAACTGATGTTTTAGCGCTGGGGTTGATAGTGTCCAAATCCCAGATTCAGGGGCAGGCTCAGGACCTGTCCACGGTGTTGGCCTATAGTGAGGCCCATGGGCCTCGGAGCCCGTGTGCCTGGAGCTGGATGATGGCTCCACCACTTCGTAGCTTGGCCCGATGTGGGCAAAGGATTACCTAGGTGCTGAGGCAAGAGACTGAAGGCACAAACTGTTTCAATATAATAAAGAAAATAGGTAGAATAAGAATAGTCGTAATACAAATCAGATATAGAGATGATCATGGACAATTATCAATCATTAGTATAAACATTATTAATCATTAGCTTTTAATATTACTCTTTGTTGCATTACTAATATAACCTAGAAATAACCTGCGGGTATAGGGTCAGGTGCTGAAGGGACATTGTGAGAAGTGACCTAGAAGGCAAGAGGTGAGCCCTCTGTCATACCCGCATAAGGGCTGCTTGAGGGCTCCTTGGTCAAGCAGTAACGCCAGTGTCTGGGAAGGCAGCTGTTACTTAGCAGACCGCGAAGGGGAGTCTCCTTTCCTTGGAGGAGTCAGGGAACACTCCGCTCCACCAGCTTCTTGTGGGAGGCTGGATATTATCCAGGCCTGCCCGCAGTCATCCAGAGGCCTAACCCCTCCCTGTGGTGCTTCAATGGTCACACTCCTTGTCCACTTTCATGCTCCTCCCATACTCCTGGTTCCTCTTTGGAGTTCTTAGTAGATAGCAGAAGAAGAACTAGTGCAAGTCTTAAAGTCTTTGATCTTTCTTGTAAGTGCATAGAAGAAAACGCTGACATTTGTTGCCTTCCCTCTCTGCTTCAGCTACCTAAAAGGGAAGGGCCCCCGTCCTGTGATCACGTGACTCGCTTCACCTTGTCAATCACTTAGAAGATTCACCCTCCTTACCCTGCCCCCTTGTCCTGTATGCAATAAATATCAGCGCACTCAGCCATTCGGGGCCACTACAGGTCTCCGAGTCTTGATGGTAGTGGTCCCCCGGGCCCAGCTGCTTTCTCTTTATTTTTTTGTCTTGTGTCTTTATTTATTACAATCTCTCGTCTCCACACATGGGGAGAACACCCGCTAAGCCCCATAGGGCTGGACCTTATGGCCCAGGGAGCTCATTTCTCGCTGCCTCAGTGTCTCTCTGGGTAAATGGGCTATCAATAGGAGTGACCCCATGGCATGACTGTGAAAACGAAATGAGACCATGTAAGGGGCGTACAGAACCTTTGTGACCTGAGCCACCATCTGCTACCCGCTGGGGATGCCCTGCTGTACTGTACTTCTCTCCCTTCTCCCCCCTCCCATGCTCTTCATTGCCAGCACTTTCAGCCCCTTGCGGTAGACTTGGATTAGGCGGGTATGAATACTTCAGTTCAAGAAAAGTGTGAGGCAGGGAAGCTTGCCGAGCGTCTCTGGCTGAGCAGATATTCTGATCTGAGCCTTTTTTGCCCTGGGTAGCAGTCTCATGCCTGGGGTTTGCTGGGCCCGCATTGGCCCCCTCCTGAGCCACCTTTCCAGACACCTGTGCAGGCTCCGAAAGGCGCCTAGGCATGGAGCTCACCTCACTCAACTCTAACTTTTCTGCATTTGTTTAGGGAGCATTTCCTGAAGACGTAGTCATGCAGCGTGTCAGCAGCTCTCAGAGCAGCCAGCGCCATGTCCAGTGGCCTGGGACCTGCCCCGGCGCGGGCGAGGAGCACCCAGCGTGTTCCCAGCTGTCCCTGCCCCTCACGCTGCCATCCCCCAGCCACCAACTGCAGCAGCTGATGGTGAGAGGGGGCCCTGCGGGTGGGCAGAACACGAATGTTGACCTGCAGGGCGTGGGCCCTGGGCTCGAGGGAAGCACACAGGTCATGCTGGCCCCACTGCCGCTCCCCAGTCCCACCTCTCCAGGCTTCCAGTTCAGTGCTCAGCCTCGGCGGTTTGAGCACGGGTCTCCATCATACATTCAGGTCACGTCCCCCCTGTCCCAGCAGGTCCAGACCCAGAGTCCCACACAGCCCAGTCCCGGGCCGGGGTAGGCCTTGCAGAATGTGCGTGCAGGTGCCCCTGGCCCCGGGCTGGGCCCCTGCAGCAGCAGCCCTACGGGGGGCTTCGTGGATGCCAGCATGCTGGTGAGGCAGATCAGCTTGAGCCCATCCAGTGGCGGACACTTTGTGTTTCAGGATGGGTCAGGACTCACCCAGATCGCCCAGGGAGCCCAGGTTCAGCTCCAGCACCCGGGTACGCCCATCACAGTCCGAGAGCGGAGACCCTCCCAGCCCCACACACAGTCAGGGGGCACCATCCACCACCTGGGACCCCAGAGCCCTGCAGCCGCGGGTGGGGCCGGCCTGCAGCCCCTGGCCAGCCCAAGCCACATCA
This sequence comes from Pongo pygmaeus, assembly GCF_028885625.2. NCBI lineage: Eukaryota > Metazoa > Chordata > Mammalia > Primates > Hominidae > Pongo > Pongo pygmaeus. Next base: position 130,996,565 of record NC_072383.2, read on the forward strand.
CCACGGCTAACTTGCCACCGCAGATCAGCAGCATCATCCAGGGCCAGCTGGTTCAGCAGCAGCAGGTGCTGCAGGGGCCGCCGCTGCCCCGGCCCCTGGGCTTCGAGAGGACGCCCGGCGTGCTGCTCCCCGGGGCTGGGGGCGCAGCGGGGTTTGGGATGACGTCCCCACCCCCGCCCACCAGCCCTTCCAGGACTGCCGTGCCCCCAGGCCTTTCCAGCCTCCCACTCACGTCTGTGGGGAACGCGGGAATGAAGAAGGCTCCCAAGAAGTTAGAGGAGATTCCCCCAGCCTCTCCGGAGATGGCACAGATGAGGAAGCAGTGCCTGGACTATCATTACCAGGAGATGCAGGCCCTGAAGGAGGTCTTCAAGGAGTATTTGATTGAGCTGTTTTTCTTGCAACACTTTCAAGGGAACATGATGGATTTCTTAGCTTTCAAGAAGAAACATTATGCCCCATTACAAGCATATCTTAGGCAGAATGATTTGGACATTGAAGAGGAGGAGGAGGAGCACTTTGAAGTCATTAATGATGAGGTAACAGTTCTCTGTTTTGGTGCTTGTCATGGGAAGCAGAGCTCAGGGCTTATGCTGCGTGCAGGTGCAACGCAGAGCTTACCATCTCAGAGCATGCGTTCTAGGCACTCACTTTTAAAACACACTGTGGCTGTGAATAGTGGTTTAAAGTCTCTCAGAGGCTCCCCACATTTACAGAGGGTGGTTCCAGGGATCCCGGCACATGGCTGAACCCCCAGCAGCACGGAAACTCCAGTGGTGTTCAGTCAGGCACCTCTGTGGCAGGTGCTCACGGCGGCAGCGTCCTGGCACCTTTCTTGGAATGCCACCACATTTGCCTGCTCCTAAATGGTTGTGCCGTGTAAGATGAGAACCCCAGAGTCCACCCTTGCCAGCCGCCTGCAGTCAGGGCTGGCTGGGCTCAAAGCCAAGGTTCCAAGGTTCCTGAACACACATCTCAATGTCAAGAGTTTCTGAACAAGTTACAGCTCTAACTTAGAATATACAGAGCAAAAATTTATAGAATTTCATTTTCTTTCTTTCTTTTTTTTTTTTTTTGTGACAAAGTCTTGCTCTGTCGCCTAGGCTGGAGTGCAGTGGTGCGATCTCAGCTCACTGCAACCTACGCCTCCCGGATTCAAGCAATTCTCGTGCCTTAGCCTCCCAAGTAGCTAGGATTACAGGCATGTGCCACCACGCCCAGCTAATGTTTTTGTATTTTTAGTAGAGACAGGGTTTCACCATATTGGCCAGGCTGGTCTTGAACTCCTGGCCTCAAGTGATCAGCCCGCCTCAGCTTCCCAAAGTGCTGGGATTACAGGCATGAGCCACCTATGTGTGGTCTATTTATAGAATTTCAAGGGAGCAGTTTTGTTTTCTTTTGTTTTGTTTTTTGCTTTTGAGATGGAGTCTTGCACTGTCGTCCGGGCTGGAGTGCAGTGGCATGATCTTGGCTCACTGGAACCTCCATCTCCCTGGTTCAAGCAATTCTCCTGCTTCAGCCTCCCAAGTAGCTGGGATTACAGGCACCCGCCACCACACCCAGCTAATTTTTTGTATTTTTAGTAGAGACAGGGTTTCACTATGTTGGCCAGGCTGGTCTCGAAATCCTGACCTTGTGATCTATCCACCTTGGCCTCCTAGGGAGCAGTTTTTAAATCCACAATTATATGAGGAGTTACTAGCTTTTTTCTTAGAAGACAATAAATAAAATAATTATAAGTGTAGAACAACTATTCAAATTAACAATACAAATTAGCCTGTTTAAGTGTATAACACACATGTATATGTATGTGTGTGTAAAAACTTTCAACAAAGAGAGAATAATTTTTTTAGAGTATACATGGAGACTATTTGTAAATTGACCCCCAAGGGGATCCTCAATAAAATTTATAAAATTAATTTCATATGAACTGTCCTCTCCCTATAATGCAATAAAATTAGAAAGGAATTATTTTAAACATTTACTATGTGTGGAAACTAGGAAGCTTGCCCGTAAGGTATTCATAGGTTGAGGAGAATATCTTCACGGAAGCGTCTTGAAGCACGCCACAGCGGAGGTCCCGCAGCCTTCAGGTCTTGTGGGATCAGCGAAGGTGTCCTTAGAAAGGCCATTATGGCATTCAGTTAAGAAATACTGAAGATAAGCCGTGTAACAGCTTCGATAGTCACATGAAGAGTAAGTTAATCGTTGTATTAAAGTTTACTTCTAAATGATAGAAATAAGTTTTTATAGAACCTGACTAGCGTCTTTGGAATCTATGTTTTATCATCATTTTATAGGAAAATATCGGAAGTTGACTAACATTTGGGTTTTTCGTGAATATTTTCCTCTGTGTAATATTGCTCACATTCCAGCTGCTTGTTGTGTATTTAGGTCGACTCTATAACATGATCCCTGTTACCAAACTTCGTTAGAGCTATAAAATATTTGGGGGCTAGTAAGTATGGAATTCATCCAAATTATTTAAACTAATTAGCTACATTTGCCTATGGGTTTTTTACTTGGGGAATTGGTGCTGATCTCGTGATCCACCTGCCTCGGCCTCCCAAAGCATTGAGATTACAGGCGTGAGCCACCATGCCCGGCCACTATTTGATTTCTTTAAAACCTTTAATTGTGGGCCGGGCGCGGTGGCTCACGCCTGTAATCCCAGCACTTTGGGAGGCCAAGGCAGGTGGATCACGAGGTCAGGAGATCGAGACCGTCTTGGCTACATGGTGAAACCCCGTATCTACTAAAAATACAAAAAATTAGCCGGGCATGGTGGCGGGCACCTGTAGTCCCGGCTACTCGGGAGGCTGAGGCAGGAGAATGGTGTGAACCCGGGAGGCAGAGCTTGCAGTGAGCCGAGATCACGCCACTGCACTTCAGCGTGGGCAACAGAGTGAGACTCCGTCATTAAAAAAAAAAAAAAAAAGAAAACATTTAATTGTGGTAACATATACAAAACATAAGATTTACTGTCTATCTGATTTATTATTTTTAAAGCGTTAATTTATTCCAGGGTACTGACAAATATTAAGGTTTGGTTTTGATTATTTATGATGATATGTGCTTGTTTATATTTAGCCTTCTGGACATATTTAGCCAGAAGAACTAGTTTTTCTTTTCCTTTTTTTTTTTTAGACCTGTCAGCCAGACGTAAGAACCAGTTTCTATTTTCTTGTATTTCTCTCTGTGATTTCAAGCTGTAAAGTGCCATTTGACTTTGAATTCATTTAATTTCAAGGGTATTCCCATTTGAATACCCTGGACATGAAGCAGTTAATGTATCTGGAAAGATTCTTTGGTTTGCTTACTCTAAGAAGCTGTCATTGTGGAGATGCAGATTAACTTGTCTTTCTGTTTTATCAAAGTGTGTTTTTAAGAAATGACACATTTTAAGTGGGAGTGTTTTTTGTCATTCTTCCCCATGCCCCACCGTGGCCTCAGGCATCTGCAGCCCCTGCCGTGAGGGGTTGGCCACCCTCTGACACTGCCACTGGGCTCCTGCGTGAAGCTTTGTGGATGCGGCCTGTGCAGCCTGACCGTGGCTACCTGCCGGCCACAGATTGAGGTTTAAACTGGACTTCAAACAAAGCTTCAGTGCCTAGGGCCAGATTTGTTCTTTCCAGCCCTGTGAGGCCTGAAATTGCATCAGCGAGCCAAGTGTCCCTGTGCTCCTCTGTTAGCGGCTGAGGCCGCCAGCTGCGTGGGATGTGCAGGTGGTGATCCGCTTTGCAAAGCTTAAACATTATTTTCCCTTCTTCCTCCCTTCCCTTTGAATATTCCCTCTCAGGTAAAGGTTGTGGCCAGAAAGCACGGGCAGCCTGGGACTCCTGTTGCCATAGCAACCCAGCTACCGCCGAGGACTTCTGCGGCTTTTCCAGCCCAGCAGCAGCCGCTCCAGGTACTTTCTGATGGCTCCACAATGCAGCTCCCCAGACTTTCCTCACTCGGATTTGAGGACTCGATGTTCTGAGGCAGGACCCAGAGGTATCCCAAGAGCCTGTCCTCTGTTGTTCAAAATACATCTTGAGACGTCTTTGTGAAGGCTCTTAGTTTTAATGCATGGATGCTGTTATTTTTCCCTACTGTTACTGAAATTAAAAAGTGTTTGTCTCTGATCATTAGTTCTGTTAACTTTTCTGCTGGAATGTTTTTCATTTGCATTTGCTTTTCTGATATATTTGCATTTTTCATTGCTTCTGTACGATTGTGGCCTCTTTGGATGTTTCTCTTTTTTTTTCCCCCTTTGTCTGCTTTTAAACAAACAGATTTTCTAAATTATTTTCTTGCTATAGGGAGTTGATTTTGTTATTTAAACATATTCTAGGGGATGAGTAGCAAAAAACAGTGATTTTAGATTTCAGAATACAAGGAAGTTCCTGGAAACTGCAACTCAGTTCTCTCTCCTCTCCTCTCCTCTCCCCTCCCTTCCCCTCCCCTCTCCTCTCCCTTCCCCTCCCCTCCCCTCTCCTCCCCTCCCCTCTCCTCCCCTCCCCTCTCCTCTCTTCTCTTCCCTTCTTCCTTCCTATCTTTCTTTCTTTCTTTTTGATGGAATCCTGCTCTATTGCCCAGGCTGGAGTGCAGTGGCACAATCTCAGCTCACCGCAACCTCCGCCTCCCGGGTTCAAGCAGTTCTCCTGCGTCAGCCTCCTGAGTAGCTGGGATTACAGGCACGTGCCACCATACCCGGCTAATTTTTTTGTATTTAGTAGAAATGGGGTTTCACCATGTTGCCCAGGCTGGTCTCGAACTCCTGACCTCAGGTGATCCTCCGCCTCAGCCTCCCAAAGTGCTGGGATTATAGGTGTGAGCCACTGCACCCAGTCAACATTTCTATATACTTAAAAACATGTTTTAAAAATTATGTTAAAATATACATAATAGTTCCCATTTTACCCATTTTTAAGTGTACATTTCCGTGGCATGAAGCACATTCACATTGTTGTGCGGCCATCACCAGCATCCATCTCCGGAACATTTTCATCTTCTCAGACTGAAACTCTGCCCCTATGAAATGCTAACTCCCCATTCCCCCTCCCCCAGCCCCTGGCACCCACCACTGTATTGTCTGTCTCTGCGGATTGGCATGCACTTCTCCAGCGACCTAAGTAAGTGGAATCATACAGTATTTGTCCTTTTCTGTCTGTTGTTGTACTCAGCATCATGTCTTCGGAGTGCATCCACATTGTAGCCTATAACAGAATTTCCTTCCTTTTGAAGGCTGAGTCATACTTCACGGGATGGGTGGACTGCATGTGTTGATCCATCTCTTGGTGGACACTTGGGTTGCTTCCACATTTCAGCTATTGTGAACAGTGCTGCCCTGAAGACGGGCATACAGATATCTCTTCAAGGTCCTGCTTTCAGTTCTCTTGGGCATATACTCAGAGTGGAATTGCTGGGTCACGCCGTAACTCTGTATTTAACTGTTTAGGAAAGTCTATGCCATTTTCATAGTAGTTGCACCATTTTACATCCCACCAGCAAGAACAAGGGTTTTCTTTCTCCACATCCTTGCCAACGCTTGTACATTTTTTTAATAGTGGCCACCCTAATAGGTGTGCTGTATGCTTTATAATGTAATAGAAAAATATTACTGACTATGCATGTACATATGGCTAAAGACATTCAGAGTTGGCTGGGCATGGTGGCTCACACCTGTAATCTCAGCACTTAGGGAGGCCGAGGCAGGCAGATCACCTGATGTCAGGAGTTTGAGATCAGCCTGGCCAACATGGTGAAACTCCATCTCTACTAAAAATGCAAAGATTAGCCGGGCTTGGTGGCAGGCACCTGTAATCCCAGCTACTTGGGAGGCTGAGGCAACAGAATCACTTGAACCCAGGAGGTGGAGGTTGCAGTGAGCCAAGATTGCGCCACTGTACTCTAGCCTGGGCAACGAGAGCGAGACGCCATCTCAAAAAAAAAAGGACATTTAGAGTTTTAATCTGTTAATCAGCTGGCACTGTTGATGGTTTAAAATTGACTAGTGAGGGAGGCAGCATTTGAAAAAACAACTTTAACTCAGAGTAACAAATGGCATTGGTGACATATGCGGAATCCCATAGGAAGAGTGTGGAGGGATGCACGGGCTCCTGGGAGCAGGATGCAGGCTGTGGGGTGGCCCAGTGTGCTGCACCTGTGGCCGGCAGGGCTGGCACCTCTGGCCTGGCCCCAGCAAGTGCAAGGACCCAGACAGAACACAGGGCTGCCCTACTCTTCTCTCTACCTACCCTACCCTACTCTTCTCACGCCATGTTCTGAATGTTGAGAACGCAGGCTGAGTTCAGTGTGATTCTCCAAACAAACTGGCTGTGGGCAGTGTCAATTTCCTTTTCTCCAATTTCTTTATTTATATATTCTTTTCAGACAGAGTCTCCCTCTCTCACCCAGGCTGTAGCGTAGTGGTGTGATCTCGGCTCACTGCAATCTCCACCTTCTGGGTTCAAGCAATTCTCATGTCTCAGCCTCCCGAGTAGCTGAGATTATAGGTATGTGCCACCGTGCCTGGCTAATTTTTGTATTCTTAGCAGAGAGGGGGTTTCACCACGTTGGCCAGGCTAGTCTCAAACTCCTGACCTCAAGTGATCCGCCTGCCTCAGCCTCCCAAAGTGCTGGGATTACAGGCGTGAGCCACCACGCCTGGCTCTTTTTTCCAATTTCTTATTGTGAAAAATTTGAATTATTGAAAATGTTGAAAGAGCAGTACAGTGAATGGTAAACTCACCAGTTGTTAATATTTTGCCGCATGTATGCGTTCTACCTGTGTGTCAATCTCCACACATTTTAAAGTTGTCACAGTCGCAATTGTTTACCCCTGGATCCTTTGTTGTGTATCTCCCAACAAGAACATGTCCCACGTGACCACAGCCCTCCTGACACGCTCGCCGGCATCCACACCTCTCGAGGCATGTTCCTGCCTGGGTCTGCTTTTCTTTCTCTCCCGACACTGATGTTTTGAAGGCCAGTCGCTCTGCAGAGGCCATCACAGCCTAGGTGTTCCGTTTCTCACTGCTGACTTAGGCTGAACATTTCTGGCAAGAATACAACAGAGGCGGACCTCTGCATGCATTTACTTCTCAACCAAGCCGTGCAGGCCAGTTAGGGAGATGCAGATGCAGGTGGGCTGGGTGCTGTGCGTGCCATGGGAGGGTGCCCTCCGGGGACACTCTGGACAGAGGCACTGTCTGTCATGTGCTCAGCTTGGCCCCAGACTGAGGCTTAGCAGTCCTCCAGTTGTTCACCGTATGAAGAGCAGAAGAGGATAAACAAATGGATGACTGCTGAGGAGAGGCCAGCAGTAGGGAGTGGAAACCAAAAACTGAGCTTTTACACAAGGCCACGTGTGCAGCGCCCCGCGCCAGGCTGAAACCCCTGTGTGCAGCACCCCATGCCGGGCTGAAACCCCTGTGCCGACGCCCCTGGAGAGCAGTCGTGGGGCAGGGCCTGCCCTTGTTCAATAAGAGGATGAACCTGGCCGTCTGCCTGACTTAGCCTCGTATCTCCATCATGAGTTAACATATTGGCTCAAAAAAACAAATTTCCTTTAACATCTTAAATGAGGTAAAGAAACAAAAGTGGGCTGGGTGCGGGCTCACGCCTGTAATCCCAGCACTTTGGGAGGCCAGGGCAGGTGGATTGCTTGAAGTCAGGAGTTCAAGACCAGCCTGACCAACATGGTGAAACCCCGTCTCTACTAAAAATACAAAAATGGTGGATGCCTGTAATCCAAGCTACTTGGGAGGCTGAAGCAGGAGAATGCCTTGAACCTGAGAGGTGGAGGTTGCAGTGAGCTGAGATCATGCCACTGCACTCCAGCCTGGGCGACAGAGCGGGACTCTTGTCTCAAAAAAAAAAAAAAAAAAGAAAGAAAAAAGAAACAAAACTGGTTTTTTTTGTTGTTGTTGTTGTTTTGTTTTTTTAAACAGGGTCTTGCTCTGTCACCCAGGTTGGAGTGCAGTAGTGCGATCTTGGCTCACTGCAACCTCCATCTCTTGGGCTCAAGCAGTCCTCCCACCTCAGCCTCTCTAGTAGCTGTAACTATAGGCACCACACCACCATGCTCAGCTAATTTTTAAAATTTTTAGTCGAGATGGTATCTCATTATGTTGCCCAGGCTGGTCTAGAATTCCTGGCCTCAAGCGATTCTCCCACTTCAGCCTCCCAACTAGCTGGGGTTACAGGCGTGAGCCACCATGCCCAGCTAAATTTTCAGCTTTTTATTTTAAAAAATTAATGTTGTCCAGCCTGGTTTTTTGTTTGTTTAAGCATCTTTTCCAGCCTTTTTTGGTATTTCTGAAACTCAGCCTGCTGCAGCATTCTGACAGTCTTTGAAGTAATAGTGCACACTGGTTTTAATTGTGAACCTGTCTGAATCTCCGTTCTTTTTTTTTTTTTTTTTTTTTGAGATAGGGTCTTGCTCTATCTCCCAGGCTGGAGTGCAGTGGCACGATCTCAGCTCACTGCAACTTTGCTCTTCCGGGCTCAAAATGATTCTTCCACCTCAGCCTCCTGAGTAGCTGGTACTATCAGCATGCACCAACACACCCAGCTAATTTTTGTGGTTTTTTTGTAGAGATGGGATTTCACCATGTTGCCCATGCTGGTCTCAAATTCCTGAGCTCAAGTGATCTGCCCATCTCGGCCTCCCAAAGTGCTGGGATTACAGACATGAGCCACCACGCCCAGCCAAATCTCCATTCTATTTTGGTCTCTGAAACTTAACATTTTGCTTGAGGAAGGGCTCATATATGAGGATATTGAAACAAATGTTGTTTTATATGATAATAATGCCTGAGGATCAATACATATACATTTCATATCCCAATATCCCAAAAATAGCAATCAGTGTATTTACAGATGCTGCAGATCACTCTGAGGAGTTGACTCTGAGGCTGTCCCTGAGGACCCATGCCAGGAGGTGTGTCCTGGAAGTGACTGTCACAGATGAGGCAAGGCCTGAGGGGCTGCGCTTGTTGGGGGAAAGGCTTATTACAACTTCTCCCAAGCAAACAGATGGAAAGCAATACCTAGAGCAGCTCCAGTGCTTGTGTGTGGGACACCTCTGCAGGGGCCTGTGTGGCTTTGTCCTCATTTCAGTTAGAGTTGAGAGTACAACGCATTTTCATGTATGGTGGACTTTATAAAACCTAAGTCTGCTTTCTACTCAGTAAACATTTAGACATTTTTCTTTTCACGTTATTCTCCAGTTACTAAGATTTTGTTTGTTGTCAAATCCACATAAGCCTTCTGTTTTTTGGTGAAGACATATTATAGACTTAGAGTTTTATTTCTTTCCACAAATATTTTGACATTGTCATTTTTGCCTTAGTTTATACAACTATTTTTCTAAGCTCTAGATTTAGTTTTCACATGGATACCTCTGGTGTTTTAATTCTGGCTTCCGCTTTTGGTTAGCAGTTGTGACTTAGATTTCTTATCTACATACTACTTCTGAAGCCTGGTTCTGTTGTGCTGCCTTTAGCAAGTGGTACACAGAAAAGCACTAAACGATGAAAGATTATTTTTGTTCCTTTCTGTCAAATTCAAAGGCTAATATGGAGGGTTTTTTGAGTTTATTTATGATCACTGGCCAATAGCTCTAAGCTGTGATATCATGTTCTTTGTCATAGAAATTGAAGAGACAGTGGAGAAATACTTATTTTAAAATCAGTGTGATATAAGTTGACACACATTTATACTTCCCATAATTTTTGTCTTCTAATAGCAAATACATATGGGGACTCCAGTACCTGGAGATGTGAATTCCATAAAAATGGAAGCATCTAAGAGGCAGTGAACACTGGCGCCCACAGGTATGTAGCAGTCACCCAGCATGAAGCCAGCCTGCAAACAAAAAGGAAACCGTGCAAGCCTTCTAGCAGTGTATTTTCCAACTTTTTTCATTTTAAGTAAGTCAATAAATATGTACCAAATGGCTTCTGTGGGCTCACGGGGTCACCCCTGTGCCTCCTCTCAGTTTTTGCTTGGAGCGAAGTGACTTTACACTCAGCCATCATTTTGGCCACTTAGTGCCTTGAGCTGGAGGCATGGGAGCGGGCCTGGGGAGGCCACGGGCACTCATGTAGTGGCAGGGCCTGGGCCTCAGCTCTGTGCCCAGGAGCTTCCCCATGCCGGCCAGGCACATCAGAATCTGGCATGTGAGTGTCCCCGAACTCACTGTCCAGCCACCCCCCTTGATAGCAGGATCCCTGGGAGCAGGCCCCTTGGCAGTGGGCATGGACTCAGAGCAAAGCAAGATGGGTGCCTCAAGAGCTTGGTCCCACCCAGGCCTGAGACTGCCTCCCTTCCTGGTGAGGATCAGAGAGAGGATGTCCTGCCCGCAGTGTGTTCTGTGCTATTTCCGTGTTCTGCACCAGGGATAATGTAGCATGAACTTTGAAGGTGGAACCTGGCTCACTGTGCTGTGATTGGATTTGATGTCACAGATTCTCCTTTGATGTCAGAGGCCTCACCTACAAGTGGGCCATCCTGGGATGGGTTTACAGCACCTGGAGGTGACATCAGGTGTTCCTCTCCAGCAGTTAATGCCAACAGCACAAAGTATCTGTGTGCCGAAGCACCTGGCAGGTACTAGTCCAGGAATGGGCTGTGAGAGCCAGGAGCCAACAGCTGTGAAGCTCTGAGCTCTGAGGCTCTGAAGCTACCGCGCACTCTGTCATCTGTTGATTGTTCCTGGGCAGAGTGGGCCCTTGCACTTGTTTATTGACCCAGACTGGGCACAGGCTGACGGTGTCTGTGCAGACTCACAGTTTCCCCTACAGGTGATTAAAAACCAAACTATCAAGAGTTTTCATGTATTTTCCTAATTTTTTCCAAGTAGAAGCATTCTCTTTTTCTCTATGATGATCTCAGACTGTCTTCCCATGCACTGTTGTTTGCTTTGTGGGGCCTGTGCTGTGATGCTTGGAGTGCGGGCTGCAGCATGGTCAGCCCTGCCCTCGCTGGCTTGGGGGGTGTGGCCATGTGGCGTCACCTCACCCCTCTCAGTTGTCTCATCTGTAAAATGGGAGCAACAGTGATAATTACACTTCTCAAGTCTGTTCTGAGGACTAACACTGTTACATCTGTAAGGTGCTTAGCATAGCACCATGTTGTAAGCACATGTCAGTTAATACCATACTAAAAAATTAATATTCTATAGATTTAATGGCAAGCTTTAATTTTTTTAACATATCCAACTTTTTCGCTATAAACTTATGGGGTACAGGAGCAGTTTTGTTGCATGGACATACTTCGCAGTGGCGAAGTCTGGGCTTTCAGTGCATCCGTTATCGGAATAACGTAATCATACCCACTGAGTAATTTCCTAGCATCTACCCTCCCCTCACCCTGTACCCTTCCAAGTCTCCAGTGTCTCTCATTCCACACTCTACATCTGTGTGGACGGGTGAGTTAGCTCCTGCTTACGGGTGAGATCGTGCGGTGTTTGTCTTTCTGTGTCCGAGTTGTTTCACTTAGGATGATGGCCTCTGTTTGCATCCATGTTGCTGCAAAGGGCAGTTTCATTCTTTTTTATGGCTGGACAGTGTTCCATTGTGTATATATGCACCACATCTTCTTATCCAACTGTCTGTTGATGGGCACTTAGGTTGATTCTGTGTCTCTGCTGTTGTGAATTGTGTTGCAGTAAACATGCGAGCACAGGTATCACTTCAATAGAATGATTTATTTCCCTTTGGATACACACCCAGGAGTGGGACTACTGGATTGGACGGTAGTTGTATTTTTAGTTTTTGGAGGAACCTCCATTCTATTTTCCATAGAGGCTATGCTAATTTACACTCCTACCAACAGCGTACAGTGTTCCCTGTTCTCCACGCCCTCGCCAGCATCTATTGTTTTTTGTCTTTCTTTAATTTTTGCAAGTTTGCATTGCTTATAGAATACACCGTAGTTTTCAAGGAAAACATCAGAAAATACCGGTATTAGAATATGTATATGTACGTGCATATCAGTCTGTGCCTAGAGACCCGGGAAACCGGTCCATGATGATGAGTCACATCGATGCGCTCCTTCAGCAGATATTTACAGAGACTCGAGAGTGGCGAGGCCCGAGTACGCAGACATGCGTGACCGCCACCCCCTGCCTTTGCCCGGACCGGCTCCCGACTGCTCCCTTCTCTTTATTCAGGTTTTGGCTCCACGGCCCACCTTGGAGAGGCCTTTGCCGCCCCGGCGCCCGCCCTGCGCCGTCATGTTTGCTCTCCCTGGTCCTCAGAGTGCCCACTCCCGTCAGGTCGCCTGTGTCTGTGCCTCCCTGGGGAAGGAAGGGCCTGGCGTGCCCTGCGCTCCGCTCTGCCCTCGGGACAGAAGGTGGTCAGGGAAGGTGGTCCCGTGTCCTCAAGGCAGAGTCCCTCGCAGATGGTGCTGAGGTGGAGAAGCTGCGCCGCTGCTAGAACAGAGTGCACGCTTCTGACCGCGCCCGCCTGAGGAGGGTTGGTGGCAGAGGCTGCACCACGTGCACGCCCTGAGGCAGGTGGTTGTCGAGGCCTTCAGGCTGCAGCTGCTGGGCAGGGTGTGAGCCAGGAGCATTGCAGCCGCGGGGCGGGCAGGTGGGCCGGGCCTGGGGAGTCACCATCCAGGAGCCCCTGGAGCAGAGGGCACAGCTATCGCCTTCTCCCAGCGTGGGGGCGGTGAGGCAAGGTGGGGGCTGTGAGGCGAGGCGTGCGGTTGCAGATCACCAGAGGAGGAAAAGCGCGCCCAGAGGCGGGAGCCCTCCAATCACAGGCCACTGCAGAGGCGGGCACCCTCCAGTCACAGGCTGACGCCCTCCAATCACAGGGCAGCCAGAGGCAGGCACCCTCCAATCACAGGCCGGCACAGGGGAGGGCGCCCTCCAGTCACAGGCTGACGCCCTCCAATCACAGGGCAGCCAGAGGCAGGCACCCTCCAATCACAGGCCAGCACAGGAGAGGGCACCCTGCAGTCACAGGCCAGCGCAGGGGAGGGCGCCCTCCAATCACAGGGCAGCCAGAGGCAGGCACCCTCCAATCACAGGCCGTGGCATTGGCCGCCCTTATCTGCTGCTGAGAGTTCTCTCGAGTGGGAGGAAGGAGGTCCCTTCAGGACCATGGGCCTGAAAAGGAATGATGGGGCCAAACTGATAGTTTAGCCACTGCCTAGATTCTAGAGATTTCCATCTTTTTTGGTTGTAAAATGTAAAATCAAATCTTTTATAATGGCTATTTTTAGGACTGGAACAACTACTGTAAAAATGATCTTTTAAAACCTGTGATTGAAGGTTGCGGCGGCTCAACCTGGAGTCCCAGCACTTTGGGCGGCCGAGGTGGGCGGATCACCTGAGGTCAGGAGTTTGAGACCAGCCTGGCCAACATGCAGAAATCCCGTCTCTACAAAACATACAAAAATTAGCCGGGCGTGATGGTGTACGCCTGTATCCCAGCTACTCTGGAGGCTGAGGCACAAGGATCACTTTGAGCGCAGGGGTCAAGGCTGCAGAGACAAGGCTGTGATTGCTCCACTGCATGCCAGCCTGGGTGATGGAGTGAGCCCTTATTTCGAAAATGATAATAATGATTCAAATGTTACTCCTTGGAGTTTTTCTGGTTGGCTTTTTTTTTTTACCATTTTAAGTGCACAGCTCAGTGGCATGAAGCACATTCACGTTGCTGTGCAGCTGTCACCTGCGTCCACCTCCAGAAGATTTCCACCTTCCCAAACGGAAACGCTGCCCCCATGAAACACGGATGCCCCGCCCCTCCCCTGGGCACCCCCACTCCGCTTGCTGTCCCCATGGCTCTGAGTGCTCTAGGGACCCCATGTCAGTGGGACAGACAGGATCTGCCCCTCTGTGCCTGGCTCGTGTCACTCAGCGGAAGGTCCTTGGGGCTCATACACGCGGTGGCACGTAGCAGGATTTCCTTCCTCGCTAAGGCCTTATTCTCTTTACCCATCATCTGTCAATGGACACTTGGGACATTATTCGGTTTGGGGAGCAGTGGGCTCCCTAATTTCTTAAGGTCACGTCTCTGTTTTGCTTTGATACTGGGAGAGCTGGGCTTGACTTTCTTTGCATTTGCAGGAGAAATGCCCCCCCACGCCGCAGGCCGCATAGCTCGCTGGACAGAGGCAGAGGCAGCAGCAGTATGACCCCTCCACAGGGCCTCCCGTGCAGAACGCCGCCAGCTTGCACACCCCACTGCCGCAGCTGCCCGGGAGGCTGCCCCGGCCGGGGTCCGCGCTGCAGCGTCTTTGCAGGTCTCCCAGCAGCAGGCGACAGAGCCATAAGCACAGCTCCCAGTCCAGGGAAGGACCCAGCAGCCAATCGCAGCACCGCCACCTTTCCTGCCAGGCCGGGTCTCGGCTCCACCAGGCAGGCTGTTTAGCTCGCGCTCCACCTCCCCACCCAGGGGCAGGCAGCTCCCCAGGCCCGCCAGCCTCCGCCTGCGGCACCATCCTAGGTACCCAAAGGGGCTGCCCTCCAATCCCGAGCATGGGCTGAGTCCTGACCCACATGGGCTGCCGTGCCACAATATTCTCGGTGGTCTGTGCTTCCCCAGGAATCTGTGTTCCCAGTGACTGTAAAGGACTAGGTCTAACTTGTTCAATATTTTTCCCCTACTAAGCACTTCTGATGAAATGGTGAGGGCCGTAAGTCAGCGTTCCGGGTAAAGGTTTTAGTGGAATTGAGAACCGAATGCGTTAATGACGGGTAGCTTGCTGCCCTTGAGGGTAACCAGTTGTTGCAAACACTCTGCCCCTGTCACCTCGTCCGCCCTCGGCTCCTGCGGGCAGCACCCCCCTTTTTTTTTTGTTAGACGGAGTCTCGCTCTGTCGCCCAGGCTGGAGTGCAGTGGCGCGATCTCGGGTCACTGCAAGCTCGGCCTCCCAGGTTCACGCCATTCTCCTGCCTCAGCCTCCCGAGTAGCTGGACTACAGGCGCCCGCCACCACGCCCGGCTAATTTTTTTTGTATAGAGACGGGGTTTCACTGTGTTAGCCAGGATGGTCTCTGTCTCCTGACCTCGTGATCCGCCCACCTCAGCCTCCCAAAGTGCTGGGATTATAGATGTGAGCCACTGCGCCCGGCCAGCAGCACCCCTTTCCATCTGCTCCATGCAGACAAGCGGCACCCCCCAAGCAAGTCACAAAGCTGCCTCTCCAGGTGCATTCAGACCTGCAGGTGTGGCTGTGGCCACGGTGTCCGGTGTCCAGAGCCCAGAGTACAGCACCACCTGCCCCGCCCCATCCCCCACCAAACCCTATGGCCATAGAGAGCCCTTAGGACAAGATTGCAGAGCAGATCAAGCTGGTGAGAGAGCTCAGTTATCTGCGAAAGAAGTTGCTTTTGCTACAAGCTGTTTAAATTAGAAGTTGAAATGTTTCTCAGTATAATATGGCAGATGGTAAAGGCATCTGAAAAACTGGCCATGGCTGCTTCTCTGGTGATTCTTTGGCACCAGCCTACTCAGATTCTAGAGCAGGGGGCATCTGGGGTGTGTGCACCGCATCTGGGAACTGCAGGTTCCCCCACCAGCACCCAGTGTGGTCTGTACTGGGGACCGCCAGGAAACTGCCTTCCCTCATTCAGGTCCTTAATCTGAGCCCGTGACAAAGGGGCTGGAGTCTCTGTCTTCACAGTTGATGGGCTGCTCCTGTCTTTCAGGAGAATCAGGTGCATCAGCGCATTGTGGAGCTGAGGAAAGCAGGTCTGTGGTCCCAGAGGCGTCTGCTGAAGCTGCAGGAGGCCCCACGGCCCAAGTCCCACTGGGACTATCTGCTGGAGGAGATGCAGTGGATGGCCACAGACTTTGCCCAGGAGAGGTGGAAGGTGGCCTCTGTGAAGAAGGTGGGTTGGAATAGTACTTTGCGGAAATCACATCGTGAAAGAGAATTGAAGAAGTAATTATATTATGTAAAAAAAAATTTCTAAATTTAATATGGCCAATTTAATGTTTGAGTTTTCATCACTAACTATAAGACTTTACCTGACTGTAAGTCTTTTTTTTTTGAGATGGAGTCTCACTCTGTCACTCAAGCTGGAGTTCAGTGGCTCAGTCTCGGCTCACTACAACTTCCGCCTCCCAGGTTAAATTGACTCTCCTGCCTCAGCCTCCTGAGTAGTGAGGATTACAGGCACCTGCCACCATGCCCAGCTAATTTTTCGTATTTTTAGTAGAGATGGGGTTTTGCCATGTTGGCCAGGCTGATCTTGAACTTCTGACCTCAGAGTGATCCATCTGCCTCGGCCTCCCAAAGTGCTGGGATTACAGGCATGACCCACTACCCCCGGCCATGTGGACAATTTCATATCAACTGGCATTTCATGTCTGGCCATGGCACAGTCTAAATTGAGAAGGATTATCTTGAATTATGTTTGCATAGAAAGCCCTGTGATAACTGTGGTTCATGTTTCATCTGGACTTTATTGCCCATTAACATAAGTGTCTTTGGCTGACAGTAAAGGGTATTTTCTAGGGGAATATTCATTTTACTTTTTATTATTGAATATTATTAGAATTGTTGATTGAAGCAGTATCATGAATGGATACTAAAAATGGAAATAATAGACTTCCTTTGGAATTCTCCAGAATTAAATATGTATATCTAGTAAAAAACAAGATGTTTCCATATTACTGTGTGCATGGAGACCCTCACAGACAATGTGGCGATTGTCTTCAGATGCTCAGAGCTGTGGCCCGGCAGCTGCAGGACAGGACGCACAGGGAGGCGGGGCCCGGGAGGGAGGAGCCGAGTAGGCTGAGGCAGACGGCGCCTCCACTACCAGAGAAATGGAGCGTCCCTGGTCTAGTACTGCGCAGGTAAACACACGTTTCCTCTACAATTTGCCCTCAAGTTTTCACTCGGGAGCTAATGATTTTATATTTTAATTCATGATTTTCTTTTAGATTGTAGATTATCTTTTAGATAGTAGAAATTAAGCTGCAAATTGAATTTCAAGAGAAACAAAAAAAGACATTAAATTTGAATAAATATTCAAAAAGAGGTAACCAACTAAGTTAATGTCGTGTATTTATTCAAATAGTCGTCGTGTTATAGCCCACTGCCAAGGTGAGCTGTTAGAATTCATTGTTATGCTCCTGTGCTTTGTGCCATGGCGTAATGAGACTGAAGCCCTGAAAACGTTATGATTACTCCTTTGTAGGTAAAGATTCCAGCATCTCTGAAGCAAGTGCTCCTCCACTGGAAAATAAAAGCGACATGGTGAGTGTTTTCTTTGTGACGTCAGAACTTCATGTTCCGGGTGAGGGGCTTCAGGGTGCCTGTGTCCTTGCTGGGGGGCTCCGGTCTCCAGTCTCCTCAGCATTTCCCTCTGGTCTCCTTCCAGAGAGGACAGACCTGGTCACGATCTTTGGGACCACCCAGAAAGGGTCCATTTCAAAATCGAATTTTCTCAGGATGACTTCAAATCAAAACAGAAACGTGTGGTCTTGCCTTTGGTTTTTCCGCCCGAACTGCCTTTTGGCTTTGCCGTGTGGGAACCGGGCACCCCGACTGTCTTCTGAGTCCTGTGATGGGGCAGGTTACACCATGTCTGATCAGTAGGACAGCATCCCTTGGGTTCACACCCTTTATTTGCAATTCTAAAACTCTGAAAGCTCAGACAGCAGAAAGGTTTTGCTCATTCAGTGTTGCTCACTCATTTTGCAGCAAACCTGACCCACACTGAGGCCAGGCCAGCCCCGCGGTCCTGGTAGGTGAGTGTGTCTGGGTGCTATTGCTGTGGAAGCATCAGCATGTTTGGTCATGGGTGCCAGACGCTGTCCCTAACACTTTCCCAATGCTTATTTGACTTATATCATTACCTTACTTCTCTGAAATAGTCTGAATTCCAAACCCTGTGTGGCCCTAAGGATTTTGGATAAGGGACTATGTACCTATAATATAGATAAGCCATATTATTTACAATGATGAGTTTCTGAATGTTCACTTTTTTTTTTTGGAGACAGAGTCTCGTTCTGTCACCCAGGCTTTGGAGTACCACAGTGTGATCTCGGCTCACCGCAGCCTCCGCCTCCTGGGTTCAAATGATTCTCCTGCCTTAGCCTCCTCAGTAGCTGGGACTACAGGCATGAGCCACCAGGCCCAACTAATTTTTTGTATTTTTAGTAGAGATGGGGTTTCACCATGTTGGCCAGGCTGGTCTTCAGCTCCCGATCTCAGGTGATCTGCCCGTCTTACCCTCCCAAAGGGCTGGGATTACAGGTGTGAGCCACTGTGCCCGGCCAGAATATTCACTTTTAAATGTGGGTGTGTATTCAGGTGACTTGGGATTAAAAAAAAAAAAAAACCCTTATGGGATTTTATATTTAGAAGTTCTGTCAGTTGAAATATGAACCTGTATCTGTTGTTGCAGTGGTAGAAGGCTGTAGCACAATGAATGATTATTGTGAAAGCTGTTAATTTTGTGCACACAAATAATTGTCAAGAACTTTCTAATAATAAAATACACAAATAGATTAATAGTTGCTACAAACATGAAGAGAGACTCCATGGTAGAACACTTTAGGAAGCACATTTTATCTTTTTTGAACCAACATGTATTTCCAAACATGTAAGTAATAATATCAAGCATGGTGGGAAGATTAGATTAGAGGCTGATCCTGATCTCTGTGTTGGGATGGACTGGCATTCTCAGCATTGAGCAAAATCATCTTCAAGGACAGCGTTTAATTCTATTGTTGACAAGTCTTTTAAGAAAAAGTACTAGTTTGGGAATTTTTCACAGATACAAATAAACTTGACCCCTAAATTTAAAATATTATTTAAAAAATAAGATGTCAGATTTATTCATCTGTCACAGAGTTTATTCTGTTGATGGTAATTTTGGCTTTGGCTAATCAGAGATTTTGACATGCAGGCATCCAGCTGAAATGTGACTTGGTGCACCCCTATGGTGTGAGTTTGTGCTGTATTTAAGAAAAAGATTTTACCCCATCACTACTAAAAATAAACTTAGCCAGGCGTGGTGGTGGGCGCCTGTAGTCCCAGCTACTCGGGAGGCTGAGGCAGGAGAATCGCTTGAACCCGGGAGGTGGAGGTTGCAGTGAGCTGAGATCGCACCACTGCACTCCAGCCTGGGCGACAGAGTGAGACTCTGTCTCAAAAAAAAAGAGAAAAGAAAAGAAAAAGATTTTAAACATCCACTCTATATCCTTTATCTTTCAAATTTAATGGCTAAATTTAAAATACATATACCAGGTACAGTGGCTCATACCTATAGTCCCAGCACTTTTCTACCCATTCACTCACCCACCCACCCATTCATCCATCCATCTACCCACCTGTCTGTCCGTCCATCCATCCATTCACCCACCTACCTGTCCACCTACTCATCTGTCCTCCATTCATCCACTCACCCACCCATCCACCGATCCACCTACTAACTTGTCCATCCACCCACCCACCTATCCATCCACTCATCCATCTATCCATTCATCTACCCATCTACTTTTCCATGCATCTATTCATTCATCCATCCATCCACCTATCCTTCTGTCTACTCATCCATTCACCCACTGACCCACCCATCCATATATCCATCCATCCACCCACACACCCACCCACTCAGCCAGCCATCCCATCCATTCATTCATCCATCCATCCACCCCATCCGGCCATCCATCTATCCACCTACTCATCTGTCCATCCATCTACCCATCCATCCATCCATCCGTCCATTTTTAATCAGCTACTCAAAGTGGAAAACCAACACATGCCCCTAGGAACTCATAGTCCTGGTGGTGAGTATCGGAAAGCACAGGGAAAGGAGTGCCTGACCTGGGAGAACGGAGGTCATGCTGAGTCTTCAGAGCAAATAGGAAGTTCCTGGATGGTTATGGGGGAGGGAAGGTCACGGCAGCAGGAGTAGCGCACACATGCACGTGACAGGGAGCAGTGCACTGCATTCAGGAAGCTCAGGGCTGTGTGGTGAGGACTCAGAACGCAGGGAGAAGGTGGCACAGGCCCAGAGGATGAGGGGCTGTGGGTCAGAGAATGGTGGCAACCTCCCCAAATCCCAAGTTCCCCGAGGCCAGCCCAGGGCCAACCTTGTGTGCAGGTGTTTCTGAGGATGGCGCGTCTCTGCATGAGCCTTGTGTGTCATGTGCAAGAGTGTGTGTTGTGTCCTATGCGTGGGAGGGAGCTGCCGGCGGTGCATTTGTGGCGGCCGAGGGCCAGTCAGGATGTGCCATTAGAACCACGTGGCTCCTGAAAGCAAGCTAGTGATACCAGAGATACCTGGTAGTAGCATCTATATCTGATTAGCTGTACGTCTGTTGACAGTCTTTTTAAAAGCATGAGTGAAGAAAGACATAAACTTCCGGATTTGCATAAGTGAGCTTGCCAACCGAGGAAACACATGAGTATCATCTGTATCTTCAGGTGCACTTGATTAGACTCCAGAAGCAGAAACTGCAGCTGCTCCCACCACCCCCACCACCGCAGGCCCTGCCCGGGGTGCAGCCAACAACACAAGTGCAAGTGCAGCCATCACCCCCCTACCACAGCAGAGCCCCCAGCTCACCATGGTCATAGCCCCGAGACCCAGAGCCCTGTTGATGGGCACCACCATGGCCAACCTCCAGGTAGCCCAGCTTGTAAGTGTTCAGTCATCATTGCATTTTTTTTTTCTTTTTTTTTTTTTTTGAGGAGGTTCGCTCTTGTTGCCCAGGCTGGAGTGCAATGGCCCAATCTTGGCTCATTGCAACCTTCCCCTCCTGGGTTCAAGTGATTCTCCTGCATCAGCCTCCCCAGTAGCTGGGATTACAGGCATGCACCACCACACCTGGCTAATTTTGTATTTTTAGTAGAGACCCGGGTTTCACCATGTTGGCCAGGCTGGTCTCGAACTCCTGACCTCAGGTGATCCACCTACCTCAGTCTCCCAAAGTGCTGGAATTACAGGCATGAACCACCACGCCTGGCCTCATCATTGTGTTTAATACCTGAGGTGGGTTGATGATTCCAACCCCTGAGGAAGGATAACACGGTGTGACAGGGCAGGGCATATGTGATCCTTGTTTCTTGTTATTTAGACTCGAGTTTCCACCTCCCACCTGCAAGGCCCAAGACTGATGTCGGCGCTGACATCCCAGATGGCCCAGGTTGCTCTGGCCAGGCCTCCTGTGGTGTCTGTCCTGGCAGCCAGGGTCACAGCGCTTCCATCAACGCAACGGGATCAGTGTTGTGATAAGGCTTCTGCAGAAAGCGGCAGGTAGGCAGCCACCTTCGCCTAACCAAACTCGAAACAACTCACTTGAGTGAGTTGCATCAAACCTTTCTAAATTTCTCATTCTAGAAGTTGCTGAGTTGTTTTGCCATGTGTTAATTTTTTAAGACGCCTAATTAGAGCCTCATTCCTTGCACCTCCCCCTTTTAAGCAAATGGAGCGGAGGCCGCTGTACCCCCGGCGAGAGCTGCTTGCCTCTATTAAGGGGAGATGCGGCATGGGTGTTATTTCTCCTTTTGAAGGCAGCAGGCATTTCCTTTACTGTCATTGCCATGCAGTTTACACCTCTGAGCAAATCAGCGGCAATGATGAGTGTGAGATGCAGATCCTTGTCCATGCGTGCTTCGTGTGTCCTGTGTGCTGTCTCTCTGCCGTCACCACAGGGGGCCAGATTGGCTGTGCAGCCTCTGCACATGCAGCAGCTCCGAAAGCTGAAACACCACCAGCAGCAAAAAGCTGTGCAGCCCTCGGCCGCCCCAGGCCTGCTGCTGCACAGCAGAAGGTAAGTGGCCGCTCAGCTTTGTGGGAGCTGCATCTCACACTCATCGTTCAGGCCCCTTAGGCCAGAGTGGGGCTGGACTCATCCCCTTCCTTTTGGAGGCAGTCGTTAAGCAGAGCTGAGGAGGCTCCCTGCATGGGCTCCTGGAGGTGGGGAGGGGCCGAGTGTCAAGGAACTCTGACCCTGTAATTTTTACATATATTTGCTCTCTAGGGGAGAGCTTGCTTTGCTGTATAGTATAATTTTTCAAAAATATTTACAATGATTTCTGTGAAAAATCACTCTGACAAGGACTTCTATTTCTAGTAATATGGTAGATGAGAGAACCTGAAAATCTATCTCAAAAAAAAATCGAAAAATGCCAGATTTTCAAAAAGTGCCAGATAAAATATATAAAACCATGAATGAGTCTGCAGGATAGTGAGTCTAGAAACCAGGTGAGGGCTGAAGTCTAAGGAGGTAGGTCTGGGCTAAAGACACTCTATGGCCTGGGTCCCCATGTACCCAGAAGACCTAGAACTTTGAGGTAAGTTTGGGGAGCAGTCTGGAGAAGCCTTGGACCCAGGGAGGGGCAGAACCAAATTAGAGACCCCCATATAAGGCTGGGCTCACAAAGGGATACAGCAGACACTACCAGGAAATGATGAAGTGGGCAAACTACTACTCTAAGCTTCACTGCAAGAACAGTATCTCACTTGGCCATGGCTGTGGATGGAACATCTTTAAAAAGTCTCTCCTATAAATTTATGGCCCCTGGCTAGCACTCTCCATCACAGGTGTAGGGCCAAAGTTCATATTATTTACATGTTCAAAAGAACTGCAAACTGTGACTTTTAATTGCAAGCATATCTGGAGCTATAGTGCCCCCAGGCCTCTGGTAGAAAGAAATGTACATCCTTGCAGGAGGAACCCCCAACCCAGGCCTCAAGGAATTCCAGCCAGCAGGATCCCTAGACTATAAGCTCATAGTGGAAAATCACAGCACACACAAGAGAAGGGGCCTCAGAAGTTATGGCCAAAAGAAGCACACCTGCAAAGACTCAGATGTTAGAATAGGAAATGCAAATATGTTTAATGTGTTTGAAGAAACAAAGGAGAAGCTAAAAAGCATGAATAAGAAGCAAGAGATTATCAGAAGCTAAGCAGATAATAAATGAACCAAATAGAACCTCTAAAAATGAAAAATGTAATAATTGAAATTCAAAACTTAATGGAAGTAATCTTGATCCCTACCTCACACCCCATAGAAAATTAACTCAATGGATCATAGACCCAAACATAAAATTCAAAACTATGAAACATAGGAAAAAAGTTTTGTGACTATAGGTTAAGTAAACATTTCTTAGATATGACACCAAAAATAGAGCCTATAAAAGGAAAAAATTGGCAAGTCATACTTTAATAAAATTAAACCTTCTTGCTATGTGAAAACCATTGTTTAGAGAATGAAAAGACAAGTTACCAGGAGAAAACCTTTGCCAGTCATGTAGCTGATTAAGGACGTGTAACCAGAACATACAAAAAACTGTCAAAGCTTACTAATACAAAAACAACTTATTTTGTAAAGTGGGCAACAGATTTGAGCAGACACTCCACCAAAGAAGCTCTCTAGGTGGCAAATAAGCACTGTCCTCTGGGAAATGCAAATAAAAATCACAATGAGAAACTACTGCACACCTGTGAGAATGCCTTAAAAAAAAAAGACAAGACCAAAACCAAGTGTTAGTGAGGGTGTGGAACAACAGAAATTCTCATACCTTGTTGGTGGGACTACAAGATAGTGGAGCCCTCTGGAATCAGTTTGGCAGTTTCTTATAAAATAAAACAATCATTTACTGTATGACCCAGCAATCCAGCCCCTCATTCTTTATACCAGAGAAATGAAGACATATGTCCACACAATAACCAAATACTGTAACCACAATGAAAAATGATGCAAGTGTTCACAGCAGCTTTATTCATTTACCTAAAACTGGAAGCAACCCAGACGCTCTTCAACTGGCCATGGGTAAACAAACGGCAACCGACCAGTTCCATAAAACAGCACTCAGCAGGAGACAGGGCTGGGCCACTGATGCTGGGGGCAGCGGGGATAAGCCTGAAGTGTCTTATGCAGAGTGAAAGAAGCCACACTTAGAAGGCTGCAGTTTTTGTTTTTATATGACATCCTGGAAAAGGCAACACTATAGCGACAGAGAAGAGCTCTGTGGTCACGAGGGGCTGGGGCGGTGGAAGGATTGACTTTCAAAGGGGCAAGAGGGAATTCTGGAGAGCTGTGGAAAGATTCTGTATCTTGATGCTGATGGTTGTTACATGGCTGTGTGCATTGATCAAAACTGAAGTATGCATCAGAAACAGCGACTTGCTGTATATGAATTACACTGTAGTTTTTTTGTTTGTTTGTTTGTTTGTTTGTTTGAGATGGAGTCTGGCTCCGTCGCCCAGGCTGGAGTGCAGTGGCGCGATATCGGCTCACTGCAAGCTCCACCTCCCAGGTTCACATCATTCTCGTGCCTCAGCCTCCCAAGTAACTGGGACCACAGGTGTCCGCCACCATGCCTGGCTAATTTTTTTGGTATTTTTAGTAGAGACGAGGTTTCACCATGTTAGCCAGAGTGGTCTCGATCTCCTGACCTTGTGATCCGCCCACCTTGGCCTCCCAAAGTGCTGGGATTACAGGCGTGAGCCACCGTGCCCAGCCTATACTGCAGTTTTTAAAAACTTAATGGAAGGGTTAAACAATACATTAGAGAATTTGTGAGCTACAGAGAGATCTGGAGAAATAATCATGGTAGCATGAGACTAGGAAACAAGACAAAGAAGACAGGCTGGCTGCAGTGCTCAGGCCTGTAACCCCAGCACTTTGGGAGGCCAGTGTGGGTGGATTGTTTGAGCCAAGCAGTTCAAGACCAGTCTGAGCAACAGAGTGAGGCCCCATCTCTGCAAAAAATAAGAAAAGAAGAGGGAGGGGTGAGAAGATCTAACATTCAACTGAGTTCCAGAAGAGAACGAAAAAAGAAAATATTCAAAAAGTGGATGGCTGAGAATTTTTCAGAATGGGTTTAACTTACCAGTCTAAAGACTGAAGAAATACAACAAGTCCCTAGCGGGATACAGACAAAGATACCTGTGCCTGACACATCTGGGCAAACTGTGGTACTCAAAGCAGATGAGAAAACCATGAAAGAATCCAGGAGGAAAACAGATTTCTCACGAAGGAAAGGTGATTCCACGGACAGCTCCCTTCTTAGTAGGAACTGTGGAAACCAGAAGTAGCTTTAAAGTGCTGGGATAAAACTGTTTTTCAAGGATAAGAGTGAAGCAAAGACATACTCAGACAAAAACTGAAAAGATTTACCACAAACAAACTCACCTTAAGAAGGCAAATGGCCCTTGATGTGGAAAGCAAAGCGCAGTGGACAGAAGGTGTGCTGGAGAGTAGGCGGTAATGCTCACCGGAGGGTCCCCCTGGGGCCAAGGGAGGGGCTGGGAGCCTTGCATGGTGAGACTGGAGTGTGAGCTTGAGGACAGCAAGAATCAGAGGACCACCCCAGGCTGCCAGGGTGTGGCTCAGCCGATCTGCCCCTCACGCTGAGCTGCACAGATGCAAAGACCTTCCAAACACAGTCACAAGGCCTTAGGAATGTCTCTAGAGCTTCCATCATCATCCTGTCACCTCGTCAGCTGCTGCCTGGTGAGGGCTCTGCCAGAGGACAGCCCTGAGTGCTGCCATCAAGGCTGAGGAGGCCACACCCACGTGCCACCCACGAAGCTGCCTGCAGGCCGGGAGGCTTCTCTTCTGGCTTCAGCCACATGTGAAGGAGAACCTGTCAAGCTCCGGCTGATGAAGTCTTCAGAAGGGCTCAGAGTCAAGTGGCAGAACTCCTGGTGCCATCTGCTTAATTATGGGCATGGGTTTTCCTTGGTGTTTTGATCTATAAATACGAAAAATAAGAACAGCACCGGTGCTGAATCTATGTCATCCCATGAATGGATGAACTGATTGAAAAGAAAAAAACAGCCTGATGTTGGGAGCCAAAAAGGCCAAAGGGATCGTGACCAACTCAGCATTCCACTGGAGGCTATATGATCAAACAGCAAACTGTTTATCATGAATGTAGGATGTGAGTAAAACTCCCAGCTGTGCCTGCTGCCAGAAGGTTTGCTGAGGGCGGTCACTCCCAGGCGCTGGGGTCCTTGAAGTTATCTATTGGGAAATCTAGCACCTATTGTTCGAAGGATGCAGTCTCGAAAGCCTGCTGTGAACCAAACGGCCGACTGCCGATTACCCAACAATCACCCCCCCTTTCTCGCGATCTCTTTTACCAGTAAATACGGAGGGCTGTGTAAAGCTCTATCTCTTTTACCAATAAATACGGAGGGCTGTGTAAAGCTCTATCTCTTTTACCAATAAATACGGAGGGCTGTGTAAAGCTCTCTCTCTTTTACCAATAAATATGGAGGGCTGTGTAAAGCTCTCTCTCTTTTACCAATAAATATGGAGGGCTGTGTAAAGCTCAGGGCCCTTGTCCACTAGAGGCAAGGTGCCCCCTGACCCCTTCTTTCAAATATACTCTCTTGTCTCTTGTCTTTTATTCCCACGTTCGCCCCCTTTGTTCAGTCCACCAAGGATCGAGGGCGGTTACAAGTGGTGCCCCGAACAGTGACAGAATCACTCAGTTTGCAGCCTGATTCATCTCACTGGGGTTAAATTTCACTTTTTATATTTAGTTATGTTATTTTGACTACTTGCATACCAGTACTAATTGTAATGATTTCTCAGTCGGGATCATTGTTTTTGAACGCCTAGAGCCTTGTGATCAATTTTCGTACATATTTCTGTTGCACAGAAGTATGTGGGAGCTGTCAAAGGATTCCAAGCATAAAATACATTAGGACTAAGTCTGCGGAAGAACGGAATGGAAATACAAAACTAGAATAAGGAGTGTTGTGGAACTTGGATTATGAAAGAGCAGCTCAGTTGTGTGGCATTGAGGTGAGGTGGGGAGTGGCCGCCCATGGAGGGCCGGGCTCCTCGGAAGCAGCTTCCTGACTTGCATGTTGGTCCCTGCGGGCTCTGTTCTCATAGCCCAAGGCACAGTTTTGAACAGGAGACGCATGGTGTTCAAAGGCCACTCCCGGGCGCTGGGGTCCTTGAAGTTATCTACTGGGAAATCTAGCACCTATTGTTCGAAGGTTCGGAATATGAGCAGGGCTTTCGCCTTTTGCCTGCTGGCCCCAGAGCTGTGGGCTTGGTGGGCGGTGATTCTCTCCCACCTTATGGGAAGCGCTGTGACCTGGACCAGGAGCTGTAGGCCCCACCAAGAAGAGAACTGCGAGCAGCAGCAGGTGCATTTTAGAAGGTTCCTTGAGCGGGAGCAAGGCCTCCTTTTCTGCCCAGTCACAGGACAGTGGTACAGAGGCCTTTTCCCTGTCATTTTTGCTGATGGTAGAGTCTCCAGGTGTGGTCCAGGGGAGCTGCTCCCCCAGGGCCGCAGCCCAGAGCAGCCGCCACCCCCGGATGCCTTCCATGAGCCCCGCAGCCCCCAGGTTTTCCTGGAGTGGGCACCTGGTGTTGCCTCCCACCCCTGCCCGGCGCAGCCCCTGGGAGCAGGAGCCGTGGGAAGGGCTGAGCTGCAGTGAGGACGCGTCGTGGGATGTGCCAAACCACTGCGTGGAGTCTGGGCTGACTTCTCAGGGTCTTGGTGCAAATGGCGTGGCCCTTCCAGGAAGTCGGGCCACCTGGCTCAGAGACGCCAGACACTGGCCGGCAATGGGGCTGCCAGGGGCGGGGACGCTGGGGGAGCTAGGGGTGTGGGCCACCGTGCTGCCTGCCCCGGCCTGGCGGCCTCTCCGTAGCAGAACTGAGGCTGGGACGCAGATGGGGGAGCCTGGATGCGCCTCCTTCCTCAGCCACGGGAGGATGCGGTCCAGGAGCTCAGCGGGGCCCGCGGGGGAGCGCCTTCGGTTGTGGCGCGGGAGGACGCGGTCCAGGAGCGCAGCGGGGCCCTCCGGGGAGCGCCTTCGGGTGCGGCTCGTCCCTGCCACCCGTGCAGTGGTTTCTTTTTCTTTCCCACGCCTCCCCACAATGATGTGGACGCCATCAGTGTCATTGGCAAGGGAGGGCCTTGGGTCAGGGGCATACTCCTCCAGAACCGGCGCGACGTTCCTCTGAAAGGCCTGAGAGGCCGCCCCGACCCTGGGCTTCTCTCTGCTTATTCAGTAAGGCCGGGGAGCGCCCGGGGAGCCGCAGCAGGCAAGCCAGACGCAGGCGGCACACCCCACCCACCGTCTCCCCCTGGGGCTAGACGGGCACAGCTGTGCTCTGGTGAGGCTGCGCCCTCCTCCGCTCCCCCGCAGCCGTCCTTACTCCGCGGGTGTGGCCAGTTTTGCTGGCTGTGCCTGCTGTCGGGTCTTGTGCCACCCTCCAGACATGGCTGCCACCCTGACCTGGGCGGGAGTGTGGGGGTGGTTCTGCTCCTGAGGCCTGGACGGGGGCTCCTCCTGCGGAGACGGGGCCCAGCTGAGCCTGTGGGTCCACCTCTCGATTGCCCAAGTTTGCATCTATCCAGTGACAAGGACCATCTCCTTGGAGCCGCGGCTGATGCGGGGGCTACGACAGTTTGAGTGGGGGTGGCTGTGGGCCTTCCAGGCCCGGGACCCTGCCTGTGCCCTGGCAGGTGGACTCGCTCTGCCTTCCTTTTTTGTTTTTTTTTTTTTGAGACGGAGTCTCGTTCTGTCAGGCGGGAGTGCAGTGGTGCGATCTCGGCTCACTGCAACCTCCACCTCCCAGGTTCACGCAATTCTCCCACGTCAGCCTCCCTAGTAGCTGGGATTACAGGCATCTTCCACCACACCTAGCTAATTTTTGTATTTTTAGTAGACATGGGGTTTCACCATGTTGGCCAGGCTGGTCTCGAACTCCCGACCTCAGGTGATCCACCCGCCTCGGTCTCCCAAAGTGCTGGGATTACAAGCATGAGCCACTTGCGGCCAGCCTTGCTCTGCCTTCCTGACGGTGCAGACCTCGCTCCTGGAGGGCCAGACCCGTCCGACTCGCCCTAGAGTCTCTCAGCAACTAGAATGCACAGGGCCATTCGGAACACTCATGTCTGGAAAGGTGAAGGAGAGGTTGGCTGCCCCTCCGTGGCTCTGCCGTCTTCCGGCTCTTTCTCTAAGGCCTGTCCTTTGAGTTCCCAGATGAATACCCAGCAAGTCACAGTTCAGGCCTAGCAGCCGACCGGCCAACAGCCAAGAGCAGCCTACCAGTGCAGCCCGCCAGGAGAGTGGCCTACCCTCCACGGCCCGCCAGGAAAGCACTGTTTCTGCCGTCCCCCATGTCTCAGGTTCCCAAGGCCACGGGGACGGCGCCAGTGCAGGCCCACACGCAGGTAGGGGCGGCTCCCACTGTGCCCCTCCCACGTGGCCACACAGGGTCAGGCCAGTGGCTGATGTGCTCCTTGCTGTCATTATCCTACTTTCAAGACCCACCCCCTTCCTCCGTAGAGGTAAGGAGATGGGAATGTGTGGACAGCTGAGGCCCACGCTGCACATTGAAGGTCCCTCCTCCCTATTCTGTGCTCCGTGAAGGTCGCAAAGAGCCCTCGAGGCCCAGCCACAGACGCCTGCCTGAGCCCTCAGCAGCTGGTGGCCCAGCAGGTGAGTGCCCACCATCCTGCCGCCCGCATGGCCCCGGCACACCCCTCCCCCCCCCCGCCTGGTCCCAACTGTCACCAACAGTTCTGTCCTGTTGCCCCTCCCACCTCTTCCTTTGTGTGCTCAGCTGCTGTCCCTCCCGCTCCTCTCCCTTCTCACATCTCAAAACTCTGGGGAAGGATCCAGGCCCCCGTGCCACTGTGGAAGGGCCGGGACGGGCCTGCCTGATGCGCTGCAGATGCCCTGGTGCCTGCTCCTCCTACCTCCCCGAGTGTGCCCGTGGTGCCCCTCCTCCCACCTCCCGAGTGCCCGTGGTGTCCGCTCCTCCGACCTCCCACGTGTTCCCTGGCGCCCGCTCCTCCCACCTCCTGAGTGTGCCCCGGTGCCTGCTCCTTCTACCTCACAAGTGTGCCCACGGTGCCCGCTCCTCCCACTTCCCACGTGTTCCCTGGCGCCCGCCCGCTCCTCCCACCTCCCGAGTGTGTGGCCAGGCCCACGTCTCACGTCTGTGAACCCAGCGGCACTGCGCCACTATCAATCCCCGATAAATGGCAATCATCCCGAAGCAGCCTTGTGGTCTGGGGTAAATACCAAGGTTCTTGGTCTCATGGCTGAGATTGAGGTCGCAGACACACACGCACGCACACACGCACGCACGCACACACACACACAGTGAGTTTGGAGCAGAAGTTTAATAAGCAAAAGGAAAGAACAGCTCTCCGTCGCAGAGGGGGCCTGAGCGGGTTGCCAAGTTGTAGTAAAGATGTCAAGATTTCTTTTTTCTTTTCCCCTCTGTCGCCAGGCTGGAGTGCAGTGGGGTGATCTTGGCCCACTGCAACCTCCACCTCCCGGGCAAGTGATTCTCCTGCCTCAGCCTCCTGAGTAGCTGGGACTCCAGGCACGTGCCACCATGCTCAGCTAAGTTTTGTATTTTTAGTAGAGATGAGGTTTCACCATGTTGGCCAGGATGGTCTCGATCTCCTGACCTCAGGTGATCCGCCCGCCTCGGCCTCCCAAAGTGCTGCGATTATAGGTGTGAGCCACCGCGCCCGGCCGGTCAAGGTTTTTATAAATGGGCTAGTGACGAGAGGTTAGAGGAGGGATGTCCTGTCCTCCCAGGACCCAAGGATTTAGCTGGGACAAGGTGTGCTATTTGTGTAGAGTTTCTATCAGACTCTTAGTCTGTGCTGCTCTGTGACGTTTTTCTGGGAGGGTCTCTGGGTCTGTTCCCAGACATCTTCTTGGGATTACAGGCACCCCTCACCGTCTGCTTTTAGCTTCCCTATCTTAGTGCGCCTAAGGTGACAGGAATGTGCTTATTAGGGTCCACTGTTTTACTGGGGCCCATTGTGGAAGTGTGAAGTTTGGTGATTACCCAGGAGACTCCCCCCGCACTCCTTCTGTGCCCGAGCTGTCTCATCTATGATTTACTGTCTGCTCTTTCTGGCTGCTTGTTGTGAGAAGAGAAGTGATTTTGAACTCAGAGGTTAGAAAAAGAGCTATTTTTCAGCTGCTTTTTGTTAAAAGGCAAGTTTTCTGCTGGGGACTGGCTTTACCCCATCTACCTAAATCATTTCTTTCTGCCTCCTGTAACAGTCGCCTTTATGTTCTGCTGGCATTTGTTTGAACACAGTCCACAGGTTCAGTGGTTGCATCTCTCATCAGCTGCCAGTACCCGTCCCAGACATTCTTTGCATCTAAGCTGAGGTCTGAATTGAGGGGGGTGGGCTGGTGTTTCCATCCTCACAACTCCGGTGAGCCGGGAGCCGGGTGTGGCCGTGGCCTGCATCTCCCTGGTGGTTAGTGATGTTGGCATCATCCACCTTTTTCAAACAAAGCGCTGGACTGACAGAATTCACACACTGTATCCACCCAGTCCATGGTTTTTAGTAAAAGGTTTAGAGGTGAGCAGCTATCAGCACAATCCAAGAACATTTTCATCATCCCCAAAACAAACCCACACACTGGCCACTGTGTCCCCAGCCCCAACCCCTGCTCACTCCCAGCCCCAGCACCCTTCAATGTCTGGCTGTGCCTGGGACACTCCCTATAGCCGGAGCCTTCCTTCACTTAGTGTCGGGTTCCGGAGCCTTCCTTCACTTAGTGTGGGGTTCCGGAGCCTTCCTTCACTTAGTGTGGGGTTCCGGAGCCTTCCTTCACTTAGTGTCGGGTTCCGGAGCCTTCCTTCACTTAATGTCGGGTTCCGGAGCCTTCCTTCACTTAGTGTCGGGTTCCGGAGCCTTCCTTCACTTAGTGTCGGGTTCCGGAGCCTTCCTTCACTTAGCGTCAGGTTCCGGGTTCATCCACGTGGTGCCTGTGCTGGTGCCTCGCTCCTTTTTCTCTCCTGGTGTGGATTTCCCACGTTTTATTCTCCATTCATCAGCTGATGGACATGTGGTTAGTTTCTAGATTTTGGCTACTGTGACCAATGCTGCTGAGAGATTTGTGTGCGTTTCTGTGTAGATACAGGTCTCACTGATCTGGGGTGTACAAGGTGCGTAGAAGAGGAGGTGCCGGGTCATGAGTGACTGCGTTTAACACCCCAAGGCTCTGCCCAGCTGTCTCCACGTGTGACCTTCCCACCAGCAATACGTGAGGTGTCCACTGAACAATCACAAGGTTCACAAATCTGGGGAGGGGAGTTTTTTTTTTTGACGGAGTCTCACTCTGTCACCCAGGCTGGAGTGCAGTGGCGCAGTCTTGGCTCACTGCAAACTCTGCCTCCCGGGTTCACACCATTCTCCTGCCTCAGCCTCCCGAGTAGCTGGGACTATAGGCGCCCACCACCACGCTCGCCTAATTTTTTTATTTTTTTTTTTTTGTATTTTTAGTAGAGATGGACTTTCACCGTGTTAGGAAGGATGGTCTTGATCTCCTGACCTCATGATCCACCTGCCTTGGCCTCCCAAAGTGCTGGAATTACAGGCATGAGCCACCACGCCTGGCCAAGAGCTTGATTTTTAACATTAGCTCAAGGTTAATCCCCCCAGCTCTCAGCCAAAAGCATGACAGGTGCCTGCGTCTGTTTGGGAGAAGCATGACAGGTGCCTGCGTCTGTTGGGGAGTACTTTTCACCGTTTTACTAAGGCTTCATCACCAGCGGCCATGCTGACCTTCGCACTGTGAAAGTGACAGACCCTAAAGTCTCCAGTCTGGGCGGGTGCTTGAGCTCTGACGCCCGGGCTGCCTGGCGCAGAGACCACGTGCTTGGGGAGGAAGGCTGTGTCCACTGGGGGATTCCTTTCCTCACATGCAGCATCCAGTGGTCAGCTCTGCTCTGGAAGGAGGGTCAGGGGGGTGAGCGCTCAGTCCCTCCGGCCCTCTGAGCCCCAGCCTAGGCCGCCCTCTGCTTGTGCTCTTCCTGTGGAGGAAAGGAGAGGGATCAGCACCACACACTCCATCCCCTCATCATCTGTGGGGCCCTGGGCTCTGCCCCTGGAACCCTGAGGACAGGAAGCCCTGTGCATGGCAGAAGCCAGGCCCTGGCCCCGCTGACAGCCCTCCCTGGGGCCAGGTGTTTCCACCACTGGTGCCCGGGGGCTCCCCGCCCTTGGGCCAGAAGCTCGAGGACAACTTGTGTGACCCTCTTTGCTTCTCTCTTTCCTCTTTTTTCCTCTTTTCTCCACGTGTGGTGACGACGCCCTCTCTGCAAACACCCTCCCCAGAGGGTTTCATGCCGGACTCTGGTGCCCTTACCTTGACGGACTCCTCCAGCTGGGACAGGGCCTCCTCGTACCGAGGAACCAGCGGCTGCAGCAGCTTGCTGGAGAGCTCGTGCCGCTGCAACTCAGGTGCCCCCGCTTCAGTCAGCATCCAGAGGAATCTCCTCTCCTGGAGGGAAGCTCATGGTGGAAGGGGGTTCTTGGGCCAGCCCCCTTAACACCCTCCAGCACCAGAAACTCCCAAGACCTCGCAGCCTCACCTGCACTTTCAGGAGCAGTGTGAAGGCCTGTCCAGTTTTCCCAGCACGGGCCGTCCTCCCAACCCTGGAATCAAACATGGCTATCTCCAGACTGGCCCCTGAGCCTTCAGGGGTCTGACGGAACGATGGCTTCTCTCCACACCAACCCCATCCACAGCAGGAAAGATGGTCCCACATACGACGCCCAGGAGCTCACAAAGCCCCAGACCCCCCCAGTGGCTTCTGCGCCAGTGCTCACCGGTGCACGTAAGTTCTCAGGTACTGGGGGGCGTCGTAGTTCACCACCAGCTCCACACCCTGCACATCGATGCCTCGGGCGGTGGCGTCCGTGCTGATGAGCCTGCCAGGACACACAGCATTGTGGGCCCGACGTGCCAGGAGCAGGGGCTGTGGCAGCACTGGCCGTGCGTGGGGCAGCTCAGGCCTTTCTGGGAACTGGCTGCCATGGAGCCGGGGCACAGGAAGCCAATTTGCAGAAGGAAGCACCTTTTAGAGTGCCCCAGGCTGACCCTGGAGGGGGCACCCCCACCCCACAGAGGCCTTGCCCCTGCCCAGGGACTCACAGCTGGATCTTCCCTTGTTCAAACTGCTTCAGGATCATTCTCCTCTGGCCAGGCCCGTAGCGCGAGGAGAACTCAGCCACGTCCACACCCCCAAAAGCTTGCACCAGCAGGAAGAGCCTAGGCAGAGAGAAGGCTGCAGCCAAGTAATGCTGGGACCAGAGGCTGCCTCTGCCGCCCCTGCCCAGCCGGGGCCTCACCTGTGGGAGTTCTCTCGGGAGTTAGTGAAGCAGAGAACCCGCGAGAAGCCCATCTCCAGGACCAGGTGCAGGACGACCAGCGGCTTAGAATTGAGGCTGCAGGGCACGTAGTGGTGCTACAGGGATGGCACGGGGTGGGGGTGGAGGTGAGGGTTGGTTAGGGGCCCCAGGCTCCCAGTGCAACCCTCTGCCCACACGGTATCCCACTCACCGTGAGCCCAACAGGGAAGGCATACTTCTCCGAATCCCCGTCCCCATCTGTATCTTCCAGGCCCCTGTGTGTCAGCCCTGTGGAGAAAAGCCGGGGCTGGTGGAGGCCCAACTGCTGCAGCTTTTCGGGGTTCTGGGTCAAAGTAGCTGAGAAGAGCAGCTTCTGCAGGGGCATCTGGGGACAGCAGGTGCTGGAAGAGAAGGGGGTGTTGCTGGCACCCTGCCAGCGGCTGCCCCGAGTCTCCAAGGAACAGGATTCCTCATGCTACACACTGTAGAGACTGCCGTGGACCAGGGGCAAGGTGGGTCCAGCTCACATGACAGAACGATGCAGTTCTGTGCACCAGAGCTCAAGCCAGCCTTATCTCTGGGCACTAAGGAAGGAGAGCTGTGTGCAGAGGCCTCTGCTCAGAGGAGGCCAGCACCTGGGCATGCTGCTGGATACCTGGCAGCTGTCACAGCCTGGGCCTGTCTTCGCTGGAACAGGGCACAGGGGTCCGCGGGGTCCTCGCTCTGGAAGGCGGCCGCCACCACCCGCGGCAGCCAGGACTGATGCATGCTGTCAATCATCCGGTCAGCCTCGTCGATGACCTGCAGGACACAGGGAGCCCGGGGCTGGGTGGCGCGGCCCTGAGCTCAAAGCCCAGGCCCCTGGGGCGGGGACCTACCAGGAAGCGGAGCTGCTGGAGGCTGAATCCTGGGGTCTGGTCGATGTGGTCCACCAGGCGGCCGGGGGTGGCTACCACGATGTCAGCCAAGCAGCGGTACCCATCAGCTCTACAGACCACAGAGCGGCTCAAGA
This sequence comes from Pongo pygmaeus, assembly GCF_028885625.2. NCBI lineage: Eukaryota > Metazoa > Chordata > Mammalia > Primates > Hominidae > Pongo > Pongo pygmaeus. The sequence goes on from NC_072383.2 coordinate 131,031,657, forward strand.
GAAGGAAGCTTTCTCAGGGGCTTCCGGACAGCAAGACGCTGCCTCACCCCACAGCCCCGACTCCACCCTACATGGGAAGGGGGCGGGTGGGAGCTCCTCCTCTTCATGGAAACAGGCAGTTAAAGATGGTGGCCCCTCCTCTGCTCCCACGGTGCCTCAGGCCACCTGCAGGGCTGAGCAGGGACCCCCTGAAAGACCCGCACCCTGACACAACCTACGTTTTCTGGACGAGGCTCTCCTGCTCCTTGGCCAGAGACTTCTGTCCCGTAACCAGAGAGACTCTCAGAGGTGTGGCATCTGTGTAGATGTTGAAAACTTTGCTGACCTGCAAGAGAAGTCTGTCACTGGTCTGGAGGTAGCTGGTGACCCCTACTACAGCAAAAAGGACCCCAGATCTAGTCTGGGTCCCCCAGGGGCTGATCGCTGTGCACTCAGCAGGGAAGCTGAGGCCGGCGGTGCCACGCTCCAGGTCTAGGGTCTGCGTACCTGCTGGGCCAGCTCCTTGGTGGGCAGCACGACCAGGGCACGGATGTGGCAGACCACTCTTGACAGCAGGGCCTGAGAGGCAAGGGGTGCCTAAGTCAGCAAGGCTGTTATCTGCTCTCTGCACACCCACCGTAGAGAAAGGGGACCCTCACACAGACCTGCACCACAGGGATGACAAAGGCCAGTGTCTTCCCACTGCCTGTCGGGGCAGAAACACAGAGGTCACTAGGCCGGTAGCCGCCTCTGCCCACCAGAAACCCACAGGCCGCGCTCTCTAGGAGGGCGGGAATCACAGCTGCCTGTACTGGATGAGGAAAAGCGAGAGAGAAGTCGTGTTTACGCCTAGGCCTAGGCCTGCCCCTTCCCTGCCTGTGATCTGTGGGCTGGGCTGCTCTGCTGGAGGCCTGGGAACCACTCCCCAGAGGGATGGCACCAAGACCCAGAGGAACACCAGCCTCAGGAGACCCAAGTGGGAACCATGAGCTTGAGGGTGCTGAGACCACACTTGGCACCGACGTGGCAGGGACGCCTGACCCACGGCCACTCACAGCCTTGTGTGTGGGTGCCCAGGGAGGTGTTCCCTCAGCTGCCTGCCCGGGGCTGGAGCACCTGGAAAGTAGGACGAGATGCCGTGTGCCCGCAGCTGCTTCTGCAGGTCAGGATGGACCTCAGGGATGTCCTCGATAGGAACCAGGTCTTCGGTGACATTCTTTCTGACACAGCTAGGCTCAGTCAGCCACCTTGGCAGAAAAGGCTGGACCTGGCATCAAAAAGAAAGACCAGGTGAGCGCTTTCCAGGCTCTCGCGCAGAAGCCCAGGGTGGAAGAAGCTGGGGGAGGGAGGCTGGGGAAACCTCCTCTGCAGTCTCCAGCTCCTCCTCAGCCCCAGGATGCGCTTTCCATACCGCCTTCAGAGAAGTTAAACAGCAAAAGCAGATGCCACTCCCTGAGCAAACTCACCCCGTAGCCTCCCATCAACCCACAGTGGCACCCACCCTCCCGCAGCCAGGAGGTCCTGTGACCTGGCGCTCGCCTACCCCAGCCACGCCGGCGTCCCTGCCTCGAGGCCTCTGCCTGGCACCCCCCCAACCCCCAACCTTGACCTGGCTTCAAGTCTTTGCATCCCAACTCAAAGACAACCTCTTCCACCTGCCCTACCTAAGGGGCCCGAGCACTCCGCCAAACTTCTCGCTTTCTTCACCTGTCTCGCCGGAAATCTCTTTACCGAAAACCACCCGTGCTAAGCAAAACCACCAACGGTCAGGGGCTTGCAGAACGGCCTCTGACTTACTCCTGAGGTGGTGAGCGCATAGCAGGAAACCCCGCACGTTCACGCAAGCACATCCTGCAGGAGAACTGGCGCGGCGCGGCGGGAGAACAGGGGCAAGCCTAGCGGAGGAAACGGGAGCTCTGCACGTGCAGGATCCAGACCCCTAAGGGGATGAAACTGCAGGCCTGGCAGCGAGGCGCGGCTGTGACCCGGGAACATTCGCTGAACGAAACCTTCCCAGGCGACCGCCGCACTTAAGAATCCGCGCAGCCTACCCTCCCACGCCGACCACCCTCCCGCCCGCCGACGCTCACCTTCGGCGCCTTCCTCTTCCCGAACCCCCCCAGCACCAGGCCGGGGACCAGGGGTCCGGCCGCCTCCTCCAGGGCCCGTCCATCTAGGGCCGCCTCGGCGCTGGCGCTGCGCTCCCCCGGCGCCTCCTCGCTGCTCCCTGCGCTGGGCTCCCCTGGCGCCTCCTCGTTGCTTTCTGCGAGGCAGACACCCACCCGGCAGCGCGTCAGCACCGAGTCGCCGGCGCCCCGGAGGGAGCCCGCTCGCCCCGCGGCCCACCTGCGCCCGCGTCCTCGCCGTCCGCCTTCCGTCGCTTTCCCTGCGGCGCCTCCGGGCTCCCCGGCTCCGCGTCGTTCACCCGCCGCCGCCGCCGGGGCCGCCGTCGCCTCCTGGTCGCCGGCTCGGTCGGTGCAGCCGCCTCGGTCTTCGCGGGCTCCCGCTGCTGCTGCCGTTCGCGGGCCCGGCTCTGCAGCCGCTCGAGCAGCGCGCGGGCCCTGCCGTGCGCCCCGGCCTCCGCGTCCTCCGGCCCCGCCGCAGCTGCCGCATCGGGGCCCGGGTACCGCGCGACGTAGAACAGCGCCATGGCCAGCGGCACGCCTGGGACTCGGGCGTGGCGCGCGGCGATGACGTCGACGGCACGCCTGGGACTCGGGCTCCGCGAGAAAGATGGGGTGGGGGGGGCTACGGCGCGTAGAGATGACGACGGGCTCTACGCGCAGTGGTGACGTCACGGGAGCGCCGGCGGCTGGGAATCCGCGTTGTCTGGTGTTGGCGGCGGCATGGAGCGGGAGGCGGGTGCCGCGGGCGTTCGCCGGGCTCTGGGCCGCCGGCTGGAGGCGGTGCTGGCGAGCCGCAGTGAGGCCAACGCCGTGTTCGACATCCTGGCCGTGCTGCAGGTGGGCCTGGCGGCGTCGCAGGGCCGGGGTCGCGGCCCGGGAGCAGGACTTGAATGGGGGGTTGCGGCGGCAGGACCCCAGGAGGTTCCAAGCCGGCGTTGGAGGGTCAGGGCGGGAGGCGTGTGGGTCACGGGTCGGGGGTGACGGGGCTGGCGTCCCGAGGGGGAAGGGAACGGGTGGGGGACAGCCTAGGCAGGGGCGAAGGTGACAGTTCCCGGCTGGGCACCCTGCCGCCGCCTCTCCTGCAGTCTGAGGACCAGGAGGAGATCCAGGAAGCAGTCCGCACGTGCAGCCGTCTTTTTGGGGCCTTGCTGGAGCGGGGAGAGCTGTTTGTGGGCCAGCTGCCCTCTGAGGAGATGGTCATGACAGGTGAGTCCTGGAGGGCCCCGGGGCTGCTCTTCTCTTTCCGGGGGTCGGAGGGAGGCTTTGTCACCATGGGATGAGCGCCCCCAACCCTGGCACAGGCCGTGCAGGCTGGTGGGAGGACACACCAAGCCCACCGTGGAAGATGGATGGTGGCGTTGGGGCAGGGGTGACATGGGTGCCTTGCAGCTGAGTTTAGATGAACACTGGACAAGGTACGACTTTTTGTGTGCTTTGCACCGCTTTTGTAATTTAATGTTGGCTGATCTTGACACAGTCGCTTAAACTCGGAGCTTCCTTTATGTCCCTATCCTGAGGACATCAGGTCTTGGAGTAAAGTGAGGGGATGTGGATCCTGCTCCTGGCAGCTTGGCTGGGGCAGTCCTGGGGTAGGAGCTGCTCTTCCTGTTTGCAGGGCTCAGGGAATGTACTGGTCCCAGCACAGGTCTGGGGGCCATGGCGACTTGTTTCCACCTGCGGAGGCTGAGTAGAAGACAGTGGGAGGGTGGAGCCAGGCCTGAGATTTTGGGCTGGGCCCGGGGTGGCATATGTGGGCCTCATGTGGGCTGACAACCCTAACCTGTCTGCAGGGTCCCGGGGAGCCACACGGAAGTACAAGGTGTGGATGAGACACCGCTATCGCAGCTGCTGCAATCGCTTGGGAGAGCTCCTGGGCCACCCCTCCTTTCAGGTCAAGGTGGGTCATTGGGCTGGCCTCATCCTTGTCCATCCCCTGCACCCCCACTCCCAGGCTGTCCACAAAGCAGGGGTCTGGGCTTCTCACAATTGTCCAGAGAAAGCTGCTTCCTTCATGGGAGCGTCACCTTGTGTGTGTTCAGTCCCGTACAGAAACATGGTTATCGAGTCCTGTACTGAATATTGAAGAGGCAGAATCTGTGTTCACCTCCAGTGGCATCCATGGGGATCTCTGTGTTTGCATAGAGCACACACACCAAGCCTCGTGCCATTCCACAGATGTGTTTGCTCAGCCCACACTGTGGTCTGCAGCCATGGGAATGCATTATGAGCTTTCTTAAAATCTGTATTGAGGAATAACTGAGGCACAGTTTACCTTTTAAAGCTGACAAGTTAGTATCTGTTACTGTGTTCAGAGTTGTGCAGTGGTTACCACTATCCCAGAACAACTTTATCGCTCCGAAAAGAAATCCTGTACCAGTTAACATCGCTCCCATATCCCTCCTCTTTCCACACCCAGCACCAGGCAACCGCTAATTTACTTTCTGGGTCAGTAGGTTTGCTTTCTCTAGATGCTCCTCATAAGGGGGATCATACGGTATGTGGCTTCTTCCACTCATCAGCGTGTTCGAAGTTCGTTCTCTGTGGCTGAGTAGCATCCCGTCGTATAGCACAGCACGCGTTGCTCAGCTGCTCGTATGTTGCTGGGCATTTGGGTCGTTTCCAGCTTTGGCTGTTACGAACAGTGGACTGTGAACGTTCACGTCCACAAACTTTTGTTTATTTTGCTTGAATGTGCCTTATCAGTGGAATTACAAGGCCATACAGCAGCTGTGTGTTTAATGTTCTGAGGAACTACGAGACTGTTTTTCATAGCAGCTGCGCTATCTTACACTCCCCCGGCAGCATATGAGGGTTCCATACTCCACATCCTCGCCAACACGTCTGTCTCTAATTATAGCCAAGTTGCAGACTTTTAAATGTTGGGGAGATACCACATGAAAATAACCAGTTTCCACCTTCTCACAAAGAAATAATCAGTTCTGTCAACACTGGGGCCTAAGTTTGTTCATGTCTGCGATTGGCTGGAGGGAGAGTCAGGGACAGCTCGTGAGACAGCCGTGTGTGCCCGTCATCCCGCACGTGGCTCTTTTGCTTTGTGGTGTCATCTGCCCGGGCCCTGAAAGCACTGAGTTTGCCACCCTGAGATGAGAGCTTCCGAGCCTGGATCTGAGTTGGGCACCATGCTGGCATCACACGCCTGTGTTTTCACAGCTGTTCCCAAGGGTTATGGTGGCATTCCCATGATACAGGTGACGAGAGAGCAATTAGGTGGCCCATAAAGCAGACCTGGGCTGTGTGCCCTTCCTCTGCCAGACTGTCGTGAGCAGTGGATCTCTTTAACTCAAGATGTTGTCATCTCCATGTCATGGGTGGGACACGGAAGCCCAGAGTGGCATCTGGTGGCATGTGGAGCAAGAGAAGGCCTGGCCACCCTTTTCTCAGTTCTGGGCCTAGGTGTGAGGGGCTCCCTGACTGGGCTGAGCTCTGGGCCCATCCGTGGGGTTAGGGTGTCACAACCACCCTGCACTGCCCCCTTCCCAGGAGCTGGCCCTCAGCGCGCTCATGAAGTTCGTGCAGCTGGAAGGAGCGCACCCCCTGGAGAAGTCCAAGTGGGAAGGCAACTACCTGTTCCCCCGAGAGCTCTTCAAGGTGAGGGCCTTACTGGGGACTCCCAGAGGGCCTGGCTGGCTGGCCAGAGCCCAGGATGGCCCCGTAGTGGGGGCGGGGCCTGCTGAGCTGAGCCTGGCTGTTGGCTGGGACACTCCTGCGGTTCCTGTGCGTGTGGGTTGCCTCTCATGGCCCACCCAACCAGTAGGAGTGTGGGTGGGGCGGGGCTGCCTGCCTGGACCATGCTGGCCTGTGCTGGGCCGGACAGGGCTGCTCACTGGTCTTTGCCCCCAGCTGGTGGTGGGAGGCCTGCTCTCTCCTGAGGAGGACCAGAGCCTGCTCCTGTCCCAGTTCCGGGAGTACCTGGACTACGACGACACCCGCTACCACACCATGCAGGCAGCCATGGATGCTGTGGCCCGGGTCACTGGCCAGCACCCCGAGGTGAGCGATGGGGTCCTGTCGCCAGCATCATGCTGTTGCCTCGTGGGGAGGCAGGGACCGGGGGGCAGCATCCAGGCACTCAGGCCCAGCTCCACAGGTGCCCCCCGCCTTCTGGAACAATGCCTTCACGCTGCTGTCTGCCGTGAGCCTGCCCCGCCAGGAGCCCACTGTCTCCAGCTTCTATGTGAAGCGGGCGGGTGAGTGTGCTGAGAGTCAGGGGCGGACAGGGCTGGGCCTTGGTCTGCCTCTCCTGCGGGTCAGGTGACCTTTGTCCTCGCTTTCCCTGCAGAGCTGTGGGACACCTGGAAGGTCGCTCACCTGAAGGTGAGTTGCTTCTGGAGAGCCGGGCACCCTCCCGGGTTTGGGGGTGTGTGTGGGGTGCATGTGAGACCCCGTGGAGGCTGCCACCTTCCTCACCAGAGGAAATTTCCAGGGTACAGGTGGCAGCTCACACGGCCACTGGGTCACTCAAAGTGTGGGAGGTGACGAGGCCTATGAACTCGGGGCCCTCCCTTGGGTCAAAGGCCACCGCCTCCTCTCAGAGTCTGAAGCCTCTGGTGCCACCTGTGGGCCCCGTGGGCTGTGTTGGGCGCAGCCCCCTCTTGGCCCTCATCTTGCCAAAGCTTCTTTCCTGGCTGTTCTGAGACTCCAGCCTTGAGGGTGAGGCGTTCCTGACTTGAATGGGGACAGAAAGAGGGAAGGCAGGGTCAGAAGAGTGGAGAGCAGGCTTGTGTTGGCTCAGGCTGGGCTTCGGGGTGCCCTGGCAGCTGCTCAGGCTCTGGGTCTGGGGTGGGGAGGGCGGCGAGTGCAGTCTGGACCCTGTTGCAGGAGCACAGGAGGGCTTTCCAGGGCATGTGGCTCAGCTTCCTCAAGCACAAGGTAGGGCCAGGCCAGGGGGCGGGGGCGGGGGCGGCGTCCGTGTCTTCCCAAGGGCGGAGGTCTCACCCCGACCTGCCGGCCCCCGCCCAGCCGCCCCTCACCCCGACCTGCTGGTCCCCGCCCAGCTGCCCCTCAGCCTCTACAAGAAGGTGCTGCTGATTGTGCATGACGCCATCCTGCCGCAGCTGGCCCAGCCCACGCTCATGATCGACTTCCTCACCCGCGCCTGCGATCTCGGTGAGTGGGGCGCCTCGCTCTCACCCCCAGCCCCCACCCCACTGCACCTCTTCCCTGATCCCACAGCCTCCACCCCCCACTCCCCTGCCCTGCATGTGGTCTCCAGCTTTGTGTCCGTGGGGGCTGTGGGAGGGGACAGCAGGGGCAGAGGCCACACTCCACAGACTTACACTCAGCGTGGGCAAGGGGTGGGGTGGGAGTGAGGTCACTGCAGCTCCAGCCTGTGTCTGTCTGTCTGCAGGGGGGGCCCTCAGCCTCTTGGCCTTGAACGGGCTGTTCATCTTGATTCACAAACACAACCTGTGAGTGTCGCCAGGAGTGCAGGTCTTCTCCCCAGTCCGCCCAGCCCTGCTGCTCTGTCCCCTTCTCACCCTGCCCCACGGGGTCCCCACTCTCCTCACAGGCCGTGGTGTTGGAGCCCCTGGGCGGGAGGAAGGGGTGCCGAGTGAGACCCTGGCCTTGGAGGCCTCAGTTCCCGGGCCCTGCTCCATCCACTGCTCCTTTCCCCCGGCCCGCAGGGAGTACCCCGACTTCTACCGGAAGCTCTACGGCCTCCTGGACCCCTCTGTCTTTCACGTCAAGTACCGCGCCCGCTTCTTCCATCTGGCTGACCTCTTCCTGTCCTCTTCGTGAGTACCAGGGCACCTGGCTCTGCCCTGCTCTGTGCGGCTGTAGCCTGGGGCCCGGGGAGGGTGGCGGGGGCTCGCAGTCCGGGCCCTGTCTCACAACCACTGCCCTGCCCAGCCACCTCCCCGCTTATCTGGTGGCCGCCTTCGCCAAGCGGCTGGCCCGCCTGGCCCTGACGGCTCCCCCTGAGGCCCTGCTCATGGTCCTGCCTTTCATCTGTAACCTGCTGCGGCGGCACCCTGCCTGCCGGGTCCTCGTGCACCGTCCACACGGCCCTGGTGAGTTGCGGGGCCCTCGGAGGCTGGGCTGGAGCTGGGGCGGGGGTGCCTGGTGCCCTGCGGAGGTGGACGGCAGACAAGGGCCCGCGTCTCATTCCTAGAGCTGGACGCCGACCCCTATGACCCTGGAGAGGAGGACCCAGCCCAGAGCCGGGCCTTGGAGAGCTCCCTGTGGGAGCTTCAGGTGAGGGCGCTGCTGCCACGCCCTGGGGCCTCCCGAGCCATCCTTCGGCCCCTTAGAAAGCCCAGCTCCCCATGCCACCTCCCGCATAGCCTCATGTTGCGTCCCCAGCTGGCCACCTGGGTTTGTGGGTGCTTGGTGCTTGGCCTTCTCACATAGCTCTGCCCCGACCCCGCCTGCTCTGGCTGGGGGCACAGGGAGGCCATGGCTGGGGGCGCAGGGCGGGGGCCTGGGGCAGCTGCCCCTTAACCGCTCTGCTGTCCCAGGCCCTCCAGCGCCACTACCACCCTGAGGTGTCCAAAGCCGCCAGCGTCATCAACCAGGCCCTGACCATGCCTGAGGTCAGCATCGCGCCGCTGCTGGAGCTCACGGCCTACGAGGTGCGGAACTAGGCCGGGGTGTGAGGGTCTGGGCCACAGGGCGCTGAGCCAAGCCTGAGAGCCGCGGTTCTTTGTCCTTTGCAGATCTTTGAGCGGGACCTGAAGAAGAAGGGGCCCGAGCCGGTGCCGCTGGAGTTTATCCCAGCCCAGGGCCTGCTGGGACGGCCGGGCGAACTCTGTGCCCAGCACTTCACACTCAGCTGACCCCAGCCCACCTGTGAATAAATCTCAGCTGACCCCGGCCCACCTGTGAATAAATGTTTTTGCAGGAGAACGGCTCAGGGAGTGTGGACCAGGGCGGCTGGATGCCTCTGCCAGGCCGAGGGCCTCACATGTGCCCGATCCCACCAGGCACATGGTAAAGTGAGGCCCCTGCCAGCTCCACAGCCTGGGAGGGGATGGTGGGGAACCTGAGACGTGGTCTTTCCCAGGGCCTCCAGCCCACTAGTGTCACAGGTTACCCGGCCTCCCTCACCCCCTGGCCCCAGTGACCTCCCTGTTGCAGAGCTTGGGGCCTCTGCTGAGGTTCCACTCCAGACACCTGGGAGGTAGTGGGGTGGGGGGGTTCTCTCTGCCTGGGTCAGTTGTGGCGGGAGGCGTGTGTGGTGGTGTATATGGGTATGGTGTGTGTGGGAGTGAGGGGAGGTGGTGTGAGTGGGGGGGTCAGTGTGACTGGGAGGAGTTTGGGAGTTTGTGAGTAGGGGGTGTTGGTGTGAGGGGAGAGTTGGTGTGAATGGGGGGGTTGGTGTGAGTGGGGGGTGGGTTAGGATTAGTGTGAGTGGGGGGTGAGTTTGAGTGGGGAGTGGGCGTGAGTCGGGGGTTCCTGTGAGTGTCAGCATCCCACCCTGGCTGTGTCCTGCCAATCTGGCCTTTGTTCTGGGAGCCCCGTGAGGCCCCAGGCGGATGGTGCGTGGAGTTCCGGGCGGGTGCTGCGTGGAGTTCCGGGCGGGTGCTGCGTGGAGTTCCGGGCGGGTGCTGCGTGCAGTTCCGGGCGGGTGCTGCGTGGAGTTCCGGGCGGGTGCTGCGTGGAGTTCCGGGCGGGTGCTGCGTGGAGTTCCGGGCGGGTGCTGCGTGGAGTTCCGGGCGGGTGCTGCGTGCAGTTCCGGGCGGGTGCTGCGTGGAGTTCCGGGCGGGTGCTGCGTGGAGTTCCGGGCGGGTGCTGCGTGCAGTTCCGGGCGGGTGCTGCGTGGAGTTACAGGCAGCGCCTGGGCTCCTCTGGAGTTCCCTGCCCCCATCCCCGTGGGAGGGCCTGGTCCGGCTGCAGTGGAGTTTCCCCCGCTGTGGGAGGCGCTGGTCCGGCTGCAGTGGAGTTTCCCCCGCTGTGGGAGGCGCTGGTCCGGCTGCAGTGGAGTTTCCCCCGCTGTGGGAGGCGCTGGTCCGGCTGCAGTGGAGTTTCCCCCGCTGTGGGAGGCGCTGGTCCGGCTGCAGTGGAGTTTCCCCCGCTGTGGGAGGCGCTGGTCCGGCTGCAGTGGAGTTTCCCCCGCTGTGGGAGGGCCTGGTCCGGCTGCAGTGGAGTTTCCCCCGCTGTGGGAGGCGCTGGTCCGGCTGCAGTGGAGTTTCCCCCGCTGTGGGAGGCGCTGGTCCGGCTGCAGTGGAGTTTCCCCCGCTGTGGGAGGCGCTGGTCCGGCTGCAGTGGAGTTTCCCCCGCTGTGGGAGGCGCTGGTCCGGCTGCAGTGGAGTTTCCCCCGCTGTGGGAGGCGCTGGTCCGGCTGCAGTGGAGTTTCTCCCGCTGTGGGAGGCGCTGGTCCGGCTGCAGTGGAGTTTCCCCCGCTGTGGGAGGCGCTGGTCCGGCTGCAGTGGAGTTTCCCCCGCTGTGGGAGGCGCTGGTCCGGCTGCAGTGGAGTTTCCCCCGCTGTGGGAGGCGCTGGTCCGGCTGCAGTGGAGTTTCCCCCGCTGTGGGAGGCGCTGGTCCGGCTGCAGTGGAGTTTCTCCCGCTGTGGGAGGCGCTGGTCCGGCTGCAGTGGAGTTTCTCCCGCTGTGGGAGGCGCTGGTCCGGCTGCAGTGGAGTTTCCCCCGCTGTGGGAGGCGCTGGTCCGGCTGCAGTGGAGTTTCCCCCGCTGTGGGAGGCGCTGGTCCGGCTGCAGTGGAGTTTCCCCCGCTGTGGGAGGCGCTGGTCCGGCTGCAGTGGAGTTTCCCCCGCTGTGGGAGGCGCTGGTCCGGCTGCAGTGGAGTTTCTCCCGCTGTGGGAGGGCCTGGTCCGGCTGCAGTGGAGTTTCTCCCGCTGTGGGAGGGCCTGGTCCGGCTGCAGTGGAGTTTCCCCCGCTGTGGGAGGGCCTGGTCCGGCTGCAGTGGAGTTTCCCCCGCTGTGGGAGGCGCTGGTCCGGCTGCAGTGGAGTTTCCCCCGCTGTGGGAGGCGCTGGTCCGGCTGCAGTGGAGTTTCCCCCGCTGTGGGAGGGCCTGGTCCGGCTGCAGTGGAGTTTCCCCCGCTGTGGGAGGCCTGGTCCGGCTGCAGTGGAGTTTCCCCCGCTGTGGGAGGCGCTGGTCCGGCTGCAGTGGAGTTTCTCCCGCTGTGGGAGGGCCTGGTCCGGCTGCAGTGGAGTTTCTCCCGCTGTGGGAGGCGCTGGTCCGGCTGCAGTGGAGTTTCCCCCGCTGTGGGAGGGCCTGGTCCGGCTGCAGTGGAGTTTCCCCCGCTGTGGGAGGCGCTGGTCCGGCTGCAGTGGAGTTTCCCCCGCTGTGGGAGGCGCTGGTCCGGCTGCAGTGGAGTTTCCCCCGCTGTGGGAGGCGCTGGTCCGGCTGCAGTGGAGTTTCCCCCGCTGTGGGAGGCGCTGGTCCGGCTGCAGTGGAGTTTCCCCCGCTGTGGGAGGCGCTGGTCCGGCTGCAGTGGAGTTTCCCCCGCTGTGGGAGGGCCTGGTCCGGCTGCAGTGGAGTTTCTCCCGCTGTGGGAGGGCCTGGTCCGGCTGCAGTGGAGTTTCTCCCGCTGTGGGAGGCGCTGGTCCGGCTGCAGTGGAGTTTCCCCCGCTGTGGGAGGCCTGGTCCGGCTGCAGTGGAGTTTCTCCCGCTGTGGGAGGCCTGGTCCGGCTGCAGTGGAGTTTCTCCCGCTGTGGGAGGCGCTGGTCCAGCTGCAGTGGAGTTTCCCCCGCTGTGGGAGGCGCTGGTCCGGCTGCAGTGGAGTTTCCCCCGCTGTGGGAGGCGCTGGTCCGGCTGCAGTGGAGTTTCTCCCGCTGTGGGAGGCGCTGGTCCGGCTGCAGTGGAGTTTCTCCCGCTGTGGGAGGCGCTGGTCCGGCTGCAGTGGAGTTTCCCCCGCTGTGGGAGGCGCTGGTCCGGCTGCAGTGGAGTTTCCCCCGCTGTGGGAGGCGCTGGTCCGGCTGCAGTGGAGTTTCCCCCGCTGTGGGAGGCGCTGGTCCGGCTGCAGTGGAGTTTCTCCCGCTGTGGGAGGGCCTGGTCCGGCTGCAGTGGAGTTTCTCCCGCTGTGGGAGGGCCTGGTCCGGCTGCAGTGGAGTTTCCCCCGCTGTGGGAGGGCCTGGTCCGGCTGCAGTGGAGTTTCCCCCGCTGTGGGAGGCGCTGGTCCGGCTGCAGTGGAGTTTCCCCCGCTGTGGGAGGCGCTGGTCCGGCTGCAGTGGAGTTTCCCCCGCTGTGGGAGGGCCTGGTCCGGCTGCAGTGGAGTTTCCCCCGCTGTGGGAGGCCTGGTCCGGCTGCAGTGGAGTTTCCCCCGCTGTGGGAGGCGCTGGTCCGGCTGCAGTGGAGTTTCTCCCGCTGTGGGAGGGCCTGGTCCGGCTGCAGTGGAGTTTCCCCCGCTGTGGGAGGGCCTGGTCCGGCTGCAGTGGAGTTTCCCCCGCTGTGGGAGGCGCTGGTCCGGCTGCAGTGGAGTTTCCCCCGCTGTGGGAGGCGCTGGTCCGGCTGCAGTGGAGTTTCCCCCGCTGTGGGAGGCGCTGGTCCGGCTGCAGTGGAGTTTCCCCCGCTGTGGGAGGCGCTGGTCCGGCTGCAGTGGAGTTTCCCCCGCTGTGGGAGGGCCTGGTCCGGCTGCAGTGGAGTTTCTCCCGCTGTGGGAGGGCCTGGTCCGGCTGCAGTGGAGTTTCTCCCGCTGTGGGAGGCGCTGGTCCGGCTGCAGTGGAGTTTCCCCCGCTGTGGGAGGCCTGGTCCGGCTGCAGTGGAGTTTCTCCCGCTGTGGGAGGCCTGGTCCGGCTGCAGTGGAGTTTCTCCCGCTGTGGGAGGCGCTGGTCCAGCTGCAGTGGAGTTTCCCCCGCTGTGGGAGGCGCTGGTCCGGCTGCAGTGGAGTTTCCCCCGCTGTGGGAGGCCTGGTCCGGCTGCAGTGGAGTTTCCCCCGCTGTGGGAGGCGCTGGTCCGGCTGCAGTGGAGTTTCCCCCGCTGTGGGAGGCGCTGGTCCGGCTGCAGTGGAGTTTCTCCCGCTGTGGGAGGCGCTGGTCCGGCTGCAGTGGAGTTTCTCCCGCTGTGGGAGGCGCTGGTCCGGCTGCAGTGGAGTTTCCCCCGCTGTGGGAGGCGCTGGTCCGGCTGCAGTGGAGTTTCCCCCGCTGTGGGAGGCGCTGGTCCGGCTGCAGTGGAGTTTCCCCCGCTGTGGGAGGCGCTGGTCCGGCTGCAGTGGAGTTTCCCCCGCTGTGGGAGGGCCTGGTCCGGCTGCAGTGGAGTTTCCCCCGCTGTGGGAGGGCCTGGTCCGGCTGCAGTGGAGTTTCCCCCGCTGTGGGAGGGCCTGGTCCGGCTGCAGTGGAGTTTCCCCCGCTGTGGGAGGCCTGGTCCGGCTGCAGTGGAGTTTCCCCCGCCGTGGGAGGGCCTGGTCCGGCTGCAGTGGAGTTTCCCCCGCCGTGGGAGGGCCTGGTCCGGCTGCAGTGGAGTTTCTCCCGCTGTGGGAGGCGCTGGTCCGGCTGCAGTGGAGTTTCTCCCGCTGTGGGAGGCGCTGGTCCGGCTGCAGTGGAGTTTCCCCCGCTGTGGGAGGCGCTGGTCCGGCTGCAGTGGAGTTTCCCCCGCTGTGGGAGGGCCTGGTCCGGCTGCAGTGGAGTTTCTCCCGCTGTGGGAGGCGCTGGTCCGGCTGCAGTGGAGTTTCCCCCGCTGTGGGAGGCGCTGGTCCGGCTGCAGTGGAGTTTCTCCCGCTGTGGGAGGGCCTGGTCCGGCTGCAGTGGAGTTTCCCCCGCTGTGGGAGGCGCTGGTCCGGCTGCAGTGGAGTTTCCCCCGCTGTGGGAGGGCCTGGTCCGGCTGCAGTGGAGTTTCTCCCGCTGTGGGAGGCGCTGGTCCGGCTGCAGTGGAGTTTCTCCCGCTGTGGGAGGCGCTGGTCCGGCTGCAGTGGAGTTTCCCCCGCTGTGGGAGGGCCTGGTCCGGCTGCAGTGGAGTTTCCCCCGCTGTGGGAGGCGCTGGTCCGGCTGCAGTGGAGTTTCTCCCGCTGTGGGAGGCGCTGGTCCGGCTGCAGTGGAGTTTCCCCCGCTGTGGGAGGGCCTGGTCCGGCTGCAGTGGAGTTTCCCCCGCTGTGGGAGGCCTGGTCCGGCTGCAGTGGAGTTTCTCCCGCTGTGGGAGGCGCTGGTCCGGCTGCAGTGGAGTTTCCCCCGCTGTGGGAGGCGCTGGTCCGGCTGCAGTGGAGTTTCTCCCGCTGTGGGAGGGCCTGGTCCGGCTGCAGTGGAGTTTCCCCCGCTGTGGGAGGCGCTGGTCCGGCTGCAGTGGAGTTTCCCCCGCTGTGGGAGGGCCTGGTCCGGCTGCAGTGGAGTTTCCCCCGCTGTGGGAGGCGCTGGTCCGGCTGCAGTGGAGTTTCCCCCGCTGTGGGAGGCGCTGGTCCGGCTGCAGTGGAGTTTCTCCCGCTGTGGGAGGCGCTGGTCCGGCTGCAGTGGAGTTTCCCCCGCTGTGGGAGGCGCTGGTCCGGCTGCAGTGGAGTTTCCCCCGCTGTGGGAGGCGCTGGTCCGGCTGCAGTGGAGTTTCCCCCGCTGTGGGAGGGCCTGGTCCGGCTGCAGTGGAGTTTCCCCCGCTGTGGGAGGCGCTGGTCCGGCTGCAGTGGAGTTTCCCCCGCTGTGGGAGGGCCTGGTCCGGCTGCAGTGGAGTTTCTCCCGCTGTGGGAGGCGCTGGTCCGGCTGCAGTGGAGTTTCTCCCGCTGTGGGAGGCGCTGGTCCGGCTGCAGTGGAGTTTCTCCCGCTGTGGGAGGCGCTGGTCCGGCTGCAGTGGAGTTTCCCCCGCTGTGGGAGGGCCTGGTCCGGCTGCAGTGGAGTTTCCCCCGCTGTGGGAGGCGCTGGTCCGGCTGCAGTGGAGTTTCCCCCGCTGTGGGAGGCGCTGGTCCGGCTGCAGTGGAGTTTCTCCCGCTGTGGGAGGGCCTGGTCCGGCTGCAGTGGAGTTTCCCCCGCTGTGGGAGGGCCTGGTCCGGCTGCAGTGGAGTTTCCCCCGCTGTGGGAGGACCTGGTCCGGCTGCAGTACAGCCTTGTTATTGGGGTGTTTATTTTTAGGGGACCAAATTTATACCAAACACACTAGTTTTTTGTCTACACAGTGACCCCCAATTTCCTTTTAACAGTCTGCTTATTCGAGGACAGAGGGTGGGACGAGGCACTGGAACGGAGCTTGGTGTGCGTGGGTGTGGCTGGGGAGAGCGGGGGGTGCCTTGGCCGTGGCTTGGGGGCATCATCCTGCTGGCCCAACATTGGCCCAGACCCTCCGTGTGCCCAGCAGGGGTTTGGGGAGCAGAGTGATGCCGCGGCTTGGGGGCGTCACCCTGCTGGCCCAGCATTGGCCGGGGACCCTCCGTGTGCCCAGCAGGGTTTTGGGGGGCAGAGTGATGGTGGAGACGGTGCCCCTGCTCCCAGCATCCCCTTGGCTGCTTCTCTCTGCCCCAGCGGGCTCCTCAAGTGAACTGGCTCTTGCCCCAGGGCCTTCGCACCAGCCACAGCTGTGGCCTCTGCTGCTTTTCCCTGTGTTGCCCTGGTTTGAACGCCCCCGCCCCGTCCCCCTGGGAGGCCTTCCCTGATACCCTGTGCGTAGTAGTCCTGCACAGGCGCCCCTCCTTCCCTGTCCCGCCTGAGCCCCCTCAGCACTCCGGCCGCAGCAGGGCAGGCAGGGCCTGGCCTCTTGCTGTGTCCCAGGCAGCCTGTCACACCAGGTACACTCCAGAGCCCTGGCCCCCTCTCCACGCCCTCCCAGGGCTCCTGGGGCAGGGCTGGGCCGAAGGTGCTGGCGTCCTGAGCTCATGCGGCCACCAGAGGCCACTGCAGCCTTGCCCAGGCCTGCGGCGCCTGAGCTGCCCTGCCAGGTTCACCTCGCCAGGCTCTGCAGTATTTCCCGCTCGGATTCAGCCAGGGCCTCCCTCCTGACATCACGGAGGGTTTGTACTGGGCTGTTAGGCGGATCTCGGATGATGGGCGAGGCCAGGAGGAGAGTGAAAGCGCCTCCGAGTCAGCCAGGCTTGGATCCTGTCATCCGAGGGGCTCTGTGTCTGGCAATGTCCACGTAACCATGTTCGGTCCTCTGCTCCCTGTGTTCCCCGCGTGAGCAGGGCATGAACAGGGACCTCCTTCACCGCCCGAGGTCCCCTCTTCCTGGCTGGCGACCCCCATCCCTGAGAGCACGGGGACGTCCCCTATGCTGTGGAAGAGCGCGTGCCCTCCGAGATCCAGGTGCTGCCTCTGTCCCTGGGAGCACGGGGACGTCCTGTGTGCTGTGGAGGAGCGCGTGCCCTCTGAGATCCAGGTGCTGCCCCTGAGGAGCGCATGCCCTCTGAGATTCAGGTGCTGCCTCCGTCCCTGAGAGCACAGGGATGTCCCCTGTGCTGTGGAGGAGCACCTGCCCTCCGAGATCCGGGTGCTGCCTACCAGGCGGTGTTAGGCGTGCCTCGTCCACAAGGGCGCCATCCTTGTTAATGGGATTCAGGTCTTTGTAAAAGTGGCTTCTTCACATGGTGCTGAGCCGGCTGCTCTCTGGCCTTTGGCCTCCTGTCAGGTTGGGTGCAGCCAGGAGGCCCTCGCTAGAGGGTGGTGCCTTCATCCTGGACTTCCCGGCCTGCGGAACTGGAGAGAAGACAGTGGCACTTTTTAGAAGTTACCTGCTCTCAGGTAACCTGTAACAGTGGTGCAGACGGACTGAGACACCTTCAGTTCCAGAATCTTAGAGAAATTCCAGGGGCCCTTTCAATCACCTATGAGGCCAATACCCAGCCAGCACCTGCGTGTACCCGGCGGTGCCCTCACTGCACATGGAGAACAGCGCTGCACAAACGGCGTCTCTCTCCCCCTGTGCTTCCCCCACTCCCTCTCTGTCTCCGTCTCCCTCTCCTCCCGTCCCCCGATTCCGGGTCTCCCTCCAGGAAATGAACGCAGCTGCCGGACAATTAAGTCACAGCTACATCCGTAATGAGGGATATCTGAAGAGCTGTGGAGTGCGCGTTCCGGCGATAAGGGATGCTGGAGCATTTAATTGGCGTTTAGGAAATCAGCTGCAGAGAATCAGTCAGCCTGTGTGTGTTTCCCGAGCGTCGGTCGTGCTGGGAGCTGTGGCGAAGGCCCCGGCCATAAGCGATTGCTGCTCGACAGTGGGGAGCGTGTCCGTTCCCTGCAGTGTCTGGGTCTCCCACACTGGGGCCAGCAGCCCACGGTGAAGGCCATGCCGGTCTCCAACAGTGCGGGCTCCACTCCCGGCTAGGAGGGTGGCACGGCCCTGGGCCTCCGTTGTCCTGTCTACAGAGTGTGCTGCCAAGGTCTATGTCTGCTCAGAAAATGACTTCAAAACGTAGCGATGTGGAACTGCAGCAGCACTGATTTCGCTCGTGAACCTGCAGTGTGGACTTGGTGGGGACGGCTCACCTCCGCTCCGGGTGGCAGGAGGTAGAGTTGGGTGTTGGGGGCTGGGGTCGTTAGAGCTCACCATGCAACATGACACACACCACTACATACACATACCACTATACACCACATACACACCACTACACGCACACACCACTACACACCACTACACACTACACACACAGCACTACATGTGCGCACACATGCACACACAGGCCCTGGGCCCCCATCCACCTCCCTCAGCGCCCTTCCTGCAGGTGTGATGCGGTGGCCCCCAAAACGCCTCTGCCTCTGCCTGGTCTTCCCAGATGTTCTGCACCAGCTTTGCTGGTGTTTCAGGGTGCCGACGGGGACCCCTCATCCCGCAGCCTTCACAGGGGTTGGGGTTCACTCCTCGGATCTCATGGGGGCTGACATGTGTCCCCCGGAAAGAGATGTCCCCGTCCTGGCCCCCAGCACCGGCGAGTGGACCTTATTTGGAAATAGGGTCTTTGCAGATGTAATTAAGGAACCAGCTGAGATCATCCTGCATTCAGGGTGGGCCCTCAGTCTGGTGGCCGGTGTCCTAGTCAGAGGTGTGAAGAGGCGGGCAGAGGCCACAACTATCCATCGGCTCCGAGGGTGGAGCAGGGGCCTCTGGGAGCTGGAAAAGGCAGGAATGGGTCCTCCCTGAGTCTCTGAGGGCCCCGCCTGCCCACACCTGCCCACATTTGCCCCAACCTGCCCACACCTGCCTCAGGACAGCATCTCGGTCTCCTGGCTGCCGGACTGTGATGAAGCTGCGTGGTTCTAGGCCACTGGCTTGCGGTGACTTGTCGCGGCAGCTGCGGGGAGCTCACACGGTAGCGCCTGTCTTGGGGGGTGCTGGGCGGGTGACCTTCAGGAGACCCCTGGGGACCCGCTGCCCTCCCAATGCCTCCAGTCCCAACGCCTCTGTGGTGGCATCCTGTGCTGAGGATGGTGCCTCGCGGAGCCTCCGCTGCCCCTGTGTGCTCCGCGCCACGTCTGTCTCGACGGCGCCCCTCGAAGACCTCAGGAAGCCCCCCGTGCGCTGCGGCCCTCTGGGGGCTCGTGGTCCGGGTTCTGATACTGAGGTGGCAGGTCCCCTGATGGCGTAGTCAGCGGCTTTGTTCTGGGCTGGCGTGGAGGGGCGGGGTGTTGAGGTGTGGGCGGAGCTGGGTGGGGCGGGGCGGGGCATGGAGGTGTGGGCGGGTCAGGCACCTCTGGGGGTTCTGGGAAGACTCATTGCTGACTACTCTGGGCTCCAGAGTCCGCTGTGCTCCTGGGCTCTGGCTTGGCCCCTTGCTTGTCACCACGATGTCTGCTGCTGCGGCCAACGCTCCCTCTGCCCCTCCTACCTCCATACTGTAAGGACCGTGTGATGAACCGGGCCGGGGTCATCCAGGACGACCCCCCACTAGACCCTCAGCCAGTCTCACCTGCAGAGTCTCTTCTGCCCTGTGGGGGACACAGCCACGGGCTCTGGGGAATGGAATGTGAACAGATGGGGCTGGCAGCAGGTGTGGTTGGACCTGGGGCTGAAACAGCATTGCTCTCTTCTCGCCTCTCTCGGCCCATTTTCTTTCCTTCATTCGTTCCCAGAGCTTGGGCAGTGCCCATGTGGGTGTCTAGGCAGCCGCCCAAGCCCACGCTGGGTGAGCCCTCTTCACCCCAGCTGGGGAGTGCCCTGCCAGGTCCACTCTGCTTCCACCTCTGCTCAGCAGGCCGGCCGAGTGCTGTCTGGGCCACTCAGGCGGGTGACAGTGTTGGGGAAGGAGCTGTGAACCGCCACAGACAGTGCTCCCCGAGGCCCGATGGGCTTTGCTGCTTGGGCCAGCTGGCGAGTGGCTGAGGCCGTACTGGCTGGCAGGCAGACGGGGAGGCGGTGGCGCAGTGCTGGGCTGATCCTGCTGTCATTCTAGTGCAGTGGTTCTGGCTGCATGAGAGAAAGGAAACTGGGTAGATAAGAGGGAAAAGTAATGAAGAGATAAGGGTGTGGGGGCCACGGGACCAGGCACCCTCCTCCAGATCTGCAGGCCCTGAGCCCAATGGAGCCGGCAGGAAGTGAGGGGGTGGAGTGGACGGGCTCGGGGGGGCTCTGTCGGGGTCTCCTGGGAACCGGGGGAGGGAGGGTCCAGCCCAGGGTTGCAGCACCCTCAGGACAGGCTGGGAGCTTCTTCACAGAGGTGGTGGGGGGACTGTCCCTGGTGGGACAGCCTCGTCCCCACTCAGGAATTCCTGAGAGGCAGTGTCCACCATCCCAGTGTGTGCAGGACAGTGACGTGAGAGTTCACAGCCCCAGTGCTCTCCACCTGTCCTTGCAATACCTTTGCAAGGTGCGATCAAGAAGGAAGAGCCTGGTGCTGGCAGGTTCCCCTAGCTGGTGTTGGAGGACAGCCAGGCTCAGGAGCCCCGCTTGCCCATGGAGGAAGTGCCTGACAGCCCCACAGACGGGGCGGTGGAAGCCAGGCAGGCTGGACGGCGTCAGGACCTGGTGGCCAGAGGGGCCCTGAGACAGGGAGTGATCTTGGGACCGACGGTCCTCTGCCCAAATTCCCCCAGCTCCCGGCCTCCTCTGGCCGCAGCCCCTGCCCTTCCCATTCCCTGGACCCTCCTCTCCTCTCCTGCCGGCCGCCTCCCACCCCAGGCCCTCCCCTGAGAGCTTCCCGCAGTCTCCAGCCTCAGATCCCGGCAAAAAGATTCCATGTGGTGACCTCTGACCCCACCGATAAACATGCTCGGGCCTCCAGCATCCTGGCTCTGCCCTGGCCCCAGCTCCTCCCCACTCAGCTCCTCCCCAGTCAGCTCTTCCCCAGTCAGCTCCTCCACTCCCAGCTCCTCCCCACCCAGCTCCTCCCCAGTCAGCTCCTCCCTACCCAGCTCCTCCCCAGTCAGCTCATCCCCACCCAGCTCCTCCCCACTCAGCTCCTCCCCAGTCAGCTCCTCCACACCCAGCTCCTCCCCAGTCAGCTCCTCCCCAGTAAGCTCCTCCCCACCCAGCTCCTCCCCAGTCAGCTCCTCCCCACTCAGCTCCTCCCCACTCAGCTCCTCCACACTCAGCTCCTCCCCACTCAGCTCCTCCACACTCAGCTCCTCCCCACCCAGCTCCTCCCCAGTCAGCTCCTCCCCAGTCAGCTCTTCCCCAGTCAGCTCCTCCACACCCAGCTCCTCCCCAGTCAGTTCCTCCACACCCAGCTCCTCCCCACTAAGCTCCTCCCCAGTCAGCTCCACCACACCCAGCTCCTCCCCAGTCAGCTCCTCCCCAGTCAGCTCCTCCACACCCAGCTCCTCCCCAGTCAGTTCCTCCCCACCCAGCTCATCCCCACTCAGCTCCTCCCCACTCAGCTCCTCCCCAGTCAGCTCCTCCCCACTCAGCTCCTCCCCAGTCAGCTCCTCCCCATTCAGCTCCTCCCCACTCAGCTCCTCCCCAGTCAGCTGCTCCACACCCAGCTCCTCCCCAGTCAGCTCCTGCACACCCAGCTCCTCCCCAGTCAGCTCCTCGCCACTCAGCTCCTCCACACCCAGCTGCTCCCCACTCAGCTCCTCCCCACTCAGCTCCTCCCCACCCAGCTCCTCCCCACTCAGCTCCTCTCCCCTCAGCTCCTCCCCAGTCAGCTCCTCCACACCCAGCATCTCCTTCCTCAGCTCCTCCCCACTCAGCTCCTCCCCACTCAGCTCCTCCCCAGTTAGCTCCTCCACACCCAGCTCCTCCTTCCTCAGCTCCTCCACACCCAGCTCCTCCTTCCTCACCTCCTCCCCACTCAGCTCCTCCTCCCTCACCTCCTCCCCCACTCAGCTCCTCCTTCGTCAGCTCCTCTCCCCTCAGCTCCTCCCCACTCAGCTCCTCCTCCCTCAGCTCCTCCCCACTCAGCTCCTCCCCACTCAGCTCCTCCCCACGCAGCCCCTCCCCACTCAGCTCCTCCACACCCAGCTCCTCCCCACGCAGCTCCTCCACACCCAGCCCCTCCCCACTCAGCCCCTCCCCACTCAGCTTCTCCCCAGTCAGCTCCTCCCCAGTCAGCTCCTCCACACCCAGCATCTCCTTCCTCAGCTCCTCCCCACTCAGCTCCTCCCCACTCAGCTCCTCCCCAGTTAGCTCCTCCACACCCAGCTCCTCCTTCCTCAGCTCCTCCACACCCAGCTCCTCCTTCCTCACCTCCTCCCCACTCAGCTCCTCCTCCCTCACCTCCTCCCCCACTCAGCTCCTCCTTCGTCAGCTCCTCTCCCCTCAGCTCCTCCCCACTCAGCTCCTCCTCCCTCAGCTCCTCCCCACTCAGCTCCTCCCCACTCAGCTCCTCCCCACGCAGCCCCTCCCCACTCAGCTCCTCCACACCCAGCTCCTCCCCACGCAGCTCCTCCACACCCAGCCCCTCCCCACTCAGCCCCTCCCCACTCAGCTCCTCCCCAGTCAGCTCCTCCCCACTCAGCTTCTCCCCAGTCAGCTCCTCCCCAGTCAGCTCCTCCACACCCAGCTCCTCCCCAGTCAGTTCCTCCCCACCCAGCTCATCCCCACTCAGCTCCTCCCCACTCTGCTCCTCCCCACTCAGCTCCTCCCCAGTCAGCTCCTCCCCAGCCAGCTCCTCCCCACTCAGCTACTCCCCACTCAGCTCCTCCCCACTCAGCTCCTCCCCAGTCAGCTCCTCCCCAGTCAGCTCCTCCACACCCAGCTCCTCCTTCCTCAACTCCTCCCCAGTCAGCTCCTTCTCCCTCAGCTCCTCCCCCACTCAGCTCCTCCTTTCTCAGCTCCTCTCCCCTCAGCTCCTCCTCCCTCTGCTCCTTCTCCCTCAGCTCCTCCCCACTCAGCTCCTCCCCACCCAGCCCCTCCCCACCCAGCTCCTCCCCAGTCAGCTCCTCCACACCCAGCTCCTCCCCACTCAGCTCCTCCCCAGTCAGCCCCTCCCCACTCAGCCCCTCCACACCCAGCCCCTCCCCACTCAGCCCCTCCCCACTCAGCTCCTCCCCACTCAGCTCCTCCACACCCAGTCCCTCCCCACCCAGCCCCTCCCCACTCAGCTCCTCCCCACTCAGCTCCTTCCCAGTGAGCTCCTCCCCACCCAGGTCCTCCCCACTCAGCTCCTCCCCAGTCATCTCCTCCCCACTCAGCTTCTCCCCACTCAGCTCCTCCCCAGTCAGCTCCTCCACACCCAGCTCCTGCACACACAGCTCCTCCCCACTCAGCTCCTCCCCACTCAGCTCCTCCCCAGCCAGCTCCTCCCAACTCAGCTACTCCCCACTCAGCTCCTCCCCACTCAGCTCCTCCACACCCAGCTCCTCCCCACTCAGCTCCTCCCCACTCAGCTCCTCCACACCCAGCTCCTGCCCACTCAGCTCCCACTCAGCTCCTCCACACCCAGTTCCTGCCCACTCAGCTCCTCCTCAGTCAGCTCCTCCACAGTCAGCTCCTCCACAGCTCCTCCCCACTCAGCTCCTCCCCACTCAGCTCCTCCACACCCAGCTCCTCCCCACCCAGCTCCTCCCCACTCAGCTCCTCCACACCCAGCTCCTGCCCACTCAGCTCCCACTCAGCTCCTCCACACCCAGTTCCTGCCCACTCAGCTCCTCCTCAGTCAGCTCCTCCACAGTCAGCTCCTCCACAGCTCCTCCCCACTCAGCTCCTCCCCACTCAGCTCCTCCACACCCAGCTCCTCCCCACTCTGCCCCTCCCCACTCTGCCCCTCCCCACTCAGCTTCTCCCCACTCAGCTCCTCCCCACCCAGCTCCTCCCCACTCAGCTCCTCCCCAGTCAGCTCCTCCACACCCAGCTCCTCCCCACTCAGCTCCTCCCCAGTCAGCTCCTCCACAGTCAGCTCCTCCCCACTCAGCTCCTCCACACCCAGCTCCTCCCCACTCAGCCCCTCCACACCCAGCCCCTCCCCACTCAGCCCCTCCCCACTCAGCTCCTCCCCAGTCAGCTCCTCCCCACTCAGCTCCTCCCCAGTCAGCTCCTCCACACCCAGCTCCTCCCCAGTCAGCTCCTCCCCACTCAGCTCCTCACCACCCAGCTCCTCCCCACCCAGCTCCTCCCCACTCAGCTCCTCCCCGCTCAGCTCCTCGCCGCTCAGCTCCTCCCCAGTCAGCTCCTCCTCAGTCAGCTCCTCGCCACTCAGCTCCTCCCCACTCAGCTCCTCCCCAGTCAGCTCCTCCCCACTCAGCTCCTCCCCACTCAGCTCCTGCACACCCAGCTCCTCCCCACTCAGCTCCTTCCCACTCAACTCCTCCCCAGTCAGCTCCTACACACCTAGCTCCTCCCCACTCAGCTCCTCCCCAGTCAGCTCCTCCACACCCAGCTCCTCCTTCCTCAGCTCCTCCCCACTCAGCTCCTCCTTCCTCAGCTCCTCCCCAGTCAGCTCCTCCACACCCAGCTCCTCCTTCCTCAGCTCCTCCCCAGTCAGCTCCTCCACACCCAGCTCCTCCTTCCTCAGCTCCTCCCCACTCAGCTCCTCCCCACCCAGCTCCTCCCCACTCAGCTCCTCCCCACTCAGCTCCTCCCTAGTCAGCTCCTCCTCAGTCAGCTCCCCCTCATTCAGCTCCTCACCACTCAGCTCCTCCCCAGTCAGCTCCTCCCCACCCAGCTCCTCCCCACTCAGCTCCTCCACACCCAGCTCCTCCACACCCAGCTCCTCCCCACTCAGCTCCTCCCCACTCAGCTCCTCCCCAGTCAGCTTCTACACACCCAGCTCCTCCCCACTGAGCTCCTCCCCAGTCGGCTCCTCCCCACTCAGCTCCTCCACACCCAGCTCCTCCTTCCTCAGCTCTTCCCTACTCAGCTCCTCCCCACTCAGCTCCTCCTTCCTCAGCTCCTCCCCAGTCAGCTCCTCCACACCCAGCTCCTCCTTCCTCAGCTCCTCCCCACTCAGCTCGTCCTCCCTCAGCTCCTCCCCCACTCAGCACCTCCTTCCTCCTCTCCTCTCCCCTCACCTCCCCGCTCAGCTCCTCTGCCCTCAGCTCCTCTCCCTTCGGCTCCTCCTCACTGAGCTCCTCCTCACTCAGCTCCTCCTCAGCTCCTCCCCACTCACCTCCTTCTCCCTCAGCTCCTCCCCACTCAGCTCCTCCTCACTGAGCTCTTGCTCACTCAGCTCCTCCTCAGCTCCTCGCCACTCAGCTCCTCCTCCCTCATCTCCTCCTCCCTCAGCTCCTCCCCACTCAGCCCCTCCTCCCTCAGCTCCTTCTCCCTCAGCTCCTCCCCATTCAGCTCCTCTGCCCTCAGCTCCTCTTCCCTCAGCTCCTCCTCACTCAGCTCCTCCTCACTCAGCTCCTCCTCAGCTCCTCCCCACTCACCTCCTCCTGCCTCAGCTCCTCCCCACTCAGCTCCTCCTCACTGAGCTCTTCCTCCCAGGGGACTCTCAGGCTGGGTCATCAGAGGCCACACCCTGCTCTCCACTACGTGGGGACGCCACATTGTGAGAAAGCCCAAGCCCCACCGTGGCCTGTGACACCTGCGTTGGTTTTCTCAGCCTGGCTGCCGTGGGACCCCAGCAGCCAGCTGAAGCCCCCATTTGGTGGGGCAGCGTCCAGCCACCGCCAACCGACAGCATCACGGAGGGAAGAAAACAAGGGTTCCACAGCTCTGCCCTGGGAGACGGGAAACGTGCCCTGCACAGACCCTCTCCCCTCTCCCCTCTCCCCTCTCTTTTCTTTCTTTTTGACAGACATAGGACGTGTTCCCCGCTGCTACTCTCAAGTCCCCCTTGTCACACATTATTTTGTCACCAGCAGCTTCTGGCCTCCAGAACGGCCCCCAGGACCCCTCCGGGCTCACACCCCCTGGCCCTCCCTGGTGCCTGGGCTTGGTCAGAACTGCCAGCACCTGGCACAAGAGGGTCCAGCGTGTCCAGAGTCCGGTCCTGAGGTGCTGTCCCCATCCTCCGTGCTGTCCCCAGCCACCCCTGTTGGGTCAGCAGCCGCCCTGCCGTGAGGAGGCTCGGGGAGGCTGGTGGGGAGGTGAGAGGCAGGTAAGACCCAGGGAAGCAGCCTCCTGGGCCGGCCTGTGCTCTGCCCGCTTCCTGAGCTGTGGCCACTCCAGAGCTGTTTATTTTTATTGATGTGGCAACTGCACTCTGAGGAAAATTAGTGTTAGGAAATCTTTCCCTGCTACCGTAGTCAATTTTGATTTCATTTAAAATTCAAAAGCAGCGTTGGCCACCTTCCCAGGCAGTGGGGGCACACAGAGTCCGAGTTGTCCCTGCCCTCCCAGCCTGGCTGGCTCCCGGACCACGTGGCCACAGCAGACGCCTCATGGAGAGTGAGGTCAGCCACCGAAGTCATGGGCAGGGCGGGGCAGGGGCCCTTCTGAAATCCCTTCCCCGAACCCTCACATTTGGGCCATGAGGGTGGATGTTGCCTTTTCTGGAAGGCGGGAAGCCTTTGCTGAGCGTCCCGTCCATCTCAGTGCTTGGCTGCTGCCAAGGGGCTGGTGAGTCCTGGCTCCGGAGCCCCTGCAGTAGGAGCCATCGGGAGCTTCCCTGGGCCCTGACCTCACCCATGGCCGCGTCACCTCCCTCACTGTCCCTCCTCCATCTCTGTTCCTCCCCTGACCCTGTCGTTCTGTTTCCAGCCCCAGGTGGCTCCATCCCCAGCTGCTGGGTCCTCCCCACCTGTGGGACCTCGACTCCGCCCTGTGCTGGGCGCAGCTCCGTCCTGCAGGTCCGAGCCACTCCAATGCCTTTTAGTTTCCTTCCCCCAGAAGTGTTCTCAGTTGATGCTGGGTCAGAGCTGTCATGCACTGAGCTGCCCGTGGGGAGGGCAGGTGCCCTGCAGGAAGGTGGGGCCCTGCTGCTCTGGCAGAATGGGGGCTGCTCAGGCCAGGGGGTATAGGACGGGTGCCTGGCCTGCCCCAGAGGAGCAGCATCACCCTGAGCTCGCACCTGTGCCCTCGCCACCCTGCGTGGGCCGCCCCTGCCATGTGAGCTCCTCTCCCTGCTCTACACGCATTTTAAAGGACAGGTGAGTAACCAAAAACCAGGCAGGTGCTGTGCAAAGCCAGGATGTGTGGCCCAGCCCTGAACCACGCTGACTTGCAGGCGTCCCCGGGCGCAGGTCACCCACATCATGGGGCCCGCATCGGGGCACAGAGGGTGACACCCCAGCATCCAGGAAGGTGCCTCATGGGTGGCTCAGCCCTGGTTAGCCCCATGGCTAACAAAGCCAGGAATTACCGCAGGGCCTGGGTGTGCAGGTGGCACAGCCTCTGGAATTTGATTTTGTCCTGTCACTAACTGGACAAATGGCCCAGCAGTCTCACCATGTGCATACCGTTAAAGAAGAGTCGCTGGGCTCCCGGCTGCTCAGGGACGTGCCGTGTGGCTGCAATCCTGTGGTAATTCCACGTCTCATGTGTTCAGGACTCTCCAGACAGTTTTCCACAGTGGGTGCACCATTGACATCCCAGCAGCAGGGCACAAGGGTCCAAGTTCTCCACATCCCCGCCAGCACTGGTCCCTTCCATCTCTCTCTGTCTCTCTCAATCATCTCTCTCCCATGTCTCTCTATCTCTGTGATCTATCATATTTATCATCTATCTACCTATCTCTATTTATCTATTTCAATATATTACTTACCTGTCTGCCACATCTATCTATATTGATGATCTCTATCCTATGTCTATCATCCATATTCATTGATCAATCATATATATCTGTATCATTCATCTATCTGTATCTGCCACTTAGCTAATCTATCACCACCCATCCGTCCATCAACCACGCATCCATCCGTTGACCCATCCATCATCCATCATCCATCCACCCACCTACCCATCCACCCATCCATCCATCCATCATCCATCCAGCCATCCATCCATCATCCATTCATCCACCCATCATCCACACATCCATCCATCTACCCATCCATCTGTTCTGTGCAGGAGATGCGCGAGGGGAGAAGACAAGACACACTATACCTTTAAGGGTAAACAACCTTTATTCCATGTAAATGGCAATGCAGATATATAATAAGCAAATTGCAATGGAAAGGGGAGAAGACAAAAATATATATATATATATATATATTTTATACTCACCAGACTATGGAGGATTCACCACCAAACTGGGAAGCAACAGCCTGGGCTCCAGAGTTGGCCGCTCATCTGTGCACGGATGAGGAGAGGTCTCATGAATCTTTGGCGTGGTCTGGGACCTGCGCTCTTTTTGTAACGAGTTGTTTGGCGTGAGGCCCAGTCACAAGGGCCCTTCGCGACCAGGCTCAAGGAACGCAGAAAGGTCAACTTGTTCTTGCGATTGTCTGTTGTTTTTCAATAATTAATGTATAGGAATAGATTGAAATAGAGATTTCTCTGAAACAGCACTGGATGAATGCCTCAAGGGACTCACACAACCTGTTCCGGGACTTGGTGACCATTGTTAGTGTCCACGTTGAATTGAGTTCAGATTTCATATTTAACTTTTCCTGCACACCATCACCTACCCATCCGTCCATCTATTCATTCACCCACCCATGCATCCATCATCCATCCATCCACCCACCCATCCATTATCCATCCAGCCATCATTCATCCACTCATCTGTCCGTCCATCCACCCACCACCCACCCATCCATCCATCCATCATCCATCCACCCATCATACATTCATTCATCCATCCACCCATCACCCACCCATCCATCCATTCACCCATCCGTCCATCCACCCACCCATCCCTCATCCACCCAGCCATCCATCATACATTCATCCATCTATTCATCCATCCATCCAGCCAGCCAGCCAGCCATCCATACATCCACCCACCCACCCATCATCCATCCATCCATCATCCATCCACCCAGCAATCCATCCACCCACCCATCCCTCATCCACCCAGCCATCCATCATACATTCATCCATCCATCCATACATCCATCCATCCACCCACCCATCCATCATCCATCCACCCAGCCATCCATCATACATTCATTCATCCATCCATCCACCCATCCATCCAGCCATCCATCCATCCACCCATCCATCCATCATCCATCATACATTCATTCATCCATCCATCCATCACCCATTCATCCATCCAGCCATCACCCACCTATCCATCCATTCACCCATCCATCCATCATCTATCCACCCAGCCATCCATCATACATTCATTCATCCATCCACCCACCCATCCACCCATCCATCCATCCATCCATCCATCCATCATCCATCATTCATTCATCCATCCATCCATCACCCACCCCATCCATCCACCCAGCCATGAATCATACATTAATTCATCCATCCATCCACCCATCTATCCATCATCCATCCACCCAACCACCCATCATACATTCATTCGTCCATCCATCCATCACCCATTCATCCATCCATCCATTCACCCATCCACCCATCCACCCAGCCATCCATCATCCATCCATCCATCCACCCAGCCATCCATCCATTCACCCATCCATCCATCCACCCACCCATTCATCATCCACCCATCCATCCATCCATTCACCCATCCATGCATCCACCCACCCACCCATCCATCATCCATCCATCCACCCAGCCATCCATCCACTCATCATCCATCTGCACCATCCCTTGGTGGTGAAGTGCAGTCTCCCTGTGGTTTGAGTGGGTCTTTCTGATGGCTGGTGAGATGGAACCTCATTTCTGCCTGTGCGTGCTGAGGCTGTTGGGCACAGCCATGCATTGTTTCAGGTGTGTCTGGGGACTCCCTCCTTCAGAGTCCCAGGCCACTGAGCAGCACAGGTACCCGAAGCTGCCATGCTGAAATGGCAACGCAGAGAGACCTCTGGGCCCTACTCTTCCTGTCCTTGAGCCAGACTCTCCAACCACAGAATCCAAGGGAGGCGATAAAATGATTGGCATTGCTTAAGCCACTCAGCTGTGGGGTTCTTGTTAGAAGGCAGTAGGCGGCCACAGCCGTGAGCCTGAAGGGGTCATTCCACCTAGGGTGGGCATCCAAGCGAGGAGCCTGGGAAAACACCTGGCTCGGGGCCACCCTCCCTCTCTCTAGCCTCTTCCCTGCCCAGAGCCCTGGGCCTCTCAAAGGCAAGCTGGAAGGAGAGTGGCCGGTGGCAGGGAGGCAGAGCTGGCATTGGGCTTTGCTGGGGCGGTAAGTGTGCAAGACGGGGGCCATTCACACAGCAGCAGAGGAGGTCACGTGGACCAGAACCGAGGCGGAAATCGGTAGGTTTAATAACAACACATGAGGCCGAAACAGTGTCCCTAAGGGTTGCCCACGATGGCTTTGTTCTTGCCAGCTGTGCACGCCCACAGCACGTGCGGTTTCCGAGGTGAAGCAGCATTTCTGGAAATCCGGCAGGGATTGAAACCTGGGGATCCCGAGACACAGTTGAGTGTGGGGGTGGGGGAGGCGCTGGGGTGGCTGTGGAGGGCTGGATGTGGGGGCGGTCACTTTCTGGCCTGGGGGCTGGGCCTTCTGGGCTCTTCCCAGGTCAGGGCTGGTCTGGCAGCAGTATCAGCGGGGCTAGACGAGGGGGCTTCCCAGCTGTGGCCTTTGGTTGGGCTGGACTGGAGGAAATGAACAAGCTGGTGGTGGGGGGGTGGCCACTTGGGTCCTCTGGGGGCTGATGCTGAGATGGGGTCCAGGCCGGGATAACGGGAATAAGTGCATTGCTGAGCCGGCGCTGCTGACCGTGGGTGGGGGCTGCTGACCGTGGGTGGGGGCTGCCGACCGCAGTACAGACCCAGACGGCAGGAGCCCAGCAAAGCCTGCCCTTCTGAGGAGCCTCACATCGGAGGAGCTGCCTGGGCCGTGCTGGCGCCAGGCTCAGAAGCCGGGGCCCCAACTCCGATGGTGCCAGGGCTGAGGCTGTCCCTGGCCCTGGGGGTACATCCTTTCTTGATGCTAGGGAGCAGGATGCGGGGTTGGGAGGGAGTTGGGTTGTGGGCCAGGGACCCCGTGGGGCTTTCATGGGGCCAGCAGGGAGGGCGTCTGCTCCAACGGTGGGTGGTAGGACCGCTCCACGCGGTCACAGGGCCAGGAGCACCAGCACCGGCTGAGCCTTCTTAGAAATGCAGAGTCCCGGGTGCACCCTGCCTGCCGTGCCGCAGCGACTCCCTTTCTGGTGGGGTCCCGGCCCTCTGGCAGAGTGCACTGAGGGATCTGGGGGATAGGAGCCCCTGTGGTAGCCAGCACTCTGCCCCTCCCGGCTGGCCCTGGCGTCTGTGCACAGAGCTGGGGGTCACTGAGTGCTGGGTGTGACTCCTACGTGCCAGGGGTCCCTGGTCCTGGCCCCACCCCAAGGTGCTTGGGAAGGTGGGCCGCGTGGCAGAGGGAGAAGCGGGGAAGGTGGGCCGCGTGGCAGAGGGAGAAGCGGGGAAGGTGGGCCGCGTGGCAGAGGGAGAAGCGGGGAGGGTGGGCCGCGTGGGGGGGGAGAAGCGGGGAGGGTGGGCCGCGTGGGGGGGGAGAAGCGGGGAGGGTGGGCCGCGTGGGGGGGGAGAAGCGGGGAGGGTGGGCCGCGTGGCAGAGGGAGAAGCGGGGAGGGTGGGCCGCGTGGCGGGGGGAGAAGCGGGGAGCCAGGGCCGGAGCCAGCTGGTGTTCTTCAGGGAACACAGTCCCCACCCGTGGCAGGCACCTCAGGGCAGGGACGCTGAGGGGTCTCAGCTCCTCTGAGCGGCTCCCACCTGCCCCTCCCGGCTGCTGGCCTGAGTTCCTCCCTGAGCCTGTGTCACCACCAGAATCACGTGTCCAGCACGGGCAGTGGCAGGTGAGACTGGCAGGCGGCCCCAGACCCCGGATGTCGGCCAGGACGTCTGCGGCGTGACCTCTGTCCGTCTGACACGGGGGCCCCTGAGGCTGCTGACCCCCGACCTCCCATGGCACCTGGGTCCTGGTGGGAGGGCTGACCTGAGTGGGACCTGGGCTTGAGGGGGCATGAGTGGAAGGACCCTGGGTCTCATGAGGGCGCTCTTTCTGCACTCCCACCACGCCCCAAAAGAAGAGCAAAGGCAGAGGGGATCCTGTGAGTCTCTGCAGGGTGGACACGTTCCCTGGCGGGGAGGGCAGCTGGAGGTCCGATGCCCCTAGCTTGGACCAAGAGCTCGCAGACTGGCCTGGTGGCTTCTGAGCACACACAGCTGAGGTCAATTTTATGCTCTGGAATTGGTTTCAAATTAAATTTTGTTTCTTTCGACCCAGTCAATACTTGGCAACAAGTTCTAATCAGGAGAGCGATTCGGGGCTCACACCCTCCGTCCACAGGCCGGGCTCAGGCCTCATTCTCAGTAAGGAACGTCGTGACGTCAGCCCTCTTCCTGCACTAGCAAAAGTGCCATCAATCAGCCTTTCTGACGGTTGCAGGAATTCTTAGTGATGCGTTTATTTACACAGATTTCTCTGCTCTGGGTAAATTCTTTCCTCCCCCTGCCAGACCACAAAGTGCACGGCAGTCGATGGCAGAATTATGAGAAACGTAATTCACTTTGTGGATCTAATGAGCAGATGAGTAGAAAGCCGCCAGCCCCAGCCTTGGCCACCAAGCACATCCCAGCCCCCTCCTCCTGGGAAACGGATCTGTACTGCCTGGTGCTGGGCGGGGGCGGCCTCGTCGTCCTCCAGTCACATTTTTCCAAGCACACTGTGGTCGAGCCATGGCCCCAGCCCCTTTCTGTCCCCATCCCCCAATGTCCCCGGGGCAGGTCCCTTTAATACCCAGGGGTGCCTTGGGCAGGCCCTGGCTGGGCCCTCTCCATCCTGGCAGACACTCTCAGGTTCTGTCCCGTGCTAGAGGTGAACACGCTTGTCACTGGCCAAAGAGTGAGCTGGAGACAGTTTGCACAGCAGGGGACCCTGTGGCCACAAATGAGGTCCCCCGGTGTGTGTGTGTGTAGGGGGGGAACAAGAGGATGCTGGCTGCCCTACAGCCCCATGAGGACGAGGACCATGCCCCGTCCAGCGGGAGGCTGGTGGACCCCGGGTTCCAATGACGCTGAGCCAGAGAGCCAACACAACCACGTTTTGGGGAGGGAACCCCGGCCCCTTGGGGCCTCAGCAAGGGGCATTGACTTTTGGCCACCTAAGGAGTACTGGACATCACACATGTGCACACCCATGAGACCAGCACACACAGGCACGCACAGGTGCACTCACACCCTCCGACACCAGGCAGAACGCACGTGCAGACAGTGGCATGGCCTCAGTTTCTGTCCCTGGGACCCGTGGAGCTGTTGCCAGATCAGGCTGTGCAGTGCTGCGTGGGACCCACCGGGGAACTTGCCCAGCCGCAGGCATGGTGGCTACGATGTGGAGACGTGACAGTTTCCGTCTGCCTTGAATTGTGATGCTGCCGGTCGGGGAGCAGCTCTGGGGGACCAGGCCTGGCCACCTATGATGGTGTCGGTGGAGACGGCTTCCGATGAGGTCGGGTTCGTGCCTGGGTGCGTCCTGCACATTCGAGGCCACAGAACGTGGGGATGTGTGGGGTGTCAGCTGGGGGGGGAACAGGGAAGACCCGGCAGGGGGTGAGGGGGCACCAGGGACACTGGAAGCCCTTCCAAAGCATCCGAAAGTCCCCGAAGGGCCTCATTTTCCAGTTGTTCTGGGCCTGTAGCCAAGAGGCCCCTGCCCTGCCCACTGTCACCTCCCCAGGGGGGCCAGGCCAGGAGCTTGGAGCCACCCGGGCCCTCCCAGGTGCAGCCCTGGGCAGGCAGCCCCACTCCTTGGAAGCTGTGTTTGCTCATCTGCAAAGGCGGCGAGTAGAGCAGGGCCCTCCCAGGGCCGATGGAGGCTCAGGCACTTTCCTGGCCCTGTGGGGCTCAGAGCGAAGGTGTCACGGGTGGGAGTGGAGGTTATTTTTCTACCCTTGCCCCTTGCGGAAGTCCTGCTCTTCCCGTCCGCCGCCTGTATATGTCTCCACGCCTCCCTCTCCACACACAGCCTGGCCTGGAGCCCGTGGGCCTCCTGCCTCCCTGCTGGGTGCTGAGCTTGGCAAGGGCAGGGGCCCTGCACGGCACTGGCCGACCCTCTGTGCGGCTGCCGAGGAAAGAGGGAATAGGGCGACCATGCCCCTCCATCTCAGGCTTGCTCAGGGCTGGAGGCTGCTCCAGACGCCTGAGTGCAGCCTCATCTTACCCCACAAGCTTATAAGGCAGATGCTGAACCTTACGGAGGAGGACACTGAGGCCCAGAGAGGCACAGCAGCTGGCCCAATGTGGCACAGCAGCACAGGCAGGGCAGAGTCTGAGGCCGTTCCACCGTGGGCCCCAGTGGAGCTTCCCCTCTGGAGCCAGTGGTCCCGCTCTGGGACTGGCCTCCATGCCACTCTCTTGGCCGAGGGGATTCGTGCGTCAGACCCGGGGCAGACGGGCTGCTTGTCTGATTATTGCTCACTTGGTTAAGGTGACCCCGGGGGTTTCTCCATCATGGTGACACCTCCCTGTGCACTGGAAGGTGACCTGTGGGTGACACTTATGGACAGTTGAGATCCCATCCCAGTCCACCTCCCACCCGGCGGCTGAGCACGCAGGAGGGCCGGACGTGGGTCCGTTGTTGAGTGGGGATTTTCCAGTCCTGCCGCTGCCCGTGAGCCTGGAGCCCACCGTTCCTCCGGGAAGCAGAACTTGCCTCCCCATTCCTTTTCTTAGACTCAAGGATTCTGTTGTAATTAGATACTTTTACTGTTTCTCTGCCCTTTTGAATGGTGCCGGGCCTGTCCCCTGTGTCCTTGAAATGCCCCGTCACTGTCTGAGCAAGTCCTCAGCTCAGAGAGGTGGTCAGCCCAGACTCGGCCACTTCCCCAGCAGCCCTGGGCAGGGGTGGGGTACACCGTGTGCTTTCCTGGGCTCACGCTGGCTGCTGAGTGGAAGAGGCCGCAGGGGCAAGGGCGGCGGCCAGGACCGATGCGGAAGCAGCTGCAGGGACTCCAGCTCGAGCTCAGGGCGGCCTGGACCTGGGGGGCAGCGGGGGTCTGAGAAGTCGGGAGCCCAGCGTGGCCTGGACCTGGGGGGCAGCGGGGGTCCGAGAAATCAGGTCAGGGTGTGCATCAAAGGCGGAGCTGACGGAATTTGCTGCAGCAGCCGCCACGGGTGGAAAGAGCCGCCAAGGCGGAATCTGACGCCCTGGTGTGATCACTTGGGGGGACAAAGTGGTTGCTAATGGGATGCGGGGCTTGGAGTGGACTCTGAGGCTGGGGAAAGGAGGAGTTTGGTTTTGCAGATGCTGGACCTGGGTGTCTCCGAGACGTCCAGATGGAAAGGCTGACACACGTGGCGGGTGGATTTAGGAGGCTGCAGTTCATGGAGAGGTCCAGGCAGCAGCAGGTACCACTTGGAGCCTACAGTTAACGGATGGTTTCTAAAGCCACAACAGGGCGAGGCCCCGGGGAGAGCGCAGGCCTGGAGTCCCGCGAGGATCTGTGGTTAGAGGCGCCCCTCCCACACCACCCACAGATCTGCAAGGTTTGCACGCCTCAGCTCTGCAAGGAAGCAGGTGGAGTTAGTTCCCTTGGCCGGCTGTGGTGCCCTTGGCCTTTCCCAGCACAGGGAGATGGCGCACGTGATCCGGTGATCTGTTGGGGAGGGGAGGGGAGGAGCAGGCAGCACGGGCGTTTGGGGCTGGTGGGATGGATTTGGTGATGGGAACTGAGGAACCAAAGGTGCTCCATGGTCTTTGGCTTGAGGGATAGGCGGGGTGGCGTTCACTGGGAGGGGCACTGTGGGAAGAACGGGTCTTCCTGTGGGGAGCAGCATGGGCCTGTGAAGTCTGCAGGGCCTGTGTGGACCAGGCAGGTGTACGGGGCGGCGAGGCGGGGCCCAGGCAGGTGTGCAGGGCGGCAAGGCAGGGCTCCGATACCGGCTTTCTGGACACGCAGAAACAAGAGGCATCATGGAGAGACCCACAAGGGCTGGGGGGAGGCCAGGCCCTCTGCAGGGGTCAGGCTGGGGATTTTGGTGTCTGCCAGGAGCGGCAGAGGGGAGGGGAGTTTTCAGGGTCCCCTAGGGGCCGTAGTGGGCTGGATGGTTCATGCTGCAGTTAACCTCGGGACCCATTTTCCATGTGTCCCTCCAGCACTGGGAAGCCACTGGGGGGCTGCAGATGCACACTTGGGTTTTCAGCGGGCTCTGACCCCTCAGATGTGGGGATGGCCACTGCTGACTGGGACCCACTTCTCACATCCTGAGCCCCACCCTGCCGACTGGGACCCACTTCTCACGTCCTGAGCCCCCTCTGCCGACTGGGACCCACTTCTCACGTCCTGAGCCCCCAGTGTGGGTTGCCGCACAGGCCGGCCACCCCGGCCGAGGGCACATGGCCACGTGGTGTTGGGGGCTGGGAGCCTCGGGACTCCGTGGAGAAGGGCCTGGGCTGGAGCCTCTCCTGCTGCCTGGGATGCCTGGGCTTTGCCTCTGCTGGTGCTGGGTGTCCGCTGGGCCGCCCCACCCTCTACTCCTGGATGCACATGTCCGCCCCAGGCCCACCGTCTTCAACAATCCAGAAACCTCCAGAACCTTCTGGAAAGACAGGCAGGGCAGCAGTGGAGCGGGCGTGAGGGTTTGCGCCCTGCTCTCCCGGCTTCTCCGAGCTTCTGGTGTGTGGACAACCCTGCAGGCTGCTTACCCAACACTCGGCCTTTGGGGACCTTCCTCCGCTGCCAAACCAGAACACCTGCCAGAGGGGCCATGGGAGAGAAACAGAGGGCTCCGGGGGCTGCTGGGAGAGGCTGTCCCAGGATAGATGGCGGCTTTCTCCTCCTTTTTGTTACCTAGAATGTGCAGGTAAGGGCTGGGGCTGCAGCCGCCGCCGTGAGGCCTCCAAGAACGGGGAAAGGAATTGAAGACACCTGGTTCTGATGTTGAACTAAAGCCCCTGATTTACAGAAGGCACCGTTTTGTGGGGGTTTCTGTTTCTCACAGCTGAAGCTGACCCTTAGCCCATCCCCTCTGCCAAACAGGACGATAATTTGGGTTTTGTAAGAGGACTCACTAGGAAGTGGATGTCTGGAACCTGGAGCCAGTGGAACTTGCTTTGTGATCTTAGCTTAGTTAGAACACAGCTCAGCTGTGGGCGTGTGTTTTCTGTTGAGCTGCTTTAGATAAGATGGTAGATCACCTGCCAAGTGAGGTGAGCGCGTTGAAAAGTGTGAGCTGTTGGTTGAGGCAGGTCCGCCCTCAACGATGTGGTCTCGGGAAGTGGGAAAACACGCTCCCGATTCATCTCAGAACACAAGGAAACACCTCGGACGGCAAAATAAACCCTGGTAGCCGAGCTGCTCTGGGAGGTGAGGAGGGCTGGGCTGGGCTCTGAGGGCCCTGTGGTGGAACTGAGGCAAAGTGGGGCGGTGCTGCAGGGCTGGCCGAGCTCAGGAGGAGAGGGGAGCCCCCAGGTCCCTGCCCACCTCGGCGAGGAGCGGGCAGAGTGGCTGTCAGCTTCCCGGCGGCTTTCAGAGCTAACTGCTGAGCCACTGCCGGGCGACCCTCACCCCCACCACAGGCCATGTGGGAGGTGTCGTGCCCTGGGGCTGCCGTGCAGAGGAATGTGTTCCCTCCACACCAGAGGCCTGAAGCCTGGAGCTGGGGTGTGGGAGATCCTGGTCTCCCTGGGGCTCCAGGGCAGGGCACATCCCAGGCCTCTCTGGGGTGCCCTGTGTTGGTACTTCGTGTCCCGTGGCCGCGTCCCTCCTGCTCTGGCCTGCGTGCCTCTGTCTCCCCTCCTCTCCTTACAAGGACCCCACCCTAAATCAGGGTGGTCTCTTCCCAAGCCCCTCAGCTAGCGGATGTGATCCTGGTGTGCGTGGGTCATGGGGGCCTCTTTTTAACCCGCAGGACCGTGGCATCTGGACGTGGCTCTTGTGGAGGGGCTCAGTTCTGAGAGCCCGCAGAGCTGAGCCCGCTGAGGGCTGCGCAGGGCCATGCTCCCTGGCCTGGGTTTCTGGGGCTCTGACAGGGCATCTCCAGTGCCAGCCCCACACGGGAGGAGGAGGCAGTGTTGGGTCCGCCCCTGCCCCCCACCCCAGGGCTGCCGGATCCCACTGAGGGGATCCCACCCAGGCTTCAGACCCTCCAGCTCAGCCCCCCAGCTCAGCCCCCAACTCAGCACCACCGTCAGGGCTGAGACTTGCCATCCACCTGCCCCACGTGGGTCCTGGGCAGAGCCACTGCCCTGGGGTCTGGCCTGGCCGCCCGAGGTCTCCCCACACCCAGCCGCTGCTCACCTCGCCCTTGGCTGGCTCTGCCCACTCCCAGCCAGAGGGAGCCTCAGCCCAGAGCCTTCCAGCAGCTCCCACCCGCTCTGAGCCAGAGCCAAAGCCCTCACCTTGGCCCTGGCTGCACCCCTGAGGCCCTGTTTGCTCCGGGAACACCCCAGCATTCGCCTCCGCAGGGCGGCCGTCTCTGCCTGGAGGCTCTTCCCCAACGCCGCGGGCACTGGCCGCCCTTCCTCGGGCCTTGCTCCCACACCTCCTACCCAGTGCCGACCCGTCAAACGGCCCCAACCCAGGCTCCCGGCCCGCCTGGTCCCCTGTTCCTGCTGCAATAAAGTAGTGGCTGGAAGCGATTTGGCGGCTTCAACAACCCATCGATCCTCTCAGCTCCGTGGGCCAGAAAATGCAGTGCGGAGGCGGCCATGGTCCTCCTGGAGGAGCCGCTCCTGCTTTCCCAGGGTCCTGCTTTCCCAGCATCCTGGGCTCGGCCCTTCCCCTCCCTCCTAGCCTCCGCTTCTGTCACCACATGCCCTGTCCCCTCTGACACTGACTTCCTGTCCCGTGGGGGTGAATACATGCAGCCCCACCCCATCACCCAGGCCGCCCTCCCGCCTCACACCTGCAAGGCTCTCTACACCAGGCTTCACGCCCCGGCCCTAGCGCCTCCAGCTTTGCTTCTCCCTGGTGCCTCCGTTACTCCTCTGGTCCATCTCTGTCCAGCCTTGTGGAGCTGGGCCTGCCTTTGCCCCAGGCCGGGGCGGCCAATAGGGACAGAGTTTGGGAGCCTCGCGGTGGCTGCAGGCCAGGTCGTTCCCGGTCCAGCTCTGTGAGAGCTAACGATGGCCTCAGATCAGCTCTGTGACCTCCAGAATCTTCTTGCAGTTGGTTCAGACCTGCGAGGGCAAGGCATGGGGTTTGCAGGCCCTGGGGGCGCCGCACTGTCCTCTCACCTCAGCCCGGCTCTCAGGCTCCCAGCGGGAGGGGCTCTGGCTGGCTTGTCTCTGGAAGGAGAGGCAGAGTGGAGCAGGTGTGGATTTGCCAAGCTCCTTGGGGACGTCTTTGTCATCCTTTTCAAAATAAATTTCCAGAAAGGGGAAGGCGAGCTCCTCCTGAGTGTCCCTGTGCTGCTTGTAAGAGGCCGGGGTGTCCCCTGGGCCTTGGAGGAGGCGATGGACGTGCGGGTGTGTGTCAGGGCGGGAGCCGTTCCCTCCCTCCCGGGGTGGGCGGTGCAGAGAAACGGGTTGGCCTGGCCCCAGCCTGGAGCCCATGGCGGCCCTACCACCTACCACAGGGCGGGCGACGTCCCAGGTGCCCTCGTGTCCTTGTTCCTGTGTGTGAAGGAGCCGATTCCTGGGAAGTGCTGCCCCGGGGCCGGCATCTGTGAACGGCAGGTGCACCTCCGCCGTCCTTCTCCAGTGTGGTTTGGTGTTGATTCCTCTCAAGAGAGCCCGCGGTGGAGTGAGGGGCACTGGCGGTTGTGAGGTGCTGGGTCGGGCCCTGTGGGTCCCAGCCTGTTGGGTCACCCCTGGAACTTTGAGGGATGGCCACCTCCCTCTGCAGCTTGTGTGGGGAGGAGGCAGCTTTGCCCATCCCTCTGCCCACTCCCTGCTTCTGCTTCTGGAGGAGGAATTGGTTTCTCCTTCCTGGGAGTCCCAGGGAGGGGCCTCCTTGGAGAGGGAAGTTATCTGCTCAGGTCCTCTCAGGCCTGCATTGGCCTCGGTCACCTGAACTCAGCCGTGAACCTTCCTCCCTCCCTCCCTGGGTCCTCCCTCCCTCCCTGGGTCCTCCCTCCCTGCCTCCTCCCTCCCTCCCTGCATCCTCCCTCCCTCCCTGCGTCCTCCCTTTCTTCCTTCTCTCATTCATGCTTCCGTGCAGTTATTGATCAATGGCTACACCTACCCGCTCATCCACCCAATCATCCATCCATCAATTCATTCATCCATCCATTCTTCTATTCACCCACCCATCCATCCTTCCATCCCTCTATCCACCCACGCACACATCTATCCATCCACCCATCCATCAATCCTTCTCTCCATCCCTCTGTCCACCCACACACGCATCTATCCATCTACTCATCTACTTATCCATCCACCCACCCTCACACACGTTTATCTGCTCACTTATCTACCCACTCATCCACCTACCCCTCCGTCTACCCACCCACCCACCCACCCATCTATTCATCTATCCACCCACCTACCCATCTATTCATCTATCCACCCATTTATCTACCCACCCATCTATTCATCTACCCACCCACCCATTCATCTACCCACCATCCACCCATCCACCCATCCTTCTATTCATTCACCCACTTGCACATCTATCTATCCACTCATTTACCCACTCATCACCAACTTGTCTACCCACCCACCCATCTACCCATCCATCCACCCACCCTCACACATATTTATCCACTCACTTATCTACCCACTCATCCACCCACCGCACCGTCTACCCACCCACCCACCCATCTATTCATCTATCCACCAATTTATCTACCCACCCATCTATTTGTCTACCTACCATCCACCCATCTATCCATTCTTCTGTTCATACACCCACTCGCACATCTATCTATCCACTCATTTACCCACTCACTCACCAACTTGTCTACCCACCCACCCATCTACCCATCCATCCACCCACCCATCCATTTACTTACCGTCTACCTATCCATTAATCCTTCTGTTCATCCACCCATCCCCCACCCACCCATCCACCCATCTATTCATCCACCCAACCGTCCCTCCACTCATCCACTCATCTGTTCACCTACCCACTCTCCATCCATCCATCCATCCATCTTTCCATCCATCCACTAAGAGAAACGTTTTCTGAGTACCTACTGTGTGCCTGACACTAGAGATAGGATAATGAACAGTGCTGACACAGACCTTGCCTTCCAGGACCTTACAGTCAAGCAGGGCAATGTCAGTGAACACAGTGTCACACACGTGTCAAGGCAACTGTGAACGGAAGAATGGACAGAGGTGAAAACCTGGGTCTCTGATAAGACTGTTGAGCTGAGTGAAGACTGCCTGCTTGCTCCAGACTTCTTGCTGAAGAACCAACGTGGTTTTTTTTGTTTTTTTTTTCTTGAGATGGAGTCTTGCTCTGTTGCCCAGGCTGGAGTGCAGTGGCACAATCTCGGCTCACTGCGACCTCTACCTTCCAAGTTCAAGCGATTCTCCTGCCTCAGCCTCCTGAGTAGCTGGGATTACAGGCACACACCACACCTAGCTAATTTTTGTATTTTTAGTAGAGATGGGGTT
This sequence comes from Pongo pygmaeus, assembly GCF_028885625.2. Classification (NCBI taxonomy): domain Eukaryota; kingdom Metazoa; phylum Chordata; class Mammalia; order Primates; family Hominidae; genus Pongo; species Pongo pygmaeus. Next base: position 131,072,441 of record NC_072383.2, read on the forward strand.
TCATCATATTGGCCAGGCTGGTCTCTAACTCCTGACCTCAAGTGATCTGCTCCCCTTGGCCTCCCAAAGTGCTAGGATTGCAGGCATAAGACACTGCCAAGCCCAACGTGTTTAATTCACCGTCAGTCTTTCTGTAACTTGAGGCTGAATGCATTCCTAATTGTGCTGGTCAACCGAGGATACTGCACCCACATTGCCCCCAAAAAAGGAGAGCTTGGGTTCACTGCAGATCTCTCCATGGAGTCTGACAGTGAAACCAGAGTTGAGAGATGGAGGGAACCCATATCCTGGGACAGCACTTAGACCTGGATCCAGCCAAGCCTGAAGGTGGTTTACTTGTAAACTTCTGAATTACATAAAGCAATACATTAATTTTTTTTTTCAAGATGGGGTCTTGCTCTGTCACCCAGGCTGGAGCGCAGTGGTGTGATCACAGGTCACTGCAGCCTCGAGCTCCTGGGCTCAAGCAATCCTCCCGCCTCAGCCTCCTGAGTAGCTGGGACTACAGGCATGCACCACCATGCCCACTAATTTAAAAAATTTGTTTTTTTGTAGAAATGGGGTTTTGCTATGTTGCCCAGGCTGACCTCAAGCAATCTTCCTGCCTTGGCCTCCCAAAGTGCTGGGATTGCAGCATGAGCCACCGTGCCCAGCCCTAAGCCATTTTCTGTTACGTTTTCTTGCTCTTCAAATGAAAAGAGTCCAGTCATCTCCCGGAAAGCTCTTCCCAGCCGTTTATGTTGCAGTGAGGAGGGTCCCATGCCTCCCTCCTCAGCATCCTCCGCCAGGGCAATGACAGGTGCACCCTTGGCAAGGATGAACCCTCCACTTCCCACAGATGCCAGAACCCCAGCCAGGGCCCTGTTCCCGCATCCTGTGTGGTTCGGGCTTTTCCGTTAAAGAGCCTGGTTTCTGCTGGAAGAACTGTGGGGTGTGGGTTTGCCGGGTCGCCAGGACATGATCTCAAACATCAGGTCCGTTGGCGATGTGTAAATCCTCACACTGGTCCCAGAGGGAGGATGGTTTGCTGGCGAGCTGTTTACTAGTTGGGAGCTGGGGGGCAGCCGAGCATTTGACAGCAGGTCTGGGAGCACTGAGCTGTGGTGGGCTAGCCACACGCCATGCCAGGAAGATCCTGGAAACGCAGGCTCGATGAAAAAGACAGGCCGTAGACTGAGATGTGCGGATGCAACACCCTCCTGTAAACTAAAAACATGCAGAAAACAGCGCTGCACGTCCCACGGGGACTCGTGCCTGTGGACAAGTGCCAGACGCTGAAGCTGGGGACCCGCTGGGCAGAGGGGAGGCACGTGGGACGGGGCCGCAGGGATGAGGTCAGAGGCAGCTGCGGGGACCCTGATGATGCTCTGGGGATGGGGTGGCTGACAAGCAAGACTCTGAAACCAAGTCCAGGCGAAAGAAGGAGCCGCCTCCTGGGAGCTGAAGGCCCAGGGTGGGAGCTTCTAGAAGCTGGGGGTGCTCTAAACAGCTGATTCTCAAAGTGGGGTCCCTGGAGCACAGCAGCAGCCCTGGGGAGCCTGTTAGGAATGCTAGTTCTGGGGCCCTTCTGGCTCAGAAGCTCCAGGGGCGGGCCTGCAATCTGTGCTTTTGCAGGCTCTGTGGGAGTTCTGGCTCCAAAGCACATCGCGGCCCTCTCCCCCACATCGCTGGTCTGAAGACAGGGCCCCTCCTGCGGGGACTGAGGCTTGGTGGAGAATGTTGGCTCAGAGGCGTCGCTCTGTCCGGCGACTGGCTGGGGGCAGACATAAAACTTGCTCTTACTGTAAGGATGGATGATGTTTCCTAGAGCAATTACAACTCATTTTCTGGGGATTGACAGGAAATTAAATTAGAGGGTGGTCATGCGGGGGAGGAGGCGGTGGGGAGTGACCGGAAGTGCCATGGACGGTGCAGACGCAGCAGGGACAGCCTGGAGCTGAGACCGGCGGCTTTCAGCTTGTCACGGGCTCAGCACAAGACTGATGGGCTCACCTTTGAGCGGCACCTCAGGGTCGTGGGGTCTGTGCCCACTTCCCTGAGAGGAAAGGAATGGGCTGATGGGTTGCTGGGCTCCGTGGGGAGGCTGCACGCCTGGTCTATTCCCGGATCCCCTAGGCTCTGGGAGGAGGCGGCCACACCCTGAGTCACAGGCAAGGGCCTGACAGGGGCCCAGGAGGGGCTGCACCCAGACCCCTTGCCTGGCTGGTGTCCTTGGTGACCCACAGCCAACCACCTTGCAGCAAGGGTCCCTCAGCCAGGAAGAGACCTCTGGGCCCCACTCCACTCATCCCCTTAAAGAAGGGATATAGAAATAAGAAAAGAGAGTATTTTCTTATTTCTTCTAAAATAAGAGTATTTTCTTATCTCTTCTAAAATAAGAATATTTTCTTATTTTTTCTAAAGTAAGAATGTTTTCTTATTTTAGAAAAACTATAGCATTTACAACTAATTACTTTATTAAAATGAATAACAGTTATGATATATAATTACTATTTACAATTATAACTGAAAAAATGGTAGATTATTTTCTTATTACAGATGAAACAGAAAAGCAAAATTAAGGCATGAAAGAAGTCTTTGTAAACTCACTAGTGATATTTAATCACTGTGGTATTTAGGTATGTTTATTTCAAACCTTTTTATATGCACATACAAATACATATTTACTAGGTAGAATTATAATTTATATACTTTAAAGACAAAAATTACCTTTTTTGAGGTACGATTTACGTACAATAAAATGTGCATTTAAAAAAGTATTTTTTCTGCCGGGCACAGTGGATTGTGCCTGTAATCCCAGCTCTTTGGGAGGCCAAAGTGGGAGGAGTGTTTGAGACCGGGAGCTCGAGACCAGGCTGGGCAACATGGCAACAAAAAAATTAAAAACTTAGCTGTGCATGGTGGTGTCCGCCTGTAGTCCCAGTGACTGGGGAGGGTGTGGTGGGAGGGTCAGGAGCCCAGGAGTTCGAGGCTGTACTGAGCTCAGAACCCACCCTCCCCCACCGCCCCCTGCACTCCAGCCTGGGCGACAGAATGAGACCCCTGAAAAGTGTTGGTTTCTGACTTCTTTCGTTTTTGAAATCGTTTCCGGCTGGCCCAAATCGAGAAATAATGCAGATGTCCCCAGCTGTCCCTGAGAACACTTCCTGTTCCTTGATCTGTGTCCTGTGGTTCTTCCCCCACCCCGACTCCCCTTACATGGGGCTATGGCTGCCCCCAGCCTTTCCCTTTCGTGATCTTGGGATTGTATGACCCCAGGTCGGGTTCTCCCTTGGGATTCAGGGCTTCAAATGTACCCACTGACCAGTCGAAGAGTGCTGACCAGCTGTCCTGCCGAACACCTCTCAATCTGGATTTTTTGATGTTTCCCTGTGATTAAATTCAGGGAATCCAGTTTTGGTGACAGAACCACTGAAGCAAGGCTGTTCCCTGCTTGGAGACGCACCCACTTTACACGTGTGGGGTGGTGAGTCTGACAAACGCAGCCACAGGCAGCCCCCACCAGGGGAGCCGGACGTTTCCATCCACCCAGACAGCAGCGTTCACGCCCAGGACCATGTGGGCCTGCGCCCCGGGCCACACCTGCCTCTCCTGCGTTCCGTGTCTGGCTTCTCTCTCTCAGCGAGCGTCCTCTGTGTCTCCGAGTTGCGCCCGTGCTGTTGTGTGTAAATGCCGTTCTCAGAGCTGTTGTTTGTTTAGGGATGTATCATGGACTTGTTTTCAGCTTAACATTTGTGCCATTCGTGTGTCCTGGCGAGCCCCGCCCCTCCAAGTTACTGACGTGCCGTGGGCATTCTAGGATTTCTACTCTTCTTGCTGTCGCCAGCGCAGCCGGAGCACCAAGCAAGAAGCTCTGCCGAGTTCTTGGCTTCAGGTAACGTGTCAGACCCAGGGCACGAGCTCCAGTCCCTCTTGCCACCACAAAGGACAGCGTATTTCCAGCTCAGGGTGCTGTGGCCGACACCTTGCTGTGTGGCTGGGGCCAGTGTCAGCGTGAATCTCGGCTGCTCCACACCCTTGCTGTGGGCTTGGGGCCGGCGCTTTACCTCTCTGGCCTCAGTTTCCTTATCTGTTACTAGGGTTGGTGTGAGAATGAATGAGAAGGTGTGCACGAAGCGGGGCAGAGCCTGCCCCAAAGCAAGGTCCTGATCCGAGTAGCTGCCATTATTGCTAATAGCGGTCCCAGCGGAGCCACAGTTGCTGAACGGTCCTGCAGAGATGTCCCCTTGGGTACAGGGCCCCCAGGGAGGAGCTCGGGACAGAAGGCAAAGCAGCTAGATCCACCCATGCCTGCAGCTTGCTCTTTGCTTAACTGGTTGTTAGAGTTGTCTGTGCAGTGGCCAGTGGGGATGCTCACAGCTCAGGAAAGGGCAGGGAGAAGGAAGCTCTGTCCATGGTGGGTGGCCTCAGTGGCTTTGGTGGGCAAAGTTTGTGTTTCTGCAGAGCCATGTCTATGTGAGCTGGGGGCCTGGCCAGGCTCTTCAGGACTGGCTGGAACCCCTGGCACAGGCAGGGCCTGGGAGTGGGGCTGGCAGGGCAGGCCCTTCCTTCTCTGTTACCCGCCACCTGCTGTAGGGAATGGGTGAGAGTTCAAGCCCCTGGGGGGGGGGGTTGCCTGCAGGTCGATGGAAGGAGGAGCTGCTCCTCTTCAAGGCTGCCCCAGCTTGAGTCCTTCCTTGAGATTAGGGCTGCAAACATACGCACACGTGTGTGCACACACACACACATCCATGCACACACACGTTCATGCACACACTCATACATCCATGCATGCACACAATCCATGCACACCTGCAGACATATCCGTGCACATACACATGCACACATACATCCATTTACACATGCACACACATGCACACACATCCATGTGCATGCACTTCCATGCACAAACACATCCATGCATGCACACACATGCACACACACACGCACACACTTCCATGCACAAACACATCCATGCATGCACACACACGCACACACACACATGCACACACTTCCATGCACAAACACATCCATGCATGCACACACACACATGCACACACTTCCATGCACAAACACATCCATGCATGCACACACATGCATATACAGGCACAAGCACATACATCCATGCACACACACACCTCGCTCTCTTGGCCATGTGAGGGCACAGTGAGAAGGTGGCTGCCTATGTGCCAGGAAACAGACCCTCCCAGTGCTGGGGAGCTTGTGTTTCATGGGGACGAAGCCTGAGTCTGGAAGATGACAGGTTCTGGGGTGGGTAGGGATTTCAGCTGCAGAGACATGACTGCTCTTAATAATGATAAACTGTGCACTTAAAAATGTTACGATGGTGAGTTTTCTGTTATTAAATGAAATTATATATGTGTGATTATATGTATTCAATATCTGCATAAAATGCATTACATGTATTATAATACATATAATTTTATACAATTAAGAAATGAAAATAGAAACAAAGCCAGCGCAGCTGGTGAAACAGAGAAGGACTCAGCAGACTTGCAGCTCCACGTGTCTCTGTCCCGGCCACTGCGGGAAGCTTCCTCACTGCCGGGAAGGCCTGTGGGTCTATGGGGTGCACACTCGTTCCAGCCCATGGGTGCCCCTGCATTCTGTGGGGCTTTGGGGGTGCCTGTGTCAGGTGCACGTGGACACCACGGCCCTGAAAGGTCTCATGTTGGGCACTTCCAGGTTTACAGGGAGTGTGGGCTCCAGGAAGGGCAGGTGTCGGCCCCGAGGGGAGAGCTGGGGAAGGGACCTGCCCCATCCCTGATGGCCATGCCAAGTCCTCATGTTGTACACCATCTTCGTCTTTGTGCCTTTTACACACTCAGCAACATGCAACAACTCCCTGACACACCTAACACACTCTCCCATCGCCAGTGCACACATAGCACACATGCTTGCACACCCTGCGCAACTAACATGGCACACTCAGTGCACGCTTACACCCAGCACAGGCTCAGCACATGCTCACACCCCACACAACTCACACAGCACACACACCCTGCACAACTCAGCACACACACAGTACACACACCCAGCACAACTCACACAGCACAAACTCACACACTCAGCACACACACCCAGCACAACTCACACGCACACAGTACACACACCCAGCACAACTCACACAGCACACACACACTCAGCACATGCTGACACCCCACACAACTCACACAGCACACACACACTCAGTACACACACCCAGCACAACTCACACACACACTCAGTACACACACCCAGCACACACACCCAGCACATGCTCACACAGCACACACACACAGTACACACACCCAGCACAACTCACACACACACTCAGTACACACACCCAGCACAACTCACACACACACTCAGTACACACACCCAGCACAACTCACACACACACTCAGTACACACACCCAGCACACACACCCAGCACATGCTCACACAGCACACACACTCAGTACACACACCCAGCACAACTCACACACACACTCAGTACACACACCCAGCACACACACCCAGCACATGCTCACACAGCACACACACACAGTACACACACCCAGCACAACTCACACACACACTCAGTACACACACCCAGCACAACTCACACACACACTCAGTACACACACCCAGCACAACTCACACACACACTCAGTACACACACCCAGCACACACACCCAGCACATGCTCACACAGCACACACACTCAGTACACACACCCAGCACAACTCACACACACACTCAGTACACACACCCAGCACACACACTCAGCACATGCTCACACGCCACACAACTCACACAGCACATACACACAGTACACACACCCAGCACAACTCACAGAGCACACACACTCAGCACACGCACCCAGCACAACTCACACAGCACGCACTCAGCACAAGCTCACACCCCGCACAACTCATACAGCGCACACACCCAGCACAACTCACACAGCACACACACACATACTCAGCACATGCTCACACCCCACACAACTCACACAGCACACACACACAGTACACACACAGTACACACACCCAGCACAACTCACACACACTCAGTACACACACCCAGCACAACTCACACACACTCAGTACACACACCCAGCACAACTCACACAGCACACACACACACACACTCAGCACATGCTCACACCCCACACAACTCACACAGCACACACACACTCAGTACACACACCCAGCACAACTCACACACACACTCAGTACACACACCCAGCACACACACCCAGCACGTGCTCACACAGCACACACACTCAGTACACACACCCAGCACAACTCACACACACACTCAGTACACACACCCAGCACACACACCCAGCACATGCTCACACAGCACACACACACAGTACACACACCCAGCACAACTCACAGAGCACACACACTCAGCACACACACCCAGCACAACTCACACGCACACAGTACACACACCCAGCACAACTCACACACACACTCAGTACACACACCCAGCACACACACTCAGCACATGCTCACACGCCACACAACTCACACAGCACACACACACAGTACACACACCCAGCACAACTCACAGAGCACACACACTCAGCACACGCACCCAGCACAACTCACACAGCACGCACTCAGCACAAGCTCACACCCCGCACAACTCATACAGCGCACACACCCAGCACAACTCACACAGCACACACACACATACTCAGCACATGCTCACACCCCACACAACTCACACAGCACACACACACAGTACACACACAGTACACACACCCAGCACAACTCACACACACTCAGTACACACACCCAGCACAACTCACACACACTCAGTACACACACCCAGCACAACTCACACAGCACACACACACACACACTCAGCACATGCTCACACCCCACACAACTCACACAGCACACACACACAGTACACACACCCAGCACAACTCACACAGCACACACACACACAGCACACACTCAGCACAGGCTCACACCCCGCACAACTCATACAGCACACATACAGTGCACACACCCAGCACAACTCACACAGCACACACACAGTACACACACCCAGCACAACTCACACAGCGCATAAACAAACTCAGTATGCACACCCAGTACAACTCACACACAGTACACACACCCAGCACAAGTCACATAGCACACATACACAGCACACACACCCAGCACAACTCACACACACACTGAGTACACACATCCAGCACAATTCACACAGCACGCACACACATACTCAGCACACACACCCAGCACAACTGACACAGCACACACATACACCCAGCACAACTCACACAGCACACACTCAGTACATACACCCTGCACAACTCACACCCTGCACAACTCACACAGCACACACACAGTACACACACCCAGCACAACTCAGCACACACACATTCACAATCAGTACACACACCCAGCACAACCCACACAGCACGCGCGCACACACAGAGTACAGTGCATGGAGCCGCGTGGCTGTCCTCAGATGAACGGTGCATGGAACCGAGTGGCTGTCCTCGGGTGAACGGTGCGTGGAGCCTCGTGGCTGTCCTCGGGTGAACGGTGCGTGGGGCCGCGTGGCTGTCCTCGGGTGAACGGTGCGTGGGGCCGCGTGGCTGTCCTCGGGTGAACGGTGCGTGGGGCCGCGTGGCTGTCCTCGGGTGAACGGTGCGTGGGGCCGCGTGGCTGTCCTCGGGTGAACGGTGCGTGGGGCCGCGTGGCTGTCCTCGGGTGAACGGTGCGTGGGGCCGCGTGGCTGTCCTCGGGTGAACGGTGCGTGGGGCCGCGTGGCTGTCCTCGGGTGAACGGTGCGTGGGGCCGCGTGGCTGTCCTCGGGTGAACGGTGCGTGGGGCCGCGTGGCTGTCCTCGGGTGAACGGTGCGTGGGGCCGCGTGGCTGTCCTCGGGTGAACGGTGCGTGGGGCCGCGTGGCTGTCCTCGGGTGAACGGTGCGTGGGGCCGCGTGGCTGTCCTCGGGTGAACGGTGCGTGGGGCCGCGTGGCTGTCCTCGGGTGAACGGTGCGTGGGGCCGCGTGGCTGTCCTCGGGTGAACGGTGCGTGGGGCCGCGTGGCTGTCCTCGGGTGAACGGTGCGTGGGGCCGCGTGGCTGTCCTCAGATGAACAGGAGCAGGGCCAGGTGTCCCTGTGTCTCCCTGGTGTTCCTCTCCTTCTCTCACTCTCTGTGGCTGCTGTTTCTCCTCTAACTGCATTCCCTGAGAGCCTCTTGCATCTGCCTCTCCCAGGCACTGCTCCCTTTCAGCTGACAAATAGCTCACACCTTCCATCCTAACAACAACAGAAAACGTCCCCCCCGAGGCCTCGCTCTTCCTCCAAACACCAAACCATCCCCCTTTATGTTACTTAGGAGTCATTGGGTTCCTAGTGACAGAAAAACAAACCAAAACTGATTCAGGCAATTGGGAGTCTGTTGACTTCTATTGGTAACTGCCTTCAGGTGTGGCTTGATCCAGGGTCAAACGGCCACCTCTGCTTTCTCTGGTCTGGCTCCATGTTTGGGCCTGTGTGGTAGCCCCTGGTGGCTTCAAGCTCTTGTCACCACAACTTCCAGCCTCTGGGAGTCTTTCCCATCTCACAAGTGTCCCGAGAGTCATTCTGGTCAGAATATTCTTGGTTAGTGCTCTTCACCCAGCCAGTGTGGGGGCTGAGCATGAGTGTCAGATGGTGCCACTTTCTCCTTTCCAGCCAGACGCCTTTTATTTTCTTTCCTGGCATCATGGCACCGGTGATGAGAGATCCAGTGCTGGGCTGAGAGAGCGTGGTGACATGCTCACCCTGGCTGTGCTCCTCATCTTGGGGAAAGCGGTCTTCTCTCACTGTTGAGTAAGATGCCAGCTGTGGATATTTTTGTCAATGCTCCTTATCGAGCTGGGGAAGCACCTCTCTGTTCCTTCTGACAGTTTTGGTCGTGAATCCATGTTGAATTTTATCACATGCTTTTTTTCTGTGAGATTGTGTGATTTTTTTCTTGAGCCTGTTAGAATTGTGGATTATATTGACAGATTTAAAAATAATTGAACCAGACTTGTGTCCCCAGGTTAAACTCATCTCGTACGTGGCATATGATTCTTTTCATATATTGCAGAATTTGCTAACATTTTGTTAAGGATTTTGCTCTATATTCATAAGAGATACTGGTCTGATTTTCTTTTTTGGTATGATTTTTATCTAGTTTTGGTATCTGGGTACTATTAATCCATAAAATGAACTAGGAAGTGTTCTCTACTTTTCTATTTGCTGGAAGAGTTGCATAGAATTGGGGTAAATGTTTATTTAAATGTGTGGTAAAATTTTCCAAACAATCTGGGCTTGGAGATTCCTTTATTAGGAGTTTTATAATTATGTATTTCATTTCCTTCATAGTTACAGGGATAGTCACACTGTCTGGTTCATGTTGGGTAGGTTGTGGTCTGCTGTGTTTTCTAAGGAATTGGTCTATTTCAACTGGGTTGTCAAATATTTCCTTATTCTTTTTTTTTTTTTTTTTTTAAATAGGGTCTCACTCTGTCACCCAGGCTAGAGTGCAGTGGTGCAATCATAGTTCACTGCAGCCTCAATCTCCTGGGCTTAAGTGATCCTCCTACTTCAGCCTCCAAAGTAGCTGAGACTACAGGCAGGTACCACCTGGCTAATTTTAAAACTTTTTTTGGTATAAAAAGGGTCTCATTATGTTGCCCAGGCTGGTCTCAAACTCCTGGACTGAAGTGATCCTCCCATCTCGGCCTCCCAGAGTGTTGTGATCACAGGCATGAGCCACCGTGCCCAGCCACCCTTGTTCTTTTCACATTTATATCAGTGTTGTGATCACAGGCGTGAGCCCTCGTGTCCAGCCACCCTTGTTCTTTTCACATTTATATCAGAGTGTTGTGATCACAGGCGTGAGCCCGCGTGTCCAGCCGCCCTTGTTCTTTTCACATTTATATCAGTGTTGTGATCACAGGCGTGAGCCACCATGTCCAGCCGCCCTTGTTCTTTTCACATTTATATCAGAGTGTTGTGATCACAGACGTGAGCCCCCGTGTCCAGCCGCCCTTGTTCTTTTCACATTTATATCAGTGTTGTGATCACAGGCGTGAGCCCCCGTGTCCAGCTGCCCTTGTTCTTTTCACATTTATATCAGAGTGTTGTGATCACAGGCGTGAGCCCCCGTGTCCAGCCGCCCTTGTTCTTTTCACATTTATATCAGTGTTGTGATCACAGGTGTGAGCCCGCGTGTCCAGCCGCCCTTGTTCTTTTCACATTTATATCAGTGTTGTGATCACAGGCGTGAGCCACCGTGCCCAGCCGCCCTTGTTCTTTTCACATTTATATCAGAGTGTTGTGATCACAGGCGTGAGCCCCGTGTCCGGCTGCCCTTGTTCTTTTCATGTTTTTATCTGTGGGGTTGGTGTGTGTCTCCTTCATTCCTGATACTTGGGATGTGTGTCTTTTTTTGGTCATTTTTGCTAGAGGTTCGTCCATTTACATATTTTTAAAGAAACCAGCTCTTTGACTTTCTGTATTGTTCCTCTGCTTTGCTTTCCATGATTTCTGTCATTTTTTCTTTCCTTCTGTCATTTTTTCTTTCCTTCTGTCATTTTTTCTTTCCTTCTGTCTGCTTGCATTGGGTTGATTTTGCTCCTCTTTTGTAGTTTCTTGAGGTGGGAGCTTTGATGATTGTATTGATTAGGCTCGTGCTCCGAGCTTTTTAATTTTTTTTGCTTCTTGTTGTTTCTGGATTACCAACTTCTTCAAGTCCAAGCATGGGATCAATGAAGCAAGAAGAAAATCCAAGGCCTTCACCACCACGTGATCCTTTGGGTCCTGAGGTCCCTAGCCAGCCTGCTTTCTTCTCTCCGCCCTGCAGTGTCCTAAGTTTTCTCATATAGAGTTTTATGCCATACTTAGTGAGATGAATAGAGAAAAATACCTCTGCTCTATCTTCCCAGGAGCAGAAGACCCATCCCATTGACTTTTTTTTTTTTTTTTGAAACAGAGTCTCGCCCTGTCGCCCAGGCTGGAGTGCAGTGGCACTCAGCTCACTGCAAGCTCTGCCTCCTGGGTTCACGCCATTCTCCTGCCTCAGCCTCCATAGTAGCTGGGACTACAGGTGTCCGCCACCATGCCCGGCTAATTTTTTGTATTTTTAGTAGAGACGGGGTTTCACCGTGTTAGCCAGGATGGTCTCGATCTCCTGACCTTGTGATCCGCCCGCCTCGGCCTCCCAAAGTGCTGGGATTACAGGCGTGAGCCACCATGACCGGCCTTCATTGACTTTTGACATCAAGAATTGGCGTGATGCCTGGGGCTGACTTCCCTCTTGTCAGGGTCTGGCTGTATTTATTCCACCTGGATCATGTGCCAATATAAAATTCTGTATCATCTTTTCCTGAAACAGAGCCTATTTCAATGTACAGATTAATCCTTCTTTCAGGTCAGGTGAATTTTCTTGTATGATAGCTTTAAGTAGCTCTCCCGTTTTACTTTTGTGGTTTTCTTTCTTAGGGGCACTCTTCTCCCTGTGCGGACTTATCTTTGTGTGTATTCCGAATAATTCATTGTCATTTTTTCTATTGCTTCACCCTATGTATTAAAACATTTTTTGGCCGGGTGTTGTGGCTCATGCCTGTAATCCTAGCACTTTGGGAGGCTGAGGCAGGTAGATTGGTCAAGCCCAGGAGTTTGAGACCAGCCCAGGCAACACAGTGAGACCCAATCTCTCCAAAAACACATGAGCCCAGCGTGGTGGCATGCACCTGTGGTCCCAGCTACCTGGGAGGCTGAGGCGGGAGGATCTCCTGAGCCCAGGAGATCAAGGATGCAGGGAGCTGAGAATGTGCCCTACATTCCAGCCTGGGTGACAAAGCAAGACCTTGTGTCAAAAACTAAAAACCATCTCGAATCAGCGTCCCCGCCACAAGCATTTTTTAATCGTCGGCAGCTCAGTTTTCAGCTGCGCTTAGTCTAGTTTCCTCTCATCTGGGTTTTCTCGTTTTATCTTGGTGTTTTTTGGGCATTCTTTCGTTTATTCAGCGCTGTGATCGGTTGTTTTCATTCCATTCTTCAGTTTTGTCACCTAAACCCCGTGGTCTTCTGTTAAAAGTTTACTGGCTTTGATTCTTCTGAAGTGAGAGGTGCCTGCGAAGTGCTCTTCGATTCCTGGGGCTGTTTTCTTCTGGAATGAATGGCTCTTAGTCTTGTGGCAACCTCTGCTTCCTCTCTTTTCTTTCCCTTTCTTTTCTTTCTCTCTCCCTCCGCCACTCCCTTCCTTCCTTTTCTTTTTCTTTCTTCTTTCCTTCCTCCCTCCCTCCCTCCTTTTCTTACACATCTGAAGAGCTGCTGTGTTATTTTGTTTCTTTTGGATATGTAGCAAGTCCCCGTGTCTTCATTGGGTCAGACTCAGTAATTACTATTTTCCCTGTTCCCTTCACGGCTTCTGACCTCCCTCTGAGCCACGGTCGGAGTCGGTGGGAGGGAGGGAGGGCTGCAGTCAGCTGAGCCCTGGCGTCGACTTTGCTGCTGAGCACAGGACCTCTTGCTTCCTGCAGTCCCCAAAGCCGGACAGAGAGACAGAGGCATGAGCACTGCCCAGGAGGCCGCTTTCGTTTCTGTGGGGACATCGGGACCACCCACTGGACACCCCCAGGAAGGCCACGTTCTGAGGTTAGAAAGGGAAAAAGTCAGATCTCACTGAACTATGCCCGTTAAGGGGGAAATGATAACAGTTTTGAAATCCATCTTCAAAGCTCTGTAAGCGTGGCCCGGTGACGTCATGCTCTGATGGGGAGCGCGTGCAGGGCGCAGGCCGGTCAGCCACTGCTTTGCCGCCCAGGAAATACCAGCTGGTCAGCTTGGGTTAGCACAGATAAGCCATTGAATTTAATTTAAAATGACTGTGGGGCACAGGAAAGAACAAGAAACCACAAACAAGGCTCCCGTCTTTGTCCCCGAGCAGTTAACTGTGCAGCTTATCAAGATTGTCAGTTTAATTAACTTTGGCCGCCAGAGGAGGCCATCCTTATCTACACGACAAGCACCGCAGCTGTACCAGCCTCTGAGTTCCAACTCGGGTCCTGCAGGTGTGGCTTCCTGGCGCACGCGGGCTCTCTGAGCTCAGGGAGGCTTGGAGCCTGCCTCCAGGACGCAGTCTTTGTCGCTCTGTCTTACTCCACCTCCATCTCAGACCACCGAGCTACCGGGCCGGGCTGCCTTCTGCATCCGTGGAGCCCCAGTGCCCGTGAGGGTGTCCAGGCCTCACCCTGTGGGGCCGTGCATGAATCCAGGCATGGAGGAAGTGTAGCTGGGCTTCTCTAAGCTGAGACAAGTAAAGATGAAGAGGCCCCCAGGTACCCAGTTCCTATAGGTGTGAGGCCAGGGCACCAGACAAAGGCGTGAGCTGCAAGCACGGGCGTCTCCTACGGAAAAAGCAGCTCACACCAGAGCCTGGGCCCCGGAGGGAGAAGCCACGTGCCTAGGAGACCACACAGGAGGGAGCAGGACCAGTGTGGCCAGGGGACACTCCCCAAGCCGGAACTGATCCATGCAGCAGGGAGCCTGCCCGGAGCAGGACCAGTGTGGCCAGGGGACACTCCCCAAGCCGGGACTTGGTGACAGGCCCGGGGGCCTTGGGATGTCGATGTGCCTCGTGTTGCCCCTGCTGCGGCCGTCCTGGCTGTCCCAGCCTGTGTCAGGCTTGAGCGGGGTGGCAGGTTCCTAGAGGAGGAGGAACCACGCTGAGAAGCCTCCTCTGCATCTGCACCCGCCGCCGGTCACAGGAACACGGACTCTGATTGATGGGTTTATTTTTTTGAGCTGCCCATCATGAGCCGCCCTCTGCTGAGCTTTGATCTCGATGCCTTAATCAGATGGGGCTCTGGTGGTCTAGGGAGGGGAGAATGTGGTTTTATGAGAGGGGAAGGGACTCACTGGGGCAGAGGGCGGGCTGCCGGATTCACCAACCCCGGAGCCCTGGCGATTCTCCTCCCTGTGTCCATGCACTGGTGGGACTGTGACTGGGCGGCACCTCCCCTCCCAGGATGGGTCTGTGTCCCTAGGCCCTGGGTCTCGGTGGCCTTTGATTTGCCGTGCTTGGTAGAACGTGGTGGAAGGGGTGTGGGGCCTTAAAACGCCTCTCCACTGGGCTGTGGCTCTCCTGAAACAGTGCCCCACGCCCACCGCAGAAGGAACGGGCCTGACCTACAGGAAGGTGAGGGTGGCGTGCGGAATTTCTCCGCAGGAGCCCTGGAATGTGAGGACGTGCCCTGTGTGGCACAGTTTAACTCAAAAGGGGGGTCATCGGGGTGGTCTTGCCTACTCACTAGCCCCTCAGAGCCAGGAGAACTGGCCATGCTGTTTCCGGTTGGAAGATGGGAAGGGCCCCTGAGAGGAAGATGCCAGCAGCCTTCAGGAGCCGAGAGGGGACCCGGCTGACAACCTGCAAGGAGGCCGGGACCTCAGCCCTGCTGCTATAGGCCCCCAGAGCTGCCAGGCCCCCCATGAGCCTGCAGGCAGGTTCTTCCCCAGAGCCTGCAGAACGGCACCTGCCCTGCCGGCACCTGGACTCCAGCCTGTGAGCCCTGAGTGGCAAATCCAGCCACACCGTGGCTGACTCCTGGCCATGGAAGCTGCGAGGAGATGAACTGGCGTTGCTCTGAGCCGCTAGGTACGGGGCTCATCAGAAACAGAAAACTAAGGCAGGAGGCCGTGCGGAGGAGAGCTCAGGCCGCAGCGACGGCCAGCCCCACCTGCCAGCTGCAAGGAGCCGTCTGCTGCCCGGCCTGGCCAGCCCTGCTGGTGACCATGGCTGCCCATGAGCCAGCCCAGGGAGCCCCCATGGACCCAGAGAATTGTGAGGACCAGGAGCCCAGTGCTGCTTTAACCTGCTGCGTTTCGGGTGGTTTAGTTCACATGTTGTGTGTGGACCCATCGTGGCACGTGGGATTCTGTCCAGCAACTGCTGTGTTCTGAGACACTAAAGGCCAGTGCAGCGTTAGAGTCAGGCTGGAGGTGGGGGGCAGGGATGGGGGAGATGAGAAGGAAGGGGGGATTAGAAGTTGGGAGAGGGAGAGAGGTAGAGGAGGGAGAGGAGAGAGAGGAGGAGGAGCAGGAGGGGGGGTGGGGCTGCTCTCTGGGCAGCCAAGCTCAGTGCACAGAGAAGCTTCCCTCAGTGACTAAGCCAGGCCAGGAGACGCTGGTTCCAAGGAATGAGCCCACTGCTCTGCCCTCTTCCCATCCCCACTCCGCCACCTCCCCAGCTCTGTCCTGATTTCATACAAACCCATCATTCCATTTTATTCCAGAGATGAAATTAGTTCTGCAGCTCACCCTGTCCCCATCTTGAGCACCGCCTGAAGGTGCAGGTGGGGTCCCTCCCTGCCCGGCGGGGGTGGGGGGGGTGCGCACCTGGAGCTGAGCTTCCCTCTGGCGGCTTCCCCGCCCGGTGAGGGGCTGTGCCCCCGGGGTCTGTCTCCCGGCATTTTTCATATTCCATGGGGTTCTGTCATCCTGACTGTGAAGGGCACACGGAGCCGGGTCCTGGCCCATTGGACCGGCTCAGCTCACCCCTGGGCTGCCTGTTCGCCTGTGTCTGTCCATCCGTCCGTCCATCCATCTGTCTGCTGGCCGCGACTCTTCCACCCTCGGGGAGGTGTTTTTCCCCCTCTGCCGAGCCTACATGAAGATGTGTGTGCTCGGGCCGACGTCTGCAGTGTAGACACAGCTCCCTAGGCTCACCTGTGGGGTGTGCGGTGTGGACGCTGTTCTGTGCTGGTGTTATGATGTGTCCGGTGCAGGCACCGTTCTCTGGCTTGTCTGTGGTGTGTGCGGTGTAGACGCTGTCCCAGCGGGGCTCGGAGGGAACTGCCCGGCATAGTGTGAGGGGCGGGGTGTGGTGGGGATGCGGCCTGTCCTTCCGTGGACGGAGCACGGAGGCGCCCACGGCCGGAGGGAGGAGGAGACGCAGCGACGGAGGAGTCCAGGGCGGGGCCTGGAGCGGCCCTTTTCCCTTTTAAATCATTGCGCGCAGGTCCCGTGCGGTGGGCGCCGGTCTCTCGGGTGCAGCTCCGCGGGGTGTGATGAATGTTCCAGCGGCGTCTCCACCTGTCCCCGGCGCCTCTCCCGGCCCCAGGCAGCCGCTTATCTGCACAGCCCCTCCGAAGCTCGTGTGCATATGTAACAAACCTGCACGTTGTGCGCACGTGCCCTAGAACTTAAAGTATAATAAGCAACAACAAAAACAAAAAATCTTTTTACTTTGACGTAGTTTTAGATTCCCAGGACTTTGCAAAGAAAATCCAGACAGATCCTGTGCTCTCCGTCCGGCTCACGCGGTCACGGGCAGCCTCGGCTCTGACCCTGCTGGGCGGGGGGTGACCGGCTGTGCGGGTTCCAGGGGCGGGTGTGCGCTTGCCCGGGCCGGCTCCCTGCGCCCTGGCCCCTTAGGCTTTCTCCTGCCGCGCGGCCGCTCCTCCTCTCCGCCAAGAGCCGTTTCGGACACAGGCCCCGCAGAGGCTGCCCCTCACTTGGGGGCTCACTCACTGGGCTGCTTGCAGCTCTGGACTGTTGTGAATAAAGCCGCTATGAGTATTTTACTGTACGTCTTTGGGGACGTGTCTTCATGCCCCTTGGGTGAATGCAGGTGTGGGATTGCCGGGCCGGGGTGCTGTGAGTTACCTTTATAGAGAGGTGGTTATGGAGAGGTGGTGACCCACGGTGGCTCCAAGTGCCCGTATCCTTTCATGATCCCGCCAGCAGCGGGTGGGCGTTTGGGGCGCTCCGAGGCTCGCCCGTGCTGCCCGTGGGTGCGTTAGCCAGTGCGGCCGCCGTGGCTTTCCTCTGCAGCCCCCGGTGCCTGCTGACGTTGTGCCTTTCCGTGTGCTTATTCGCCACGCACATGTCCGGGGGCCGTTCTGGCGATGGACTTCGGGGCTCGGGGATAGCACGTGTCCAGCGGGGCAGGTCAGCCTTTCTCTTCTCCCCACAGACCTCAGCACAGCTCTGTACCTTGGAGGACTCGGGGAAGTTTCTGGGCCTGTTTGGGCAATAGGAGGTGGTCATGGGCTGTCTCTCCAAAATTCATGTCCACCCGGAACCCCCGAATGAGACCTATTTAAAGAGAAGGCCTTAGCCGATGGAACGTTAAGATGAGGCCACCCTGGAGCAGGGTGGGCCCTGAATCCGAGGCTGGTGTCCCCATAAGGTGACGAGAGGATGCAGGCGTGAGGACACACATGGGGGTGGGGTGGGGAACAGGCCACCGGCAGCAGAGACGGGTCAGGCCCAGCGAGGGAGGAGGTGGGAGGAGCCCCGGAGCCCTCAAAGGGAGCCGGGCTGGCACCTGGGCCTTGGACTCTGGGACTGTGAGGGAATCAGTTCTGCCGTCTGAAGCCACCTGCTGTGGTCCTGTGTTACGGCAGCGCTGGGCACAAACATGGGAGGGCCTTGTGATTGGGACTGGGGCAGTCACAGGCCCGGCAGGCTGGTGAGCCAGTGCCTGGCAGGTGGGGAGGACGTGGTGTGAGATGCAGCCCGCGGGCCGGCCAGTGAGCTCCAGCACGGGGGCCTGGTCGCCGGACAGCAGTGGCAGCGTGGACGGTGATTCCTCTAGAAGCCCTCCTTGTGTCTCGGGGCTGGAAGCTGGGCACTGCACTCCGCTGGGGAAAGGGCCGCTGATGTGAGGGAGAGCGCCCGCTGTGCAGTGGGTGTCAAATGAATATTAATAAACAAAAGAGCCAATTATCCTTCGTTGCAGACAAGTTTCTTTGCAGAAAATTTAGGAAATACAAGAAGCAAATAAAAAAAATCAAAACCACCCAGGAATATAACAGTTATGATGTGCTTTTTTCCTAATCCTCAAAGCAAAGCTTTGGAGCCCTTATTATTTCTTGTTTGAATTAAATGCAGTTCAGAAGGAGAAAGTAATTTCCCCAAAGCTGCCCGGTGAGGAGAGGGCGCCCAGGTGTGTCTGCTGCTGCCCCTCTCTGCAGAACCCAGAGCTGTCCCTGCAGCCCTCTCAGCGGGGCCCCCGCCCTGGAGTCTGCCCTTCACCTTCCCCTTGCTTCGACCAGAGCTAAACTTGCCTGTGATGACGATGGAGTGTTTGGGAGACCCCCACGCTCTGTGTGGTTGGGCCCCTGGTCAACACCAGCCCGGCCTGCACCCCTGCTGGGGCCCTTCGAGGCTGCCCCGCTCCTGGGGACAGGCCCCCCCGCCGCACGCTGCTTCCTGTGGTACCCACTCTTAAAGTCAGTCTGAGCCATAAATGAGACTCATCAGGCGATGGGCATTTTTATTAGAGGCAAAATTAAATTCGGATGCCCATGATCTCTAACAAGAGCACAGAAAAGAGAAGAATGACATGTGTGTGTGTTCACTGCTTCCACCAGGAGCGCCTGCTCCCGTAACGGCCGCTCCGAGCCCTGGTTGTCAGGTGCCAATGAACCGTGTCAAACAGATGATGTGGATTTTTCTAAATCTGCTGCAGAACCAGATTTTAATTGAATCAATGGGAGAAGCAGGCCGGCTATTAAGTTTTATTAAATTCTATTTGCTTGTACCCTTGTCATTTAAAACATGACTGTTTAAAAAGAAAAAAATACTGGGCAGCCAGGCAGTGTTGAAGGTCGCAGGTTTGGGGTCACATGGATCTGGGTGGGACCCCCTGGGTCCGCCTCTGTGACGCGTGTGTCTTGTATTGAGTCATTTTACTCCTCCGAGCCTCTGTTTCTCCTTAAGTGGGCACAGGAGGGCTCAGTACTACTTAAGGTATTTGAAGAATTAAATGGGATTAAAATTTCAGCCGTATATAAACATCTTCCTCCCTCCCTCGTCCTCCTCCTGTGTCCTCCCTTGTCCTCCTCTGTCCTCCGTTGTCCTCCTCTGTCCTCCCTCCTCTAAGGAGAAGAGAATTGTTGCCAGCAGTTTTCCCGAGTAACTGGGACAGGAGCTGGCGTTTCTGTAGACCTTTGCGTCCTGTCTCAGTCGCATCTGTTAGACTGGGGAGGTGCTCTGCGTCTCGGTCGCGTCCGTTGGACTGGGGCGATGCTCTGCGTCTGGGGGTTGTGGGAGAGCGAGTTGGGGGTGTGCTGGCCAGTGTCTGACAACAGGCTCTTGGAAGCACAGCCGTGGCGTGTAGCATCACCAACCATGGTGTCTGTTTCTCTGTCTGTCTCTCCACCACGGACCGTTTCAGGCGACCAACCCGCAGTCTCCGAGCTTGGAGTTGCCTGCTGTGGGCCCCCCACTGACCGCTGGAATCCCAGCTCCCAGGCCTTCCAGCCTGTGGGTGTTGGTAGGGGGTTTCGGCAGTTGTGAGCCTGGTCAAAGCCTCAGCTCTTCCCTCACTTGGACAATTGGTCCTCCATATTAAATCCCTTTTGTTTGACTGGTTGGATCCCACCTGATACAATTGGGGTGGCCCCAACCAAGGACCTATGGTTACGAAACAGGACACAGAAGTCCATGAGGAGGAGTGATTGTGCCTTACAGGAAGGGACGTGTCCACATGTGTCAAAGGGTTTAGGGGATCACGGTGGCTTCAGCACAGCCCACGGGCGGCACAGCCCACGGATGGCACTGCACGTTTTCCTGAGCCCAGGGACTGTGCTGGGGTCAGGGCAAGTGCGTGTCTCCATCCGTTTGGCATTTTGCTATTCATATAAAGGAACATCTGAGACAGGGTAATTCGTGAAGAAAAGGGGTGTAATTGGCTCATGGCCCTGCAGGCTCTACAGGAAGCCTGGCACCAGCATCTGCTTCTGGGAAGGCCTCAGGGAGCTTCTTCTCAGAGCAGAGGGGACGTGGTGAGGGAGGGAGCAGGGAGGGCGGTGCCAGGACCCTTCTAACAACCAGCTCCCTCAGGAACTACTAGAGTGGACGTTAGTTACCATGAGGACAGTGCCGGACTGTTCATGAGGGATCCACCCGTGAGCTAAACACGTCTCAGCAGGCACCACCTCCATGTTGGTTAAATTTCTACCTGAAATTTGGAGGGGACAAACATCCAATCTACATCAGCATGTCACTGTGACTTAAACAGGTATGGTTGGTCCCCATGTGGGGCACCCCTGTGAGGCAGGCGTGAGTCTAGGCCAGCAAGGACGTCCTAGTGGCCACGGCCGAGTATTGGCCACGCAGCCGCGCAGGGACCATCTTCAACAGTGACACTGTGTGGCAGCAGATGCAATGGCAGCGGCGGACATTGGGACGTCTCCAGCTCTGCCCCACCCATGCAAGGGTGGGGAGGTCTTTGGATTACATGATCTCTAGGATCCCTGGGCACTTTCTCCAGAACAGGGGCAGTTCTTGAGAGGCGTGTGGCCACTTAGGCAGGTAAGGACAGAAGGGAATAGTCAGGGAAATAAGGACACTTGAGGGTGTATTTGGTGAAGCAGAGTGTTTGTCAAGTCAAGGTCATGCCCGTTGAAGAGTCTCCTGTCCAGACAGCGTGGACAGCACCTCACCTCCGCTGCCCCGCAGGGATCTGCCATCCCAGACGCTCCCCTCGGGACTCCTCCTGGTGCCAGGGAGGAGGGGCTGGGCCAGATGAGGCGGCGAAGCTGTAGGCTTCCCTCAGTGGGAGGGAACACTCACCTCCCTGGAGGGTGGGAGTTCTACTGAGGATTCGAGAGTAATTTTCCAGGCGTCAGGTTTTCCGTGGGATCCTGTGTGGGCTATGAACCAGCCAGCTTTGACTTGCCTGTCAATTTGCCTAATGAATTGGTGTGTGAGCGAGCCGAGTTTGTACCTGCCATCTTCTTGGTCTAAACTACAGGCGCTGCATGTTGCAAGCTAAGGGACGCTGCACATTCTTCACCTGGGAAACTTCTGGACTCCTGTGAGTCTGGCTGGGGGTGGGGGAGTCCCTGGTAAGCCACTCACTTTTGGGGCCTCACTCACTGCCCATGTTTTGCCTCCATGATCTTAGAATTTGGGCAAGGTCTGGACTAGACAGAGGGCTGAGGCTTGGGCTGGGGTTGGGAGAAATCTCTGCTGAGAACAGAGAAACTGGGACCCCTCAGGGCTTCTTACGAGAACAGGAAGCAACGACTGGGGAGTCCCAGAGGAAGGCATTGAGCAGAGGGGCCGTGTGGTGGGTGGGCACCCCAGCAGGCAGGGTGCTGGGGGAGGAACATGTGCCCCCGCAGGCTTTGGAAAGAGCAGTGAAGTGTCCCCAGCCCCATCGCCTCTGCTCAGGGCTAGCGGACAGTGAAGTGTCCCCGCAGGCTGAACTCTGGGCTAGTGGACAGTGAAGTGTCCCTGCAGGCTGAACTCTGGGCTAGTGGACAGTGAAGTGTCCCCGCAGGCTGAACTCCGACCGGTGACAACGGGTCAGCGTCCTCACTCCCTGGAGACTCGGAGCCTGGACTTGCCAAATTTGGCACCTGCCCATTTTTTTTTTTTCTTTGAGATAGAGTCTTGCTCTGTTGCCCAGGCTGGAGTGCTGTGGCTTGATCTTGGCTCACTGCAACCTCCACCTCCCGGGTTCAAGCTATTCTGCCTCAGCCTCCTGAGTAGCTGGGATTACAGGTTCCTGCCACCACGCCCAGCTAATTTTTGTATTTTTAGTAGAGATGGGATTTCACCTTAGCCAGGATGGTCTCAATCTCCTGACCTCAGATGATCCACCCACCTCAGCCTCCCAAAGTGCTGGGATTACAGGTGTGAACCACCGTGCCTGGCTTTTAAAAATTTTAGATTCATGGGTACATGTGTGGGTTTGTTATGTGGGTATATAGCTTGCTGCTGAGGTTTTGGTTTCTAACGAACCCATCACCCAGGGAGTGAACGCAGCTCCCAACAGGTGGTTTTCCAGCCCTCGTCCTCCTCTCACCTGCCCCTCTGGAGTCCCTGGCGTCTGCTGTTCCCTCTCCGCGTCATGTGCACCCAGCATTCAGCTCCCATGGATAAGTGAGAACACGTGGTTTTGGTTTTCTGTTCGGGTGAGTTCTCAGGCTGACGGCCTCCGGCTGCATGTGTGGCTGCAGGGGACGTGCTGTCCTCCATTTTTCTGGCTGCATCGGGTTCATGGTCTGTCTGCACACGTGAGGCCACCTGCCAGGCCACATCCCAGCACAGGCATCAGCCAATGATTTCCTAATCGGCCAGAGTCTGCATCTGCAGCTTTGTGAGCCACGTGGCCATGGCTCGACTCTGCACCAAGAGCCCCACAGCGGTGGCCACAGACAATAGTAAGCAAATGGGCGTGGCTGGGCACCAATAAAACTGTATTCATTAAAACAGGCAAGGGGCTGGGCTGTGGCAGGGCCCAGGTGCCTGGGAGAGAGGAGGGACCGGGCCCCAACCCCCAGCTCGGCTCCCAGGAAGACACACACAGCATTGCTGCCTAATCCTCTCTTTATTTGGTCTCTGCTGAAGCAGTCGTGCCAGCCTCCTAGACACGGCCTCAGGTTTGTCGCCGTCCATGTCCCCCAGCACCCCTCTTACCAGACCACAAGGAGCTGCATTATGATGTGTGACTTAGGTCTTGGTTGGAGGGCTGAGCAGCCGCAAGTGCTGGGGGAGGCTGCTTGGAGCATGGGAGGCCTGTGGGTGGAAGACGCCGGGGTGCAGCCTGGCACGTGGTCCGGGGCTTGGCCTCCCTATGGGGCGTGGGGGGCTGTGGTACATGCAGAGGCGGCGGCTGTCCCAGCAGCCTGGCCAGGAGATACCGTGGAGAAGGCACGTGTTTGAGTTGGCGTCACTGTCCCCAGACGCCCTCCCTTGGGTGGAGCCGCCTGTCCTAGGAGAAGCTGTACTCTAGATGCAGTGGCTGACACCCCGGCCCCTCGGCCTCTGCTGTCCTGGCCGCACATAGAGCCCTGTCCTGCTGTGTCTGCCGGGCATACCCCGGCCACTCAGCCACACCGGCTCGGCCCAGCGCCTTCCTGAGGTCTGTGGGGGTCCGGGCGGAGGTGGGGTCAGTGCCGTGCGTGTTTGATCCAGTTTCTGATCATCCACTTCTGCCCCGAGCACCTCTGCACCACCAGCCGGAGCCCGAAGTTGGCGTCTTTGGACATCTCCACCTCCAGGCAGCGGCCCGTGGCCCGGCTCACAATGGGGCCACTCTGTGGGGACAGGCACACCAAGTCAGCCAGGTGCAGGCGTCCTCGTTCCCCCTCCCCCCCACCTCAGGGAGGCTGCTTCGTGCTCTCAGCCCTCATGCTCATTCTTGGGGCAGTTTGAATGGAAACCCAGCATCACAGCAGCACCCAGGGGGGCCAGGAAGGGGCTGACTTCAGCAGAGCTTCAAGGATTTCCCATCTTTCTTGCAGGGCTAGCGGCCCAGGTTGGAATCATACCTCATCCCCTCCCTGAATCCTCCCTCTACCCTGGGCACCTGAGGCTGGAAGAGGCAGATGCAGGGCTATGATCAGACTGCCCAGCCCCTCTCTGGCTGTGTGGCCCTGACCAGTCACCTGTCCTCTCTGTGAGCGTCGGGGCCCAAAAGGGAGCAGCTGATCCAAGGCCCCGTCCCCTGAGCACCCACTGCCGCACTCCAGTTCCCACCCAATGGGCTGGCTCTAGTGGCAGAGGCACCCAGGGATCCCAGCAGCCCTGCCCCAACCCCACGGCCCCCCTTCCCCAGAGGCTGACCTGGGTGAAGTCCCACAGCCGCTGTGTTGGCCGCGCCACATCCTCACACTTCTTCAGGGTGGGCATGCGGCCCCTGCCGTCATCCACCAGACACTTGGAGTCAGGCAAGAAGGCTGTGGAGCCCAGAGGCCCCAGCTGCAGCAGGCCGTCAGCGCTGTACCTCACCAGCTAGGGACAGGACCGCCGGGACCGTGGGTGAGCAGCGTCCAGGCCTGGGGGTGCCATGGCCCAGGCTCTCCCCAGTGAGCACTGACAGGCCGTGGAGCTGCCTTGAGCGGCAAACGGGGCCCTGAGGGGCCACTTTGGAGCCTCCCACCCTGGGGACACTGTTGTGGGCGGGAGAGGCCCGCCGGGCAGGGCCCACGTGGGGATGTGGGCTGGACAGCGCCCAGATGCTCCACAGGGCCAGGCTCCCGGCTTGCACAGGTGGCTGGGCTTCTGCCTGGACAGACGTCACCAACATGGCTCAGACCCAGAGCACAGCCCCACTCATTTAGGGGAGGACGGGAGTCGGGTTTAATTTGGGTAACATGCAGCACCGTGTGTGAGCGGAACACGCATTCCCGTGGGGTTAGAAACGTCCAGCTCCTGGGGGTTGTGGTCAGAATGGTCTGGACCTTCACTACGGCCAGCCCCTGACCACTGTGATTCCGCGGGGCTGCAGCTGCGGCTGGGGCTGCAGCTGCGGCTGCACTGTAGATGAGTCCCGCCCAGGTAGGGATGGCTTGGAGGTTAACAGCACTATTTCCCTATTAATCCACCCCAGGGCCAATGCAGCCCACACTTCCACTTCAAGCACGCAACAGCCCTGAGTGCTAAGTGCTGTTGCCGTCTCTCTTGACTGAGGGGGGAGCGATGCACCCACAGCCCATCTGCCCCAAAGGCCTGGTTCCTTTTTAATTTTTTGAGACAGGGTCTTGCTCTGTTGCCCAGGATGGAGTGCAGTGGCGTGATCTCGGCTCAACCTCCGCGTCCCAGGCTCAGGTGATCTTCCTGCCTCAGCCTCCCGAGCAGCTGGGACTACAGGCCCCACCATGCCCGGCTAATTTTTGTATTTTTTTGTAGCGACAGGGTCTCGCCACGCTGCCCAGACTGGTCTCAATTCCTGGGCTTAAGTGATCTGTCTGCCTTGGCCTCCCACCATGCTGAGATGACAGGAGTGAGCCACTGCACCCTGCCCAGGCTGTTTTCAGTTCACCGTGTTCTGCTGCCTTCCAGGTGGGGCGGGCTGGGAGGCCTCTTCTAGAGGGGCCCTCAGGCTGCTCCAAGCCCTGGAATGCAGGCCTGGTGGCCTCAGAATGCCCCAGCAGGCTGGCCCCGTGCCTCTGCCCCGGGGTGTGGGGTCTGGGTGGCCTGGGGTCCTCCCCTTGGGAGCTCCATGGGTGGCCGCTGCTCCGCCTACCTGGGAGGACATCCCGTGGCAGGGGTAGAGGATCGCCCGGTCGCCGTCCTCTGCTCCCTGGTCCAGGCAGTAGCCACTGGCTTTGCTGTTTCTCACCTGCAACCAGAAGCCCCAGGAGAAAGTCCAGAGTCACCCGAGGGTGCGGCCCCAGGGAACTTTGCGCAGCCAGCTCTGCAGCCAGCACCTAAAGAGGTGCCCGCGGGAGGAGGAGGGGGGCATGTGGGGTGCTCTGGTTGGGTGGGCTGCCTGGGAAGGGACTTGCTGGACCGCCTGGGAAGGGGTGGCTGACCGAGTTTGTCATTGATGGAGACATGGATGTGTCTGCCATGCACAGATGGAGACTTGGCCATCACTCAATAGGGGACGCTTGAGGACGGCAGTGTCAGCCCTGCTCAGCAGCAGGGACGGAGGCCCTAGGCTGTGGAGTGGCTTCCCTGCCTTGCCACCTGCTCCCTGCATCCTTGCAGCTCCCACTGAGTGGGTAGAGACCGCTCACCAGCCTTGCAGTCTAGGCTGGCCTTGGCTTGGACCCTTGGGAGACCTTCCAGCTTCCACTCTGTCTTGGAAGGAATCCTGACAGCCCTCTGAGAATAAGCCCGGGCCAGCCTGCTGGGGGATGGGTTGTCATCGGGCAGCCAACCTCCAGCCGCCAGAACAGGCCCATCGGAGATCAGCACAGCCTGGATCAGGCCAGCAGCACTGCCTGGGTGGCCCTGGCTCGTGAGCAAGTGTAGACACTTATTGCTTTTGTCCACCGCGTTTCCAGGCTGCTGGGTTTGCAGCAGCAGCTGACCCATCCAGCACGGCCACCACGAGAGGTCACACAGGTTTGAATTGGGACCGTTGAGGAAGCCCAGCAGAGTCTGGATGTGACGGCTGCTCTGGGTGGGGGGTGCCTGCGCTTGGCTAATTGAGGACGGAGTGGGCAGAGTAGAAGCACAGGGAGGCTGGGGGACAGGGGCGGCGCCCCGATGCACTCTTAGCACTGCCTGGGAAACCTCTGTGCCCAAGGGACTGGAGTCAGCTCGGGGTGGACCAGGAGCTGCGGGGAGGGGAGGCTTAGCAAGGACCATCCACCCCAGGGACCCTTTTCCTTGCCCCATCCGAGTGCCAGCTCAGGGCTGGGACGCTTGAGTCTCATGGTGGGAGGCACCAGGGAGAGGGGAGAAGAGCAGCACCTTCTCGCTGGCTTTACAGAGCGCTGTGCATGTGGGGGCCAGTGGAGACGGGGGTCTCTGAGTAGCTGATGTGCCTGCGTGAGTGTGGGTGTGCATATCACCCGTCGTGTGCGTCTGTGTGGGCACCTTCATGCATGCACGGTGGTGTATGAACACGGCTCTGCATATGTGGATGCACAGACGTGTACACACACACACATTATTTTGCCTTGATAACAAGGGCTTGTATGTTTATCTGTGCACGGGCAGGCCCCTTTGGGGTTCATGCACTTAGTGAAACATACATCTGCGTATGAAGAGCTCTGTGTGTACATGAGCAAAACTGTGTGCAAATGTATACTCGTGTCCGCATGCACTTGTACATGAGTGTTTGCATGGATTTACGTACGTGCCTGTGAATGTGTCTCTGTACACACATCTAGGTGAGTGTATGCGTATGTACACAGACATGTGAGTGTGTAGGTACGTCTGAATCAGGCGTGTGAACACACGTGTATGCATGGATGTGACTACACACCTGCCCGCCTCTAGGGAGGTCCATGTGAAGGAATGGATGTGTATGGACACACATGTCTGCAGGTGCGTGTGTGTTTATGTGAACCTGCACCTTGTGTGTGCACGTGGATGTGTCTGCATCACCCTGAATGCACACGTGTGCGAGAGAGTCAGGGCAGAAGGCGTGTCGGGCCGAACGGGGCCCTCGGGGGAGGCGCTACCTCTCCGTACGTGAGGGTGTTGTTGTAGATCCTCATCTCCGGGTACACGTTCTCCAGGTACCACTTGAAGCTGCGACACTTCAGCCTCTGACGCAGGGCCAGCCTCTCAGATACGTCCCCGAAGTCCACCCCTGGGTTCTGCAAGGCCAGAAGTAGGCGGGAGGACACGTGAGTGTCACCATCCCCATGACCTGGGTCTTCCCCATGATGAGGTTGGGGGGCTCCAGGGACCGAGTCCCCTCACAGGAGCAGCCTCCCCCGGGGATTCAGATGCTGAGGCCCCATCCAGGTGGGACCCCCCCAGCCTCCCAATATCCACAGAGGGTCTGAGGCAGCTGCTCCCGATGGGAAGGACCCTTCCAGAGACCAGCCCTGGCCTGGACAGACGGCCCCTGCTGTAGCCAGCTCATCCACACCCACCGGGCCCAGGAAACTCCTGCCTGAGAAGACAGCCCTGCTCACCTGGCCTTAGCTGCACAGCATCAGCCTGACCTCTGGAGGGTGGAGACCGAGGTCAGCCATATCCACAAGACCAGCCTGGTGAGGACCCTGGATACTGAGGCTCGGGGGATCCTGGCTGGCCCCGCCTGGCACGTGTTGTCATGCATGGGTGCTGGAGAATCAAGTCCACGGGACCCCCCGGGGGGGGGGACACCTGGGAGCTTGCGCCCGGCCTCTCCTGATCCCTGCCCAGGCGTCTCTTCCCTCTGCTGACTTTGACCCATGTCTTCTGCCGTGACAACCCACAGCCGAGTGCGGTGTCTGTGTCTTCCTGGGACTGTGGGGCCTGAGGGGCTGTAGGGACCAGCACTCTCTGACGGACAGCCAGCCCTGAGGGAGCACCTGCCCCCTGCCCAGGGGCCCTCCAGGCTCAGGCCTTGCAGGGAGGGCAGACGACTTGGCCTTTGTGGCCTGGGCTTGAATCCTGTCACCTTCTGGTGTGTGGGCAGTCCCCTACTTTCTCTGTACCTCAGTTTCTCATTGGTAAAGTAGGGACGATCATGCCAGAAACTCATTGTTGCTTTGTTATGAGGCTTTAATCAGCCAAGGGGCTCACACCAGGGCCCTTGGACACGGAGGTGACAGGCGTTTGCTGGCCTCACTGCCCAGGGGCCTGGAGCCCCTCACTCAGTTGCCCACACATTTGGGGAGGTCATCACCCTGCACGTTTTCCGTATCACTTCATGGAAAACAAGGCTGTAGGAGCACCGGGTACCCTCTTCTCATCTCTCAGACACGAGTGCACATGTCCACAGCTCCTGATCTGGGGGCTGGATGCTGGGTTTGCACAGTGAATGGTCTAGCCTGGGGCCACTTCAGGCTGTGTCACCCACACGCTGGGGTGCACTCTAGCAGGGGTGGTGAACCAATTTAGGGGCTGTAGTGGGAATTTTTAAGAAGTAGTATATTGTGAATGAGAAAGATGACTTTGGTGCTATGTATGCAAAGCGCTGTATGTGGACAGATGTAAATATATACGTGTGTGTGTGCGCGCACTAGGTCATGACTTAAGATCTGGTTCTTACTGGGGTTGATGCAAAAAACATGGCTGTTTCTAAGATGAGTTCTCCCAGAACTCAGGGACCCAACGCCTACAGTGGCCAGGGAAGGAAGGGGGTGCTTCCAGAGACGCTGGGGTGTGGCGGGATGGGTCGCGGCCTATCTCAGTACCTGCCCTTCTTAGGGTTGTGGGGGTGGGGCACTTTGAGAAAAGCCAGAATTCAGGCTCTTTATGGGAAATTACAAATTAGAAAACAAACAGCAATCCTCAACTTGAAGCAGGTCAGCCACTCATAGGCCAAAACCCAACAGGAAACAACCAAAAATGTCCATCCACGGACGAGTGGATCCACACAAGGGGCCTGTTCACACCATGGACGTGACTCAGCCATGGTGGGGGTGACCTAGAAAATGTGGTGCTGAGGACGGGAAGCCACACAGCGTATGAGCCGTTCATGAAACAGCCAGACATTTGAGGCTGCCTGGGGTTGGGGGGCAGAGGGGATGGGGCCGCGCTGGCTGACAGGTGCCGTGCAGGGCACTAAGTGAGGCCCTGGCAGAGGCGGCGGCACCAGGTTGGGGAGAGGCTGCCCATCCCTGGCTTCTAACCACGGGCAATTGCTGTGGGCTGAGAGGAAAAACATCTACCACAACGGGGTGGGTGTAAGCTGGTCTCTTTCAGTGTGAGGAAGGCTCCTTCGCAGGCAGACAGCTCACCCACTCACACCCGCACACACAACTGCTTGCACCTGTGCACACCTGTCAACACACCCGCTCACACCTGCAGGGGGGCCCGAGGGGGCCTCCCTCTGGCCCAGCCCTGCTGTGGCTCTGACCCTGACCCTGGGGCGTGGCCATAGCTCCCAGCCCGTGGGGGACTCACTGTCATGGGGATGTTCCAGGCCATGTACACGTGGGACTTGAAGTCGTCCATCCACACCTCGGCGGCGCGCAGGGCATTGCGCTTGGCGTAGTAGTCAATGTCATTGTTGTAGGGCTTCCTGGTGCGCTCGATGTGGGCCACGCGGGAGCAGGGCAGCACCTCCATGCTGCCGCCACACTGCCACACCTGTGGGGAGACGGCACTGGGTGTGAACGTCCTTCCCGACAGAGGCGGGCAGCCCAGCCAGCCAGGGGCCTGTGAGAGGCCAAGGGGCCCAGCCCTCCGTTCTTGGGGCACCCGCACCGCCGACGGGCCTGGTGGGTCCCAGGGCTCCTGGGGGCTGTTTTCAGGGGACCCCGCCCACAGAGAAGGTTCGGGTCTGGGCTGTGTCCGGTGCAGGCTGCTCCTCTCTGGGACTTCTCTTGTGTGTTACACGATGGCCGTGGGGAGGGGGGTTTATTCCACTGACCCCAACACTTAACAGGTTTTTCACCCTGTGATTCCCACCCCCAGTGCTTGTTCTGTGCAGGGAACCCCCCGCCCCACTGCACCAGCCACCTCCCCCAGCACCCCAACACACCAACAATCTGTTTACAAACAGCCGCTTGCTGTGCAGACGCCACTCTACGCATCCCCAGAACACACACAACCAAAAACCCAGCTAGCCTCCCCAGCTAATAAAACCCCGCGGCCCCTGGCTTTCTGAACCCCCACGCGTAGCAGAAACGTGTTTGTCACTGCATATCCTTTTATGCTCACTTCCTTCCGTGTCGTTTCACTTAACCAATACCAGCCTTCCTATACGTGCTCTTTCACTCCGGCCTGTCCCCCCGCGCTGTCCTGCTTGTGAGGGTTTTGTGTCAACGTGGCAGGGAAGAGGGTGCTGGGACATTTGCTCTCCCGATTCTGGGTGGTCTGTGCACGGCCTCTGGTGGGAGCCGTGTTTAAATCTGTCCCCTGCAGGCCCGAGTAGGACAGAAAGGCCGACGGAGGGAGCGTTCACACACTCTGCTCGATTCGGGCTGGGACATGGGTCCTCCCCTGCCTTCAGGCTTGGAGCTCACGCCACTGGCTCTCCTGGGCGCCTGCCAGCCGATGGCCAATCTCAGCATTCTCAGCCCCCATAACCTGGTGAGTCAATTCCTTAGATGAACATCCACATCTAAACCCCTGTCCCCACCATCTGCTATTAATGTTTCCCTGGAGAGCCCTGAGCCAGTCCCTGTCCCATCCCATCCACCCCATAAAAAAAGGCCGATGCCACCCACGGGCTGACATCACTGTGAACAAATGGGTCTGATCCACGTGGCCCAAGCTCTGCCGTACTCAGGTCCTCAGCCCTGAGCCTCCTGCGCTGGACGAGTGTGCCAGGCCCAGGGTGGGCACTGTGCTTGCCTCATCTCCCGAATCCCCCCCCACCACCCGAGAAAGAGTGGCAGCCCTGGCATTGCCCCATTCACTCCGCGGTGCTGAGAAGGTGTCGAGGCCGAGGGTGGTGCCAGCTGCAGGGGCGCACAGGGCAGAGCCTCTGCCCAGCTGAGCTTGGATCCCTCAGTCGTCCCTGGACTCTGGTTCATCCTAGTCCAGGCTGCTCTCATCTCCAGGCCGTTATCTTAATCACGTCTGCAAAGACCCCTTTTCCCAAAGACGGCCACACTCACAGGGCCCCTAGCTGCATCCTCCGGGGGCCGCCCGTCAGCCCACCCCACCCCAGAGGCCCAGTCCCTTGCGTGGGGGAGCAGGGGGCTCCTCCCTCCCCCCGACTCTCTGCCTTCAGGAAGCCGAGTCCCAGGGAGAGAGAGAACCGGGAGGCCGTATCGCCGATCATTCACGGCCGCTCGGAGACTGCCCACTGCAGGACAGATCCAGAGTCCGGGGAGGAGGGAGCCGCTCCCTCCTCGCTGAGATGATTACACAGCACGCAGCTAACGCCAGTCTCCCTGAGCCCGGTCCGGCGACCCAGAGCCTCCTCGCTGCTCAGCCCGGCCCGGGACACCGCCACGCCATAGTCCCATGTCACCCACAGGGCTCCGGCTCCTTCCCCGGGACAGTGGAGTCGGCGCTGCCGCTGTGCCTGGCTGAAGTTGGCCTTTGCATCCCGAGGGAGTGAACCGTGTTTCTGCATCAGGTTCACATGGTGGCAGGTGGTTTCTGGGTTTCTGTCTGTCGTCTGCCTGAGGAAAGCCGGCCTGGAGCTGCCAGGGGCCCAGCCTGGAGTTTTCCAGCCCCCTGAGCCGAGGCTTCCTTTCTGTCTTCGAGACTAGAGTCAGGATTTCTGTTCGCGGTGGGAAGAGGCCTTGCTGGTGGATCCCACCCGCTGCCCTCCCACTCCGCCGATGTCTTCCCACCTCAACCTGAGACCACCCAGGTTTCGTGAGAAGGAGGGGGGTGGGGCCGCACGGGGTGCGGGGGGCGGTAAGAGCCTCGGAGGCCTCCCCTTTGCTGGAAGGGGCCTGAACGGAGGAAGCTCCCCAGGGGCAGGACAGAACCTTGTCCTCCATCGTCTGCCTGCCTGTCTTCAGGAGCACCTGGCACAGTGGCCTCTGGGGTGGCCTCCAGCAGCTTCAGCCTCCTTGTCTACCCCCAGCACAGAGGCCACAGGGACTCGGTCCCCCCACCCGCCACAGCATCCTGTCCTCGGGCCTCACACCAGGGAACACGAAGCCCCCCAGGGCTCCTGACACCCGCCTTGCCCACCCCCTGGGTTCAAAGCACATTGGCCTTCCCAGCACCCCCACACGCACCCCTCAGCGCCTTGGCACAGGTGGTGCCCACGCCGGGCGCCCTTCCCAGGTCTCTGCATGCTCCACTGCCTCCGGCCTTCAAAGCTCCAGTGCCAGAGAGATTAGTTAAAGGCACAAAACCGGCCGGGCACAGGGGCTCACACTTGTAATTCCAGCACTTTGGGAGGCCGAGGCGGGCGGATCACTTGAGGCCAGGAGTTTGAGACCAGCCTGGCCAACATGATGAAACCCCATCTCTACTAAAAATACAAAAATTAGCTGGGCGTGGTGGCGGCAGATGCCTATAGTCCCAGCTACTCAGGAGGCTGAAACATGAGAATCTCTTGAATCCGGGAGGCAGAGGTTGCAGTGAGCTGAGATCACACCACTGCCCTCCAGCCTGGGCAACAGAGCAAGACTCCGTCTCAAAAAAAAAAAGGACCAAAACCACAGGAAGAGAGGAGCGGGTGCCGGTGCCGCTGAGGGAGGACCATGGACCTGACCATGACCCAGCCAGCAACTGGGTGGAGGAGCCGAGCCCCCACACAAGGGAACGGCAAATGTGGAGATGGCGGCTGTGCAGTCGCCTGACTTGAGCGCAGCACGCCGCACCCCTCGAATGGGGATAATCCTATTTGTCCATTAAAAAAAAACAGCGAGCCTGGGCAACATAGTGAGACATCTCCACAGAAAAAAACCAAAATTAGCCGGGTGGGGTGGGGAGTGCCTGCGGTCCCAGCTGCCTGGGAGGCTGAGGTGGGAGGATCACCTGAGCCCAGGAGGTTGAGGCTGCAGTGAGCCAAGATCACGTAACGCTCTCCAACCTGGGTAAAAGAGTGAGACCCTGTCTGAAAACATAAAAAGTAAAAATAAGCCCCAAATGTCACCATCAAGTCTTCAGGGTGAGTCCTCTCCCTACGTCCTGTTTAGAGCCGCCGTCCTGGCCCCATGGCTGGGCGTCCGGACCGGAGGCTCACACCCCTCAGTATGGCGCCGCCTGCTATCCGTCCCCATCTCCGCCTGTCCCTCCCCGCGACTCAGCTCCACAGGACAGGGTTTCTGTCGCTTCTGCTCACAGCTGCCTCCCAGTGCTCAGAGCGAGGCCTGGTGCGCAGTAGGTGCTTGATAAATAGCTGCGGAACGAATGTGTTCCCTTTAGGAACCCCACAGCCACTTACGGCCACTCTGTCCCTGGGGCTTTCTGCGGCGCTGGGGTGATTCCACGTGGGAACCTGGTGGGACTGCTGGGCGGTCTGCGAGGCCTCCCCAAGCTGGCTCCGCGGGTGCCAGCCCCGTCGGTGTGTACCGAGCTTGCGGGTGGTGCCGAGGCCCCTTCTTGGGTGAATGCAGCCTCAGGTCTCTCGGCCCCTCGGGTCCCCCACCGTGTCTCTAGAAGGACTGAAGCTACGAGAGAGGCGAGGCTCCCGAGCGGTGGAAGTCGGCCGGCTTCCATCATTAGCTGAGGACCCCTCACAGCCGGGGACTGGGCTGCTTCAGTCTCTGGGCTTGGGCCGCAGACCCCTGAGCTTTCAGGGAGTGTGAGGTGCCCCCAAAGCACACGGGCTCACAGCTTGCGTGACCTGGCTTTTCAGCAGGGCCATTAGCTCAGGAGTGATAAAGTCGGAGAGTGAACCCCCATGCCCTCAGCAACATCCCCTTTCCAATCCCTGCAAAACAGGGAAAGAACAAGACAGCCCCCACCCCCGACCACGACTCCCGGCGCAAGCGGCACTGGTGTGCGACGTCCCCACACCCGGGGCAGGTCTCTTTTCTGTGTCAGAGTTAATGACCGTGTAGTTTTTCACATATTTTGAAGCCAGGGACCAGTACATCATCTGACCGGCAGATCTGCCTCCTGCCATGTTCCCAGGAGACTGATGCTTATGCAGAGGGAGAATTTAAAGGCTCTCCCATCACAGCCTCAAGGGAAACAGTTTAACCCTCTATAAATTTCAGATGAATATTGGCAATGAATTCTCCACTCTGTGGGCCAGAGGAGACCAACACCTAAGGATCAGGCAAAATCCTCCCACAGGAGCCAGAGGCACTTGGCCCCCTTCTCAGGGGCTCTCAAGAGGCAGGAGGCCCGGGCCCCTCCCCTTCCTGGCCACACTGGAAGATCAGGTGAAGGAGGCCGGAGCCCGGCTGGCACTCTGCACTGAGAGCAACTGGGGCTAAGCTGGACTCGCCTTCTGGCGTGTGTGTGTGCAGCTCTCCCCACTGAGAGAGGGACACTATCACCCTAGGCGTTCATCACATGATTTGCTTGGACCAACAGAAAGGGGCAGAACCCACCCAGTGCCAAGGCCACGCTTGGGCCTCAGGAGACTGCGCTCACACTGATCTCTGTCTTGTAACCTGGCCACCAGCATGAGGATGAGAGACCATGTGGAGCAGAGAGAACCTGCCCAGCTGAGCCCGTTCCTCTCCACCCCAACCAGCCAACCCCGCTCACCTGGCAGCTGACTGCCGGCATCAGCAAGGCCAGCTGAGAGCTCCACACAGACCATGTGCCAACCCAGAGTTGTGGGCCAAGGAAATGGTTGTCTTAGGCTGCGACATTTCAGAGTGGATTGTTACACATCCAAGAGCTGACCCATCCGTGCTGCTTTGGCAGGTACAGCTGGCAAAGACCCTCACTCCTGTGGATTCCTTGCATGCAGCAGATAGTCGTCAGTACCAGTTAATGCCAGTTACTAGCCATACATCCCCACTGCCCAAGACAATCGGAGTTGATACCCCTGTCTTGGGGTAATTATTAATATAGCATCTCCGGTAACTCTCAGGTGTCCTGGTTTGGGTGACGATGCCTGTGGTCACCCCCGTGCTACCTGACCATCTGGCCCCACAGCCAGGGCGGAAGTCCAAGTGTCAGAGCCATTCAAACCACAGTGACTCCATCTTGAACAGGGGCTGGGAAGGATGAGGCGGAGACCTGCTGGGCTGCATTCCCAGACGGTGAAGGCGTTCTAAGTCACAGGATGAGACAGGAGCTCAGCACAAGTCACAGGTCACAAAGACCTTGCTGATAAAATAGCTTGCAGTAGGCCAGGCGCGGTGGCTCATGCCTGTAATCCCAGCAGTTTGGGAGGCTGAGGTGGGCGGATCATGAAGTCAAGAGATCATGACCATCCTGGCCAACATGGTGAAACGCCGTCTTTACTAAAAAAAAAAAAACCATATATACATATATATATATATATATATACACACACAAAAATTAGCTGGGCATGGTGACGTGCAACTGTAGTCCCAGCTACTTGGGAGGCTGAGGCAGGAGAATTGCTTGAACCTGGGAGGCGAAGGTTGCAGTGAGCCGAGATTGCGCCACCGCACTCCAGCCTGGGAGACAGAGACTCCATCTCAAACAGGTTCCAGTAAAGGAGCCAAGTCCCACCAAAACCAAGATGGCAACGAGTGACCTGTGGTCGTCCTCACGGCTCATTCTATGCTCATTATAATGCATTAGCTGCTAAAAGACACTCCCCCCAGCGCCGTGACAGTTCACAGATGCCATGGGAATGTCAGGAAGTTACCCCACGTGATCTAAAAAGGGTGGAGCCCTCAGTTCCGGGAAATCCTGCCCCTTTCCCAGAAAACTCAGGAATAATCCACCCGTTGTTTAGCAAATGATCAAGAAATAACCACAAAAGTTAATTAGGAAATAACCAACCAGCAGCCCTGGGGGCCACTCTGCCTGTGGAGCAGCCATTCTTCTCTTTACTTCATTTCTTTACTTCTCTAATAAACTTGCTTTCACTTTACTCTGTGGACTCGCCCCGAATTCTGCCTCGTACAAGATCCAAGAGCCCTCTCTTGGGGTCTGGATGGGGACCCCTTTCTGGTCACACGAGGAAGACACGGGTGGTGTGGGTGACACACCAAGGCTGAGGGGCCATCAGTAACTGCAGAGGCCAGAGATGGGAAGACAGCCGACTCCTCCACAGATGGGTGGGTCCCTGGGCCCGTGGCTGCAGCATCACAGTGAGAGGAGAGACAGGAGAGGGGCCCTGCTGTGCATGGGCGTTGGGTCAAAAATTCCCCCTGTACATTGAGGACTGACGTTGTCTTTGGCAGCGCTGTGGGCCTGGCAGAGGGCCTGAGGGCGAGGCCGTCCTGTGAAGTCGGAGCTGTTCTTCTGGTCAAGACAAGCAAAGCAACAGGGCTTGTAGGGTTCTCCCGGAGGTGCTGGGGACATACGGCCTCCATTGCGAAACTGTCATCCAGAGGGAAGGCAGGCGAGGCTCAGACGTCATACTGATCACGTGTGGGTGCAGCTGGAGGACTGAGCGGGGCCATGGGGCTCGGGCAGGAGGTGCAGGAGTCCTGGCTGGGGACGGCTTCCCGAACCCCAGCTCCGAGTGGAGATGGGTGGCAAGTGGGGTTAACTGGCGGTGAGACGCAGGCATGCTTGAGGCCCGAGCTCAGTCCTCCTGGGCCGTGGGGCTGTGCAGAGCTGGCGTGGGCAGGCTGTGCTGCGGTCAGGGAAGCAGGGGCTCGGAGGGTGTCCTCAGGACTCTGGCTATGAGGCATCGTCAGATCACCAGGGGTAGGGTGGGTGGGAGGCGCCATCTCTGTGAGCGTGGAGGGAGCTGTGGCTCCAGACTCTGCTGAGTCACTTGGCTCGCATCTACAAACCACCACTTCTCTGGCCCACTGGCAGCTGGAGGTGGCCGCTGACAGAATCCTGGCCGATGAGGTGTAAGCCGGGGCCTCAGAAATAGGGCTTTTGGCAAAGCTGTGACTTATCCTGATTTTGTTTTGTTTTGTTTTGTTTTTTTGAGACGGAATCCCACTCTGTTGCCCAGGCTAGAGTACAGTGGCATGATATCAGCTCACTGTGACCTCTGCCTCCCGGGTTCAAGCGATTCTCCTGCCTCATCCTCCTGAGTATCTGGGATTACAGGTGCCCGCCACCATGCCCAGCTAATTTTTGTATTTTTAGTGGAGACGGGGTTTCACCATGTTGCCCAGGCTGGTCTCGATCTCTTGACCTTGTGATCCACCCACCTTGGCCTCCCAACATGCTGGGATTACAGGTGTGAGCCAAAGTGCCCGGCCTATCCTGATTTTTAAAAAAGGGAACAGCCTCAGCTGGCAGAACCTTTTGCTCCTTTCCATTCTTTTTGTTAGGGATGTGGATGTGAGGTCTGGAGGAGTGGCAGCCATCTTGAGACCATGAGGCAACAGATATGCACCCGAAAGCCTGTATAACGAGGATGGCGGCGGACCGTTAGAGCCTGTGCCCCTGCAGTCGCTGGTGAAGCATTCAGCTCTGTGCGTCCTGGGACACAAGTCTCCATCAGTGCGAGCCTGAGGAACCAAGAGGGCTTTCGCTGTTCTATCCCTAACCAATAAAGCGGGACCAGGATGTGGCAGCAGGGTGAAGAGGAAGTTCCACAACCCTGTGCCAGGGCAGGTGGGGCCAACCTCGTCATCTGCAGGTGAACATGAGGCCAAGGCACAGAGGCTTGGTCCTCTGCCTGAGGCCACATGGCTGGTGCAGGGTGGCAAGGAGCCGTGGCCACCAGGCCAAGCCTGAAGCTGCCTCTTTGCCCGGAGCCATGGAGCTGTCACTGAGCAGGACCACCCACC
Source organism: Pongo pygmaeus (assembly GCF_028885625.2). Taxonomy (NCBI): domain Eukaryota; kingdom Metazoa; phylum Chordata; class Mammalia; order Primates; family Hominidae; genus Pongo; species Pongo pygmaeus. The sequence continues at coordinate 131,110,999 of NC_072383.2, forward strand.
CCCAGGGCTGCAGCCGCCCACCCCTGCCCCTCAGCTCCTGGGCTGACTTGGTAAAAACCCCTGACAGGAGCAGCAAGCACAAAGGGCAGGTGTCGGGGCTCCTGGTGGCTGCTCAGAGGGGAGGCGCTCATGGACTCGGGCGCCACCCTCGGGAGCAGGGGAGACTCCTGCCTGGCCCCCAGCCCCGACAGATCTCTGGGTCTCAGTGCGTCCCGGCTGACGTCTGGAAGGTGAATTCCAGGGTGACGGCAGGTGGAAGACACCCGACTCTCAACCCTCGACAAGGCTGGAACTGTCACTGGCAGGGTGGTGCAGAGCAGCATCCTCACTGTGAAGGGATGAGTTCTGGAAGCCTGGCGCTGTCCTCTCTGGGCCTGTGGCCGGGCTTGAACCGTTGCCCCAGACTCCGTCTCCACGGGAAACATGGCCGCACTGCACAGGGGTGCCCAGCCTTGCCGGCAGCGCCGTGACCTTACTCAGAAAGAAGCCGTCTCTCTTGCTCTCTTCATTTTCTTCCTGCCACTGCAGTGATCAGACGGCCCCTTCCTGGAGTACCCCATGGTTAAGCAGCCGGCCCTTCCCACAGGAATAGAGCTTCCTGCGTGGGAACAGGAACCGGCGCTCAGCCTTGCCGCAGGGTGATGTGCGTCTCTCCTGGACTCCGGGCTCATTTCGTTTTGTGGCTCGGCTTCTGTGGCGTCGTGCGTGGAAGACCCCCTGGCCGTCCCCACTGCTCGTGTGTCCCTCTGCCTTCTTGGGTGCCGAGCAACGCCCTCCTTATAAGGTGCTGGTGGGGGCCGGGGCGCTGGACACGGCTCCCACACCTTGCATCCCTCAGCCCCGCCTGACCACGTGGGAAACTGGGGTGAAACCTGGGCCTGGAGCTTCTCCCAGCTGCCCTGCACTCTAAACCACACTGGGTGGGAACCAGCCCTGACCAGGAACCATGCCGGCTGGGCAGGTGGGCGAGCCCGGGGGCCCCTCTCCAGCCGAGGCCTCCACGGCTCTTCCAGCGAGAACACCGGCCCCGCCCGCCTGCAGCTTCCCAGCGCCCCTTGTGCCCGGACCCCACTCCCAGCCGCTGCGTGGCCCATTCCCCAGAGTCCCCCTGACCTGGCAGGATACACCCGTGGGGGCCCTGGCCACAGAGAGGGACGGCGCCTGCCCCTTCCCTCGGTCTCTGCCTCTAGCACCTGGAAATACACATTTGCTATTGCTACGTCACAAAATAGCATGTTTTTAGAAACATATGCTAATAGAAACATATGTTATTTTTGTACAGACAGGAATTTTGAAAATCACATACATAGACATCCGGAAGAAACTGTTCCCAGTGGTTATCATGGGACAGAATGTTTTATTTCCTATGTGGCATTTCTGTAATAATATCTGAATTTTCATACTGAGAATGTACGGCTTTTTTGAGATGGAGTCTCGCTCTCCGGCGCAATCTCGGCCCACTGCAAGCTCCACCTCCCGGATTCACGCCATTCTCCTGCCTCAGCCTCCCGAGTAGCTGGGACTACAGGCGCCCGCCACCATGCCCGGCTAATTTTTTGTATTTTTAGTAGAGACGGGGTTTCACTGTGTTAGCCAGGATGGTCTCGATCTCCTGACCTCGTGATCCGCCCGCCTCGGCCTCCCAAAGTGCTGGGATTACAGGTGTGAGCCACCACGCCCAGCCCTGAATGTACAGCTTTTATCCCTGAAAATAAAGCAGAGACGTATGCACGGCGCTCCTGACTTCACCAGCCCTCATCCATGGCAGCCTCCTGGGGCCTTCAGATGACACGATGGTGCCTGGGTGCGGCAGGTGACAAATTCGTTGTGTGTTTCAACTGAGTTATTAGGTGAGTGCAGAAGTAACTGTGGTCTCGCGTTGTTGGAATGTTTGCTGTTTGATATTGGAATATGTTCTTCAATAAATTGGTTGTGTTATTCACCATTTTAATGTGCATTTCTCACTTTATTTTTTTGCTAATGACTTGTTGCTTGCTGTTTATGTTTATTTTAGACTACAGAAATGATGTTAAACAAAAGCAAATTTGAGTGATTTTCTTATTCGAGTTCAACATGGGTCGTAAGGCCACAGAGACAACTCACAACATCAACAACGCGCTTGGCCCAGGAGCCGCCGACGGACGTACAGGGCAGTGGTGGTCCAGGAGCTGCCGACGACGTACAGGGCAGTGGTGATTCGGGAAGTTTTTCAAAGGAGAAGTTTTGCCTTGAAGATGAAGAGCGCAGCGGCTGCCATCAGACGTTGACAACAACCGAGAGTGACCGTCGAAGCCGATTCTCTCACAACCACACGAGAAGCTGCCGAAGAACTCGGCACCGGCCACTCTACTGTCGTTCGGCATTTGAAGCAAATCAGAAGGTGAAAAAGCTCGGTAACTGGGTACCTTGTGAACTGAGCGAAAATTTTAAAAAATGACTGTTTTGAAGCATCATCTTCTCTTATTCTGCGCAACAATGAACCGTTTCTGGATCAGATTGTGATGGAGAATGAAAAGTGGATTTTATACGACAACCAGCAATGACCATCTCCATGGCTGAATTGAGAAGAAGCTCCAACTTGCCAAAAGCCAAACTTGCACCAGAAAAGGGCCTGGTCGCCGTCTGGAGGTCGCTGTCTGGCGGTCGCCGTCTGGAGGTCGCTGTCTGGCAGTGGCTGTCTGGCTGTTGGCTGCCGGTCTGATTCACAACAGCTTTCTGAATCCTGGCAAAACCATCACACTTGAGAAGTGTGCTCAGCAAATCCATGAGACGCACCAAAAATCGCAGCGCCTGCCGCCGGCCTTGGTCCACAGAAAGGGCCCAATTCTTCTCCACCACAACGCCTGGCTGCACGTCACACAACGAACGCTTCACAAGCTGAACGAATTGGGCTGCGAAGTTTTGCCTCATCCGCCATATTCACCTGACCTGTCGCCAACCGACTACGTTTCTGCAAGGATCTCGACAACTTTTTGCAGAGAAAACGTTTCCACCACCAGCAGGATGCAGAAAATGCTTTCCAAGAGTTTGTCAAATCCTGAAGCACAGATATTTATGCTACAGGAATAAACAAACTTATTTCTCATTGGCAAAAATGTGTTGATTGTAACGGTTCCTATTTTGACGAATAAAGGTGTGTTTGAACCTAGTTATAATGATTTGAAGTTCATGATCTGAAACCACAATCACTTTGGCACCGACCTAGTACAAGAAAACACCTCAGACGCCATTACCACAGCAATGGGGAGGCAACCTCGTGTCTATTCAGTCAAACCACACGCAGCCGCCTTTCACGCTGGCCAGAAACAGCCGTGTATCCGCAGTCTCACGGGGTTCAGCCTGTGATCCGCTCACCCCATCCACCCACTTCCGTCCACCTGGCCGTTCTGTGTCCCTCGTCCTCTGTCTCCAACATGGTTTTCCCGAATATTCTCTCTGTGAAAGGCAGCAGGCCCAGAGCTTCCCAGAGCCCTTCCGCCTCTCTGTCTAGGGGACCCTGGGGCAGGTCCTTCAAGACCATTTGTGGGAATTAGGAGATGCGCACGGGGAGGCTGAGGAGTGTGTCCAAGTCACCCAGCCAGCACCTGGGGCAGCCAGACTCCAAACTTGGTCTCCAACTGCAGGCCACGTGCTCACACACCTCACCCCTGCCCTGCAAGCCACGCCTGTGGGCTGTGGCCCTTGTGATGGTTTTACGTCTGCTCAGGAGGTGAAGGTCCCGTTATTCAGTGGATGTGAGGTGCTGCTGGGACCATGTCTGCAGCTGTGAGTGATGCTTGCATCAGTGGACACTCCACACGGCAGTGGGCGTGCACACAGGCGGGCCCCAGCCAGCTAGGCGTTGAGAGAAAAGACGGGCGGGAGGTTTCCAGAGAAGGACACTAGCCTTCAGACCATGACAAGGAAACCCCACCCGGGTCTGCAGCCTTCAGACCACGACACGGAAACCCCACCCAGGTCTACAGCCTTCAGACCACGACACGGAAACCCCACCCAGGTCTACAGCCTTCAGACCACGACACGGAAACCCCACCCAGGTCTACAGCCTTCAGACCACGACACGGAAACCCCACCCGGGTCTGCAGCCTTCAGACCATGACACGGAAACCCCACCCGGGTCTACAGCCTACAGACCACGACACGGAAACCCCACCCGGGTCTGCAGCCTTCAGACCACGACACGGAAACCCCACCCGGGTCTGCAGCCTTCAGACCACGACACGGAAACCCCACCTGGGTCTACAGCCTTCAGACCACGACACGGAAACCCCACCCGGTCTACAGCCTTCAGACCACGACACGGAAACCCCACCCGGTCTACAGCCTTCAGACCACGACACGGAAACCCCACCCGGTCTACAGCCTTCAGACCACGACACGGAAACCCCACCCGGTCTACAGCCTTCAGACCACGACACGGAAACCCCACCCGGGTCTGCAGCCTTCAGACCACGACACGTAAACCCCACCCGGGTCTGCAGCCTTCAGACCACGACACGTAAACCCCACCCGGGTCTGCAGCCTTCAGACCACGACACGGAAACCCCACCCGGGTCTGCAGCCTTGAGACCACGACACGGAAATCCCACCCGGGTCTGCAGCCTTGAGACCACGACACGGAAACCCCACCCGGGTCTGCAGCCTTGAGACCACGACACGGAAACCCCACCCGGGTCTGCAGCCTTCAGACTGTGACACAGAAAACCCACCTGCTGCCCACCTTAAGGATCTCAGACTTGGCAAGCCCACAATTGTGTGAGCCAATTCTTAGAATCAATCAATTTCTTCACACACTCACATGAAAATGCACCACAGATGCACACGCATGCAACATAATCACGCACACAGTCAAGCATACACATGCACTCCCACCCACACACAGGCACAGTCACACACAGGCACACTCCCACCCCCACACAGGCACACACACACACGTGCACTCAGCTGTCCTTCCTATCAGCCTCTGTGATGTACCTGCAGGGACAGCTCATTGTGTGAGCACCTAGCAGTTCTGGGGTCAGCCCTCATGTCCGAGGAGGGATGTTCCGGGGGACGTGAGGCCCACTGTGGCCTCTGCATTCTCCAGGTGGTGCCGGGGCCCTGAGGCGGCCCCAACTTGCTGCCTGCTCTCTGGAGCAGAATGCAGACACGTCCCGGAAGCTGAAAGAGCCTCGACTGCATGCATCAGTTGGCATATGTGGGCACTGACGGTCTAGAACAGCCAGGTCATGGAGCAGCGCTGGAGATGCAGGCACGACCCCGCTCCCCATGTCCGCACACCCCCCCTGCAGCATAAGTCCAGGGGGCACCCACGACTCTGAGTCCTCAACCACCCCCCTCCCTGCCAGGCCAGGCGTGGGGACAGGGGTCTGGGCCCCTCGGTCCTCCCAGGTGAAAGCCGGGACACCACCCTCACAAGGATTACCAGGAGGGGCACTGCCCCCAAGGGCACCTGGAGAAGAGAGAGCCGATTCCGGGGTGCCCCGTGTGAGGTCCCTGACGGCGGCTCCTTCAGAGATGGGTGGAGAACGACGCCTGTGATTCCACCCTCCCTTGCCACGCCGGCGACTCCACTGTCAGCAGGAGCCCAGGGATGAAGGGGGCAAGCAGGAGCTGAGCCCGTGTATTAATCATGCTTTCGTATTTTCTGTATCTGACGCTTTGACATCTGGAACCTCACTAGCCTGAGAGGCCTGCCCCTCCCGAGTGAGCGATTTCCTAGAGCTAGTGAGCATCCCCATAGCGTCTTTCCAAATGCAAACCAGGCAACAAGAGTCTGCACCCCACTGGCCAACACAAGTCCGCGCCCCACCAGGCAATGCGAGTCCACAGCCCATTGCCTCTGTCCTTCACTCTGGGCTGCCATCTTCCCACCCAACCACTCAGGAGGATGGCCCCTGCCCCAGAGCTGCTGAGACGATGGAAGCCAGGCCCCCCAGGCCTGCTCACCCGGCCTTGCCCGTTCCTGGCCACATCCCCCTCACACCCTCTGCCTCCTGCCCAGCCTGGTGCCTCCCGGGTGGCCCTGCCCAGTGGTACCCCCTTCTCTGGGATCCATGCATAACAAACCATCTCACCAATGGCCGTTGTCTCCTGGCCTGCTGGCTGCGCTGTCGTGAATAATGATAAAGCCACTTGGAGACCAGGGCAGGCGGTGGCACCCCGTTCCTGCTCAGCTCCTGATCTTGCAGAGCAGGGGATGCACACCCGTCACAGAGGCCCATCTCACTGTTCTACGTGGAGCTGGAAGATTCTGGCTGACAGGCAAAGCCAGCGTGAGGCTGTGAGTGTGGAGAAACCTGCCGGCCTCCACAGCACCCTCCGCTGGTGCTGACTGGCCTGTCAGCGTCCTCACCTGCCACGCTGTCCTGCCCATTTAAAGGCGTTTGGGAGGAAACGCGACACGATCGCTGTTGGTTTCCAGACGCCACAGCTCTGGGTGGCTTTGCGGCCGCTTCGGCAGAACAGACACAGTTAGGTTTCATCGGGGCCCTGCCTGGAGCCCCAGCTCTTTCTCATGCGATTTGCAGGTGACACAGCCCAGGCTCTCAGGGACAAAAGTACTTCCTCACACACTGAGCTGCAATTTACCAGCCCTTCTGTCGGGCTGCAGGCCCCGCACACGAGACACAGTTTCTAAACGGAGGCCAGGACGTGGCGCCCGGCGCCGCGTGGATGCCAATGCAGCCTAGGGAGGATTGCTGGGTATGGCCCTGGCTCTCGGTGAGGCTGTTTGTGTGCTGGCCTCGACAGAGAGCACGAGCAGCTCCTCCAAGGAGGGCGTGCTTCCTCCCTTTCCCAAGAGCGCTGCCATGCTGGGGCTTGGCGAGTGCGGGGACCACTCCGAGGGCCAGACAAGGCTGGCGTGGCCCACGGTCCACTTGATCCTGCTTGTTGGCTCCAAGACCGAGGTTCAAGAATGAAGCCAGCCCTTTGTATCGTCAGGACACACATGCCAACCAGCACCCAGATCCCACGGGGCCGGGCTGGCACCATCACAGCCGTGTGGCTCACGTGGCAGCACAGAGCGGCCAGTGGGCATGGGGGGACAGCCTCGCATGGCCACATGGGAGCCAGCATGGGACCCAGGTGCCCTCCATCACCTCCTGGGTGCTGGCCCTCCCTGACTCACAGCAGGGGACGGAGAGGGCGCGAGGGGGTGGCAAGTAGGGTGGTGGGGGGCTTCTGGGCCAGGCCTGAGGGGCTGCATCCCCCTCCCCAATCCCCTGTCCAGGGCTCAGCCAAAGGACTCCTAAGGGACGGTAGCTGGACGTGTGGAGGGAGGGGAGATGGTGGCGGGGGACACACAGGGGCTTGTCCATGCCCATCTAATGAGAGACAGAGACATAGACAGACACACAGAAACAGAGACAGAGAGAGACAGAGACAGAGACATGAGATAGAGACATAAGACAGAGAGACATGACAGACAGACATGGAGAGACAGAGATTATAGAGGAGAGAGAGAGAGAGAGATGAAGACACAGAGAAAGACACACAGACAGAGGAAGACAGAGAGAGGCACAGCCCCTCGCTTCTCTCCCCACGGGGTCCCTCACACAGGGAGAGCAATGTGGAGGCTTTCCTTGGGAGGGTCATTTGCTGACGACGTCCTGGAGACCAGCACCAAGCACTCTCATCTGCAGGAAGGATGGTGTGTGGTGCAGCCGCAGGCCCAGCGAGGAGCCAGGACCTGGGTGCTGAGTGCAGTCTGCAGCCTCGGAGGACAGGGTGTTTTCTGTGGCAGGAATGGGATGGGGAGGGGGTCCACAGGCAGGCGGCACTGAGTGTCCCCCATGTCCAGCTCCTCCCTGGTCTCTGCTGGGTGTCTTCCTTCCTAAGATCTGTGTGCCCATGTGACTACCTTGGGGGGTACTCCAGCATCTGGGGGAATGAGCAGTTTTCTCTTTGGGCCGCTGACTGGGATGCCCACTCACAAGACTGGAGAGACGCCGTGGCTGCTTCTGTGGCCAAAGTTCACCTCTTCACTTGGCGCCGCTCTGAGCTTGAGGCTTTGGCTCCCAGGCAGCCTGTGAGGCAGCGTTTCTGGGCTTTTCGCCCTTGTGGGCAGTCTGCCCTTGTAAGTGGGAAGGAGAATTTAGGGATAACTTGGCTCTTTCTTGACTGATAGGTTTAGTTGTGTGATGAACTGTGTGTTTCCTTTTGGGTGTTGTGACCCACTACACTGTTATAAAATCTGGTTTTCACTTTGAAAATAATGAGGATGAGACTTCACCTCTCAAGTTATGGCCACCATTTGCTCAAGCCCACCTCTCTTCCATTTTGCCAATATTCCTTGGATACAGTAACTGATAGAATGACCCACCCATCCACCCATTTACCCATCTACTCACTTATTCACCCACCTAGCCACTATCTATCCATCCATCCACGTGGACTCATCCATCCATTCATCCTGCATCCAGCCAGCCAGCCATTCATTCATCCATGCATCCCACCCACCCATCCATCCACTCACTCATCCATCTATCCATCCATCCATCCCTGCATCCACCCAGCCATCCATCCATCCATCCATTCACCCATCCATCCACCCACTCATCCATCCATTCCTTTATCCATCCATCTACCTACTCATTCACCCACCTAGCCACCATCTCTATCCACCCATCCATTCATCCACCCACCACCTACCCATCCATCCACCCACCCACTCACTACTCATCCATCCATCTACCCACTCATTTGCCCACCTAGACACCATCTATCCATCCATCCTCCCACCCAGTCATCCATCCACTCATCTACCCATCCATCCACCATTTATCCATCAATCTACCCACTCATTTGCCCACCTAGCCACCATCTATCCCTTCCTTCTCTCACCCACTCATCCATCCACCCATCTGCATTAGTCCCTAGAACCAGCATGACTGTCTGGGCGCAGTGCAAAGCTGTGTCATCAAGATGAGGAAAACAACCTTAGAGGCCAAGCAAGCCCTGTGTTCCCAGCCCAGGCCTCCAGGAAAAGGGTTGGATGCACCAGAGGTCCAGGCTGACGTGGACGGAAACCCAGGCATCCTGACCCCCAGGTTGTCTCACCTGGTACAAACCCAAGAGGTACTTAGTCAGCACTTTTCCTTTGGCAGAATGGAATTTCCCCTTTAACAAAAGGCAGGGCTTCATATTCACTCTGGAGGAAATTGTGTGCATCCCTTTGAGAGATTTCAATGAACCCGATTTTTAAAAAAGATTTACAATCTACTCAGTGTGTCCCTTCCCCTGGAGCCCAGGCCGGTTTCGGGAAATGATAATTCCTCTGGTGCGGCTGCGGGTGACGCCACCCTCTTGTCACACACACACCTCGTTCTGCAGCAGCGATCCATCTTCGGGGCAGGATCTGCCTAGATTTATCACTGGAAAGGCAAATCTCATCTCCCAGGGCACAGTGGGTGCCATTCATCAATGTCCAACAGGAAACCATCTCTTCCTGGATGACGGAGGTTTCAGATACACTGGAGGTGAAGAAGGCAGTGGCCACGGCGTTCCCGCCCCAATGGAGGCTGCAGATACACTGGAGGCGAAGAAGGCAGTGGCCACAGCGTTCCCGCGTTGACGGAAGCTGCACATACACTGGAGGCAATCGAGGCAGTGGCCACAGCGTTCCCGCCCCAGGGCCAGCCATTGTCCAGACCCTTCCCCTCACCTCACCAAACACTGAACATCTCAAACAAATGAGAGAAACAGCATCTTCCTTCCAAACAAGTGGTTCTCAAAGTGACCCAGCAGCACCGATCTCATCCGGAACTCCCAAGTACCGCAAATTCCCAGACCCCACCTGGGACCTGTGGAGTCAGAAGCTCCGGGGAGGGGCGCCCCGCATTTTGAGCTCTTGGGGTGCCGCCGACGGAGCCGTTCGAGGATAGCAGAGCCAAGTGCCTGAGGCTTCTCACTCGGTCCCACCCCCTCCACACAATCATCTGTCCCTGAAGCCCTGTCCCTTGAATGGCAGAACGACACCTGGTGGCTTTTTCTGTGATTGCTTCTGTCCTCAAACAGATGAGGCTACAGTTTAGGTCATGATTTCCGCGGAACCAGGCCCGCTGCAGCTGTGACGGATGAAATGGTGGGGAAGACATTTGTCAGCACCAGACATAGAACTCTCCCCTGCTGTTTCAGACACACAAAAACGATAGATCAGTTGTTTTAAAAGTTAAAAGTAACATTAGAAAACAAGGTGAAATTCTCCATAGCTCAGGAGGAGTGGAAGCCGGCTGCAGTGAGTGGCACGGAGGCCTGAGGGTCTGGAGACCACTGGCGGGACAGGTGCTGGGCATGTGGCTCTGACGTCCATTGGTGGGGACAGGTGCTGGGCATGTGGCTCTGACGTCCATTGGTGGGGACAGGTGCTGGGCATGTGGCCAGGATCCTGGCATGAACTCAGGGTGGGGACGAGCTCAATGAGCAGGAACAGACGCTGAAACTGGCTCTGACAGACCCCTGGGGCTGCAGCCAGAAGTGTCCCATGGCGAGAGGTAGCAGCACATGCACTTGGGCCGGTGCACGCCTGGGTAAGGGGAAGGGGCACCTCCCCAGGGTGACGCCTGCCTGGGAAAGGGAAAAGGGCACCTCCCCAGGGTGACATCCACCTGGGAAAGGGGAAGGGGCACCTCCCCAGGGTGACACCCGCCTGGGAAAGGGGAAGGGGCACCTCCCCAGGGTGACACCTTCCTGGGTAAGGGGAAGGGGCACCTCCTCAGGGCGCCACCTGCCACTGACTTCCATGTCATGAGTCAGAAATGCCGGGAGGAGATGCTCTGAAACTTTCTTCCCAGAGTGGGTGCTCATGGAGTTAAGCTACAACTTCCATAAAAGATGAGCGCTCAGCAAAATGACAAGGCAGCTGGGCGTGGTGGCTCGTGCCTGTAATCCCAGCACTTTGAGAGATCCAGGCAGGAGGATTGCTTGAGCCCAGGAGTTTGAGACCAGTCTGGGCAACCCTGTGAGACCCTGTCTTTACAAAAAAAAAAAAGAAAGTTAGCTGGGTGTGGTGGCACATGCCTGTAGTCCCAGATACTCAGGAGGCTGAGGTGGGAGGATCACCTGAGCCCAGGAGTTTGAGGCTGCAGTGAGTGATGACTGTACCACAATACTCCAGCCAGGATGACAGCAAGACCCTGATAAATAAATAAAAATGGCAAAGCACCTGAGGAAATCCAATTCCAGGAGAGTCAGCCAAGAAATCCAACAAAATGGGTGAATTTAAACCCAAAGAGACAGAAAAAAAGAGTAATTAAAGAGGTCTTAGGATGACTGTTAGAATTTCCAAAGACATGAAGGAGAGAAAAGCATTAATCAAAAACGCAAGTTTATGAATCAAAACAACTATAAAAAAAGGACCAGATATGAAAAACACCTGTGGAAGAAAGTCTCCTAAATGTAAGATGCAGTCATTTACTTGAAAAACCAAGGCTAAGCAGGTGGCTCGAATTGCTGTCTGGATGTGGCTGAAGAGAGGACTTGTTCCTTGGAGTGCAGAACCAGGGGAATTTCCCAGGACACCCCACAGAATGGAAAGGAGATGAGAAACAGGAACAAGACATCAGCAACCCTGAGGATCAAAGTCCCACTCGCCTCCAGTAAGATTTCCACATGGGGAGGCCACACACTGAGAAACTAAGGACTGTCCAGATTTGTAGAAACACACAGCTGGTGGCTCACACCTGGAATCCCAGCACTTTAGGAGGCCGAGGCAGGTGGATCACCTGAGGTCAGGAGTTCGAGGCCAGCCTGGCTAACATGGTGAAACCCTGTCTCTACTAAAAATACAAAAATTAGCTGGGTGTGGTGGCTCACACCTGTAATCCCAGGTACTCGGGAGGCTGAGGCAGAAGAATCACTTGAACCTGGGAGGTGGAGGTTGCAGTGAGCTGAGATCACACCATCGCACTCCAGCCTGGCGACAGAGTGAGATTGTGTCAAAAAACAACAACAACAACAACAACAACAAATGGCTGGGCATGATGGCTCATGCCTATAATCCCAGCACTTTGGGAGGCCAAGGCAGGCAGATCATGAGGTCAGGAGTTCGAGACCAGCCTGGCCAACATGGTGAAACCCGTCTCTACTAAAAATATAAAAATTAGCTGGGTGTGGTGGTGGGCACCTGTAATCCCAGGTACTCAGGAGTCTGAGGCAGGAGAATTGCTTGAACCCGGGAGGTGGAGGTTGCAGTGAGTTGTGATCACGCCACTGCACTCCAGCCTGGGTGACAGAGTGAGACGTTCTCCAAAAAAAAAAAAAAAAAAAAAGCCTGAGATGGACAATGTATGCAATGCCCCATAACGGAAAAGAAAGGAATCCACAAACGTCAGGGGCTCTGTGATCAGAGGAACTCGGGGGCCCAGAAGCCCACCCCACAGCCGTTCCTGGTACTGTGCTGCTGGGTGACATCGGGTAAATGCAACCCGCACATGCTGGAATCGAATCTCAGCAAAAGGTTTCTCAGGTTCACATGAGAGAGTAAAAGCAAGAGAATAATAGTCAAGAAAGTCCTAAAATAGTAAATCGGGACATGTCTAATCGCTAGACGTGCAGCTATTTTATAAATAATTGTATAAATAATGGCTTAGAGTAGAAAGCTCAAGACAGACAGTGGATTGGGTAAGCCTGTGACGAGGGCTGCTTTTCTGTTCGCGGCTGAAGATGGAGATTTGATGAGTGACCTGAGAAGGCATCGTCCACCATCTTAAAACCTGATAAAGATCAGCAGCTTCCTCATGTGAAAACACACAACTCCAAATGGATGAAGGCTTTTAATTTGAAAAAAGAATTCTACGAGTATCAGAAAGATGTTCAGATGGTCAAACAGGCTTCCCTAAGAACGACAGCAAAGGCACACGCCGTTAAAACGCAGATACCAGGCCAGGCGCAGTGGCTCAAGACTGTGGCCCCAGCACTTGGGGAGGCCGAGGCAGGAGGATTGCTTGAGGCCAGGAGTTCAAGGCCAGCCTGGGCAACGTGGTGAAACCCCATCTCCTCACAAAGAGTAGATACAGTTCCCAGTTACTAATTGTGTATCAAAAACTCAACACCATAAAATGAAGCCAGACGAACAGGGAAAGCGCTTGGTCACACATGCAGTTCCTGCCCCCAGGGCTAAGAGCTCCTCACATGAATGAGCACACAAGGGGCGCCGCGAGCAGCAGCTGGCAAAGGAAGACAGACACGCAGCCGACGATGCGCGGAGCACTCAGGCTCGTTAGCCACGGAAGAAACACAGAGAAGCCGCAGAGGCACTTCCTGTGTGCCTGTCGTGATTGCAGAAGTGATAATTATCACATTCCATCGGCTCCTGAGTGCTGCAAGACCTGGGAGGCCGCTTTCTCCTGAACGACTGAGGAGATACGGACGCTACAGACGCACCCCCCCGCCACACACCACACAACCCACACACCACACAACCCACACACCACAAAACCCACACCCTACACAACTCACACCCCCCATACACAGACACCCCACACAACCCATACCCCACACAACCTGCACCCCCATACACAGATGCCCCATACCCCACACAACCCACACCCCACACACACCCCACACACCCCACACCCTACACAACCTGCACCCCCCATACAGACACCCCACACCCCCACACCCCACATACACCCCACACACACACCACACAACCCACACCCTACACAACCTGCACCCCCCGTACACAGACACCCCATACCCCACATACACCCCACACACACACCACACAACCTATACCCCACACAACCCGCACCCCCATACACAGATGCCCCATACCCCACACAACCCGCACCCACACCACACAACGCACACCCTACACAACCTGCACCCCCATACACAGACACCCCACACCCCCCACAACCCACACAACCCGCACGCCCCACACACACACCACACAACCCACACCCCACACACATACACCCCATACACCCCATATACACACCCCAGCGTACATACACACCCCACACTGTACCTATACACCCCACACACTACACACCCCACATATACCCCATGCACACCCCACACACTGTGCATACATACCAGACATACACCCCATACACCATACACACCCCACACCCCCCACACACTGTACATACACACCCCACACATACATCTCATACACACCCCCCACACACTGTACATACACACCCCACACATACATCTCATACACACCCCCACCACACACATACACACACCCCCACATACCACACAACCCACACTCCACACACTGTATGTACACACTCCACACACATACATACCACACAATCCACACTGCACACACTGTATATACACATGCCACATGCATAAACACAACCCACACCCCACACACTGTACATACACACCCCACACACACACCACATAACCCACACCCCAAACACTACATACACACCACCCCCACACACACAACCCACATGCCACACACTGTACATACACACCCCCACATATACGTACCACACAGCTCACACCTCACACACTGTACACACCCTACACACATACACACCACACAACCCACACACTGTACATACACACCCCACACACATACACTGCATATACTCCATATACACATCCCATACACTATACTTACACACCCCACACACACCACACAACCCACACCCCACAGACTACATACACACCACCCCCACACACAAGCCACATGCCACACTGTACATAAACACTCCCACATATACATACCACACAACTCACACCCCACACACGTACACACCCTACACACATACACACCACACAACCCACACACTGTATAATACCCCCTCCACACACACAACCCAAACCCCACTGTACATACACACCCCACACACATACATACCATACAATCCACACTCCACACACTGTATATACACATGCCACACACAACACACACCCCACGCTGTACATACACACCCCACACAACCCACACCCCACACACTGTATATACACACACCACACATGCACACCACACAACCCACACCCCACACACTGTATATACACACACACATACACACTCCACACACTGTATGTACACACCCCATACACACCACACTGTACATACACACCCCCCACACAACCCACACTACACACTGTGTACACCCCACACACGCCACACAACCCACACCCCACTGTACATGCACACCCCCACACACACCACACCCCACACACTGCATATACACACCCCCATCCACACCACACACCCCACAACCCACACCCCACACACTGTACATACACAACCCACACACACACGCCCCATACACCCCATACACACACCCCACACACTGTACACACCCCACACACACCACACCCCACACACTGTATATACACATCCCCCATCTACACCACACCCCATCCACACCACACCCCACACACAACCCACACCCCACACACTGTACATACACACCCCACACTGTACACACCCCACACACATACCCCATATACACACACCACACACATATACCCCATACACACACCCCACATACTATACATACATACCCCATACACATATACCCCATACACCCCATATACCCACCCCACACACTGTATATACACATCCCACACACATACACCCCATATACACACCCTACACACATACACCCCACACCCCACTGTACATACACACCCCATACACACCATATACACACCCCATACACATACACCCCACACATACACGCCATACACACCCCACACACACACCCCCCACACAATACATACACACCCCACACATACACCCCATACACACCATATACACAACCCAAACACAGTACATACACACCCCACACATACACCTCACACCATATACACACTGCAATACTGTACATACACCTCACACATACACCCGTTACACCCCATATACACATCCCACACACTGTACATACACATCCCACACACATATACCTCATATACCCCATGTACACACCCTACTGTACAGACATACCCCACACACATACACCCACCCTGCATACTGTACATACACCCCACACATATGCCCCATACACACCATATACACACCCCACACACATACACAACACATAACCCACACCCCACTGTATATACACACCCACATACACCCCATACACACCATATACACACCGCACACAACCCACACCCCACTGTATATACACACCCACATATACCCCATACACACCATACACACACCACACAACACACACCCCACACACACCACACAACCCACACTGTATATACACACCCCACATACACCCCATGCACCCCCATATACATACCCCACACACTGTACATACATGCCCCACATACACCCCACACACTGTACATACACACCAAATACACATCCCACACACATACACCCCATACACCCACCCCACACTCTGTACGTACACATCCCACACATATACCCCATATACATACCCCACACACCGTACATACACACCCCATACACACCATATACACACCCCATACACTGTACATATACACCCCACACATAAACCCCATATACACACCCCACACACTGTACATACACACCCCACACATACACTCCATAAACACGCCCCACACACACCATATACACACCCCACATACACCCCATACACACCGTATACACACCCCACACTGTACATACACACCCATCCCCCCACACACACACCAAACATACATACACCCCATACACACACCCACCCACACCCCACAGCTTTTTCTTTGGGAGGAGGGAGGTGAATTTGGCAAATTGTATATAAATCCATGAAAATATGTTTCCTGAGTCAGTAATTTCGCTTCTAGAAATTCAGCCTGAGGAAATGACTAGGGCGTGAGGAGAGACTCAGGTACAGGAAGAATCGTTTCTGTGCCAGATGGAACAGAGGCACCGGAATGGCCCCCAAGCTCGTCAGCAGAACCCCGGGGCACCGGTGTGCAGCTGTGCATGGTGCCGTCCCCGAATGCGTGGGGGGAAGTACATTGCATGGACAAAGGCCCGCAACCCTCTCCCCAGCCCAGCTCCCCGACCCCGCTGGCCACATCTCCCTCTGAAGCCTGTGCCTGTGAAAGCAACACCTCAGGCTGCGTTACACCCAGGCACACGCACGCACCACAGACAGGGTTTGACAGATGCAGATGGGCTCCAGCGAGGTGCACGTCTCCAGACAGAGGCAGAATCGTGGGTGATTTTTATTTTGTTCTAGTTAACTTATATCCAGTGCTTTTACATCTAAAACAGTTATTCTAAAGAAAAGAAAAATGGTATTTAAGGAATGTCTGCAAGTGATGAAAATTAGCATTTATTGCATGCTTGCTGTATGCCAGGCACTGAGAGCCCCGCTGCGTTTAATCCTGAAAGAGCCCCAGGGGTGTAGTCGTATTGTCATCCTTAGTGACAGATGGGGAAACGGAGGCTCAGAGGCTTGGGGTACGGAAGCAGCCCCGCTGGTTAATGGGCAGAGGCAGGGTCCAAAGGCAACGTGGAGAGGTCTTCTGAAGACCCCTCATGCTCAGCGGGGCTTCCCCACAGGGACGTGCAAATGGACAGAGATCTCCCCGTCCCCAC
Source organism: Pongo pygmaeus (assembly GCF_028885625.2). Lineage (NCBI taxonomy): Eukaryota > Metazoa > Chordata > Mammalia > Primates > Hominidae > Pongo > Pongo pygmaeus. The sequence goes on from NC_072383.2 coordinate 131,128,505, forward strand.
GCCACCTTCTTGCTCTGAGCCTCGGTTTCCCCATCTGTCTCCTCCCTGCAGTCTGGAGGCATGGTTGACCTACTGAGGTTGAGCAGGGGCTGTGGGCAGGTGACGGGCCCGTCTTGTAGCTACAGCCTGCTCTGTGGTCTGCTGGGGAGCGGGGGTGCCAGACTTGGTGAGGATGCCATATGCGGCCCCAGCAGGGGTGGGTGCAGGGGCACCAACCACCTGTGGCTGGAACAAGCCCTTGGAAAAAGCAGCTCTAGAGAACAAGAACAGGGCTTCAGTCTCTCTCCAGCCTCTCCCTCTGCCCTCCACTCATGCAGAAAGGAGACACCCCCCACGTCCCTCTGACCCCTGCATCCCTCCCCGCCGTCCCTCCCCGGCGTCCCTCTGACCCCGGCACTCCCTTTCCCTGAGTGTGGGTGGCGGGGCGGCCTGGCAGCACCTCCTCGCTCCCTCCCCAGAGGAAGGGTGATACCTCTCTGCCTCTGGGAGACAGGGCTTATTAACAGGATCTTGAATGAACCCACCCCCTTGGAGAATCGCAAAAGCCGCCCCCCAGGCCCCAGACGCTCTGATGCTCACACAGCCCCCCAGCGGAGTGGGGTCTCGAGGGTCCAGGGTCCAGGAGGCGCCTTCCGTGCGCAAGAGGAGGTTTTCCTGTAACACCCCGAGGAGCAGCACGTCTGAGCATTTCAAGACAGAGAGCAAACGATTTCCAATTTCCGCTCTGCAGACGGCTTTCCTGGCCCGACTCTCACACTTGATTCAGTCCTGACCTTTATTAAGCCTAACAGACGCGATGGACTCATTTTCCTCTAACTGGCTCTAGGACTTTCCTCACTAGAAGATGAGCAGCTGGCATTTCTACCGTCGCAGAAATCTAAATTGGCCCCAGGACGGGAGAATTACTCCTCTAATTGGGCTGAATTGATCAGAGAGGCCGCCGGTGTGGATGGGTTAGACACGGGTGCACAGGCACCAGGGGCAGAACACACGGCCACATGGTCCTGGGGCACACACCTGTGCCAGTGCATGGGGCAGGGGGCCGCCCTCCCCTGGGCACGTACCAGTCTCAGGGCCGCAGAGCCTTTGCCCTTGCTGATCCCTCTGCTGGAACACTGTTCCCTGCAGCTGCCTCTGCTCCTCCATCCTGGCTCACAGGTTGCCGCTCCGTGCACCGTTCCCTGGTCTTCTCCCCACTTAGGCCTCTCCACCGCAGGTGGAGCCCACGCCCCGTCTCGCCCTGGGTCACCTGAGGCAAGCCCCACGAGGTGCACGCTTTGCTTTGCTCTCTGTGGAACCTGAGCCCAGAGCAGCCTCTAGCACCTGAGCTCACTCAGAAGGCGTCTGTTCAGCCAATGAATAACTCACTTCCCTTTGACGCCCCACCCATCCTGCCCTGGCATGAGCACTTTATGGAGAGACTATCCAGATGACTCATCTGTTCATTCACTAATGCCCCGGACACCGACCGCACCCGGCGGCAGGCCCCAGGGCCACACGCAGGCGCAGCACTGCAGTAAGTCCTGCTCTCACCAGCATGCATGATGGGGATGGGCCTGGGAGAGAGGCCGCCTGTGCCTCAGCGGGGCTGTACCCACCCTTCTCGGGCCACACGGCCGGCACGGTTGGCAAGCTTAGCTGGGAAGCCACCAGCCTCTCCCCGAGTCCCAGGCGAGACGTAAATCATGGTCACCGGCATCTGTGAAGCACCAACTCGGTGCCAGACCCGGGGTTCAGGGCACCACAGGTGTTCACTGATTTAATCCTAATAAAGGAATCCTTTCTCCGACGAGGAAACCAGGGCTGGGAGAAGCTAGGAGCTTGCCCAAGGTCACCATCTGTCAGTGGTGGAGTCACAGGCTCTCGGCCCCAATCTCAGCCACATCGCTCTGCTGAACAAGCAAACAACAGTGAAATAAAGAATGCACATTCCCCCACCCTTCTGCCAGGCCGACCTGGGTCCTGGTGCCGCCCCCCTGAACCTGGGCGGGCGTGTGGCTGCATCCATCAATAGTCGCCACTGGGTCATCCAAGGCGGGGCACGGAGGGCATCGTAACTCCAGCCCGGGCCACCAAAATTCACGTGCCACCAGGAAGCCCAGCTGTGGAGAGGCCGCACACAGCCACCTGCCCCAGCTGAACCCTCCGGAGTCCACGCATCCCCTGCCATGTGTGTGCGTGCACCTTGCTGGACGTCCTGCCTGTGAGCCTTGTGATGGGGGCTGCTGCACAGGACAGCATCTGCCTTCCCGAGTTCCTGACCCACAAGATTGTGAGCAAAATGAAACAGTCACTTTAAGCCACTAAATTATGGGGTGATCTGCTACAAGGCAAAAGGAGCTGGGGTACAAACCAACTGCGGGGGGGGGTTTGGTGGGTCTATGGGCACCCGGTGTTTGCTGCCAGGTCGACGGGCACAGAAAAAGCCCCGCAACCCATGTGGGCTGGGGAGTCCTGTTAATTTGTCCACTGCCAAGGCCGCGCCGCCTGGTCCTCGTGGCGGGGGAGTCCTCACGGAGTGGACGAGAAGGCTGCCTGGGCAGGACCCCTTCCCCGCAGCCCTTAAATCAGAAGGGTGAGGCCCCGTCCTCCTGTAGCTGGGACACAGCATATTTTGGCAGGGAGGGGCTGGCTGATGTGTGATAGCCACGCTAGGGGCTGAGGTATGTGTTAACGGGGTAACAATCTGGGTTAATGGATCGATTTATTTTGTTGGTGTTTCAGCCTCCCTTGAGCTCATTACAGGCAGACCACACCGCAGGCACTGCAGGGCTCCCAACCTCCATTCGGGACGTCTTGGTGAGCCTCTGCTGAGCCTCACGCTCTTCTGGACACTGGAAAAGTAGTGACAGAGACTCACCCTAGTGCCACACACTCGATGGTGTGAGAGGAGACAGCATGGAGCCCCTAGTGCCACACACTCGATGGTGCGAGAGAGGAGACAGCGTGGAGCCCCTAGTGCCACACGCTCGATGGTGTGAGAGAGGAGACAGCGTGGAGCCCCTAGTGCCACACACTCGATGGCGCGAGAGAGGGGACAGCTTGGAGCCCCTAGTGCCACACACTCGATGGGGCGAGAGGGACAGCGTGGAGCCCCTAGTGCCACACGCTCGATGGGGTGAGAGAGGAGACAGCGTGGAGCCCCTAGTGCCACACGCTCGATGGCGCGAGAGAGGAGACAGCGTGGAGCCCCTAGTGCCACACACTTGATGGTGTGAGAGGAGACAGCGTGGAGCCCCTAGTGCCACACACTCGATGGGGCGAGAGGGACAGCGTGGAGCCCCTAGTGCCACACGCTCGATGGGGTGAGAGGGACAGCGTGGAGCCCCTAGTGCCACACACTCGATGGGGCGAGAGGGACAGCGTGGAGCCCCTAGTGCCACACGCTCGATGGGGTGAGAGAGGAGACAGCGTGGAGCCCCTAGTGCCACACGCTCGATGGCGCGAGAGAGGAGACAGCGTGGAGCCCCTAGTGCCACACGCTCAATGGCGCGAGAGAGGAGACAGCGTGGAGCCCCTAGTGCCACACGCTCAATGGCGCGAGAGAGGAGACAGCGTGGAGCCCCTAGTGCCACACGCTCAATGGCGCGAGAGAGGAGACAGCGTGGAGCCCCTAGTGCCACACGCTCAGTGGCGCGAGAGAGGAGACAGCGTGGAGCCCCTAGTGCCACACGCTCGATGGGGTGAGAGGGACAGCGTGGAGCTGGCCTACAAGCTCAGAGTGTGTGGGGCAGAGGACAGTGCTGGAGGAGGAGTGAGGAGCCAGGTGCGGTGGGCACTCTGCACATTGTGGTCATTGGAGCTGAGACCCGGAGACTGGGAATCAGGCAGCTTCCAAAATGTGCCAAAGAACAAACTGTGTGGGGTAGAGCCAAGATTTGAACCCAGGGTCCTAGAGGAGAGGCAGACAGGAGGAGAGAGCAGAGGGAGAGAGTGTTGGGGGGCACCGGCTGCGAGAACTGGAGCTCAGAAGAGAAAGAGAAGCTGGGGCACAGCTCAGAGGTGGGGAAAGGTACCCGACCTCTTTCCAAACCCCCTCGAAGTGCCCCTCCAGCATGGTTAGCGTGGAGTTGGGGAAGGGGGAGACCCTGCCCTGCCACCCACCCCAAGGCAGCCAGAGCCAGTTGCTCAGCCCCCAATGGCCCTGGCGGCCAGCCCCTCGGGACAGGGCAGGAGGGTCCTCTGGGCTGGAGTTCAACCCTTGGGACACGGCAGGAGGTCCCCCGGGCTGGAGTTCAACCCTCGGGACAAGGCAGAAGATCCCCTGGGCTGGAGTTCAAGGTCAGACGGGCCTTTCAAATACAAGCAAACGCCAGCCTCCCTCCCCCAGGCATCGATTTCGTGAATAAATCAGCAATAACAGCCCCGTAAATCCTTGGCCAGCTGCCTCCAAGCTCCAGCAGGACAGGCGGCTGGCGGGGAGCGGGTGGGGGCCATGGCCCTGGAGTGGGGGTTGCGGTGGGCCTGGGTCGGGGCCGAGGGAGCCACATCCAGTGTGGGGGCTGCGGGCTCCAGGCCTGGTGTTTCCAGAGGGGGCCTCAGAACCGGAGGGGAAGGCCCCACAGCGTCTGCAGAGCTCCCTGAGGTCCCACAGCACCTGTCACCACGGCTGCCAGGGAGTCAGCTCTGCGAAATTATCACAGACGTGGGGGGATGTCGTCTCTCCCTCCCCCAGCCCTTTCCCCTTCCTTCCTTCCCACTTTCTTTCCTTTCTTCTATCTTTACTTTCAAGCTCCAAACGTGCACTTTGATTTCCTTCAAAAGATTCCACCCTTATCTGTACCTGGTTAAAAGAATCAGCGAAAACCAAAGCTATCCTGAAGATCGCCCGGCCTCGCGAGGTGCAAGTTTTCGGGGCATCGAGCCTGGCCTCTGCCAGCCATGCATCCTGGGGGTCTCCCACGTCTAAGTCTTGCTGTGCCCCCAATTTCAAGTCACTGGTGATCCCTGTGGTCTATTCTGGGCATGGCAGCCCCTCACACCTGTTCTCCCAGGGTTGGTTCGGCTCTGGTCTCTATGGCATCGGGACGGGAAAGCCATGTGGACGCTGGTCGTGTGGCCTCCCGCAGCCTGGCTTCCTCCCGCAGCCTGGCTTCCTCCCACAGCCTGGTTTCCTCCCGCAGGCCCCACGGCTGTTCTTCTCCTCATCCCATCTGGTAATCCTCGAATCCTGGATCTCTCCAGGTGCTCCATGGGCCATGGGATTCCACCCAGGTCCTCTTCTCCACTGGACTTCTCCTCCATCTCTCCAGGAGCCCAGGGCTGCCCTGACCCCAGTGTGGAGTGGCCAGGTCTCTCGGGACTGTGGCTGCTGAGGCTGTGCAGGCAGCGTGGGACCTAGGGCTGGTTGGCTGTGTCCTGACCTGGAGTCTGGCTGCCTTCACGTGGAGCTCCTGTATCCGCCGTGTGCCCTCAGCTACCCCAGGCCACCTGATCACACCCGTCCACACCTGTTCATACCTGTCCACACCTGCTCACACCCATCCACACCAGTTCACAGCTGCTCACACCTGCCCAAACCTGCTCACAGCTACCTGCACCTGTCTACACCTTCTGACACCTGCTTATACCTGTACACAGGTGCTCACACCTGCCCAAACACCTGCCTACAGCTTCTGACACCTGCTTATACCTGTTCACAGCTGCTCACACCTGCCCACACCTGTTTACACCTGCACACAGCTGTCCACACCTGCTGACACCTGCATACAGTTGCCTGTACCTACCTACGCCTACTCACAACTGCATATACCTGCTCACACCTGTTAACACCTGCCAGTAACTGCTCACACCACACACCTGCTCACACCTGCCCACAGCTGCCTCTGCAGGAGATGCCCAGTGTGGTGGGTGGTGGGTGGGGTGGGGTCCCCTACCCTCTGCTCAGGCAAAGGAAATATCTGCTCAGTTCGGGGCCACCTGTGCAGGTTGGTGGGGCCTGACACAGCCTCACCATGTGGCATGGAAGCAAGCCCAGGACAGTGCTTGACCTGAGCGGGGAGGCATCTGCCAGGCCTGTGGTGGAGGTTGGGGGGTGGGACCCTCCATCTTTGGCATGTGACCCAAAACCTCTGCATGAGGGACCCCCGTGCCAGGCCTGCCCCTGCTGCCCTCCAGCTTCAGGGCCTCTACCTCTCCCCAGCATGCGGCCTAGACCCAGGCCCTCAGGAAACATCCGTGACCCCAGCAGACGGGCAGCCAGGCAAGGACGCTGGAGTGGGTGAGCCAAGGTCAGGTGGCGGTCACGTGTGTTTCCTGTGGCTGCCGTCTGCCACGAATTCCACATCTCAGTGGCTTAAAGGACATAGTCATGACCTTACAGAAACGAGCCTGGCTGATACTTCCAAGGCTAAGGATGCAGGCAGGGGCTGCCCAGGACCCAGGAGAGAGGGGAGAGAGGGGGCGTCATCCCAGAGCCCATGAGGGACACGGTCGGCTGCTGGGTCCCTTACAGCGGAGACCAAGAACTGCCCTTTGCAGGTAGCTCTGGGGTCACTAGCGAGGGGAACAGAGCTGGATGGGGGGCTTCAGGAGGGGCCGGGCAGGAAGACGTGGAGACGGCGCACTCGTAACCCCACTACGGCTTCCCATAAGGGGGAGTGGAGGCCGGGGCAGCAGCCGCAGGGGCGACACGGTGTCAAGGCCTCCTGGACATTTTGCCACTGCTGGTGCCAGAGAGACCACGGTTTTGCAGATGCCCAGGACAGGCCAGAGGGCAGGGCCCTGGCTTGGGGAGGGGCTGCCCTAGGAATGGGGACTCCTGGCCTGGCTGACCTGCACCTGGGCCAGTGGAAGGTGGAGTTGGGCAGGCCTGAGTGAGTCTCACATCCATCTGCTGTGTGGCCCTGGGCAGGTCACTCAGCCTCTCTGGGCCTCAGCTCCTCCCCAGGGCTGTGGGAGGGGCCAGCAGAATGACAGCCTGATTCCTCCGCCCCCTCATCTGCAGGCCACCCGCCCAGGGACGTGCTACCATTTACCTAACACACGTCTTTAAATCCACCCAAAGGATAACTGCATGAATTTTAACAGGAAACTCTTTATCACTGCCTTAGGAGGGGACTATTATCTCTTTCCAAAAATGAGAGATAACTGTACAAATAAATACAATAAAATACACACCGCAGTTAAAGTGGTTGGATACCACAGTGTGGAAGGCTTTGTCGTCTGACGGCCGCTTGAAAGGCGAGACTGTTCAGCATCAGAGGTGCTCTAGAACCTGGCCTAGATTTTCCTCTTGAAATAATCAGAAAGCTTAGAAGAGAACAGGGGTACTTTTCAGGATGAGGGAGAATTTTTTATCTTCATGTGAGGGTGGGGGCTACACAGCATTGACGTCTGTCAGACCCCAGGAGCTGTGTGAGGGTGAGGGACAGGCAGAGAGAGAGACAGAGACAGAGAGAGACACACACACTGAGAGACTGAGAGACAAAGACACAGAGACAGAGTCAGAGACTGAAAGACTGACAGAGATCGAGACAGAGAAAGAGACAGAGAGACAAAGGGACAGAGAGACACAGAGACAAAGAGATACAGAGAGACAGACTGAGACAAAGAGACACAGAGTGACAAAAAGACTGGGAGAGACAGAGACAAAGAGACACAGAGAGAATGAGACAGAGACAGAAAGGCAGAGACAGATGCAGAGACAGAGAGATAAAGAGACACAGAAAGACAGAGAGACAAAGAGACAGAGACGAGGAGATAGAGTGACACAGAGAGACAGACCACAGGGACAGACGCAGAGCGGGGAACCCTTTCTTGTGAGGGGCCTGGCCTCAGGCAGCTGCCTGCCCTGGAGCTGGTAGGCTGTCTGGTGTCTGTGCGGAGAGGAGTGATCAGAGGTTAAGAGAGGCTCCCCACCCGGGCCCGCCGCTCTAAACACAGGAAGATCCACAGTCCTTGGGAAGTTTATAGAACTGCTCCCCTTGGGGCCTATCAGGATGTGTGATCTTAAATCATTGCTGTTTAATATTCAACAGTTGCTCTGCTGAGAACAAGCGTATTTAGGGGAGGTTGCTTGAGTGGGGTGGTCACCCTACAGGACAGGGATGTGGAATACGACCAAGTCGGGTGCCACCATCGGGCTGGGGGTCACTGTGCCCCTCCCTGCAGCCCCAGCCTGGCCCTGGCCTCTGGCCTGCAGACTCCAGGGCTGCAGGGAGACCCCACCGTACACCCCATGCTGGCCGGGTGGCTGGTGAAAGGGACCCTTTGGCTTCCAGCCTCCACTTGTTCAGCGCAGACACGGCCTCAGAACCAGCCCTCAGAACGGAGCAAGAATAGCCGTGCTCAGCTCGGACCCCGGGCGGCACTCACTCCAGTCGCTGGCAGTGCTGCTGCGGGCCTGACGTGGCCCTGGGGCTCGGCTGTGCTCTATGAGCCTCGGACCTGCTCCTCTTTACTCTCTGCCGTGTTTTTCTTCCTCTTGTATTCTGTTTATAATTTACCTTATAAATTATATAATTTGCTGGAACCCTTCTGTTTCCTGGCAAGTTCCCAGAACCCGATCACCAGCAGAACTGGAACGTACAGTATGATCTATACATATTTACACACACACTATGCACCCTTCCCGGGGCCCTCCCTATACCCGTTTACACACACGCCACGCACCCTTCCCGGGGCCCTCCCTATACCCGTTTACACACACGCCACGCACCCTTCCCGGGGCCCTCCCTATACCCGTTTACACACACGCCACGCACCCTTCCCGGGGCCCTCCCTATACCCGTTTACACACACGCCACGCACCCTTCCCGGGGCCCTCCCTATACCCGTTTACACACACGCCACGCACCCTTCTTGGGGCCCTCCCTATACCCATTTACACACACGCCACGCACCCTTCCCGGGGCCCTCCCTATACCCGTTTACACACACGCCACGCACCCTTCCCGGGGCCCTCCCTATACCCGTTTACACACACGCCACGCACCCTTCCCGGGGCCCTCCCTATACCCGTTTACACACACGCCACGCACCCTTCTTGGGGCCCTCCCTATACCCGTTTACACACACGCCACGCACCCTTCCCGGGGCCCTCCCTATACCCGTTTACACACACGCCACGCACCCTTCTTGGGGCCCTCCCTATACCCGTTTACACACACGCCACGCACCCTTCTTGGGGCTCTCCCTATACCCGTTTACACACATGCCACGCACCCTTCTTGGGGCCCTCCCTATACCCGTTTACACACATGCCACGCACCCTTCTTGGGGCCCTCCCTATACCCGTTTACACACATGCCACGCACCCTTCCCAGGGCCGTCCCTATACCCGTTTACACACACGCCATGCACCCTTCCCAGTGCCCTCCCTATACCCGTTTATACATACGCCACGCACCCTTCCCGGGGCCGTCCCTATACCCATTTATACACACACACGCCACACACCCTTCCCGGGGCCCTCCCTATACCTGTTTACACACATGCCATGCACCCTTCCCGGGGCCGTCAGTACCCCCAGTGGCCTCAGTGTCCAGTCCTCCCCGTCCTCTGGAGCTCACTCTTGTGGGGGCCTTTACTCTTTTGCTGTTCTACCTGCAAGGCTCTCCAGCTCCCCAGGGGAGAATTCCCACCCGTCTTCCGATGCCAGAGACCCCGTCCCCCACAGCAGTGGTTCGCGCCTGTCTCCTGTCCACCTGGGGCTCAGCTGCAGGTCCCAGGGCCGCAATGTCTCCCCCTCCTGTGTCTCCATCCGCCCCTAGGCACCTGCACGGTGACGTTCTGGGTGGGCAGCGCCTCCCCTCATGCCAACTTCTCCTTCAATAGACCAGAGGGCCTCAGGTGGGGGCCCCACCTTGCAGACCTGAAGGTCAGGGCATCTACTCTTTGGGGAAACGAAGTTGGGTTCGTAGGGGCAGCTCTGGTGTTGTTGGTCCTTCCCTCCAGACACCACGTCTCCTCGTCTGGCTCCCAGGAGGCCCCAGTTCTATTTCTATTTCTCCCGCCTTTGTCATCCCCTCAAACTGCTTCTGCACAGCCCCCACTCTGCCTCTCAGGCTTTAACCCCAACTGTGAGCCCCACCTGGCTGTCCCGGGGCCACTGAACTCCACGTGTCCATCGTGGCTCTCCCCCACACACCGCCACGCACCGGCTGGCATTCCGTACCTATGAAGACCCTGCCCGCCTCGGGACTGGGAATCAGCCGCTGTCCCAGCCCACCTGTCAATCACCCATCAATCACCGGCCAATCGCCCGTCCATCACCGTCTCTTGCCAGCTTTGCATCCTAAATATTTCTTGGAAGAGTCCCGTGTCCGCCACACCCCACATGAAAGAAAGTTCACCCCACTGGGCTCAACGGGAAAGATGTTAATGAAGGGAAGCTTTAGGGATGTGTGGTTAGGGTCATGGGGACAGACAGGGGCGGTGCAACCTCAGAGGCGGCAACGTGGAGTTCTCGACACTGGCAGAATGCGGCCTCGGGGCCGGCCACTTGGACCACGGTGCAGCTTCCGACAGCCTGTGGTGCCTCCACGGGCCGAGACAGCCTGCAGTGCCTCCACGGGCCAAGTGCACAAGGTGGGACCAGGGAAGGAGCTGGAGGACTGGAAAGCGGTGGTCAGCATCTGTGGGCCCAGCAGGGCTGGGGCCAGAGGGGGGATGTGGTGATGGGGCTGGACCTGGGGGCGTGGTGATGGGGCTGGACGGGGGGCGTGGTGATGGGGCTGGTCGGGGGGTGTGGTGATGGGGGCTGGACAGGGGGCGTGGTGATGGGGGCTGGACGGGGGGTGTGGTGATGGGGCCGGACGGGGGGTGTGGTGATGGGGGCTGGTCGGGGGGTGTGGTGATGGGGGCTGGACAGGGGGCGTGGTGATGGGGCTGGTCGAGGGGTGTGGTGATGGGGCTGCACGGGGGGTGTGGTGATGGGGCTGGACGGGGGGCGTGGTGATGGGGGCTGGACGGGGGCGTGGTGATGGGGCTGCACGGGGGGCGTGGTGATGGGGGCTGGACGGGGCTGGTCGGGGGCGTGGTGACGGGGCTGGACGGGGGGTGTGGTGATGGGGCTGGTCGGGGGGCGTGGTGATGGGGTTGGACAGGGGCGTGGTGATGGGGGCTGGACGGGGGGCGTGGTGATGGGGCTGGTCGGGGGACGTGGTGATGGGGCTGGACGGGGGCGTGGTGACGGGGCTGGACGGGGGCGTGGTGATGGGGCTGGTCGGGGGACGTGGTGATGGGGCTGGACGGGGGGCGTGGTGATGGGGGCTGGACGGGGGGCGTGGTGATGGGGCTGGTCGGGGGACGTGGTGATGGGGCTGGACGGGGGGCGTGGTGATGGGGCTGGACGGGGGCGTGGTGACGGGGCTGGACGGGGGGCGTGGTGATGGGGGTGGTCGGGGGCGTGGTGATGGGGCTGGACGGGGGGTGTGGTGATGGGGCTGGACGGGGGCGTGGTGACGGGGCTGGACGGGGGGTGTGGTGATGGGGCTGGACGGGGGCGTGGTGATGGGGCTGGTCGGGGGGCGTGGTGATGGGGGTGGTCGGGGGGCGTGGTGATGGGGCTGGACAGGGGCGTGGTGATGGGGCTGGACAGGGGCGTGGTGATGGGGGCTGGACGGGGGCGTGGTGATGGGGCTGGACAGGGGCGTGGTGATGGGGCTGGACGGGGGGGCGTGGTGATGGGGGCTGGACGGGGGCGTGGTGATGGGGCTGGACAGGGGCGTGGTGATGGGGCTGGACAGGGGCGTGGTGATGGGGGCTGGACGGGGGCGTGGTGATGGGGCTGGACAGGGGCGTGGTGATGGGGCTGGACAGGGGCGTGGTGATGGGGTTGGACGGGGGGTGTGGTGATGGGGACAGGTGAGTTGCCTGCCACGACCCAGAACCAGGAGAACTGGGTTCTGGTTCTCAGCCTGTCTCCCACCGTAGAGCAACCTCTGACCGCCAGACAGGACACCAAGGTGAAAACTGTCAAGCCCCCAGGACGGGAGACAGGTCAGGGGGAGAGGTCTGGGGAGAGGTGGCGGGGAGGTCAGGGAGTCAGCTGGGGAAACAGCAAACGCTGGGCGTGGCCACAGCTGTGCCTTGTCAGGGGATGAAGGTGAAAGACAGAACCGGCGGTGACACAGGCTCCCCCGCCCCGCGGAGGACTCAGGCTGTCAGAAAGGCCCCTATGTCAGCCGGGCGCGGTGGCTCACACCTGGAATCCCAGCACTGTGGGAGGCCGAGGCGGGCAGATCACCTGAGCTCAGGAGTTCTAGACCAGCCTGATCAACATGGTGAAACCTTGTCTCTATTAAAAGTATAAAAATTAGCCGGGCATGGTGGCGTGTGCCTGTAGTCCCACCTACTCGGGAGGCTGAAGCAGGAGAATCACTTGAACCCGGGAGGCTGAGGTTGCAGTGAGCAGAGATCGTGCCACTGCACTCCAGCCTAGGCAACAGAGTGAGACTCTGTCTTAAAAAAAACAAGGGCCCCTGTGTCATGGAAACGGGAGGGAAGCTCTCCAACGGCTGCAGCCAGGGTACTCCGTGCTCTGGCACCCACACCCCCGTCCTGGCCTGCTGACCCTCGCCCAGCCAGGGCCCTCCGTGGTCCGGCACCCACACCCCCAGCCCGGCCTGCTGATCCTCACTTACCACACAGGTTCGGTGTCGTCCCGGCTTTGCTCTGAGCCTGAGCCTGGGATGTACCCACGACCCAGCCTCCTGGCCTCTCACTGCAGCTGGGTTTGGCCCACGGGAGCCGATTTTGTTTGGAGGGGAGGTGGGGGCGTTTCTCCCCTGGGCCCTTCCTGCTGAGGTGACTTGTCTTTCACTGATAGTGGCTGTGTCCCCAGGACCACATCTGCTAGGTGCCCTCCACCTCAGGGGTCCCATCCTCCCTTGCTCTTCAGCCTCGGTGGTGGCTGCACACTGCCCATCCCCAGCACCCTCCCCAGGCTGTCCTCCTCAGTCTCTGCGGTGCGTTCTGTCCCTCTGAGGGCCTCGGCTTTCTTAGGCCCCGACTGCTGGCCTGGTCTCCTGCCCCACAGGGTGAGCATCAGGGGAGATGGTGAGAGAAGCCGACACCCGCATGGGTACGTGAGCACTGGGGGAGATGATGACAGAAGCCGACACCTGCGTGGGTGGGTTCAATCCATGGCCGACCTGCTGAGGTCTGGTGTTTAACAGTCACAGCAGTTTAGGGAGCTCAGAATATTAAAGAACCTGCCAGATTAACTTCCAGCTTCCATTTTAAAAATGTGTAATTGAGGATTGATTCTAGATGTGCAATTTAAAATCGGACAGGATGAAAGGATTAAAGGCACCTGCAAACAGTCCTGACCTGCTTCACAGAATTCGAGATCTGGTCTCAATTCAATTTATTAAACTAGAAATTTTAAAGCACTTGGTCGGGGGGATTTCTGGTATGATATCAGGCATTCAAAGTGATTAAAAGAAAATAAAACACTACATTTGTAAGTGCTATTTTTAAAAGGCTCAAGGGACTTTAAAGGCACAAAAGCAGTGAATTCTGTTTCACAGTATTATTATTTTATTGTATTGTATTGTATATTTTTTGAGATGGAGTCTCACTCTGTCACCCAGGCTGGAGTGCAGTGATGCGATCTCAGCTCACTGCAATTTCCGCCTCCTGGGTTCAAGCGATTCTCCTGCCTCAGCCTCCTGAGTAGCTGGGATTACAGGCGTGCACCACCACACCTGGTTAATTTTTGTATTTTTAGTAGAGGCAGGGTTTTACCATACTGGTCAGGCTGGTCTCGAACTTCTGACCTCGTGATCCGCCCGCCTCTGCCACCCACAGTGTTGGGATTACAGGCGTGAGCCTCAGTGCCTGGCCTCACGGTATTATTTAATCTGCCCAACCTGAGTTAAACAATCGTGGCCATGGGGAAGGAGGGCGTTTTATTGATTGAATTTGTGTCCACAATAGTACGATCTTTAAGATGAACCGCAAGCTTACAGCACATAGGTTTTGAAAGGTGCAACTTAATAAACTATATATAAATTTTTAAAACTAGCCTTAAATCTTTTCTGTGAATAGAAGCCCCATGGGCAAAACACAAAAGAAACCAAACGAACCTCCAAAATAAAAAACCTGCAACGTCCAAAATAAAAACCTAAGAAGCAGAAGCCCAGCCAAGCTCAGAGCCTCACACAGACACAGTCCCGGGAGGTGCAGCCCGGCCCAGCTCAGAGCCTCACATGGACAGAGGGAGGCAGAAGCCTGGCCCCAGCTGAGAGCCTCACACCCACCCTCTGTGCCGAAGGACCCACTTTTCCAAGGTCCCAATCCATTGTCACCTGGGGGCAATTCATAAACAGCAAAACAAAGCGCATAAAAAATAAAGTAGACATGGGAAATGCCATCTTTTGTGATTCTACAAAATTTCTCACTGATGTTGCCACTGAGCTTCTAGCAAGACTCAGGGTAGCCCCATCTCACTGTCCCCGACTCCAGCTCAGGGACCGTGGGGGCCTTGGCCGCCCAGCTCGGCTTCCAGCTGCCTCAGCCTAGGCTCTGGAGAGGCCTCAGTGCCCTGAGCAGGAGCCCTGGACCTCACCCTGTCCCTAGACCATGGCTGCACTCACCCTCACCCTGTCCCCAGACGCCGCGGCCTCACTCGCCCTCACCCCGTCCCCGGACGCCGCGGCCACACTCACCCTCACCCCGTCCCTGGACACCGTGGCCACACTCACCCTCATGCCCAGTTCTACGTTCTCGCCGCCGTACACCTCCATGCCGGGGTCCAGCAGCCCAATGTCTCCGAAGTACTCACGGTCCACTACGAAGGAGCAGCCGATCATGGCTGGGGTCCTGGGGGGCAGAGACAGCGGCGTGAGGACCTCGCCGTACAGGCCTGAGCCCTGTCTGCTGGGCCGTGAGCCAGGAAAGCCTGGAAGACCCCGCCACCCCCTCCCTCCTGTGCCTCCTCCCTGCGCACTCAGGTCCCTGTGCTCAAGGTGAGGAGCCGCTGCTCCTCCAGCCACCAGGACTTGAGTCCCTTGGAGCCTGGTCAAGCACTCAGCCCAGACGGCGTCCAAATGCTGAACGCCAACAGATGCCAGAACCCGCATTCAATTCAGCTTAGCGTAGGAGGTTTAAAAAAAGATCAATCGGCCAGCACAGTGGCTCACGCCTGTTATCCCAGCACTTAGGGAGGCTGAGGCAGGAGGATCACTGGAGCCTGGGAAGTTGAGGCTGCAGTGAGCTGGTATTGCACCACTACACTCCAGCCTCGGCAACAGAGTGAGATCCTGTCTCCCCTCTCCCCTGAAAAAAGATCAGTTTACCTAAGGAGCCCTGTGGTTGCCTTGAACATCATTTCCCAAGTTCCAGTGAGTCACTTGCCCGCCTCCCCCATGCTTCATCCTAACTGTGTATCAGGAGCCAGGACTGCAATGGGCAGTTGCGTAGGTTGTGCACTGCTCACCTCCACAGAACCTTGTTGATGACAGATTCTGAACGACACAGCTTGGAGCTGTGAGTGCACAGCCCATGCAGCTACGTGCCACAGACTGCCAGCTGTACTATACTTCCTGTAATAATTCTAAAACGTCAGCCGACTTAGCCTGGCCCCATCTCTCTGAAATCACGCATTGGTATGCTCGTTATATTTTTTCTAATATGTATTGAGAGTGCATCAGTGCTGCAAATCCCCTGGGAAGAGGCTGCATGGACAGCAGCAGTGAAGGCAGGATCTGCAGAGTGGTGAAGGCAGGATCTGTGGAGCGGTGAAGGCAGGATCTGCAGAGTGGAGTGGGAGGATAAGCTGGTGTACCATTGTGGGTGACGCGACGCGCGAGCTCATTCACTCATCCCTCTCGGGTTTCTACTGGGTGTCTGGAAGGTGGCGGGTATTGAAAAAGAGGCAGGAATATCACATCTCCAGCAAGGAGCAGGCAGAGTCTGTGTCTTGTAAGGAAGGAGGAACTTCTCATCTTTGCTGAAAGATTTTGCCTCAAAACAATTTCCTTGTCTGTGGAGAGCTTCATTTCTTCTGAGGCCTCAGGAGCTGTCAGAGGAAGCAGCAAAGCCTCACGCTGTCCCCAGATGCCATGGCAGGCCGGCCAAAGGCCTTGAGCTTCCCCGATCCTCCTCTACGTATCAACGCGTTCTTCCGTAAAAACAACAACAAAAAGTTGGCCTCTGTCATAATTTAAAAGAAGCAATTCTGTCCCCAACGACTCAGCAGTCAGAAATAAATGCCCATCAATTGTCCAAGAATAACAGGGGCATTAAAAAGCGATTGTCCTTTTATTTGTGCAAAGATCCAATTTGTTCTGTCATTAGATTTCGGCCACAAACCTAACAGTGATGAAATTTTAATATCCCCTTTGATTTTTAATAGCAACATTTGACTGGGTAAGTTATAGTTTATCATATACAACAGGTATTTCTCCCGTTTTCTTAACAACAACAATCATTTCAGGATGATCTCTGATGAAGTGAAGAGCCAGATTCTCTGCCACGTCTATTGTAGCAGGTAGTGTCTTTTTTTATTATTGCTCAGAGTTCTAAAATAAACTCAGGAGGCAAGGGAGGAAGCACCAGCTGGAACTGGATTGACCTGCCTGAGAAATGCCTGCTGTGATTAAAGAAAAAGGCAGGGCTGAGGGTTCTCAGGCTCACGTGGGGCTGCCTGTCACTGTGGAGACAGCCTCCCCTCGGGGCGGTTCTGCCACATGCGGGGCACAGGGGTGCAGGGTGGAGGCCCCAGGTCCTGCCTGCTGGAGCTGCTCTGCCTGACGCCCGCACCCGCCCTCCAGTTCTCAGCTTCCAGGGCCTTAGTCCAGCCAGATGCCTCTTGTTAGCATCAGAAGTGAGTCAGCCCAGCAACCACAGAGGGACAGGTGGATACATGGAGAGTGGCCTGTCCAGGCTGTGGACCACAATTCCACAGTGGAAAGAGCGAGGCTGACACAGGCTGCGACGTGGAGGAACCCTGGAAATGTGGCACCGAGGGCAGGGAGCCAGGTGCAAGAGGCTGCCCCCCGAGTGACTCCATCCGCATGCAAGGAACAGAAGAGGCAAGTCCACGGGGGCAGGAAGTGGATTCGTGGATGCAGGGGCTGGGGCAGGGGGAACGGGGAGTGGCGGCTCATGGGTATGGGGTCCCCACGGGGAGGGAGGACAATGCTTTGGAACGAGACAGAGGTGGCAGCTGCACGACACTGTGATGGTCTAAACACTGCAGAGGTGCACACTTTAGTGTGGTTAATTTATGTTATGTGAGTTTCACCAAGGGCCCACTGAGTGCTTTGATCTTCCACAGACCCTGATAACAAGAAAAGCCATCGTGGCCGGGCACAGTGGCTCACGCCTGTAATCCCAGCACTTTGGGAGGCCGAGGCAGGCAGATCACCTGAGGTCAGGAGTCCAAGATCAGACTGGCCAATATGATGAAACTCCATCTCCACTAAAAATACAAAAAATTAGCCAGGCGTGGTGGTGCGCACCTGTAATCCCAGCTACTTAGGAGGCTAAGGCAGGAGAATCACTTGAACCTGGGAGGCGGAGGTTGCAGTGGACTGAGATTGTGCCACTGCACTCCAGCCTGGGCAACAGAGGGGATTCTGTCTCAAACCACCACCACAACAACAAAGGCTCAGCTCATGCCTACGTAAGACAGCAAGGAGGCGGTGGGCGCTGCCCGTGTGGGTGGAGTCAGGACCCACATCCCCAGAGGCCCGCAGTGGACCTGTCGTCTGCACACGTGCACAGGGAGGCCTAGTGAGCCAAGTGTCCATGAACCTGGGATAGGTACGTAAACAGCAGTGCGCGCATAAGACACAATCCACGGAGAAGCTAAGACAAGGGCACCGGAACCACGTCCTTCCACACAGAGTTTGGAACACATGGAGAATAACGCACACTGAAACCTCGCCGTGCAAGACCCAAGTGGTGACCGGCACACGGTACACGTATGTGCAGATGTGCAAGCCACAGACGCATGGAAACATCACCCGAGAGCTTGATTATTTATATTTCTTTCACATTCATTTGGTTTTATGAATTTCGATCAATACAATTTTAACTTTGGTTTCAGTCAACACTTGCCACCTTCAATCAGAGGCACTAAAACGAAAAGTTAAAATTAAAACTGGAGTACATTAAGGATGAAAAGTGCAGGAAGTCACGTCCAGTTCACGACACAGGTTACGGGGCAGGAAGCTGTGAAACAGGCCGGTGCTCTGCGTCTTGGGGGGCCCCCAGCATCCGCTTTCCAGGGAGGGGTACGGCTGCTCTCGTTTCTGTGTGGCTTGTCAATGGGGTTGGGGTCGCTGACTCCTTAAATCCTTGGAGCACAGGGCTCTGCAAGGCCAGCTCTCAGAGGGGACTCCTCCGGTGCTGCAGGATCCCGCTGGGGCCTCCGGGCCCACACCGCCCTCCCAGGTCCTCTTCTGACCCGGAGAGGTCTCAGGGACAGCGCCCTGTTCTTTGTTCCTCGGGTGAAGGAGAAAATCAGGGGTCTACTCCCCTCAGGCCCAGCCCCCGGCAGACAGGGCTCTGTGAGCTGGAGGACCCTGGGGAATGGAGGCAGTGCTTGGGGTTCCAGAGCTTTGGAGGGAATTTCCGAGTGGTTCTCAGGTGGGTAGGCCTGGTGTCAGCACAGCCCTTGATCCTGGAGGGGCTGGTGGCACATCAGCAGCCTCTGGGCACCCACAGCCTGGAGCTGTGGCTTCTTCCTGGAGGAACACGTGTCCCCAGGTGTCCTCCGAAGTCACACCTGAACCAGCAGCCCCGATGAGAGCCAGCTCCCCCGGGCCTGCCCCCCGCCTGCTAGGCTGCCCGTCCTTCCTGCCGTTCTCCCGCCTTGCTCACATGATGGGGGTGCCGGATCTTAACGGGGATCCCAGGAATCCTCTGTGATGAGGATGGTCCCCAGCGTCTGTCCCGGGAGGAAGGAGCAGGGGAGCGGGAAGCGGACTAGAACAGGGTGGAGGCCGGCAGGACAGCCACCTCCACAGGCCCAAGCAGCGAGGCCACACTCCTGCCCAGGACTGTCCCACTCACCGGCTCAGGTGCTTCAACTCTGCAGGGAGCAAAGAGGCCTCCGAAGATGATCCACAGGCGGCTGTGAACACAGGAAGGGCAGAGAGTCCCAGGCATGTGGGCACCTCCTGCAGCCGCATTCCCGCTGCAACTGAAGCCCTCCTGTCTTGCGGACGCCGACACTGACATTTAATGTTATTTAAAAACCGTTTCTGAGAAGGCAGAGAAGCACATGCCATGTTTTAGAAAGAGTTTGCATCCACAATGGAAAGAGTGAAATGTAGGGTCCAGCCCTACGGGGCTTAGCGGGTGTTCTCCCCGTGTGCGGAGACAAGAGATTGTGAGAAATAAAGACACAAGACAAAGAGATAAAGAGAAAACAGCCGGGCCTGGGGGGACCACTACCATCAAGATGCGGAGACCTGGCCGGGCGCGCTGGCTCATGCCTGTAATCCCAGCACTTTGGGAGGCCAAGGCGGGTGGATCACCTGAGGTCGGGAGTTCGAGACCAGCCTGACCAACATGGAGAAACCCCGTCTCTACTAAACATACAAAAAAAATTAGCCAGGCGTGGTGGCACATGCCTGTAATCCCAGCTACTAGGGAGGCTGAGGCATGAGAATCACTTGAACCTGGGAGGCGGAGGTTGCAGTGAGCCGAGATCGCGCCATTGCACTCCAGCCTGGGCAGCAAGAGCGAAACTCTGCCTCAAAAAAAAAAAAAAAAGATGCAGAGACCAGTAGTGGCCCCGAATGGCTGAGTGCGCTGATATTTATTGCATACAGGACAAGGGGGCAGGGTAAGGAGGGTGAGTCGTCCAAGTGATTGACAAGGTGAAGCGAGTCACGTGATCACAGGACAGGGGCCCTTCCCTTTTAGGTAGCTGAAGCAGAGAGGGAAGGCAGCAAATGTCAGCGTTTTCTTCTCTGCACTTATAAGAAAGATCAAAGACTTTAAGACTTGCACTAGTTCTTCTTCTGCTATCTACTAAGAACTCCAAAGAGGAACCAGGAGTACGGGAGGAGCATGAAAGTGGACAAGGAGTGTGACCATTGAAGCACCACAGGGAGGGGTTAGGCCTCCGGATGACTGCGGGCAGGCCTGGATAATATCCAGCCTCCCACAAGAAGCTGGTGGAGCGGAGTGTTCCCTGACTCCTCCAAGGAAAGGAGACTCCCCTTCGTGGTCTGCTAAGTAACAGGTGCCTTCCCAGACACTGGCGTTACTGCTTGACCAAGGAGCCCTCAAGCAGCCCTTATGCGGGTATGACAGAGGGCTCACCTCTTGCCTTCTAGGTCACTTCTCACAATGTCCCTTCAGCACCTGACCCTATACCCACAGGTTATTGCTAGGTTATATTAGTAATGCAACAAAGAGTAATATTAAAAGCTAATGATTAATAATGTTTATACTAATGATTGATAATTGTCTGTGATCATCTCTATATCTGATTTGTATTATGACTATTCTTATTCTAACTATTTTCTTTGTTATACTGAAATAGTTTGTGCCTTCAGTCTCTTGCCTCAGCACCTAGGTAATCCTTTGCCCACAGTGAAAATTGTTAGTACTTAAAAAGTGAGGTGGTTATCCCTGCGCCTAAAGTTCCATTCCCCAAAGAGATCATGGAAATGCCATCCTGGAGCAGGGCCCACGCTTTCTCTGCCCGGGGCAAGCGTGTAAATGTCTTGGCTCTGTGCCAGAAGCCTGGGTGGCAGCTGCTCCCCTCTGCCCTGATATGCAAATGAGGAAACATGGCCATGTGTCAGTAAAGCTTTATTTACAAATACAGGACTGTGAGCCATGATTCCCTGACCCCTGCTGTACATCCTTGAAAATGCCCTCCACTGTTTTTTTTTTTAGACTGAATTTTGCTCTTGTTGCCCAGGCTGGAGTGCAATGGCACCATCTCAGCTCACTATAACCTCTGCCTCCTCTGTTCAAGCAATTCTCCTGCCTCGGCCTCCCAAGTAGCTGCGATCACAGGCACCTGACACCACGCCCTGCTAATGTTTGTATTTTTAGTAGAGACAGGGTTTCGTCAGGCTAGGAACTCCTGACCTCAGGTGACGTGATCCACCCGCCTCAGCCTCCAAAAAGTGCTGGAAATACAGGTGTGAGCCACCGCACCCAGCCCCTCCATTGCTTTTAATATGCATATTTACTTTCATTTATGGAAATTTTCAAGTCTATGCAAAAGGAGAAAGATTAGCAGAATGTGTTCTCAGTTTCAGTGATGATCAGCATGGTGTCCTTCTTATTTTTTTCTCTTGCCTGTTACTCCTGATCCTCCAGCATGAGGGGAGTGATTCTGACAGGGCTGTTGTCTGTGACTCTGATCCGCTATGCAAGAGGAGTGATTCTGACAGGGCTCTGGCATGTGACTCTGTGATCCTCCAGTGAGTGGGGAGCTGATTTCTGACAGGGCTCTCGCCCAGACTCTGATCCTCCAGGGTGAGTTTTGACAGACAAACTTACACGAAGGTCAGGCAGGTAAAGTACAAGAGAGAAGAGGGCTAGTTTCACTTGTTGAACATGGTGAAATCAAAGGCTTCATCTTCTTTTTATTGAAATAGTCAGTCCTCTTGGTCTGTCCCTATTCTCCCTCTCTCCGTAAGGACCCAGCTCTAGAGAATTATTTCCCCAAGTGGAGCAGCAGCATCAGCAAGTGATAAACAACACAGGACGGATGGGCTTGCTGGGAGCGGCTGTTGGGACAGGTGGTGACTGTGGCTTTGCTCTGTCCGAGGGAGCAGCCGCAGCTCAGCTTCAGTTCATCATGACTGAGTAAGAATTGGGGCCTAGAATCTTCCAATTTTCAAAGAGAGTAGAAATCATTTTCACATAAAATAAGATTTCATGTGAAAATGATTAAGTATTGGTTCTGTCAACCAAGAATAAAATTCTAAGACCCCCAACCAATTGAATGGAGCCACTTCTCAACCAAGGGCACCCCAAAGTAACCCAGGAAAACGAGCTCAGGTCCTGATGGGAAGAGGGTTTGGACAAGCCCCTTAGACTCTCCTCCCTTTGGAATTCTGGAACACTAAAACACAGATGTTAAGTCTGACCAAACAGACTCTTTTGTAGGGATAAAATGCATCCAAAATGACAGTTAGCAGGCCCCGAAAGAAATTAAGTATTTTACCCCAAAATGTATTTCATGGATGTGTTTTGAAATGGCCTGCATTGCTGTGTCTTGTGGGGGAACTCAACATTCTGTAGAGACTTCCCTTTTTTTGGAGGTCTTTTCTGATCCAGATAAGATTAACCAGAAGTCTGGCCCCTTTTTAAGTCTGATAACAAATATTTACAATCTCTTCCTTCTGAAGCTCCTTCTGAAGCCGGGTACCTGGAGGCTTCATCTGCATCACAAAACCTTGGTCTCCACAACCCCTTATCTTAACCGGACACTCCTTTCTATTCATACCAGGTCTTTAGATAATAACTCAACTCTTTCAACCAATTACCAATCAGAAGATCTTTGAATCCGCCCACGATCTGGAAGTCCCCACTTCCGGTTGTCCCGCCTTTTGGACTGAACCAGTGCGCACCTGACATGTGTGGATTGATTCCTGTGTCTCCCTAAAACATACTCATCCAGCAGGCTGCGTGCCTGCACGCTGAGCATGGAACGCAGGGGCACCAGCCGCGATGACAACACTGCGTGGACCCACATGCGCCTTTGCGATCGTCACGCTGGGTGTCCACCATGGAAGCCGTCCTGGAACTTCCAACGTGGCCCCATCTCATTGCGGCTGTCTGCTGTTTTTGTCCCCATGAGGGAGGGCGAACTCCTGAGCTTAGGCAATCCATCCACCTCGGCCTCCCAAGTGTTGGGATTACAGGCGTGAACCACCACACCTGCCTTAATATTTCATTTATTCTTTAAAATCAACTTTGAGGGGTGAAATTTATATAAAATGAAATGCATCCATGTGATCTTTGCATTTTGGCCCATTTTTGACTGATGGAGACCCCTGGGTGACCCCATCCTTGTCCAGCAGAGAACACTGCTGCCCTGGAACTGTCCCAGGTAGGCCCCTTCCCTGTGAGCCCCGACCCTCAGCCTCTACCCCAGGATGAATTTTGCCTTCCATGGAATTCTGTGTGCAGGAATCACGCAGACACTCTCTTCCATGTGTGGCTCCGAGGCTCAGCACAAGCCTCTGCATCTCACCACGTTGTTAGGTGTGGAAGGGTCCGCTCCTCCCTGTTTCTGAGTATTTCGTGATGTGGGTGGAGTCTCCCCTGCTCATCCATTCACCTGCTGACGCACATGAGGTTACTGTGAACTGTGAGTAACGCCGCTGTGAACATTTGTGTGGAAGCCTTTGCGTGTACGCATGTCTCATTTATTTTGAGAAAAACACCTGGGAGTGGAATGGGGAGACATTGGAGGGGACACTGCGGGGGGACATTGAAGGGTGGACGCTGGAGCGGGAGACACTGGAGTGGGTTTCGGGCCTTCAGAAGGAGCTGCTGGTTTTCCAAAGTGGCTGCACCGATTCACAGTCCTGCCAGCCATGTCCGAGAGTTGCGTCTGTGCCATGTCCTTGTCAACATTTGGTATTGTCAGCCTGTACCTTTCAGCCACCCCAGTGGGCACGGGGCCCCATCTCACTGTGGGTTGAATTTGCATCTCCCTGGACTGTGGGGAGCACCTTTCATGAGCTTGCTGGCGCGGGCCAGTCTTCTCCTGGGTAGTGTCTGTTCACGTCGTGGCCTGTCCTTTAGCTGAGGGTTGGAACAGGGGGTTTCAGCAGCTGTCCAGGTGGTGGCTATGAGGAGCAGGGGGCAGCCATGCCTTGAAGACTTGATGGGGCCAGTGAGCCTGCTCCTGCCACAGCTCAGGGCATCCAGAGCCTGCCAAAAACTGTGGAAGGTGCCTCCCATTGGGTTCTCTGAATTTCATTGATTTTTAAAATGTCAAACACAAGGCAATCCTTTTCCTGCTAATTGGGGATTATCAAGTGCATTTTGAATGAAGAAAAATAACCTTCAAGCCGTTAGTCCTGGCTCCAGTGAGCCCTGAGGGTTGCATCTGCGTCTCTGTGATACAGACAAGCTCTGTGTGCCAAGTTTTTATGGCAAAGCCCGGGGGCCCCAGCATCTGGCCCGACACTCACCGTGGTCTCTGCCTAGCCCCTGCACCAGGTTGTGCTTGCTGGGGGACGTCCCCAGCCCTCGTCCCCAGCCCTCGTCCCCACGCCCTCGTCCCCAGCCGTCGTCCCCACGCCCTTGTCCCCGGCCCTCGTCCCCACACCCTCATCCCCACACCCTCGTCCCCACACCCTCATCCCCAGCCCTCGTCCCCGGCCTTCATCCCCCACCCTCGTCCCCACACCCGCCTCGCTCTGCTCCACTCCTTCCCAGGCAGGGCCGCCCTCGACCCCTGATGGCGCAGCTCACCTGATGGGCGCTGACTCGTCGCCACGGTCCAGCCAGTCCTGCGGGGGGATGATGTACATGCACCAGAGGCCCCAGTTGTAGCCGTGGGCGGCGTTCGCATACTGCTGCACCTCAAATGTGCTGTACTTGATGTTGTCGATGGCTGGCAGCACGATGCGACGCCGGTCCTCTCGGATCCGTGACAGTGCGGGCTCGGCCCTGCGGAGGCACAGCTGTGAGGAGGGGCGGACCCAGCCCACCGCATTCCCCGAGGAGGGTCCACTCGCCCACAGGGAGGGGAGGCCAGTCCCCACCTGGTCTGCATCTAGCCCTGCCACCCCCTGCTAAGCTGGACCCACAGCCTCCCTTGGAAACCCCAGGGCCCCCTCAGCAGCAGACCCACCTTGACCAAGGCCTCACCCCTGCTGGGGTAGCCCCTCAAATGCCACTGGCCCCTGGGGGACGCTGACACCGGCCACGTTGGCCCAGCTGCAGCGTCTCTGAAGGGCTGCCCAGGGGTCCACAAGAGGTCAGCTGTGTCCACCACGGGGCTCCCCAGCTCAGTCTCCCTCTCTGCCCAGCCCGAGTCCCTCCTCTCCTTTCCTGCTCCTGTGGGAGCTGCATTCATTTGCAAGAATTAATTGAGGATCTACTATGTGCCACGCCCTGTTCCCACAAATTGGAATACAATCATGAACTAAGGAATAAAAATAATCCGTGCCATGGGGAGCCCACAGGGCGTGGGATGGAAAAGCCACCAGGCACCGTTGTGCAGTGCGGAACCTGCGCGAGTGTGCAGCAGCCCCGCTCGAGGACGGGACGGAGGATGAGGTACAAGCAGTCATGGATGTGGTAGAAGAGGTTCACAGTTTTAAGTAGGGCTGCCCTGGGTAGTGACTGGAAGCAGGTGCTGACGGAGCTCGGAGGGTGCGGCAGCTGCACTGAAGCCCCGGCGTGTGCCTAATGGGCCTGCAGGGCTGGCCAGGAGGCTGGACAGAGCGATGGGGCAATGGGGGTCGAGAAGGACAGAGAGGAAGGTGAGCAGAAGCAGCCTCCATGGGCATCAGCTCAGTCTTCGATTCCACATCCCAGGCAAGGGTCCTGGGAAGCAGGTGCAGCCCTCGCCCTTGGAGACACCATGGTCTACCGCAAGGGGAGATGGCTGAGAGGCCCGCCGTCCACGCTGGAGTCCCACAGGGCCAGAGCCACCCAGCCACTGGCTGACACAGAGCCCAGAGGCTGCAGTGAGAGGCTGGATGGCCTGAGGGCAGATTCGGGTCGGCTCAGGCAGGGCCAGCGTGGGGAAGGGCAAGGCCCTGACCCTGCCTGTGAGACCACGGGGCTGTCTTCACCCCTCCTTCCCAACCTTCTGAGCATGAGGCCTGGTATTTACCTGCCTTTCAGCTTTGTGAGGAGGATTAATTAATTACTCTTAGCAAAGTGCTTCAGAGATGAAAAGCTCCCTGGAAATGCCAGGTCTGCTAATAAGGCAGAATCCTTTGTGGAGACAGTTACGGGTGGGGGTGCTATTTGCAGATGGATAACTGGATTTTCAGTTGTGAAAATTAAAGTTGGACTGGTTTAAAATTGCATTTTGACATGACAGACCCAAGGCTCCCCCAGACACCCTCAGGCCTCGGGGAGCTTACGCAGCATCAGAGGGACTAAAAGTCTGTGGGTGTAGTTGTGCAGTGCACAACCTGTGCGACTGCGTGGGGTGACCCTGTGGGGGGCAGACAGTGGAACACAATTCATGCACAACACGTCAGAAGCTGATGAACATCGAGGGAAAGGAAAGCGCCCTGCGGAGGAGCATGGAAGGGGCAGGGATGGCACAGGGCAGAGGAGGCAGCGTCTTGTCAGAACAGTGCCGGCTGGGGGCTGAGATGCCCCAGGAAAGCTGAGTGTGAGGGGAGAAGCCTGAGAGGTGCCAAGTCCCAACTTGAACCCACTGATGCTGTTATGGAAACCACGGACTTTGAGAAGCCCCCAAACGCCAGGTTCCCCGGGGACCCAGCAGGAGGCCCAAGGACACATGCGGTGGGGTGTCCCAGCCAATCATGACAGTCCCAGCCTCCGTGTAACCCTGAGATCGATCATCAGCTGGCCCTTCCCACCAAAGCCCCCTGCAGTGACGACAGCCCGCATTTCTCTGAGTTGAAAAATGAGTCAGGAGAGTTGATATAAAATCTTCAGTTTTGGTTTCTCCAGGAAGTGGGGAAAACGGCCTCCCAGGTCTTCCCTGTGGTTGGGTGGACAGAGGTGGGTCCTGGCCCGGGTGTGGGGCACACCCTGTGCATTGTGCATACAGGGCCTGTCTGAGGTGCGGGGCACACACACCCTGCGCATTGTGGGTACAGGGCCTGTCTGAGGTGCGGGGCACACACCCTGCGTATTGTGGGTACGGGGCCTGTCTGAGGTGCGGGGCACACACACCCTGTGCATTGTGCATACAGGGCCTGTCTGAGGTGCGGGGCACACACACCCTGCGCGTTGTGGGTACGGGGCCTGTCTGAGGTGCGGGGCACACACCCTGTGCATTGTGGGTGCGGGGTCTGGCCCGGGTGTTGGGTGGACAGGGGTGGGGCCTGGCCGAGGTGCGGGGCACACACCCCTGAGCATTATGGGCGTGGGGCCTGCTTGGGTGCGGAGAACACACCCCTGTGCATTGTGGGCGCAGGGCCTGCCTGGGTGCGGGGCACACACCCCTGAGCACTGTGGGCGAGGGGCCTGCTTGGGTGCGGAGAACACACCCCTGTGCATTGCGGGTGCGGGGCCTGCCTGGGTGCGGGGAACACACCCCTGTGCATTGTGGGTACGGGGCCTGGCCCGGGTGTTGGGTGGACAGGGGCGGGGCCTGGCTGAGATGCGGGGCACACACCCCTGAGCATTGTGGGTGCGGGGCCTGGCCTGGGTGCGGGGGACACACCCAGTGCATTGTGGGTGTGGGCTTGGCCTGGGTGCAGGGAACACACCCCTGTGCATTATGGACTCTGTAGGTGCCCTCTGTGGGGCTGGTTTTGGGGTTTGGATGGGGGCATCCTGGACTTCCCCAACTCTAATGACAAGGGTCCTTGCATAAGGCAAGGATGGGGAAACAGACACAGGGAGGGCGTGGGGGTCAGAGGTGGGGGCTGCAGCCCCCAGGAGCTGAGAGAGGTGGGAGGGATCCTTGCCTGGAGCCTCTGGGGGAAACTCAGCCCTGCCCACACCTTGGAGTCAGGCTCTGGACCTCCAGAACGGTGAGGAGGTGAAGTCCTGCTGCTCCGAGCCACCCCGGAAGGGGGTGCTTTGTGCTGGTGGCCCCAGGACCCCATACACAAGGTGACCCCCTCGGCCCAGAAGCTACACAAGTGAAACCCGTGCTCACTTCCCACGCCCCTTGCACTCGGCTAAGACCTCCGGGGCACTTGTGGCTACCTCCAGTGACTGAGCAGGGCCTGAGAAGCTGGACGTCTGCACCTGAGCCCCACCCCACCTGATCTGAGGTTCCCACCCTGCGGGGGACACACGGTACCCGAGCCTGCTGGAGTCAGGACGGGGTCACATTCTCCTGGGGCAAGGTGGGCACAGACCAAGCCTCACACACATGCCTCAGAGCTTCTAAGCGCCATGTCCTTGGGTGCGTGCTGGGCCTGCCCTCCTGTGGTTCTGCATTCAGGAGCTGGACACGGACAGGCCGCAGAGGTAACCA
The DNA here is from genome assembly GCF_028885625.2 of Pongo pygmaeus. Classification (NCBI taxonomy): domain Eukaryota; kingdom Metazoa; phylum Chordata; class Mammalia; order Primates; family Hominidae; genus Pongo; species Pongo pygmaeus. Next base: position 131,156,538 of record NC_072383.2, read on the forward strand.
CACAGGTGGACTTGGTGGTGGCTCTCAGTCCCAGATCCTGAAGGCTACAGCGAGTCCCCCAGCTCCGGGGCCAACCCAGCGGCCAGGCTGCAGGGGCATGGCGGCTTAGGAGGGGGATGGTGGAGGGGGACCCGCTGAGACTGGCTGTCCAGCCTGTTCCGGCCCTTACCAGCCCGTGTTGAACTCGACGTGGGCATCGAAGAAGCCGACGACTGGGGCGGTGGCCGCCTTCCAGCCCTGCAGCCGGGCGCGGATCAGTCCTTCCCGCCGGCTGTTGCGGACAATCTTCACGAGGCCTGGGTACCGCTTGTTGACGTACTGGTCCAGATTGAACTTGAGCTCCACTGAGGAGAGACAAGACTTCAGCACGCTGGCAGGTGCTGGCAGGCGCAGGGCCACCAAGACCCAAGGCCGGAAATGCCGCGTGCCCCGTGTGGGATGGGTGTCTCGTAAACATTCTCTTAGGACCCACTGAGCTGCATGTGGTTCAGCGTGGGTGGCCACAGAGAGATGCGACCCCAGCCTCACGACGCTGACATTCCAGTGGGAGACACAGCAAACAAGGAAACGCACCAGACCAGAAAGCAGCCCATGCTGTGGAGACGGGAGACACAGGACTGCAGTCAGCCGTAAAAAACCAAGTCCATAGATGGACTGGGGGACACAGAATCGTGGCCTCTCCACGCAACGGAACCCGCTCAGCCAAGTCCACGCATGGATGGGTGGACACACAAACATGGCCTTCCATGCTGGGGGCAGGGTGTCCTGATGGAGCTCCCTGTGGCCAAGGGCAAGACACAGGTAGCCGAGCTGGACTGGATGGTCCTCCCCACACACCACCTTCTCCAGAGAGACAGGGCTCAGGAGGGCAGCCACGCCATTCATTCCTCTGCACACAGACCCCAGTGTAGACGGTGCTGCCGGGCTAGGGCCCTGCTGCAGGCCAGAGCTTGCCCCACAGTCCCATGGCATAACCTCCTGCCTCCATGAGGGGCCAGGAAGGGGCTGGCCATGTTTTCCTCCATTTCCAGAGGGAGTGTCACGGCTGCAGGCTCTCTGCTCTGTGCCTGGGAAGGGCAGATGGGGGACAGGCCTGGGGCAGTGCAAGATCCTTGTTTGGGGTTTCAAGCCTGTGTGCTAGAGGGTGTGAGTAGCACTGCCCTCAGGGGACCTGAAGCTGAGGAGGGTGGCGCTGAGGAACCATGGGGCTTGGGCTCCAGCTGCGAGCTCTGTCCAGCCAAGCTCTGGTGTGAGCCTCTGTAGGCACGAGAGGTGGGAGGCGTGACTGGCACCCTGGAGAGCTCAGCTCTGCTGGCCTCTGTGGAAGAGGGTGGCTGGCCCCAACTCCATCTCCACCCAGAGCCTGAGAGTGGAGGAAGCAGGGACTTCGTAGATGCATCCGGTTGAGGATCTTGGATGAAATCCTCCTGGATTTGGGGTGAGCTCTGTGTCCTCATGAGAAGAGGAAAGGATGCAGACACATGGGAGAGGCTGCATGATGGAGGCACAGGGAGGCACTGGCAGCCACACACTGGGGACAGCACGTACGCAGCCATTACAGAGGCTGGAAGGCAGGAGGGACCCCCATAGGTTTAGAGCCCCTGTGGACAGATGGGGTGCGGTCCTCTGTCGCTCCGCCCCGGGAGGCTCCACCCAACCCCAACGCAACCCAGCCACAGGCAGCCGCCCGGCGAGCACCGTGCTGAGGCCCCGCCCACTCACCGTTGTCACTGTTGTCGTCCACCAGGATGACCTCCTTGAGGAGCTGGGAGGGTGTGTGGTTGACCACGCTGTGCACAGAGCGCAGGATGACCGACAGCGCCTCGTTGACAAAGATGAAGACCACGGAGACCTGGGGCAGGTCCTGGGTGTAGCTCATCTGTCTGCACCTGCAGGAGACACGGTTTGGGGTGTGGTCAGGGTGCGGCATGTGGGACCCTGGGAGCCAGGTGCACCCTTCCAGGGCCACTGGACAAGGCCTTGACCCTACAACCAGACGCCAAGGGTGTACGGGGGGTCAGAGCTTTTCCAGAAAGAAACTAGTAACAGTAACATAGCACTCAGCACACACACAGCCCCTGTGCCCACCCCGTGCTCACAGCAACCCCGAGAGGAGATGAACGTCCCCGCTCTACAGACAGGAGCCTCCCCTGTGGGCCATGAGTGCAGGTGCTGGGATTCCAACCCCAGCCGACAGCTTCAGGAGCACGTTGGGGACGGCACTGCTGGGCACAGCCGAGGAGCTGGGCACAGCCAAGGAGCCAGCCACCCGCACAGGCAGCCACTTCCCGCCCTGGCTCACAGCTGGTTCCAAGGCTCTGACGAGAATTTCAAAGGGACAAGGGCTGTGCATCGCCATCATATTTATCTGGGCTGTGGTGCTCGGCCAGGGAGATTTCATCACTCAGAAAAATGCTTTCTGACAAGAAAATGTCACTCTATTCATCTGTAGAGGAAAAGGCTTGGATCGCACAATTTTCATGAACTTGCAAAATGTGTAAAACAAAAATTCCTGAGAAAGGAAATACATCTTAGGACGGACTGCAGGAGCGGCTGCAGGTTGGAAAGATGTTTTGGGGTTGGGGTCAGGGACAGAGGCACTCCCAGAGCCCAGGGAGAGGGGAGCAGGGCTGCTCAGAAAGCCTATGACAAGCCCTGTCCCATGGGGTGGCCCCTCTCACCGTCCTCAAGCGCATGCCCCGTACCTGTTTGTTCCTGTAGGTCTATCTCCCCCCCGACAGCAGCTCCTTTTCTGTCCCATGGACAGCTCTATATCAAGAACCCAGGCTGTGCCCGGCACACAGCAGGTACTTTATAAACATCTGTATAATGAAGGGACAAATGAAGACTCAAGGGGCCCCACAGGCACCGGCTGGGCCCGTGAAGTACTCACGCCTGCCCGCCACGCCTCTTCAGAGAAGTGGAGGAAGCTGCTGGCCTCTGGGGGACAGTGGTGGACTCCACCCTTCTTTCTCCCTCCATCACTAGGTCATGAGGCGTCTCGGGCCCGGCTGGGGGGCCACATGTACCTGTGCTGAAGAACTTGCAAGCAGCAAGGACAAGTGATTTGTGGCGTGACCGTTCCCGGGGGCCTCCAGCCTCTTCAGACTACAGCGAGGGCGGGTTAGGGCAGAGAATTCCTGTCACCTACAGCACTCATTCTCAATGACCTCTCATTTGATTTAGAATCCGTGTCCGGTACCCACTCCTTGCCCCAGAATATCGACGGCCTTTTATTGATGGATCTCAGCGGCCACTCGCTTTATAAACAAGCCGCCTGTATGGAACAGAAGGCCTCCCTGCAAGCTCATGGCCGCAGGTTTGAGAGATGGACGCAGAGGCCCCCGGGACGCTGGCCACGCGGAGGAGCGTGTGAGGTGCCCAGGAGCGATGAGGGCAACAGAACCTTCCAGATGCACCCTCTGCTCTGCGCTCAGCAGGAACGTGAAGAAGCCGAGCCGGGCTGGCCTAAGCAGAAAGGGGGCCGGTGGCTCATCCGCAGGAAAAGTCCAGGTGTGTTTGGTTTTGGGCCCGGCTTGGTCGGGGGTCAAAGCTCGTCAGTGGGACACGGGCCTCTGTCTGCCTCTCTTGGCTCCAGCCTTCTGGCTTGAGTGTAATCTCAGGAAGGCCTGTCCGCATGGCCGGAGGCTGTGTCACGTGGCCGGAGGCTGTGTCCCCGCAGGTCCAAACCTTCCAGGGGTTTGAGTCCAGGGCAGCAAACCCGCCTGTCTTCCCAGGACAGGCGGGAAAATCATCCCTGTGTCTCCTGGGCTCTGACTGGGTGACGTGCCCTTCCCTGACCCAATCGGTATGGCCAGAGGAAATAGGGCACTCTGATTGGCTTATGCTCCACCGCGTTATGCTGGACTCAGGGCCTGGCAGGGGCGGCTCCTAGAAGTGGGGCCCGTGGATGCTGGACCAGCTGTCAGCAGATGTTCCTGACAGGGAGCAGCGCCAGGGTCCGATCCAGGTTCGAGCCCAGGCGCCCACAGGCGAGACCGACAGCCGTTGGGATCCTCAGTTCTCCGGCACGATGAGGATTCCAACCGCATCCGCCTCGCAGGTCGTACGAGGGAGATCCTGCCAGGTCGTTTCCACACGCGTGGAGTTGAAGCGTTTTTATTTAACTCCCTGTTGCCCACGTGCTGGCAAATGGAAGACAATGAAGACCAGGATGACTCTTCCAAATCTCGCTTTTCTGCAAGGCTCAACCCAGCCCCAAGAAAAAGATAAAGGAGGGCAAAGATTTTCCAGCAAGTCCCAAATGCCCATCAGTGAGGAAGGCAAGTCACTGACCCTGAAGTTCAGCCCCTAGACTTGTCCGCCTGCGCTCCTGCTGGGGATGAGGGAGAGGCCACGGGGAGCAAATGACGGCTGGACCGGTCCTCCCTGTGGAAGCCTTTCCTTTCATGGTGGGCTGAATGGTGTCCTACTCCTGCAACCCAAGACACGGTGTCAGCAGGATGTGGGCCTCTGTCTCCGATCTCGGAAACACATCTTCTGGCCCAGGTTTAATCTCAGAAGGGCCTGTCCTCATGTGACTTATTGCAAGTAGAATCTTTGCAGATGTATTTGAGTTAGGGATCCTGAGATGAGCTTGAGGCAGGATCGGTAGGATAAGGAGGCCACACTGACGTCCTTGTTCCCTGTGTGAAGCCCCTGGGCCCCTTTTGCAGCAGGCTCCACAAGGTAAGCAGCCTCACAGGACACCAGCTGACTGCCGGATGCTTACAAGTTCCTGATGCCCGGTACAGGCCCGGGAAAGAGAATGAAGATACCTTATTCCTGATGTAGCTTCCCCAATCTCCAGCCATTCAGCACCCAAAGCCCACCAAGCTCTTAGCCACACATTCCTGCCTCGGAGGGGCCAGGGGCTTCTCCAGGACACTGTACGCACAGTTACACTCCAAGTTCAGCTCATTTTAATAGTAAGAGACACACCCCCAGGTGAGGATTCTATATATAATGATACATGCAGTGTGTGTTGGAGCATGTAGGTACTGAGCATGTGTGCCAACCGCAGGCCTGTCTGCCTTTACACACCTGACCTCACCATATTTCACGAACAGGCACACACAGCCAACCTCAGGCCTGTCTGCCTTTACACGCCTGACCTCACCGTATTTCACGAACAGGCACACACAGCCACCCGCAGGCCTGTCTGCCTTTACACGCCTGACCTCACTGTATTTCACGAACAGGCACACACAGCCAACCGCAGGCCTGTCTGCCTTTACACGCCTGACCTCACCGTAATTCATGAATGTGCACACACAGCTCCCGAGAAGGGACTCCCCTCAAGCCAAGGGGCTGCTTCTCCCTCCGAGCAGCACCTTCGCTTTGTGACAAACTTCTTTGCCTACTTGTGCTTTGGACTTGCTCTCAAATTCTTTCGTGCTGCAAAGTCAAGAACCTGACCCAGCCACCCACTGATAACGAGATCATCCTGGATTTAGGGCAGGTCCTAAATCCAACGACAGGTGTCCTTAAAGAGAGGGCAGAGGAAACGTAACACAGAGGTCCAGGCAGCAGGCCATGTAGAGGTGGAGGCCAAGACTCGAATGGCACGGCCACGAGCCCAGGGATGCCTGGAGCCCCAGAAGCTGGGAGAGGCGGGAAGGATCCTCCCTGAAGCCTCTGGAGGGGCACAGCTCTGGCCATAGCATGATCTTGGGGTCTGGCCTCCAGAACAGGAGACAGCGCATTCACATTGTTGGAAGCCAGCTGCTTGTGGCCCCTTGTTACAGTGTCCACAGGAGATGTTTCGTCTTCTGCTCTCAGACGTGGGGCCTGGACCTCCCCTCCTGCAAGGCGGCTCTGCCAGCACAGGGTGGCTGCTCTCGGCATTGTTGTGTGGGCCACCACCGAGTCGGGCAATGGGGATATGAGGGGGGTCCTGAGCCTCTGTCATTATTTCCTGCTGTCCCTAAACAGGCTCAGGGCCTCCCTTGGCTGAGGGCAGAGACTCAGGTGAGCATCCTGGCGTCTCTGAGAATAAAACATCACAGATGCAGCCTCCACTCAGCGGGCGAAAGGGGCAGCCTGAGGCGTGATCCGCGTCTGGATGTGCGGTTGAGCTCTCTCCCCAAGGAGCGGTGAGGAGGTGGCATGTGGGTGCAGAGAGGGATGGAGGTGGGAAAGGCCGGGCTTGTCTCACAAAAAAGAAGACACCTGAGCCCAGAGCTTGAGCAGCTGAGAGGAGGGGCGGGGAACCAGGGCGGGGAAGGAGGCAGGCAGGGCCACATGGCACCGGCTTGTGGCGGGGTGGATGGGGTGGGCTCCAAAGCAGGGGCCACTGGAGTAGGCCACACCGGGAGGCATGTGACCAAACTCCCAGCCACTCGCTCCAGCACACAGGCTGGCCCATGGCAAAAACAGCAGACAGGAGGATGAGAGGTGAGCAGCCGGGGGTCCTTGGTGAGGCTAAGACGCATTTCCCCGGAGAACCCACACCGTCGCCTCAGCACCCCAGCGGGCTTCACGGTAGAACCTGAGCAGCTGATTCTGAAATTCATGTGGAAATGCAAAGGACCTTGGAGAGCCAAAGCAATCTTGAAAAAGAACCAAGCGGGAGGGCTCACACCACCTCAAGTTAAGACTTATTTTAGAACCACAGCCATTGGCAGGGCAATGCTGGTGTGAAGCTAGACAAAGAGAAAGATAAATTGAAATACACAAAGGAGTAAGGTGAAGAAAGAATACTGCTTCGGAAAATGGGGAAATACACAAGTGCACACGCATGCACACAAACCCACATGCACTCACACACGCGCATACACACGCGTGTCACACTCACATGTCACACTCACGCACTCACACACGCACACAAATCCACACACGCACTCACACTCATGCACTCACACACGCAGTCACACGCACACAAACCCACACGTGCACTCACACTCACACACTCACACATGCACTCACACATGCATACTCAAACCCACACACACACTCACGCTCACACACATGCAATCTCACACAAGCACACTCTCAAACCCATACATGTGCTCACACACATGCACTCACACCCATACACACATTCACACACACTCATACCCACACATACACTCACACACACTCATACCCACACATACACTCACACATGGACACCCACACCTACACATGCACGCACACACTGAAACACACACGTATGCTCTCACTCACATATACACACCTTGGCAAGCAACAAACACTTCTCATTCTGGATAAATGAATTTTGATCTGTACCTTCCACCACATACAAAAATTAACCCAGAACGGATCATTGACCTAAATGTTAAACCTAAAACCATCAAGTCCCTGGAAGGCAATAGAGGAGAAAGTCTTTGTGACCTTGGCTTAGGCAAAGATTTATTCAATATGGCAACAAAAGCATGATCCAAAACAAAACAAAATGGATAAATTGGACTTTATTAAAATAAACAAAAATCTGTTCTTTGAAAGACACTCTTAGGTGAATAGAAAGACATGCCACAGCAGACTGGGAGAAAATATTTTCAAAGCACCTATCTGATAAAGGACTTGTATCCAGAAGTAAGACAAAAGTAAGAAAACAAAATGTCCAATGAAAATTGGGGAAAAGATCAGAACAGACACGTCACCACCGAAGACACACAAGCAGCCATCAAGCACGTGCGCAGGTGCCCCCCTCGGCGGCCATCAGGGAGCTGCCACTCGGAGCCACATGGGGGCCGCAGTCTGGCTACCGGAAAGGCTGATGTGCAGCCGATGTACAAAAGCGGCGCCGGTGAGGGTCGCGGAGGGGCCGGAACGCCCACGTGTGGCGGGTGGGGACGGGAGGTGGCGCAGCCACTTCGAAAACAACCTGGCCATTTGTTGAAACATAAAATGTGTGGATATTTGAGCCTTGGAGCAGGGCTAGAGCTAGACATCCAGGACTGTTTGCCTCCATTAGACGGGACTGAAAGACACAGACAGAGGGAGGAGGCCAAGGCCTGAGCCCTGGAACCCCAACCTCGGAGCTCCGCAAAGGCACAGAGGCTGTGGGCTGTGCGGCCAGGGAGGACCCAGGGTGGCCTCAGCGCCAAGTCAGGGGGAGGCATCGGGAGGCAGCGTCACCTGCCCAACCGCGGCCGAGGAAGATGCTGGCAGAGAATTTGCTCTGGGCTTGGTGACGGGAGGCCTCGACGAGTGTGATTTCCACGCGTGGCGGGTCCCATGCCCCCCGCGGGAGAAGACCAAGCGGAGCCAGTGGCTGTGAGCTTTTCCGAGGAGCAGGACCGCCAGGCGGAGCAGAGGAAGGGGCAGGAGGTCAGCAACGTCCTCCGGGCGGGAGCCACAGAGTCCCATTTGCATCTGGTGCTGCTGGAAAAAGCGAGAGACGGTGGAGGGGCATCGGGGAGGAGCCCGTGCCGGGTCCCGAGCCCAGGGCGGGGTGGCCTTTGCCCGGGGCAGGCGCTGCTCAGAGCAGGATGGTGGGACGTAGGAAGCTGGCCCCATGGTCAGACATGGTTTCAGCTCAAATACCAGAAGTGACTGTGAAAAAGCAGGAGTTTGGCTCCATGGATTCGGGGCCGAGGGCAGAATCGTGAAATAGACGCCGCCGGGAACGCATACCTGGGGCAGGTCTCAGACGCGCGGAGCCGGAGCCTGGTGGGGTGGCACATGGCGCCTGCTGGGACCCTGGCCTGGCCGCTCACTTTCCCATGTCTAACCAGCTATGCAGGCCTGGCCTTTGCTTGCAGCACACACAGGCGAGGGAGATGGGTGCACGGGATCAGCCAGTTTCCCAGATAACTTAGGCCAGCCTGTTTTATAAACAGCTTTGAGGCCTGAACTGCACAGATGGACCCTCTCACTGAGGGCACCCCCAGGTGACTTCGGTCTCCAGCTCTGTCTCAGGAGCCACGCTCTGGAAGAAACTCTTCAAAGAAAACTGCTCCTGAGACTGCTCTTGTTTAGTTATTCTAACAAGAACAAGTCCCATTTAGGGCCGAGAAATGAAATAGGGTCACGCCTATTATAGGATATAGTGCTCAACAGACAACTTTTGTAAAACAGTCCATTGACTGTGGCCAAGATAATTGTAAAATATGGAATCAATAAACACTGAGCTTGGCAAACAGTGAGCACCTCTGATCCTGGGTGTGAGAAGCAGAAGCTAAGTTGTCATAGAGGGGAGCAGGGCTGAGAATCAAGCCAAACCCTGTGTCTCCCTGAAATATGATCACCAGGAACCTCCTCCAGAAGGCAAGGCAGGCACAGAATCCTGCAGGCTTCACGGAGACCTGCCCGGGGCAAACCAGAGAGCTGGGGCCTGGAGTACCTGGCAGGTGATGCCACCTCTGTGCCCTGCCAGGTGCCACCTGGAGATAAACCCCAGGGACAGGAGCCCCCGGGAACAGCTGGCTTCACGCGTTAGCTGTTGCATACATAATGGTTCTGATTCTACGACTGTAATCAATAGGAACTCAATTTGACTTTAATTGACTTCAATTCTTTCTTTAAGAAGAAATGGATCGGATGTGTCTGAGGTCCCAGGTGGAGCTGTCAGCTGTCATCTCCCGGCCAGAGCCCGACCACACAGCCACAGCCATGGCCACAGCCACAGCCACAGCCACGACACCCTGCAAAGGATGCCAGGAAATGTGGTCTTCACTCTGGCTGGAGCCCACATACATTTCAGAATTCTCTCAGGGAGGAAGACGGGAGAAAAGCTAAGAGGGAGATGACGGTCAGTCTTTGCCGCACACAGGGAGGAAGCGGAGTAGGGGAGGAGACAGAAGGCAGAGATTCAGAGAGAGGAAGCAGGAGATGGAGCAGACAGACAGAGAGCGGGAGGAAGGAGGGAAGGAGGAGACGGGGCAGAGAGAACGAGACAACAGCAGCACAGTCCTTAAAAATCAAGCAGAGGGAGAGCAGGTGCCTCAGCTGCCGCAGTCCGCTGCTTCCCCACGACAGACGCGGTGCCTGTCTGCGCTCGTCACTCTGCGCCTGTCCCCCATGCGCCCTTCAGTGCTGTGTGTGTTACTGTGGCAGCAGCAGCCACGTGGGGCCACATGTTCTCAGCAGGGCGGTCACACGTGAACAGCCTGTGTGTGTCTCTGAGCCTTGGGGACACGTTTGCCAGCCGACGAAACTCCAGTCACCTGCCACTGCCAGAGCTCGAGGGTGGAGGGAGGACAAGACAGGAGAGAGGAGAACGCCGTCACGCCCCGGCTGGCTCCCACCCGTCACTCTGCCTCCGCCGCTCCCACCTGCACACCTGTACATCTGCCTTCTTGTGTGTTTCTTCCAGGTTTATCCCATTTTGAACCAATTTTATCACACCATAAAATTAAGAGATTGTCCTCTTTAAAATAATGAAGCCATGACAGATCCACGAAGCCTCCCTCCGACGCCCACCCTTAGGCCCCGCCCCTGTCCCCCGAGGTGATGCCAACGTGGGTGTGACAAGTGTCCCTCCAGGTCTGCCCACAAAACACTGGCCTGGTGCTGTGCCCTGCTTTTTAGACACAAACGGCGTTGGGGCAGTTGTGGTCTTGTGCCTCGCCGTGATGCTCCGGCATGGGGTCTGTAAATGGACCCTGCCAGAGGCTGTTTCAGGTTCAGGCTTGGCCGAGGTCCCAAGTCAACAGGGCCAGCGACGGCCAGGGCCCCAAGGCGGGCAGGGCCCTGCACAGAACACGCAGGGAGGCTCCCATGCTGGGGAGGCCGTGGCTGCCAGGAGGGCGCATCCCCCATGCACCCTTCAGTGCTGTGTGTGTTACTGTGGCAGCAGCAGCCACGTGGGGCCACATGTGTTCTCAGCAGGGCGGTCACACATGAACTGTGTGTGTCTCTGAGCCTTGGGGACACGTTTGCCAGCTGACCAAACTCCAGTCACCCGCCACTGCCAGGGCCAGAGGCTGCACTCAAGGGCAGGGGAGGAGGAGACAGAAGAGAGGAGAACGCCGTCATGCCCCCCCTGGCTCCCCCAACTCAGAGCAGCCCCAGAGCCGTCGGGGGACGCACCGTGGGGACAGATGCAAGGTGGGGACCCCTCTGTGGGCCGCACGTGCTCATCACGGGACCCAGGCTTCTGTTAGGAGCGAGCAGAACCCTGCGGGCCTGGCCCAGGTCTCACGAGGACCCAGGGAAGTGCCCCCTCAACGGGACAGAGTGGGCAATGGTGTGGGGCGGGACGGGGTCGGGGCAGGTGCTCCTTGGCGTCTGGTGGCTCCACACAGGCCCTCCACGATGCCCCTGCAGCAAACTTGCGCAGAAGAAAATATCGCAGTGCCACCACCGGCTGCTGGGCGCTTAAATTAGTTCCCGGCTTCCTGTGACACCCAGCAGCTGTGGGAATGCCCGGGCAGGTTGCTTGCACATTCCTTCTGGACTTTTCTGTGTTTTCCGCAGGAGAATGCTCTATCTTACTTCATGCCATTAACGTGCACCTAACACCTGACACTCATCACAAACCTTTGCAGACAAACTGCTGTTTAAATTGGAAATAATGGAACACATACACCTCATTTTTCACCCAGCACTACTTAGCATAAAATAATTTCTTTTACCCGTAATACAGTACCCTTCTCAATTAACAAATTGTCTTTAATTTTTAAAGGGTTATTTATCAAACATACATCAAATATGACGATGAATGAAGCAATACAAAGCCTTTGCCCAATGCTCAGTCTAGGAAAGTGGGTGATCACCCCGGCGTCCACCCCCCTCCGCTTTGCAGGCTGCCGTCTCTGGACCTCGTGTGCGTCTGGGCTGGGCCTTCCCCATGGCTCTGCCCCACACCTTCCCATCCCCAGCCACACCCGGCTCGCCTTTGAACTCCACGCCATGGCCGCTGTCTCCCGCACACAGGCCTTAGGGCCCCACTCCTCCTCCTGACGTTGAGCTCCTGAGATTCCACCCGAGTGGCCGTGAGCACTGTGGTCATTCTCGTGGCCAGGCTGTGTCTGTTCTATGAAATCACGGTTCCACTCTGCTGGTGGGGGCAGCAGTGGCTTCCAGACTCTCCTTCTTTCTTTCTTGTTTATTTTTGAGACAGAGTCTTACTCTGTCGCCAGGCCGGAGTGCAGTGGCACAATCTCAGCTCACTGCAACCTCCACCTCCTGGGTTCAAGCGATTCTCCTGCCTCACCCTCCCGAGTAGCTGGGATTACAGGCACGCGCCACCACGCCCGGCTAATTTTTGTATTTTCAGTAGAGACAGGGTTTCATCATGTTGGCCAGGCTGGTCTCATGCGATGCGCCTGCCTCAGCCTGGGGCTCCTGTTCTTGTTCGGTGCAGCTGCTGCTGGCTGCCTCCTGGTTTCCAGCTGCGCCTGAATCAGTTTGCCCCACTTCAGTGGTGGTAAGGTGCCCTTCCTGGGGGTGGGCAGCCCAGGACCCACAGCCGGGCCCCCGTAGGCTCCAGCAGCTCTGTGTGAGCAGCCCTGGCCCCTGGCCCTGTGCTGGAGGCAGCATCCTCCCCACTCTGATGTCACAGAGGAAACAAATGCAAACCGTTCAGCAGTGGCCCCCAAATAACTCAGCCTGAGTGGAACCCGAGGGTTCTTTGCAGGACTTAAGTGGCGCCGTTTCTGTCAGACAGAAAATAAACTAAGTTTATGGTGTTTGGAAAGCATCAGAGTTGAGCAAGATCACGGCACCCGGGGCCGCTTGAGAGCTGCAGTGATTGAGGGCTGGGCAGAGGCAACGCAGCTGGAGACAGGCCAGGAATGTCGGCCCCATCCAGGCAGCACAGGGCGCCCCTCCCAGGGCCTCGGGGCTCGGAGGAAATTCAACCCTGTCAAGCTTGGAGGCCTTCGGCGCATTTAGCCGTTGAAGGAAGACCCACCGTGGTGGGCTCCAACCAGCATTTTCACATTCACAGTGAGGCCAGCTCGCTCCTGCTCCCACCAGCCCATCGCAGGTCAGAGAAAAGCTAGATGCCCTGCTCCACATCTCTCTCACACTTCTCCGCTCTTCACAACAGGCAGCCTGACCAGCCCCTTCTCACCTCCCTGGGCACTGCGGCTGTACCCCCAGGCCTGGCAAGGTCATGGTGACCTCCGCACCAGCCCATGCAATTCCAGGCTTCCCATTGCCCCTGAGAAGGTCAAAGCCCCGGGTTGCTCAGCCAGGCCGCTCCCTCCGCCATCCCCTCTTGGTTCCCTTTGGCTCACTCCCCTGCGGCCCGGCCCCTGGCTCTGTGGCCTGCGCTCTAGGCCTGCTCCTGCCCCAGGGCCTTTGCACTCCCCACCCCCACCTGGATGGCTACACACGCCCTCACCCTTCAAGAGGCTCACCCCGTGCTTGACGTAAAATCCCACCAGGGCCCTGGCCTCCAGCCTGCTGCTCTGCCTGTCCCGCCCCCACCCCCGGCTTGCTCTTTGCACCCCTGCCCTGCTCTCCTGCTGGCTGGGGCTCCTGGGGCAGGGGTTCTGGGTGTGGGTTTGCTGTTTCACCACCTCATCCCAGGACCCAGAACTGTAGATGCACGCAGGGCTCCATGTGTGGCCTTTATGGAGCTTGAATTCATCGCTCAGAGGACTCCATGTGTGGCCTTGACGGAGCTTGAATTCATTGCACACAGCAGAGGGGAAGGCAGGTGATGAGCGGGCGTCGTCCAAAGCCTCAGAGCTGTGGGTGAGTCTCCAAATGGTTTTGTTTGAACGTAACATTAAAAGTCTAAGTTGTGGCTTGGGCTGAATTAGAAGGTACAGCACCACACACACACGCACACATGAGCAGACACCACACACACGCACACATGAACATATGCCACACACAAGAACATACCCCACACACATGCACACATGTGCAGACACCACACATCTATGAACACACCACATGCACACTCGTGCACACGGGATACACCACACACACGCATACATGTGCACACTCCCCCCCGGGCTCCTGGCAGCAGGGGCTGTGCCCATCACTCAGGTGCTTGCCCCACCTGGGGAACTGTCCAGTTGTCACCAACTCACTTCTAAGCCATCTATCGGGGCTTCCCAGCATCAGCTCCAGACTGTGTGCTCAGCCTCTCCACGTCCAGCCCGGCATGCAGGGCATCACGTGTGACAGGGCTCAGCCCCTCCATGTCCCTTCCTTCCTCTGCGTCTAGGCTGTCCTTGCCAGGCCGTGGACTTTTGCTCTTGCCCTGCTCAGCCCCTTCCCTCCTCCTCCCCATAAAGCATGGGGCTCACCCCGGCAGGAACTCCCTAAGTAGCTGGGTGGAGTTCTAGCCCTGGATGAGGGGGAGGGCACAGGACCAGGCTGAGCCAATCAGCATGGTGATAGGCTCGGGGAGAGACGCACGGCCCAATCAGAGCCAGGAGAGGTTGGCTGGGCTCCGGGAGACAGGACGTGAGGCTGGAGTGGCTGCAGCCTCTTGCAGACCGTGGAGGCTCAGGCTAAGCCAGCAAGGCCAAGAGGAGCGCCGAGAGCTGGCAAGACGCTGGCCCAATGATATCGCCTGAGCCGTGAATCCTACTGGCCAACGCCAGGGCTTCCTCAGGCTTCGTCATTGCAGGGACACGTCCCTCCCTCCCTCCTTCTCTGTCTCTCTCCCCACTGCCTCTCTTTCTAGCTTGAGCCAATTTGAGATGGATTTTCTGTCACTTGCTGTTGAAGGAGTCCTGGTCCAGCCCAGGTGGATTTCGTGCAAATGAAACCCACATTATTCAAGTCTGTGTGGAAGGGATTGTCTGCGATCGGTGCGTGCCCTTCGCCTTGTGAACAGGAGCCCTGGGTGATACGAGCGCCTCAGCTGGGCCACCGGGGTCCGTCTGAGGTCCATCTGTCTCCAGGTGTGTGCTGGGTCTGTGGGTGAGAGGCTGTGTGAGCACGTGCGTGTGCCCAGGTGTGTGTGTGGGAGCTAGATCCCAGGCCTGAGAAGGCTCTTTCTGCTTAGAGAGTCCAGGGCTGCCCGGCATCAAGCGGGCTTTGCCCCACAGGTCCCAGTGAATCCACATTGCAGCAGGAAGCCACAGGGCAGGAACCTCAGCTTTCCGGTTTGGCTTCCATGAACCAAGGACAAGCTTGCTTAAAGTTGTGCCCGGAGAGGCCCGCAGAGCTGCTTCAAAGGCAAACACCACCCAGTGGGAGTGCATTCCCCTTGAGCTCACCCAAGGGTCCCACTCCCCCTGAGACATTTCCTTCCCAGGGCACAGACCCCAGGCCTGGACGGAGCCGGGCACGGGTGAAACAGGAAGATGTCAGCTGGGGAACCAGCCGCAGCTCCCAACCTTGATGAGGAAAGAAACCTGGTAGCTGTCCCTGCAGAAAAGCCACATGGCTCGCCACATATCTCCACGATGGTGCCTGGCTTCTCCCATCCTCACTGTCCACATCTACTCCCTTCCCATCACAGACCCGAGACGCAGGAGGCTTTAGACAGAGCAGCTTCATCAGGAATCTGGACTGGGCTAAGGTACCTGCTCCCAGCTCCTCAAAGTGCCATCCAGTAAATCTGCACCTATTAGAGCTGACAGCCAGGCTGCTCAGGCTTAAACAATTAATATGCATGAAGAGTCCGCAAACACAGAGCAGGGGCATGTTACTGTGCTGGGATGTAGGACGGCTTCTCGGATAAGGTCATTCATTTTTATGATTCTGCTTAATTTGTATTTGCCAGTCTTCCTTTCATTATCCCATGGGCCAGTCTTAATAATCAAGACCTGTGTTATGTGCTTTGTGGCATAATTAAAGCCACTGCCTAATTAGAAAAGCCTCTACCGTCTGACAAAGAGAAATCAGTAACGCAGCTAATGGAGAAAGCGGCGAGGAGTTGCGTTTGAAAGTGGATGGAATCACCTGTTGGTAACACACACACACATGCACACACACACGCATACATGCACACACATCACACACGTGCACACATGCACACACACCTGTGGACACACACATGGATGCACATCACACACATGTGCACACATGCACATCTGTGGGCACACACGGATACATGCACACATGTACACGCAGACACACATGCGCATGTACAGGCATGCGCGTGCGCGCACACACACACACACACTCCTACATTCTATGTGTGTTTCCAATGACCAGCCCTGTCAAACCAAACCAATCAGCAGGGCAGTTGCTGCCGGGATAGTTGGCCTCTGAGGGGTTAAAGCCATGCAGGGAATCCAAGTCTGAGTTTCGAGTGGGCCCGGCTGAGCTTGCTTTTGTTTACTTCTTTAATCTTCCATGGACGCTTGCTGGGGCCTGCAACGGCCAGGCACACCCACCCACGTGGGACAAGACGCAGCTTCTGTGGCTGCTTGCAGGGGATGGAAGACTCCCACAGACGCCTGCTAACATCACATGCCCACGTGTCACCGTGATGCCACGTCCAGTCTGAGCCCTTCCTCGCCCATGTCCCTGTCCTTGTTGCATAGCCGGCCTCCAGCATGTGGCTTCGTGCAGCGACCAGACCGTCGTGTGACTTTCTGCCATGGTTGCTGGGGTTGGCGCTGGGGCAGACCTGCTGGGTGGTTCTGGGTTGCGGCTGGAGCGCTGGGACTGGCAGGACGCCTCTCTTCGTGCTGCCCCAGGGCCCCTCCAGGTCGACTCCCGGTGTGAAGCATGTGGGCTGCCTCACAGCCTGGCAGCTCCAGAACTGCTGGAGGCTCCCCTGCAGCCCCAGCTCTGCTGGCAGCAGTGGGCCAGAAGCAACTCACCTTCACACAGCCACCCTGAAGGCGCGTAGGTTCTGGAAGGGAACCTTGGGAAATGGGATTCGTGCCATATTCAAGGGAGTCCCAAGCTCCCTCGCCCATTTCACTCCATGAGGATAGGAGGGGACAGCTGCTGACAACCTGGCAGAGACCCTGCGCCAGGCCCCACCCCACCGGCACCCTGATCTTGCACTTCTGGCCTCGAGAACGGTGAGAAACTCCTGGTGTTGTTTATAAGCCACCCGGTCAGTGGTGCTCTGACCACAGCCAGCAGCTCTGAGGTCCTCCCCCAGCCCCGGCCCCCTCCCCCTCACTCCCACACCCTCTCTGGTTTTTCTAAACTGCTCCTCCCCGTTCTAACTCCTCTCTCTGGCCCCTGCGGGCTCTGGGGAAGCCCCGGGGACAGTAGGCAGCGGCCGGGCTGCTAGGCTCCCCGAGGCCCCCGGGGGCTGGGAGTGGGGGTTAAAGCCATCCAGGACCTCCTTCCCACCATAGCGTGGGCGCCGCGTCACAAGACCCTGCTTAAACCTCCTTCCTACCACAGCGTGGGTGCCGCGTCGCGCTCTCTGTGTATGTCTCAAGGTATGGATAATCCAGACTTCTGAGTTTAAATAAATACCAAAAATAAAATAATCAGGCATCAAACATACAAGTTATTTGAGGACTTAAAAACAGCACAGCAGGCTGGAACAGGAGGCCCCTAACCTGATGGTGTCATCTCTACACCCACAGCCCCCGCCCAGGAGGGTCTGAGCCAGGCAGCCTCCCCGGGAGCCGGTGCTGACACGGCCAGAGAAACCATTCCAGACCCGGAGCCCACTGTCCCCAACACCTGCGGGCCAGTGACTCACGGCGGTGGAGAAAGCCAAGAGGAAGCGGAGGCTGAGTTGCCCTCCCCGGGGCTGGGGCCCGCCGTTTGGATGTGTCTCCAGCCGCTGGTTTAGGGGAATCGGGAGGGCTCACTTTAGCGTCCCTTCTCTGCGTGCTCTTCCATCCCGGGACAGAAGACCCGACTGCTGCCAACACCAAAGGGTGTTCCCATGGCACACGCCGCTCGGGCTCGGGCAGGCAGGGACCCCTCCTGGTGCCTGGGGAGCCTGGAGCTGTCGGCCCCGCAGCTGAGGACCACAGGAGGTCAGGGACATGCAAGCTCGCTGCCCGAAGTCACTTCTAGAGTGCGATTCGGTGTCCCTGAAGGTCCCAACTCTGCCCTGACACATTACAGAAAGTGTCACTGCCTCCTGGTGTGGATGTTGGCCCGCCCCCGGGGAGGCCTCTGCCCCATCACCCAGCCCAGCCCATCCCATCCCAACAGGACTCCGCCTCCAGTGGCTACCATCAGACCCCACGGCATGGTGACTGTCACCGCAGAGGGCTAGAGAGGGCCGCGTGTGGGACGGCAGGGGCTGACGGGGGGCTCTGCGTTCCCCAGTAACCCAGGTTTCTGCTGGGGCTGCTCCCCGGCTGCTCTGCTCCCCAGCCCCCTACAATGTGGATTTAGTCTTATTTCCCACAGGGAAGGCCTAACAAGGCTTGATCAATCAGTGAACGGCATTCCCCAGACTGCTGGCTGTGACTGGGTCCCAGACAAGCACGTGACCCACTATGGGCCAATGAAAGTCGCCTGACACTTTCGCTTGCATGGTTGCTGGACAGTCCAAAGTCCTCAGTGGGGACGGCTGGCTGCAGCTGCTACGCTTGGAGCCTGAGGACAGAGCTGGGCCGGTCCCTCCCTGGGATCTCCCCTCCCTGAGCCCAGGCTCTGCTCTGCCCAGCCCCATGCTGTCCCCTGTGCGACCGCTGTGGGCTTCCTGCCAGGCTCCTGCGCCCTCCAGCTTCTGTTGGGTTCAGTTCTGGGAGGCAGCCCCACAGCCTGGAGGGTGGAAGGAGTGAGGGGCATCCCCTGTCCCCTCCCCACAGTCTTGGCAGTGGTTTCTTCTCTCCAGAGTTACTGTCCCTACCCCCTGTCCTCTCTCTGCAGCTCCAGCTCTTGCTGGGCACCTGTGATTCTCACCCCATCCCTTCAGGCCATGGAGAGAAGAACATCCCAGTGCGGTCACTTCCTGGATCCAATTCCTGGATGCCCAGTGTCCGCCGGGTCTCCTGGATTCACCGTGGTCACTGCCTGGATGCCCAGTGTCTGCCGGGTCTCCTGGATTCACTGTGGTCCCTGCCTGAATGCCCAGTGTCCTCCAGGTCTCCTGGATTCACTTCCTGGATGCCCAGTGTCTGCTGGGTCTCCTGGATCCACTTCCTGGATGCCCAGTGTCCGCCAGATCTCCTGAATTCACTTCCTGGATGCCCAGTGTCCACCAGGTCTCCTGGATTCTGCCTGTGTCCACGTGAGGGCACCATCAATTTCCTGCGAGGATCCTAAGACAGTCAAGGTACATCTAACCTGACAGCAGGCAGGGGCTGGACTATCCCCTAGATCAAGCCATGCCTGAAGCCCCACCTTTCAGTTGCCTGAGTCAACAGATTCCCTTTTTGGGTTGAGCCATTTCTCATTGGATTTTATGTCTTACTGACTGAACTATCAGGATGGCCAGCAGTAAGGGGTTTCTTTTTGGAGGATGAGGGACACAAATGTCTCTTCTCCAAGGTGAGGAGATGCCTGAAGGACAGGAGGCACTCACAGGAGGTCCTGGAGACAGATATGCCCCACAGGCATTCCTGAGGACCTGCAGCCTGGCAGCACGGAGACTCTGGGTAAAAACAGAAGCTTGTAATCTGCAAGTTCTGCGGCTGCCCTGTCTGTGTCTGTGAAGCAAAGTGTCCAGAAGTGGCCCGTGTGAAAGCTTCTGAGAGCGGTTAGGGGAAGGGGGCCCCACGTCCTCCCCGGAGGACTGGAGACGGAGGCAGGCCGTGCCCCCAGCCCAGAGTCGGGAGGAGGCTGGCAGGCGGCAGCTGTGGAAAGGAGGCAGAGCTCCCCGACTCCTGAGCCAGCAGAGGAAGGAGTGGGACAGAGCCCGCCCCAGAGGGAGACAAGATCCCGGGGAAGAGACCCCTCAGGGTGGCCCCCCAGCCCCTCCGGGGCTCAGCTTTCAGCCTGCACCCCCGTCTGGTCCCTCAGAATGACTGAGGTTTCCACTCTTTTTCTGCCAAATCTCTAGACTCCACATCCCCGCTCTGCCACCTACTCTTTGTGGCATCCGAATAACAAGACTTAACCTTTCCTGCCTCAGTTTCCCCATGTGTAAAACGGGACAATAAGAGGCTCTGCCTCTAAGCTTTGCTGCAGGGATTAAGGGAGCAATGTGTGGTCTGCAGCCAGCCCCCTGCAGCCAGCGGTTCTTCAATGACCCCAGGGAAAGGCCGGGCACTGTGGAGACGCTTCCCAGCCACACTCGCTGAGCCGTGCCGGGTTCAGTTCTCTCCACCCAAGCTCCTTTTAGGAGAGTGGTTCCTGGGAAGACGGATAAGACCCTGCGTCCACCGGGGTCTGCGTTCTAAGTGGTACGCTTGTGAGGGCTGTTGCACATGAACAATTCCCTGTGATCCATTCCGCAGGCACCGGGGAAGCTCCGGGCTGGGCGTGGAGCCTCAGAGACTGTGAGCAGGGCTTGTGAGGGGCAGGCGAGGGGCCAGGAGGCCTCCTTCGAGTCGAGCTTCTCAGCCACATGTGCAGGGGTGGGCTGGGTGTGGGGTGTGTGTGTCACTGGTGTCAAAGCCTCCTCACTTTTTTTGGGAAAGAAATGGGATATAAATACATGTGTAAATATCTATATAAAATTCACATTCTCTAATTCAGGAGGCAGAGAGCTGTGTGCCTTCAAACCAGAGTATCTATAAACTGGGTTTCTATCAGCGAGGGTATAGAGCAAATGCCAGCTCTGTCAAGGTTCATCCCGATGTCGTCTTCTGTGACATAAGAACAAAGCTGGGACTGGCCACTTCTGCCAGACTTTATCTCGGCAGACAGGTTTCCTACAGCAGGGGCCACCTACACCTGGGGGGAGGCAGCAGGATGCTGAACCCTCAAAAGGAGAGCAAGAGTCCCCACTGTACAGCGAGCCCAGGCCTGGGGGTCCCCGATCCCACAGAGAATGAATCAGCCCCACTATAGCAAGCCCAGGCCTGGGGGTCCCCAATCCCACAGAGGAGGAATCAGCCCCACTACAGCAAGCCCAGGCCTGGGGGTCCCACATCCCACAGAGGAGGAATCAGCCCCACTACAGCAAGGCCAGGCCTGGGGGTCCCCAATCCCACAGAGGGGGAATCAGCCCCACTACAGCAAGCCCAGGCCTGGGGTCCCACATCCCACAGAGGGGGAATCCAATGGGACCCCTGTGGCTCTAAGAACAGAAAACCCAATTCAGATGTGCTTAAACAAAAAAATAAAAATACGTGTGTGCATGCATGTGCACGTGTGTGTGTACGTGTGTGCGTGCCTGTGTGTGTGTGCACGTGTGTGCTAATTTATTGCAAAGCCAAGTGGGTCTGCTTCGGGAACAGTTGGATCTAGGTGTTCAGACACCAGCCCCTTCTTGGGTTTCGTGGGGGACCCTAGAAGCTCCAAGCTCTCCCCTCTTGATGATAAAGTGGCTGCAGCTCCCCCAGCTCCCAGCCTTGGTTTCATCTTGTGGGAAAAGGCTGCCTGTTTTTTTCTCGACGGCCCCCTGGTAATTCCAGAATTCACTCTGAGTGGACTGGCTTAAACCACCTGACCAGCCCTGAGCCAACCCCCTAGGTCTGGGGTGACCTTCACGCTCTGACTGGTTTAGACCTGGGCCGCGGGATCTGCAGCTGGGCCGAAATGGATCAGAGCGGGGGGTGTGGACTTCCACCTGGAGCCGGGACTGGACCTCAGGAGGCAAGTGACAACCATCTGTGACACGCAGGCCCACGTCTATGCTAGAAAAGCCACCCCTTGATATGGGGGGAGGACGGGACCCGAGAGACCCTCGCCCGCCCTGCACTGGCTCAGCAGCCGGGTCCAGACTCCCAGGCCTCTGGAAAACGAACCTCGGGGGGATGCAGAGGGTCACACAGGGCTTCACCCCCACCTCGGGTTTAGTCCTGACTCAGAGACGACCCAGCCCCCACGACTGGACCCCACGACGCACAGGGCCCCCACCTGCCAACAAGACCAAGGTCACGCACAGCGGTGCTGGGATCCTCCAGAGGATTCCACAGGGGACTGAGGGCCTGCAGGGATTCAAAAACCAGTGCCGGACGCAGCCTTCCTCCCTTACAGCAAGAGCTAGGAGATAAAACAGGCAGGCCAGGAGAGTGGGGCCTGGGTCGCCCCTTTCTCATGGCTGGAAGCCTCCCAGGTGACGGGAGGAATGATGGGGACAGGGGCGGGGCACTTGGGGACCTTCCTCTGCCAGATGGCTCTGATGTTTCCACTGTTGCTGTGAGCAGGAAAGGGTTAACTTGGCAGCTGGCTCCTCCACACCATGAGCATCTGCATCCGGCCCCTCCCTGCCCTGGAACCTCCTGCCGGAGAGGACAGCCCTGCTCACCTGGCCTTGGCCGCCCCAGTTGGTCTGTGCAATGGCGGGATTTATGGTGGGCACTTGGCCTCATGGCATCAGCTTGACCTCTGGAGGGTGGAGACCGAGGTCAGCCATGTCCACGACACCAGCCCGGTGAGGACCCTGGACACCGAGGCTCGGGGGCTCCTGGCTGGCCTCGCTTGGCACGTGTTGTCACCCATGGGTGCCAGAGAATCAAGTCCACGGGAGCCCCCAGAAGGGGACACCTGGGAGCTCGCGCCCAGCCTCTCCTGGGCCCTGCCTGGGCATCTCTTCCCTCTGCTGACTTTAACCCATGTCCTCTGCCGTGAGAACCCACAGCAGGGAAAAGCAGCCTATCTGGGCTCTGTCCGTCCTTCTAGCAAGTTGTGGACCGTCAAGGTGGTCTTGGGGGTCTTCCCGCCGCACAACAGCTGCCTGGAGGCTCATAGCCAAGAACGGTGCTCACTCCAGCAGTGGGAGTAGCCCTGACAGCAAACAGATTTCACCCCAAAATTCAGACACACAGGAGCGTTCAAAAACCACACACACACACACACGCACACACCTGCACACACACATGCATGTGCACATGCACACACCCGCATCCACCCGCACACACGCGCACGCATGCACATGCACACACGCACATGCGCACACACGCGCACACACACACGTGCACACACACACTGTGCACCCTCAGTGCACAGGCTGGCTAACATGCACGAGCCGCTTTCCAAACCGAAGTCATTCCAGCCCCATGCCTGTAGCTGGCGCCACATGAAAACACCACTGTGTTCTTATTTATGGAGCATGTTTCTTTAAATTGGCCTATTTTAAAACTAAATGCATTTTTTATTTGAAAGGGAATCTTCATTTCACCTCTGCAAATGGAAAGCTGGCATCATTTGTGTTAAATCACGGTAACCATGAAAATAAGTAGAATGAAAATAAAATAATGTTGTCACACTCTGGATGTGGCTGAGGTGCCGAAGCCTCCATGCCCAGGCCTCAGCCCTGTTTGTCTAAAGGACTCGTGGAGACCCCCTCCAGGAAGAATCAGAGCCTCGGGAGCTGGGCACGCCTCACCCGCACTGCTGTGCTGTCTAAGGAAGCTTCATCACAACTAGAATCAGTTCCCAGCATGCATTTGTGGGAAAGGTGTGAAGTGGGCCCCACCTGGCTAGAACAGGGAGCTCCGGGTTCCTGCACCAACAATCTCCACGCGGCCCGGGGCACTCCCTGCACCCCCGGACCCTGCAGGCCTGTCCAGCCATCTCGCCTCCCTCTGTCCACACGCAGGAAACCCCAGAGCAGGTAAGTGAACGCCCTGGGAACCACTGCCTGAGTCACAAGGAATGGAATGGGGCCGAGACACGCCTTTCCTCCTCCCCTCTCTTCCCTGCCAGCCTCCCCATCCCCATCTCAAATGAGCTCCTGGCCCAAGAATCCTGGTGTCAGGGTCCCCTGGTGGGTGGGGCAGGCTGACCACACCAGGAGCTGCAGAGGGGGCTGCCCTCCTGCCTGCCCTCCCTCAGGCAGCTCCAGGAGGAGGCAAGTGTGGCTGAGGCCACCTGCCACCACCCCACGATGAAAACATGGCCCCACTGGGCAGCCCTGAGCGCCCGGCTTCTGCAGGACAACGCCACCAGGGGCCCTCCCAGGGAGCATCCTGTCGTGGGCTGGGCTCTGCGGATAGAGGCGCAGGAGGGGCTGGCCAAGCCTGCCAGTCGCTCCCAGGCCCAGAGGCCAAGCTCAGCCGAACTTTATCCGAGCAACGATGCCAATTAATCTGGCGCTTGTCGCGGCTGCTCCCTCAGGGTGGGTGTGAGGGTCAGAGACCAGGCTCCATCCTGAGTGGCGCTGAGGCAAAGCCGTGGCTGCCAGGGCCTGGCTCCTGATTCACCCGCTTTTGCAGCCTGGGGGCGACAGGATAGGAGGTGCGCAGGCCACTGATGGAATGGGAATGCCCTTGGCTTCAGACACAAGTGACACCCAGCTCAGCAGTGACTGAGGCCACAGCAGGTGGGACCAGGACTGGCAGGGCCTGACACAGGGTGCCTGTGCTGCGTGAGCCCAGCTTCAGCCCAGCTTCCGCGATCCCCAGATGCAGCTATGGCAGGGGTGCCCCAAACCTGGGGCTAGGCCCTGGGAAGGATGCCCGCAGCCAAAAGTGGGGGAGGGGGAGAGACACACAGAGAAAGACAGAGAGAGATACAGAGAGATTGAGAGAAGGAGAGAGGGAGAGACAGAGAGAGACAGGGAAGACAGAGGAGGCAGGAGGGCCCCACAGGTGGGGGCTCCTGACTGCTCCACTTTCCCACAGCAGACCTTTGTGCATTTCTCCCAGGAGCCCGCAGCTTGTGGGGGCGGTCCCCGGCCAGCATGGGGGGTACTCACTTCCCCGGCCAGCATGGGGGGGCGCTCACTTCCCCGGCCGACATGGGGGGCAGTCACTTCCCCGGCGGGCGTGGGGGGAGGGGGAGCGGTCACTCACTCACTTTCTGGGCCGGTAGTCGGGGATGCTCCGATCCAGGGAGATGCGGTCGCTGAGCTGAGCGTTGTAGCCGTACTCCTCATACTTGCCTTCCGCCTCCTGGCCGTCATCACGCAGGGTGGCCGCCAAGCCGCCCTGGCCCAGGCCTCCTGGCCCCTCCACCAGGCCAATGGGCTTGGCGAGGCCTGGGGGAAAGGAAGAGAGGGAGGTCAGGCAGGCCCAGGACACGCTGCGTCTGCACCCAGGAGACGCCCCTCCCGCCCCTCTCCCCGACGGCCGCTTCCCCCCGGTACAAGCCCAGCAAACTCCCTGCAGATGGCAGGCTGCCAGCTCAGGACATTCCAGAAAGTGCAAGCCTGTGCACAGAGTGAGAGGGCGGTGCCAGGCGGAAGAGGGAGGGATGAATGGGAGGTGCATGAGGCGTTGAGGGCAGTGGACTCTGTGATGCCGCAACGGTGGATATCTGTTATTATTATGTATTTTTTGATTCAGGGTCTTGCTCTGTCACCCAGGCTGCAGTGCAGTGGCACAGTCTCAGCCTACTGCAGCCTGGACCTCCCAGGCTCAAGCGATCCTCCCACCTCAGCCTCCTGAGTAGATGGGTGCACCTCCACAACCGGCAAATTTTTGTATTTTTAGTGGAGACAGGGTTTCACCGTGTTGGTCAGGCTGGTCTTGAACTCCTGACCTCAAGCGATCCACGTACCTAGGCCTCCCAAAGTGCTGGGATTACAGGCTTGAGTCACTGCACCAGCCAATACTTGTTCTTACGCAATTGTCCAAACCCACAGCAGGTGTGACATCGAGTGAGTCCCCCCACCCCATGAGCCACGGCCCTCAGTGAGTCACCTGCATCGGGCGGCATCGGCTCATCAACGGTGACATAGTCACACACGTTCACACCCAGGCGCTGTGCCTGCGGGGCGGAGTATGTGGGAACTCTGCTCAGTCTCTATCAGCCCAAAACTGCTCTGACGATCAGGCCTACTAATGTTAATAATATTAACTCAAAAATTGCAACGACTCTAAGATTAGGTGTTTTAAACGCCACGCCACTTCCACCATCCCCACCAACCCTTGACATCATCCGTCTGTGTAACTTGAGCTGAACACACATCCACATGCGTGCTGCTACTCTTGGGTAGGAAGAACCGAGCCATCGACACGGGCAGCCGCTGAGACGTGGCTCACACACATGACGCCAAGCCAAAGAATCAACACAGGAGACCTCATCCCGTGTGGCTGCCGGCGTGAGGTTCAAGAACAGATGGAATCACAACCTACCCCATGGCCATCGGGGCAGGACGGGGACCCCGGGGTGGGGCAGTGTCAACTGGAAAGGAGCCGGTGGAACTTCTGGGCTGACAGGGAGGCTCCATGGCTTGGTCAGGGCGTGTGGAGCGGGTGCCCAAGGGGGCCAGGCCAGGGAAAGTTCTAGGTGCTCAATTGTGCTGGGCAAGTGGACGCAGCTTGGAGATGCTGTTCCCAGGGGGACAGGGGTGAGAGGGATGTCTCCACAAAGATGGCACCATTGGCTGTCTCTGAGCTGGGAGTCTCTGGGGCATCTTGGATTTGGGGGCGGGTGCCTGGGCAGTAGTTTTAAGCCAGAAAGAGGAGGCATGGACCCCTGAGGCTGGGCTGCCTTTTGTCAGCTTGCACAGAGAGGTCTCTGGTCCTCGGAGGAAGGCCAGTGGAAACGCAAACTTGCTAAATACCCGATGCTGACGTCCCACAGCTGCCCGCGTGGGAGGGGCCCTTCTCTTGCAGTGCCAGCTCCTGGGGCCTGGTGGGATCTCTGTAGGATTCCTGTTCCGGGGAGGGAGGGACCGATGCCCTGGGAAGATTCCAGTCTGTGACCCTCCACCCCCACAGGGCAGTGAGTGGCTTTCTCCCCTCAGCAGAGCCGAGGCTTTGAGCCTCCCAGAACTTCTGGACTTTCTGGAATATTCCATTTTAAATGAGTAAACAAAGTGTTCGTATTCATGTAGGACTGAAGAATACAGATTGGACGTAGAATTGAAAAATGACACAAATCACTTCCCCTTCTTATTTTAATCCTGCGAGATAAATATGTAATCATGCTATTTTAAAATATCGATACTGCACTTGCATTTTTCACTTTGGAAAGTCTGGAATTGGATGTCTCCCAGAGGCAGGCACAGCAGCTTCTAACTCGAGAGAGAGACACCTCATCATCCGCGGGGCTCAGGCCTCAGGTGGGGATTGGCCGCCTGGCCAGAGGGTAGCTAAGCGTGGTTCCGGATGGCTGCCCGATGCCCGGCGTTGGACCTGGCAGGAGGGTGGCTGAGCGTGATTCCGGACGGCTGCCCGATGCCCGGCGTTGGGGGAAGGAGAGTGGCTGAGCATGGTTCCGGACGGCTGCGCGATGCCCGGCGTTGGGGGCAGGAGGGTGGCTGAGCGTGGTTCCGGACGGCTGCCCGATGCCCAGCGTTGGGGGCAGGAGGGTGGCTGAGCGTGGTTCCAGACGGCTGCCCGATGCCCGGCGTTGGGGCTTTACTTTTTCACTTGTAAAATAAAATATGCACGCGTTGAAAAATTCAAACAATCCAGAAAATCATGAAACGGAGAGTTAACATCTGTGTGCTCTGTCTCCTCTCCAAGCGCCACACTTCAGAGGAGATGCCCTTTTCTGATGAGTCCTTTGCACTGTGTCTGCTGCAGATCCAGGTCCCGCCTCGTCAGCCTGAGACGAGGTCCCCTGACTTCTTGGCATGAAAAATGAGGGGTTGAGCCCGTTTTCACCCCACCTTCTTCCCCTGCCCCCTCCTCCTTCCCTTGATTTTTCTTAGCTGTTATTTTTAGTGATTGTGTGGTTAACTTGGTGGCCTCAAAAGGAACACTTAAGCCTCTATTTCTGGAAGCTTCGACTCTAGCCAGCATCTCTAGACTCCCTGCCTCATCAGATGAGAAATGGGCGCCCCGATCCACCTGCCGCTCAGCTGTGCCACTACTTTTACGTCCCTAAAGGCATCTGTGACACCCACGCTCGGCTCCATCACTGTGAGTGAGTGTCCTCAGGACTTGATGACAGGGTGGTTCTGAAATGCGAAGCAGGCTGGGCGCGGTGGCTCACGCCTGCAATTCCCGCACTTTGGGAGGCTGGGGCGGGCAGAACACTTGAGGTCAGGAGTTGGAGACCAGCCTGACCAACATGGTGAAACTCTGTCTCTACTAAAAATCTAAAAATTAGCCGGGCATGGTGGTGAGCACCTGTAATCCCAGCTACACGGGAGGCTGAGGCAGGAGAATCGCTTGGGTCCAGGAGGTGGAGGTTGCAATGAGCTGAGATAGCACCACTGCACTCCAGCCTGGGCCACAGAGTGAGCAAGTCTCCGTCTCAAAAAAAGAAAGAAAGAAAAGCAGCAAATTGACATGCCCACATCAGGATTACGTAGTTACAATTCACCATGGCACCAGCACGGCGTGGACACTATGACAGAAATATAATTCTATCACCCACTAAACCTGTGCTACTTAATGAAGAACTTTCAAAGGTCAAGACAATATCATTGATTTTCCTGTTATGCTATTAATTTCCCAGAATTATGCATATTTTGACTTGTTTTAGGTTTGGATCTTGACTTTTCATATGCCCTTTTAGACCAGACACGAAGATAATTAATAACCATAATAATATCTACCGAGCAAGCGTCCTTCACATGTACTAACGTGTCATTCCCCACAACACCCCTGGGACGTAGGTTCTGTATTTCACCCCATTTTGCAGATGAGGAAACTGAGGCTTGGAGAGGTCAGGCAACACACACAAGGTCACAGGGCTGGTCAGCATCAGAACCATGTTTGAACCCAGGCAACGTGGCATGGAACAGTTCTTCCCGACAGCTACGCTCTGCTTCCGTGTGAGCTCGGGCCTCCTGGCGATGTGACCAGGGTCACAGCCCCATATTCCCAGAGACATTCCCAACTGCAGGTCGGCCCTCAGCGCCCTTGCCTCATGGCCTTCTCACTCCTGGGTCCCTTTGTATCAGTCATTTGCCCAGCAGCCATCCCCGGGCCCTCCTCACTCTAAGCCTGGGTGGGCTCCATTGCCCTGTGAATCCCACGTCTGCTCGGGTCCTGGAGGTCCTCTTCATCCCACTGAAGTATATCCCTAAAGACTGAAGAAGGGTTGTGTGGAAAGTAAACCTCCTGAGCCCTCAAATGTCTGGAAGTCTCTTTCATTGCTCCTCATGCTGGCTTGATAATTGTGCTGGGTATAGAATTCCAGGCTTGACGGCTTTTTTCCCCTCATGCAGTGCCCAGTGCTGCCTGCCTGCGTTCTGAGGTCAGCGGGACCCTCTTTCTTCTTCAGACTAGCATTTTGTTTCTGCCTGTCTCTGGAAACTGATTTTTTTTGTTGTTGGGATCCTAGATTTGGTCAGGGCATATCTTACAGTGAATCACAGTCATGCTTGGCAATCCATACTCATGCCGACGTTCAGCTCCAGGAAGTTTGTTCTGTTAATGATGTGACTGTATTCCCATCTGCCACTCCTGTTTTCTCTTCTGTAACCCCTGTTAAGTGAACGTTTCCCCTCCCAGTTTATCTTCTGCCTCCCGACGCTTCATTCTTCATTTTCATTCTCTTGGTTTTCATCTCATCGGCTTGATCTTTTGTCGTGCCATGTTGTCAATTAGCCTGTCCATTGAATTGGTTTTGTTGTCATATATTTAATCCCAAAGGATGCTTCTTGTTCTCCAGTCGCCCCTGCCTTGCATGAATGGCAAACTGGTTTTACTTTATGTGGTTGGCAGCAGCCCCAAAACTGTCCACATCCTAATCCCTGGAACCGGTGAGTGTCACGTTACACAGCTAAGGGGACTTGGCAGACACCCCCAGCTTTGCCTGAATCTGCTTCATTGGCCAGAAGGAGTGGAGGAGCTGGGCCTTCACTGGCCTGTCTACTTGCTGTGGTCCCCAGTCACTTGCGTGGGGGTTAGGGGACACCCCGGCCACGCCGCTGCTCACAGCTTCCTTGTGGAGGAAGTGACGGTTGCCAGGCCTCCGAATAAGTGTGTTTTGAAGAGAGAGGCTGCCATTCCCATCCTCCCTCCACCCTGCAGCTTCATGCTTCCCCTCACCACTGCATCTGTGCTTAGGAGAACCAAGTAGCCCCTAGTTCAGATGCTGCTGCCGCCGAGCTGCCTGACTTCTCCTAGCTGAGGGTCCTCCTTGGTCACAGGTGGGTCACCACTGAGTCCCCATCCCAGGACTGTGCAGATGGTGGAGATGGAGCTCAGGGGCCCTGAGCCCAGCACTGGGCGTGCACTGGGGGTGAAGGAGCCTTTGCTGCCTTGGATCCGATCTTCTTCCTCAGCCGGTGGAGTCAGTGCTGTCACCATCCCGTAGCTGCTGAGAGAAGCTGTCTGGGGGACACCAGTGTCAGCGGCACCCACATTCCTGACCATGGTTCTTCACTCCTCTCTGCAGTGGCTTCATCAGAGGTGCCGATTTCCCACCTCCCTGACTCAGGGCTTGGTCTCTGAGCTGCCTGTGGAAAGAGGGCCCAAGCGATGATGTCCCAGTTCCCAACCTGGACCTTGCAGAGCCAGGTGCCTGCCCTGTCTGCCCTCAGCACACACAGAGCCCCCCATCATGGCTGCCCAGCCTGGGCCCTAGGAGAGGGCTTGCCATGCAGAGCAGACCGGCCAAACCACAGACCCTCAGTGAGAGGCGGCCCCACCCCGTGGCACCATGGGAGTAAGCAAGACCATTGCAACGCGCTATGTCTTGGGGTGCTGGGCACTGTGCTACGGAGCCATTGCCACCCAATAGGCTGTTCTCTGTGCCGTCCTCTGCCCAGTCCAGGAATAGACAGCACAGGAGGAGGAAGCAGAGGCAGAAACAGCCACACTGCTCATGTCCACAGCACCCACATCCACAGCACCCATGTCC
Source organism: Pongo pygmaeus (assembly GCF_028885625.2). Taxonomy (NCBI): domain Eukaryota; kingdom Metazoa; phylum Chordata; class Mammalia; order Primates; family Hominidae; genus Pongo; species Pongo pygmaeus. The sequence goes on from NC_072383.2 coordinate 131,187,042, forward strand.
ATAGCACCCACATCCACGGTGCCCACATCCACGGTGCCCACATCCACAGCACCCACGTCCACACCACCCACGTCCACAGCACCCACATCCACGGTGCCCACATCCACGGTGCTCACATCCACAGCACCCATGTCCACACCACCCACATCCACAGCACTCACATCCACGGTGCCCACATCCATGGTGCCTACATCCACAGCACCCATGGCCACACCTGTGCTGGCACCCCTGGAGACCAGATGCACTCAGTCCCTTCCTCCCCCTGCTTCCCTGTCCCCTCCCCGTCCCCACACCTGCAGTTGTCCACTCAGCAGCCAGTGGGAGCTTGCAGAGCGTTCCAGAGCCACTCCCCTGCTGGAAGCCATGGGCCCCAATCCTGCTGCACTTGCGGTTCCGGCTCCTCACGGCAGCTGCGGCCCCCCACGGCAGCCACAGCCCCCAGCCCCTGCAGCCCTCGTGGGTCACATCCTCACTCGCAGTATGCCAGCCACGCTCCTGCTTCCTGCCCTCACTCAGGTCTCAGCTCTGGGTCGCACCCTGGAGACCTCCCAGGTTCTAACCTGAAGCCGTTCCCGGTGACGGCACCTCAGTCCCTGCCTCATTTTCCTCCCAGAACTCAGAACTCATCACCATCTAAAATCGTCCCCTCCACCACGCTCTCTGCTTCCCCTCAACGTGCAAGAGACAGGACTTTGTCCTGCCTTCCTGCCATCTACCCCGGCGCCTCGTGTTCACAGCGTGTACCTGGCAAGCCACCTGAGGTGGGTGAATGGATCCCTTCCAAGTGGGTGCCAGGGCACTGCCTCCCCCCATCCCATGGGAGAGGCGGGACCTCCCTCCCCACCCCTGCAATGAAGAGACAGAGACGCTGAGCCACAGTCAAGCCCAGCCAAGGCTTCATGGGCTCTGCTGGGCGGGACTCGAGTCTCTGACTCCCTTGCGGGCCCTGCTGTAAGGTCCTGTTCTCCACACGAAATGGAGCAGAGCCGGGCAGCACCATCCTGGTCCTGGCTGGGCCCGACCCCCTGGCCCTAGCATTCACCCTACAACACTGTGCAGAACGTGGGAAGAGCCTTGTCTTTGAAGGAAAGTCTCGAGGCCCCACTGAAGCCGGACACCAGGCTCCACCACCTCCTGGGCCAGAGCTCCAGTGTCCAGCAGGGTGGGGTGTGCGAAAGAGGCACTGCTTGCTCCAAGGGAGTGGGTGTGAGTCCACAGAAAAGGGAAGGGGAGGAGGGTGAGGAGAGAGCGGAGTTGGTGAGACGGGAAGTCTGGACCACCGTTGTTCGGTGGAATCCATGGGACACTCATGAGTGCTGTGTGGAGGATGCCGCCTCACGTGTGCAGGGCTTTCACGGAAAATGCTGGAAAGAGAGATTTTCCCACCAGGAGGGAGTCCTAGATGGCACAGGTAGAGGGAGGGTCCAGAACGCACGTCCCTAGGAATTCCGCACACTTGAAGGGGTATTTGGGGTTTCAGCTCATTCACCAGGTATGGGAGTGGGGGGGCCAGGGCTGCCATAATCAGAGGGAATTGAGCCTCACCCCACAGTGGGGCCGAGCCGGCCAGGCCTCAACCTTTAGATGCTGACTTGTGGGGACGCGGGGTACTGAGGGGGGTGCTCAGGCAGCTGGGAGGCTGCAGGGGAGGGGCCTCCAGGCAGCATTCACTTGACGGTTCTCAGGGAAATAAGGTCGGTTCTTGTCATTTGCAGTGGTTTTGGTTCTAGAGACACCATGGGTGCTGAATGGTGGCTGCCAAGCGCTCACTCCAGGGGGAGCTCTGGGCTCCCGGGAGCCTCTGGCCACACGCTTTCCCCAGCCCCTCAATAGGTAACTTGGTTTTCCATGTGTTTTTGCGTAAAGATGCCTTATTTAATACCTATTGACGATTCTGATCTTAGAGCCAACAGCTCCATGACCCACGCTGGAGCCAAGCTTCTCCACACACGCATTTCCTGCGTGGCGCATCTCAGACACTTGTGCCCTGGGTACCAACAGCACCTCAGCCTGTGCTTGGGGTGTTCTAAACAGTGAAATCACCAAAGCACAAAAATGTAGACAACGTGCCACTTAAGCAGCAGTAGGGACCCTGTGTACAGTTGGAGCTGGATGGAGAAGGCAGGGGACCCCCTGCACATTCAGAGCCAGAATGAAAAGCCAGGGGACCCTGTATACAGTCAGGGCCAGAACGAGAAGCCGGGGGATCCCGTATACAGTCAGGGCCAGAACGAGAAGCCGGGGGACCCCGTATACGGTCAGGGCCAGAACGAGAAGCCGGGGGATCCCGTATACGGTCAGGGCCAGAACGAGAAGCCGGGGGACCCCGTATATGGTCAGGGCCAGAACGAGAAGCCGGGGGACCCCGTATACGGTCAGGGCCAGAACGAGAAGCCGGGGGATCCCGTATACGGTCAGGGCCAGAACGAGAAGCCGGAGGATCCCGTATACGGTCAGGGCCAGAACGAGAAGCCGGGGGATCCCGTATACGGTCAGGGCCAGAACGAGAAGCCGGGGGATCCCGTATACGGTCAGGGCCAGAACGAGAAGCCGGGGGATCCCGTATACGGTCAGGGCCAGAACGAGAAGCCGGGGGATCCCGTATACGGTCAGGGCCAGAACGAGAAGCCGGGGGATCCCGTATACGGTCAGGGCCAGAACGAGAAGCCGGGGGACCCCGTATACGGTCAGGGCCAGAACGAGAAGCCGGGGGACCCCGTATACGGTCAGGGCCAGAACGAGAAGCCGGGGGATCCCGTATACGGTCAGGGCCAGAACGAGAAGCCGGGGGACCCCGTATACGGTCAGGGCCAGAACGAGAAGCCGGGGGATCCCGTATACGGTCAGGGCCAGAACGAGAAGCCGGGGGACCCCGTATACGGTCAGGGCCAGAACGAGAAGCCGGGGGACCCCGTATACGGTCAGGGCCAGAACGAGAAGCCGGGGGACCCCGTATACGGTCAGGGCCAGAACGAGAAGCCGGGGGATCCCGTATACGGTCAGGGCCAGAACGAGAAGCCGGGGGATCCCGTATACGGTCAGGGCCAGAACGAGAAGCCGGGGGATCCCGTATACGGTCAGGGCCAGAACGAGAAGCCGGGGGATCCCGTATACGGTCAGGGCCAGAACGAGAAGCCGGGGGACCCCGTCTACAGTCGGAGCTGGAACGAGAAGTGGAGCCTGGTCCTGTTTGACCAAAGATCTTGCCCCTCTGAGCCCATCTGTGAATAGCCATGGAAGACCACAAGCATTAGGGGATTACAGATGAATTTTAGGGAGCAGGAACATTTGCAAACACCGAACCTGTGACTGGCGTGGCCAACGGTACTTTGATATTCTGGTGGCCACTGTGGACATATTGGTGAGGCTGATGGGACTGGGGGGGCACAGGCCCTCTTGGGGCACCAGGTCTTCACCATTGACCTCCCCCCAGAGCTGTCCCTGGAGCAGGTGGGTCAGATGAACAGATGACTCTGACCAGAGTCAGCAGAGAGATGGGAGCCGCCTCCCCACGGCCCCCAGCCTGTGCCCCTGAGGCCCGGTGAGGCCCCTGATGGTGTGAGGCTCCTCTGTGAACAGCAGCCTGAGAACAGTGCTTCTCGAACCCAGCTGTATCACCCAGGGTCCTTGTTAAAACACAGCCCACCAGGCCCCTCCGGGAGTGTTTGATCCACAGGTGCACATCAGGCAGGAGACTCAGGAGCTCTGGTGACCTCTGGGTGATGCTGAGGCTGCCAGGCTGGGGACCCACTCAGGCTCTGGCCTTGGAGCCAGGTCTCAGAGGCTTCAGGCATCCTGCTCAGGGTGGCAGCGGCCATGTAGCGCCAAGGTGCTGGCAGAGGCTGGGGTCAGGACTAGGAGGATAGGGCAGGAGCGAGGAGAGGCTGGGGTCAGGACTTCCAGCCGGGAGGGCAGGGCAGGAGCAGGCGCTGACCCTGGGCAGCCTCTGGGAGGGCAAGGCAGGAGCAGGTGCAGACCCTGGGCAGCCTCTGGGAGGGCGGGGCAGGAGCAGGTGCAGACCCAGGGCAGCCTCTGGGAGGGCGGGTTTGGTCAGAGCCACTTGGCTTTCCTGGTCACGTTCCCTGGAGCGGGAGGGATCTGTTAATAGCTCCAAAAAGTGAAAATCCCACGGATCTGATTTTGCCTGTGAGGAAGGTCGCCGTAGGCACCTCGCGGCAGCATTTCTGGAGCTCTCATCTTCCCTGTCTCTTATCTCCAGCGTGGCCTCATATCTTCTTTCACAAAGAATTCCTTCCGAGAGGCAGGATCACTTGGTCCCACCAGGAAAAAAGGACAAATGATGAAGAAACTGGTAAAAGTGTGGAGACACCCGGCCTGTCAAGACCAAATCCCTCTAAACCCACTGTGGGATGGAGCCACCAGTGGTCCCTGTAGCTGCACTGGGGGTCACAGGGAGCGGCCAGTGCTGCCACGGCCCAGGGGCGGGAGATGGGGCCTCCAGCCTGGGAAGCCAGCAGGGCCTTCAGACGGGCACCCGGAGAGTTTGCTCTGCTCTTCCCCACCCCCAACACCCTGGCTTCACCGACAACCCCATGCTGGGCACCATGCAGGCAGGGAAGAAGAGGCCCAGTGCCGGGCACCATGCAGGCAGGGAAGAAGAGGCCCAGTGCCGGGCACCATGCAGGCAGGGAAGAAGAGGCCCAGTGCCGGGCACCATGCAGGCCGAGAGCCAAAGGCTGTGCAGACTGTTGTGGGTTGAATTGTGTCCTCCAGAAAAACAGGCAGAGTCCCAGCCCTGGGGACCTGTGAACAGGATCTTATCTGGAAACGGTCTTTGCCGACGTCATCAAGGTAAGAGGAGGTAGTGCGGGAGTCAGGTGGGCTCTGAGCCAAACATGGTGTGTCCTTCTTAGAAGAGGAGACACAGAGACACACGCAGAGGAGGGGCACACACGTGAGGGTGGAGGCAGAGACCGGAACGATGTGGCCCCCAGCCAGGGATGCCCAGGTCACCAGGAGCTGGAAGAGGCAGGAAGGATCCTCCCCTGGAGCCTGTGGAGGGAGCGTGGCCCAGCCAGCACCATGATTCTGGACCGCTGGCCTCCAAACGGGGAGAGCCTCCAGAACAGGGAGAGCCTCTGGAACAGGGAGAGCCTCCCGAACAGGGACAGCCTCTGAACAGGGACAGCCTCCGAACAGGGACAGCCTCCGGAACAGGGAGAGCCTCCGGAACAGGGACAGCCTCCGAACAGGGACAGCCTCCGGAACAGGGACAGCCTCCGGAACAGGGAGAGCCTCCGAACAGGGACAGCTTCCGGAACAGTGAGAGCCTCCGAACAGGGAGAGCCTCCCGAACAGGGACAGCCTCCGGAACAGGGAGAGCCTCCGAACAGGGACAGCCTCCGGAACAGGGAGAGCCTCCAAACAGGGACAGCCTCCGGAACAGGGACAGCCTCCGGAACAGGGAGAGCCTCCGAACAGGGACAGCTTCCAGAACAGGGAGAGCCTCCGGAACAAGGAGAGCCTCCGAACAGGGACAGCCTCCGGAACAGGGACAGCCTCCAGAACAGGGACAGCCTCCGGAACAGGGACAGCCTCCGGAACAGGGAGAGCCTCCGAACAGGGAGAGCCTCCGAACAGGGAGAGCCTCCGGAACAGGGAACAGCCTCCAAACAGGGAGAGCCTCTGGAACAGGGAGGGCCTCTGAACAGGGAGAGTGTCCGTTTCTGTTGTTCTAAGCCATGCAGTCTGTGGTGATTTGTCACGGCAGCCCCAGGAGATGACCGCACAGCCTCATGCTCACGCCAGCTGTCCAGCCCACTCAGACCAGCGGACACAGGTCTGTCTGGGATCCAAGAGCAGGAGATGTCCATGCTCACCACCCCACCTGCTGACGGCCCAGCTGTGGGCTCTTCCGCAGATCTCACGGGTGTCTTCCTGGGCTGCGTGATATCAATCCCAAGATTTCCTCTTTGAAATCCCAGCTTCCTCCTCCAGACAGAATCAACACTGCAAGCTTATCATCTCATCCCTGAATAAGACGTAATTTTGAGAATAATGGGAAATTTGCATCTATTAGCTCAGCCTTTGAAAGGTCTGTCCCACAACTTTTATGAAAAACAAACCAAGCTCAACATCCTGCTCTTCTGAGGTCACAGGCTGGTGGTGACAGCTGACCTGTCACACACCAACTTTCAGCACCATTCCTCAAATGTGGCAATTCGCAAAGAAAAGACATTATTTCTCACGCTCCGGAAGGCTGGGAAGTCCAAGATGAAGAGGCACGGATCTGACTTGGGCCTCTGTGCTGTGTCATCCCATGTGGACGGCGAGAGCACACACGCATTGGGGGCTGGGGGCGGGGAGGGCAGAACTCCTCCTTCCATCAAGAGCCCACTCCCACACAAACCAACTCACTCCCGAGATACCCAACTCACTTCTGAAATAACAAAGCCACTCCTGAGATAACCAACACATTCCCGAAATAAACAACACACTCCCGAGATGACCAACTCACTCCCAACACAACCAACTCACACCTGAGATACCCAAACTCACTCCCATGATAACTAACTCACTCCCAAGATAACCAACTCACTCCCAAGATGACCAAGTCACTCCCACCACAACCAACTCACTCCCGAGATACCCAAACTCACTCCCATGATAACTAACTCACTCCCAAGATAATCAACTCACTCCCAAGATAACCAAGTCACTCCCAACACAACCAACTCACTCCTGAGATACCCAAACTCACTCCCATGATAACTAACTCACTCCCAAGATAACCAACTCACTCCCAAGATAACCAAGTCACTCCCAACACAACCAACTCACTCCTGAGATACCCAAACTCACTCCCATGATAACTAACTCACTCCCAAGATAACCAACTCACTCCCAAGATAACCAACTCACTCCCAATACAACCAACTCACTCCTGAGATACCCAAACTCACTCCCATGATAACTAACTCACTCCCAAGATAACCAACTCACTCCCAAGATGACCAACTCACTCCTGAAAAACAAAGCACGCCTGAGATAACCAACACACTCCCAAGATAACCAATTCACTCTCAAGATAACCAAGTCACTCCCGAGATAACCATGTCACTCCCACCACAACCAACTCACTCCTGAGATACCCAAACTCACTCCCATGATAACTAACTCACTCCCAAGATGACCAACTCACTCCCAAGATAACCAACTCACTCCCAAGATGACCAAGCCACTCCGAGATAACCAACTCACTCCCATGATAATCAACTCACTCCTAAGATGACCAAGTCACTCCCAAGATGACCAACTCACTCCCGTGATAACCAGCTCACTCCCGAGATAACCAACTCACTCTTGAGATAACCAAACCACTCCCATCATAACCAACACTCACTCCCATGATGATCAACTCACTCCTGAGATAAGAAAATCACTCCCATGATAATCAACCCACTCCCGAGATAACCAAGCCACTCCCACCATAACCAACTCACTGCCAAGATAACCAACTCACTCCCACGATAACCAACTCACTCCCACAATAACCAACTCACTCTCAAGACAACCAACTCACTCCCAAGATAAGCAAGCCACACCTGAGAAAAACAACTCACTCCCAAGATAACCAGCTCACTCCTGAGATAACCAACTCACTCCCGAGATAACCAAGCCACTCCCACCATAACAACTCACTCCTGAGATAACCAACTCACTCTATAATGACCAACTCACTCCCAAGATGACCAACTTATTCTCAAGATAACCAAGTCACTCCCACCATAACCAAGTCACTCCCACAATAACCAATTCACTCTGAGATGACCAAGCCACTTCCATCATAACCAACGCACTCAAGATAACTAACTCACTCCCAGGATAACCAAGAAACTCCCAAGATAACCAACTCACTCCCATGATAATGAAGTCACTCCAGAGATGACCAAATCACTCCCAAGATGACCAAGCCACTCCCGAGATAACCAACTCACTCCCGAGATAACCAACTCACTCCCATGATAACTGACTCACTCCTACAATAACCAACTCACTCCTGAGACAATAAAGCCGCTCCCGAGATAACCAACTCACTCTGAGATGACTGAGTCTCTCCCAAGATGACCAAGCCACTCCCACAATAACCAATCACTCCCGAGATAAACAAGCCACTCCTGAGATAGCCAACTCACTCCTGAGATAACCAACTCACTCCATGATAACCAGCTCACTTCCGAGATGACTGAGTCTCTCCCAAGATGACCAAGCCATTCCCGCCAGAACCAACTCACTCCTGAGATAACCAACTCGTTCCCAAGATAAGCAAGCCACTCCCAAGATAACCAACACACTCCCATGAAAACCAACTCACTCTCATAATAACCAACTCACTCCCAAGAAAACTAACTCACTTCTGAGAAAGCCAACTCCCAAGATTACCCACTCACTCCCCAGATAACCAATTCACTCCCATGATAACCAACTCACTCCTGAGACAACCAAGCCGATCCCACAATAACCAACTCACTCTCATAATAACCAACTCACTCCCAAGAAAACTAACTCGCTCCTGAGAAAATCAACTCCCAAGATTACCAACTCACTCCTGAGATAATCAATTCACTTCCATGATAACCAACTCACTCCTGAGACAACCAAGCCGATCCCACAATAACCAACTCACTCTCATAATAACCAACTCACTACCAAGAAAACTAACTCACTCCTGAGAAAATCAACTCCCAAAATTACCAACTCACTCCCAAGATAACCAATTCTCTCCCATGATAACCAACTTACTCCCATGATAACCAACTCACTCCTGAGATAACCAAGCCATTCCCAAGATACCTAGCTCACTCCTGAGATAACTAACCCACTCTCATGATAACCAACCCATTCTTGTGATAACTCATTCCCAGGGTAACCCACTCCCAAGTTAACTAACCCACTCCCATGATAACCATTGCACTTCAGAGATAACCAAGTCACTCCTGAGATAACCCACTCCCATGATAACTAACCCACTCCCACCATACCTAACCCACTCCTGATAACCAACCCACTCCTGAGATAACCCACTCCCATGATAACTAACCTGCTCCCATCATACCTAACCCACCCCTGAGATAACCAACCCACTCCTGAAATAACCCACTCCCATGATAACTAACCCATTCCCACCACTGAGATAACCAAGCCACTCCTGAAATAACCCACTCCCATGATAACTAACCCATTCCCACCACTGAGATAACCAAGCCACTCCTGAGATAACCCACTCCCATGATAATTAACCTGCTCCCACCATACCTAACCCACTCCTGATAACCAAGCCACTCCTGAGATAATCCAGTCTCATAACTAACCTGCTCCCACCACACCTGACCCACCCCGAGATAACCAACCCACTCCTGAGATAACTCACTCCCATAACTAACCCACTCCCACCACACCTAACCCATCCCTGAGATAACCAACCCACTCCTGAGATAACTCACACCCATAACTAACCCATTCTCACATTAAGGGCATTAACCCCTTGGAGAGGGCAGAGCCCCTGCAGACCCCCTGCAGACCCCTCCCAATGCCATGGTGGGGGTGAAGCTTCCCACATGGGGGCAGCGGGCGACGCATTCACAGCACAGCACTGACCATGTTCCTCATGCAGGCGTTGCACAAGCTTTGCCTCCTTTAATCCCCAGGGTTTCCTCCGAGCCAGCTGCTTTTGTCACCCCCATGTAACTGATGAGACTCCTGAGGCTGAAGTTTGGGCCCATGGCCAGGAGGCAGTGAGCCCCAGCCACACTCCGTCACAGTGCTCTGAACTGCAAAGCTCTCAAACAGGGTGTCCACGGGGACCAAGAAAGGCACCACCCCTGTATGGTGGCAGGCAAAGGCATTAAATAAACAGCCACTAAACCACAGTCACTCCGCTTTCAGGAGAGGAAGGGCATCCTCTCCCAAAGAAGCAGGTGACAGTGCCTGCCTGGCCTTGGGGACCACGGCTGCGTTTCCACTCCGTGCCCCGTTTCACAGACGTAAGTGCTGCTGCGGTGGGCACGTGGGAATGGTCCATACGAGAACCACACAGGGGTTTCTGGGCCAGACCAAGGTGCCAGCTGGACACTTCCCCTCCAGTGCACGTAAAGGGTCCCCATCCACGGGGCTGCCCCATCGCCGGCCCCTGCCCCTCCCAATTCCGCCTGGAGGTAGGGATGGCTGTGTGAACATTCGCCGCTGGCACAGCACGAGGACTGCCGTGTGGACATGGAGAAGGAACATGCCGTGTGGACACATTCAGGTCGAACCAGCCCTCGGAGGAGGGACCTGGGGCCCCACTCACTGGCTGGAGAGGGAGGTCAACCCCTCCCTGGCAAATGCAGCCTCCCCCATGCCCCGCATGACCTTGGACAGGGCGGGTGATTTGGATGCGGCTCCTGGGGGGCACAGAACATTCGTGTGCCACCTTCAAGATGGAGGGGTCTGCATTTTGCTTTTTGCCTCCACATAAAGTTATGGCCACAGATGCCTTCCGTGCCGTCAGAGGTAGAATTCACTTGCAGTCGTAGCAATGACCTTCCAACCACCAGGTAACATCCGTCAGACGGTTGTCCACAGAAACGCCTGCCTGACAACCCCGAGGGGCTCCACGTTTATCACTTATTTATTAATTACATATTTAGGATTGCTTATTTCAGAAATTGAACCACTGTGTCAAAGATAGAGAAATTTCATGAATCTTGGTGCCAAGTCATTTTCCAGAAGGTTTAGATTAGTTTTGTTTCACTGCCAGCAATATATGCTGCCACTACTTTAATTAGAAAGTGCGTCACTTCTGATTGGAAAAGTCATAAATGCTTCTGGTAGAAAATTCTACACACACACACACAGACACACACACACACACACGCACACAGAGGATCACCTGGGGTCTCATGCTGCAGGGAAAACTAATATCAGTGTTTTCACACTCCATATTATTTTGTAAGATCACGTGTAATGCCTCGGCGCAGCTCAATCCATGGATCTGGTGTCTGCTGCCTGCTTTCTGTTTTTATCACTACTTCTTGAGTATTTTCCCACGTCACTAAAAATTCTTCATAAACATAACTTTGATGGCTGCAAACATAAAATGTCAATTTGTAGCTGTGCCATTTATTCACCCATCCATTATCAAAACTCACAGGGCGTCTGCTAAATTCCAAGAGCCGCCTGGGTGGGGCAGGTCCAGGCGGCCCTGGTGAACGCAGCACACACCTGCCTGCCCCCCAGAGCTCAGGCCCCATCATGCACACAGGTGAGCAGGTGCCAGCCCAGGGCAGCCGCTTCCAAGCAGGTGTGGGTCCGAGGCAGGGGCAGGGTCCCCAGGTAGAAGAGTCGGAGGGAAGAGAAAGGCCAGGAGAGCAGGAAGGTGTCCTGTGAGTGGCTGCGTGTGCAGGTCAGGGCTGTGGCAGCAGAAAGGGGACAGGACGGGGTGGGAGCTTTCTGTGCCGCTGGGATCTTGCTTTGAGTCTTGCAGGAAGTGGGAGCACAGAGGAGCTCTGAGCTGAGAGGGAGAGAGGAGGGTGGGGTGGGTACAGTGGTCAGGCTTTCTATGCAGATAAACCCCTCCGGTGACCATCTACGGGGGGACGAGGGTGGAATCCAGGGGCCTGTGCAGAGTCTGATGTTCCAATCGCCCTGGGGCGTGATGGCGTGTGGACATCGAAGACTCGGTTTCCCACCCTCTGTCTGTCTCTCTGTCTCAGGAGAGCCTCCCTGTGTGTTTCAGGACTAGCCGTCCCCCATGCGCACTGTGGCTGTCACCCCTGTGGCCTTCACCCGGTAATCCCTGTCAGACCCTCCACCGCCGGGATGCAGTGACTGCCTGAGGCTGGGCAAGCGCCCTGAGTGGATTCATTGCCAGGAGAGAGGCCCCCACCCTGGGCATCTTGAGCAGCACAGGGCCACCAGGGCATCTTCATTTAACACGAGAGGCAGCTGCCCAGAATCCACCACCAAAAACGGAAGCAGAGGAGAGATGAGAAGCAGCACCCTCACCCGGGCACAGCCTCACCCGGGCACACCCTCTCCCGGACACACCCTCTCCCGGGAATGCCCTCACCCAGGCACACCCTTACCCAGACACACCCTCACCCAGGGACACCCTCACCCGGGCACAGCCTCGCCCAGAAACACCCTCTCCCGGGCACACCCTCACCCGGGCACACCCTCGCCCGGGCACACCCTCTCCTGGACACACCCTCGCCTGGGCACATCCTCACCTGGGCACAGCCTCGCATGGTCACACCCTCACCCAGACACACCTCGCCCGGGCACAGCCTCACCCGGGCACACCCTCTCCTGGACACACCCTCGCCCGGGCACATCCTCACCCGGGCACACCCTCACCTGGGCACAGCCTCACATGGTCACACCCTCCCCCAGACACACCCTCGCCCGGGCACAGCCTCGCCGGGGCACACCCTCTCCTGGACACACCCTCGCCCGGGCACAGCCTCGCCGGGGCACACCCTCTCCTGGACACACCCTCGCCCGGGCACATCCTCACCCGGGCACACCCTCACCTGGGCACAGCCTCGCATGGTCACACCCTCACCCGGACACACCCTCACCCGGGCACAGCCTCGCCCGGGCACACCCTCTTCTGGACACACCCTCGCCCGGGCACATCCTCACATGGGCACATCCTCACCTGGGCACACCCTCACCTGGGCACAGCCTCGCATGGTCACACCCTCGCCTGGGCACACCCTCACCTGGGCACAGCCTCGTCCGGTCACACCCTCGCCCGGATACACCCTCGCCCGGGCACAGCCTCGCTTGGGCACACCCTCTCCTGGACACACCCTCGCCCGGTCACACCCTCACCTGGGTACATCCTCGCCTGGGCACAGCCTTGCCTGGGTGGCCTCCAGGAGCTCAATTTGGGGAATGTTTGGGCTCAGTGGGCCCTGAGAGGGGAGCCAGTGAGGCCCTCAGGTGGAGAGCATGGCCCAAGTGCAGATGTGAGTGCCAGGCCTGGGGTTTCTCCTACTGGCTCCTCACAGCACTGGGTGATGGGGACCAGGGAGCCCTGGGCGGGGCTTGGGTCCAAAGGAGCTGAGTCAGGGCTGGCAGCACAGCCTTTAGGACGGTGGCTCTCACAGTGGCACCTGGGCCAGGGGGGCTCACAGCGGGGCCCACTCTCAGGACAGGGGGGCTCACGGCGGGGCCCAGACTCAAGACAGTGGCTCCCGCCCTCAGGACAGCAGCGTCCATCTCACCTGGGAGCCTGTGGGGACCACACGTTCTTGAGACCCTCTCCAAACCTGCCGAGTCAGAACCCCCAGGGGGGCCTCCAGGGGACCCTTACACAGGCAGCGCTGGAAGCAGCCGTCCCGGGTCAGCGGATGGCGCCTGTCTGCACCGGAACCGCCTGTGGAGTGTGATGGCGCCGGCGCCTGCCTGGGCCTCCCCACGGAGTTGACGTAACTGCCGGGGCGTGGCCTGGACACTAGACTGTCTAAACCATCCCCAGGTGACTCTCAAGCGCAGAGCAATGGGAGCTGCTGTCCGGGATGGCGAGGAGTCAGCCTGGCTCCAGGGCCCTGGCCAGGAGGTGACCCACTCAGGGGCGCCCCAGAGCCATGCAGAGGCCTGTTGGGGGTGGCTCTCCTAGGGTCTGGGGACTGAGGTTCAGGTGGGCGGGCAGAGCGGGGGTCTAGACTGTGGGCAACAAGTTCTTAAGGGAAAGTCAGTTCGGACATAGTGGCTTGGAGGACACAGGTGCATCTCCAGGCCTTTCTGGTTACCCACACCCGCCCTGGCACTGCCGACGGAGTGTCATGGGGCACCCACTTTCCCCAGGACATTCTCCACACCTTCCCCCCTGCTCAGAGCTGGGGACACCGCTTGGTTTTGGAGGCAGTGATTTGACTTGCGAGAGGAAAAGCAGCTTCCTTTTGAGATTCAGGGCTGAACACAAGGCTCCCTCTCCGCCATTCATCATCACTGCGGTAATTGGAAAAGATGGCTCACTTCCGCGCACGGCCACCGCGTGCCCGTGGTCATTCTGCTTTTATGGAATCATCATTTGAAGTTCCTTTCCCATGACCCGAGGGAACGCACTGTTCTAATTACAGGAGATAATTTGGAAGACGATCGCAGGGGAGGAGACAGCCGTCTGGGAGCGTGGTGGGGAATGAGATTTCCATGGGAGCTGACTCTGTTTGTGAGCAGATGGGCAGGTGGGGGTGATCTGGGCTGTGAGGGGACCTGTGCCCGCTTCTCAGCCACCTCCTCTCAACGGACCCTGAGGAAAATAGTCAGGGAAGTTGAAGGATGAACAGATTGTCACTTGGCGTGTGTGTCTGGGGCAACAGGGAGTGGTGGGGACTGCGGCTGAGACCCACAGATTACTGCCACCCAGGGACTCGGGTCCAGAGATGCCAGATCTTCTAAAATTCCAACAGGAAGTGCCAGTGTACAGATTTATATCTCTACATGTCAGCAGTGGATTCACATTTTGGAAGAAATGGCATTAAGTTAACAAACACGCACTGGGTCTATCTAGATCTGTTAATCAGGCAGGACAGGTGTGGTGGGATAACAGATCCCAAAGGCATCAGGTTCTGATGTCTGGAACCCATGAGTCTGTCACTTTCCATGGTCAAAGGGACTTTACAGACGTGATTAAGTTACGGACCCTGAGACGGACAGTGCCCTTGATCACCCAGGTACACCCTGAATACAATCACCAGTGTCTTATAAGAGAGAAGTGGGCCAGGCGCAGTGGCTCACACCTGTAATCCCAGCACTGTGGGAGGCCGAGGCAGGTGGATCACCAGGTCAGGAGTTCGAGACCAGCCTGACCAGCATGAGGAAACCTCATCTCTACTAAAAAAAAAAAAAAAAAAAAAAAATAGTTGGGCGTGGTGGTGGGCGCCTGTAATCTCAGCTACTTGGGAGGCTGAGGCAGGAGAATCACTTGCACCCAGGAGGCAGAGGTTGCCGTGAGCTGAGATCGTGCCACTGCACTCCAGCCTGGGTGACAGAGCGAGACTCTGTCTCAAAACAACAACAACCACAAAAAACAAGTGTCTTATGAGAGAGAAGTGGGCCGGGCACAGTGGCTCACACCTGTAATCCCCGTACATTGGGAAGCTGAGCCAGGAGAATCACTTGACCTTAGGAGGCTGAGGCTGCAGTGAGCTATGATCACGCCATTGCACTCCAGCACTCCAGCCTGAGCAACAGAGTGAGACCCTGTCTCAAAAAAAAAAAAAAGAAAGAAAGAAAAAGAAAAAGACACATGGAGGGAGATTCGACGCAGACAGAAGAGGAAACAGCTGCGTGTGACGGAGGCAGAGGGTGCAGCAATGTGGCCAAGGACGCCTGGAGCCCCAGGAGCTGGGAGGGAAGGACAGACCCTTCCTGCGGCCTCTGGAGGCCGCACAGCCCTGCCCATAGCTCAGCTGCAGCTCAGTGAAATCCACTTTGGGCATCTGGATGCCAGGGCTGTGACAGAAAAAATGGGTGTCATTTTAGGCCGCCCCGTCTGTGGTGATCGGTGACAGCAGCCTCAGGAAAATAATACAGGAGGCTAAGCTGGTGCAGCAAGCAGACCCCGAAACATCCTGCCCTGGGCTCCAACGCTGCCCTTGCTGGGTGCCGCTGCCCGTTCTGTTTGCTGGTCTCATTCCAGCAGCCCCCAGGTGGTGCCTGCACCTACTGGGTTCCCAGACACTGCTGAAAGCAGGGGAGGCCTTGCGGGATGTGGGGCAGCCCCACGAATGCAAGGCAGGCCGGGGAGGCAAGGCGGGGTGGGAGGGACCCTCGACTGCTGGGGCTTTCCCAGGCCAGGGCTGAGACAAAGAGAGGGGCCCGAGACCCACCTGGCACCTCGGGGTGCCCATTCTGTAATCCTTACACTGCCCACGATGTCAGCACCATGCCGTCCCCATTGCATAGACAGTGAGGCTCACCGCAGCCATGCAGACCCGCCAGGCTGCGGCTCCTGGGCCCTTCCGAGCCACGTGTGCACCGGCTGTCCTCACACCTCACCCCCGGGGCTCGGGATGGCCACGCTCACGCCTCACTCACGGGGCTCAGGATGGCCGCACTGTGACTTCCGTGCCTGAGGAGGCAAGAGGCGGCTGTGGAGCAGGGTCAGCTGGTGCCCGGGAGAACGCTGCCCCCAACCAGGGAGGTTCCTAGAGCCCCTGTTTAGGGCCCTGCAGGGCGGTGGGCAGAACCCAGCCCCCCTCATTCAGCCCACGTCCACCGGGCTGCAGGCGTGTCTGTCCCACGCGATGCTCTCAGAATCCTGAGTTTTTGCCAACACTGAAACCCCCGTAGATTTCACCCGAAACCCTGGAGTTCCCACTTCCTCGGGAGGATCCAGCAATCTGACAGCCCGGATCTGCCATGCGGGGCAGAGATGGGCTGGAGTGGATGATGGCCCCGGGACACCCACGGCTGACTGGCCCCACCCCTCTAGCTGCCCGTGGGCCTCACGCAGCCGCCCCGGAGGTCGAGGGGTCGTGCCCCAGTTTAGATGAATGGAGCGGGATGGTGGGTTGAATGAGGGCCCCAAAAGCTATCTTCACTCTAAACCTGTGGATGTGGGAATAAGGTCTTTCCAGGTATAATTCAGGTAAGGATTTCAAGATGAGGTCATCCTGGACTCGGGGCAGGGGAGCCTAAATCCAGTAAGAAGCATCCTGATTAGGAAATGAGAGGCTCGGATAGTAGAGAGGCCACGTGACGTCAGAGGCAGAGATGACGCCACGACCGCCCAGTGCCCCCTGAGTGGGACAGGCCTGCTGCAGACCTAGGCCCCCAGGGGAGCTGGCCCTGCCGGCACCGTGACTTTGGACTTCCGGCCTCCAGAACAGAGAGAGAGTAAGTCTCCATTGTGTACAGCCACCCAGTCTGTGGTCAGTGCTACAGCAGCACCAAGAATCGCACAGGAGGGCAGAGAAAGAGACACGCGAGGAGGGCAGTTATAGGGCAAGGGCCCAGCCGACGCCCAGGCCACCACCCCATCCCCTGTTCTTCAGCAGCAGAATGACAGTTTGCTTGATGGCAGCGGGTGCAGGTGAAACCAAGGCCTCCCTGGGTGACCTCGCAGCTGAGGGTGGCGCCCTACCAACACCTAGTCAGCAAGACTCGAGTGGAATTTGCTGGGCGGAATTTCTGAGAAATATGTCTAAAAAAGCAGACTGCTGGAATCTGAGGTTTTCGCCTTTTAGCCACAGCCCTGTACCGTTTTTCATGCCTGGAACCAGGACTTAATGCTCGGGGCTGGAGCAGCCAGTGTGTGACCACGGGGCTGAATGCCTCCAGCAGGAGGGGAGGAGCTGGGATTCACGTGGGGCTGGGCTTGTGAGGGTCCCAGCAGCCCTCCAGTTTCACCGGCCACACTGCGGTTCGGCATTTCAGTCGGGGTCGGTAACACACAGAAGTAAAGGAATTGAGGCATGCAAAGGCCGGGACTGTCAGGGACTCCGAGTTCGCTCACCCAGAGGAGCCGGGGCCGAGTGCCAGGAGCGAGAGGGCACGCACATGAGGTCAGGCTGCCTCCCACTCAACAGCCCCACCCAGAAGGACGGGGCCGGCCATCTCCTGGAGGCTGAGATCCGGGAAAGCAAGCATTCTTGCCTGCTTCCTCTGGGTCCCTGCCCCGTGAAGAGTCATTTCACACTTGGCTGCCTGCTTTCCCAGCACACGATACCTGGGATATGTGGGCGGCTGTGATTTTTCAACTTGGAAGGAAGTGGGCTTTCAAGCTCCCAGCTTCTCTTTGAGTCACTGATTTCCATCTGTCACAGCGACTGAAGCCAACATTCCGAGAGAGGAAACAGCACAAATTGAGAGGAGGCCGGGCACAAGATAATCGGAGAGGAAGGGGCAGAGGGAGGGTGCCGCTGGGAAGGTGGGAACCACGCTGTCCTCCCACGCAAAGAGGAACTAGGTGTGGCTGTGGTCTGAGGGAGGTGATCCCCAAACAGCCCAAACCTGGCTGTCCTGTTTTGGAGCCTCCGCCTGTCCACACCCATCCTTCAGGGCACCCGCTCTCCCTGGGAACCCACTCTCCCTGGGCACACGGTCAGGGCACCCGCTCTCCCTGGGCACCCGCTCTCCCTGGGCACGTGGCGCTGGCAGCCCAAGACAGGGACTCAGCCCCAGCTAAAGTTTCCCATAATTGCGGCCTCTGCGAGCCAGACCAACCTGCCTCCCGCTGAAAAGCACTAAGAATACTGGATTTAAACAACAACATCAACTTCTAAAAAGCAATAAATACCTGACAAGATGGCAAGAAATTGCTAGGCCAGAAGTGAAGGGAAAATGGGAATCAGAGAAATGAGTGGGCCTGCAATTTGCTTTTTCCCTAAGAGGGTGTTCTGAATACTGCGACTTTGACATTTCAAAGAGGGAGAAAGGGGGAAGAAACCAGAGGTGCCAAATGGAAAACTCTCCCTCCATAAACAGGGGTGAGGGTGAAGCACTGGGGGACCCGCCTTCAGGACGTGCAGCCTTGGCGTGGTCCAAGCAACCAGCAAGGCCTGAACTCAGCGTTAGAGGAGCAGCACAGGCAGGGGCAGCAGGGGCAGGGGTAGCACAGGCAGCCCCCAGGAGCCTAGAGGAGCAAACAACCCTCTCCAGAGGGGAATGCCTCCAGCCTAGGCCTCGGGTTATGCCTGCAAGTCAATGTTTAACCACAATGACCAGCACACAGTCAAACGTAACAAGGCACACAAGGAAAAGAGACACTGTGAGCAAGTGCCGGCAGAAAGAGCAGACGTGGACTCCAGACCAGGGCAGCTGCCGTGGGACAGCGGGCCCTCCCTCCGCCCTCAGATCCCAGGACACCAGCAGCCTCCACCGTGACCTTTGTCCAGCAAGCAGGACTCCACCCTGTTTGCAGTGAGGGAACCAGCAGCACCATCACCTTCTGGCAATCCAGGCCCTGCATCCTTCGTGTGCGTGCGACCTTGGCTGTCCACTTCAGGGCGTGTGGAGGGCAGAGGGCAGTGTGGAAGCTACAGCAGGCAGAGCGTCCCACCAGCTCCCTTGCCCCTCTCTTTATTTCCACTATAAAAATGTAAACCGATTTAACGTGCCTGGCTATTAATTTTGATGATTACAAAGTGAAGATAAAAAAGAGAGACCCTGGTTTGCCTTTGTAGATAATGTCTTTCTCTCCCAGCTTCAATTTTATCCACTCTCTCCAAATACAACAGCTAATTTCATTACAGACTGGTCTTTTAAGATTCCCTGGGGACCCAAACTAATAACATATTGTCAATAATGAAAAGACTGACTGCCCTTCTGATACCATGAAGTCATGAATATTTTGCAGGACGGGGCAATACCTGTAAAATATATTCTCACTGAGACTAATACAGCATTTGATAAATCTTCATACATAATACTTGTGTTCAACGAATACGAATATTTATGGGGCCAAAGCAAGGGAGATGGGGAATGACTGGAAGTATCTGGGGAGAAGGATTTCCTGGCCCTCTGCTTCCCTTTGGAAAGCATGCAGGGCTCTGGAACAACCCACGGCTGCTCCATGCAGCAATAAATGCCAACCTGACCCAGGTTTGGGTTTAAGGGCGGCCGGGAGCAAGGATGAGGGACACTTGGGTGTCCCATCACCTTGGTGGCCACCTCTGAGAGAAGCTGCTGAGAGGAGCAGAGTGGTTGGGCCCCCACCCCTCCCCACGCCCATGCTGTCCTCTGATGGTGCACACGCCTGGGTCCACTGGGGTCAGCTCTCTGCTCAAATCCTGACTCTGGAATCTCCTGGAAATGCCTATCCTTTGTACGCAGCCCAGCCTTGAGGGTCAAAGACAGGAGGAGACCTCAGGAACCCACACACGGAGGACAGGAGGGGAAACTGGCCCTGCCCTTGCTGAAGCCCCCAGTGGAGTCCAGGGGACCTGGCTTTCCCTCAGCCGCTTGCTGAAGGAGAGCCTGCCCTGAACCCCTGTTGTCAGGGGGCAGCAGAGGCTCCGTGTCTCTGCCCCCAGGGCGGATCCCCTTCTGCCGGGGCCCGAGCCAAAGATGAAGTTGTCAGCCCAACACTTGTGTCAGTCTGGGCTGCTCAACTCCACATGGATGCACTGGACCCAACCTGCCTTCCTCGTCTTCTCACCTAGTCCAGCATTCCAGATACTGTCTTCCCTTCCTCAATGCTTGGCTGTCCTCACTCTATAGAGCCTCCTACTATATTTATTCATCCTCCACTCATCCACCCACCCATACATACATCCACTCATCCACCCACCCATACATACATCCACCCATACATCCACCCACCGACGCACCCATCCATCCACACATCCACCCACTTATACATACATCCACCCATCCATCCACCCACCCATCCATCCGTACATCTACCTATCTATCCACCCACCCATCCATCCACACATCCACCCATCCACCCACCCACCCACCATCCATCCACTCACCCACCCATCCATCCACTCACCCACCCATCCATCCATACATCCACCTATCCATCCACCCACCCATCCATCCACACATCCACCCATCCATCCATTCACCCACCTACCCATCCACCCACTCATCCATCCACTTGCCTACTCATCCATTAATCCATCCACCCATCCACCCACCCATCCATCCATACATCCACCCATCCATCTACCCATCTACCCATCCATCCACCCACCCATCCATCCATCCACATATCCACCCATCTACCCACCCATCCATCCACCCACCTACTCACCCATCCATACATACATCCATCCACCTACCCACCTGCTCATTCACCCATTCACCCATCCATCCACCCATCCACCCACCCATTCATCTCTCCACCCACCTACCCACTCACCCACCCATCCATCCACCCACCCACCCATCCCTCCATACATCCGTACATCCTTCCATCCACCCATCCACCTGCCCATCCACCAACTCACCCATCCATCCATCCATCCACCCACCCATTCATCTCTCCACCCACCTACCCATCCACCCATCCATTCACCCACCAATCCATCCACCCGTCCACCCACCCATCCATCTCTCCACCCACCCACTAATCCACCCATCCACTCACTCACTCACCCATCCATCTATCCACTCATCTACCCACCTACCCATCCATCCACCCACCCATCCATCCATCCATCCACCCACCCACCCATCCACCCACCTAATCCATCCAGCCATCCATCCATTCACCCAC
The DNA here is from genome assembly GCF_028885625.2 of Pongo pygmaeus. Taxonomy (NCBI): domain Eukaryota; kingdom Metazoa; phylum Chordata; class Mammalia; order Primates; family Hominidae; genus Pongo; species Pongo pygmaeus. Next base: position 131,208,223 of record NC_072383.2, read on the forward strand.
CCACCCATCCACTTACCCACCCATCCATCCACCCACCCATCTACCCACCCATCCATACATCCACCCAAGTACCCAGCCATCCACCCATCCACCCAGACATCCACTCACCCACCCATCCATCCACTCACCCACCCATCCATCCACCTACCCACTTATCCATCCATCCACACATCCACCCATCCACCCACCCACCCACCCACCCATCCATCCATATATCCACCCATCCATCCATTCACCCACCTACCCATCCACCCACTCATCCATCCACCTGCCTTCTCATCCATTCATCCATCCACCCATCCACCCAGCCACCCATCAAAACATCCACCCATCCATCCACCCACCCACCCATCCATCCATCCACATATCTACCCATCCACCCACCCATCCATCCATCCATCCATCCATCCATCATCCATCCATCCACCCAACCACCTGCCCATCCACCCACTCACCCATCCATCCACCCATCCACCCACCCATTCTTCTCTCCCACCTACCCACTCACCCACCCATCCACCCATCCATCCATCCACTCACCCACCCATACATCCATCCACTCACCCACCCATCCACACATCCACCCATCCATCCACCCACTCACCCATACATCCATCCACTCACCCACCCACCCATCCACCCACCTAATCCATCCAGCCAGCCATCCATCCACCCACCCACCCATCCACTTACCCACCCATCCATCCACCCACCCATCTACCCACCCATCCATACATCCACCCAACTACCCAGCCATCCATACATCCAACTATCCACCCACACATCCACCCACCCACCCTTCCATCCATCTACCCACCCATTCATTTATCCGTCCACCCACCGACCCATCCATCCATCCATCCTACCAGTCAATCAATATTTACTAAGCACATGCTATACATCAGGCCTCACGTTAACCATCTGTCCAAATCCTGCCCCACTTGAACTCTCTTTCTGTCTCCATCTTTGCTAACTTTTCTGGGACCTACCATGTGGGAGGCACTCTGCCAAGCGCTTCACATGCACCATCTTGTCTAATCTTCTCCATGATCCTGTCATGGAGGGATAATCATTTTTCACATTTCACAGATAAGGAAACCAAGGCTCAGAGAGGAGTAGTGACTTGCCCGAGGTCACCCCATTGGGATTAGGACTCAGATCCATCCAACTCCGAATGTGCAGCTCAAAGATTCCTCTTCCATGAAGCTGTCCTGACCTTCCCCTTCAAAGCAATCCCCTCTCCTGCGCCTTAGAGAGCAGAGAGTGCAGGCTGCCGCCCCCCTGCCTGACTGTGAACTCCCAGGGGGCACCTGCTCGGGGCACTGGGCACACCCTGCTGGGCTCTGCACAGTATGGCAGTCATTGGGTGAATGAAGTGTGAATCAGAGGATCAAACCCTCTCCCCGATGCCCCCTCCAATTTCCCGTGGAATCCTGGAATTCATGCATCTTGGGCGGAGCGGAACTAGCTTCCATGCAGTGGAGTCGGGCTGGAAGGTCGGGTGGACCTTGGGTGGCGGAAATGAGAAACCACAGTAACATTTGCCGAAGCAGCTCCATCGCTTACCAAGCACGACCCGGTGCCGGGTGCTGCTCCCAGAGCTTTGCACGCTCCCCTCGTCCAGCGTCCTCACAACAGAGGTGAGTGCTGTTCTCACCTCATTTTACAGAGGAGGAAGCTGAGGAGTAGGAGGCTGGGCGGCCTGACGGAGGTGGCACAGGGGGAGGTGGTGGGGCCGGGCTCTGAGTCCAGGCGGCCCAGCGCTCTAGCCACATTTTAACCACAAGGCTCTGCACCGAGCAACTAAGATAATCAGGGTGGCCTCCCCTGTGTCCACTGCAAAGTGCTCGAGCCTCAGAATATTAACAGGCATTTTCCACAATTTTCTCAAAATAGTGTGAAAATAGCCCCTTGCAGAATTCAGACCCTGTCTGTTCTTTTCTGACTCAGAAATAAAATCAGCACTTGCTGGGTTTCACGCTGGAGCTACACACAGAGCTGATGTGACTGAACTATTCTGTTGAAATTAAAAATAGCCCCTTTCTGCTGTGGGATGTGGGCAAGGTTGCGCCGCGGCTACTGATCTGAGAAGGTCGCGTCTTCTGGGCCAGTCTCCATGAAGGCCGCCGGTTCGGATCCCAGTTCTGCCATTACCAGGCCGCGCATCCACACTCAGCCCTGGTGTCCTTGTGGGAGCACAGGGTCCAGAGACGGCCTCCCACACACAGCAGAGAGGGCTGAGCCGCCCACTCATACTCCCCACCGCGTCACCCAGGGTGTGAGTGACACGGCCTCAGAGGAAGACCCGTCTATGCTGGGGCTGCAATAAACCCCTGTGCTGGGCCCATTCTGAGATGCCAATAGGGACTTGGAGCATGAGAAAGGGGACAGCCTCTGGCCCTAAGAACAGTCTCCAGAATGTTCGAGAGTGGAGGGTGGTGGGGACGCGGGGTCCTGGAGAGGGCACGCCCACCCCCTCATGCCTGCAGGTCTTGGGTTCCATCATGTTTCCTCATCAGCCTTTCGCCTCCTCTCTCACTGAAAGAAGAGGCAGGCAGAGGCAGGAGCCAGCCGCGGGCTGGGAGGCGACCCCACAAACCCCAGCATCCTGGTCCAGCAGAGACATGAAGCTGGATCACAGTCAGTGCCTGCCCCAGGCCCCGACCTGCAAAGGGGGTGCCGTGATTCTCTACCATACAGCCTGCAGGTTCTTCCCCAGCCCGACCCCACGTCCCCATTTCACGATGCATTTTTATGGCCCTATTCTGGGAGGAAACGGAGATCCCCTATAACCCAGCATATACTTCCTTTAAAAATCTATTTAGTGCTATAGCTTCACTAAAAAAGAAAAAAGAAAGAAAAGGAATTTGCAGTTCTCAACCTCAGATGACCTTGCTTCCTTCCTCCCTGGGAAACGGAGAATCCAGGAGTACCCGAGCTTCCCACCCTAACCACCTGTGCGCAGGGAACGGCCGTCCCAGGTGCGAGGTGCTGCCAGGACCTCCCGGGGCCTCGTCTCTCCTCCTGCCAGGGCGTGTCCCTGCTCTCTTTCCTCCGCTTCAGCAAATTCCCCCGTGCTCTGTGTGGTCCCTCGACCACCCTTTCAGATCCGACAGGAACGCCCACCCCAGCCCACTCCCTCTGCAACCACCCAGCCTCCTCCCCATCACGAGCACCGGCGCTCGCATGGGGTACTCGGACCCATGGGGACATTTGGCGAGACCTGGGCAGGTTTGGCTGTCACACCTGGGGAGGGGCGGGGCAGCTACGAGCATCTAGTGGTCGGAGGCTAGGAATGCTGCATGGCCTCGCCCGCATCCTACACCCCACAGAGCACAGCCTGCACCCCACAGAGCATGGTCCCATCCTACACCCCACAGAGCATGGTCCCATCCTACACCCCACAGAGCACGGTCCCATCCTACTCCCCATGGCACAGCCCCATCCTACACCCCACAGAGCACAGCCTGCACCCTACAACCCACAGAGCATGGCCCCATTCTACACCCCACAGAGTACGGCCTCATCCTACACCCCACAGAGCACAGCAACCATTCTATATCCCACAGAGCACAGCCTCATCCTACACCCCACAGAGCACAGCCCCATCCTATACCCCACAGAGCACAGCCTACATCCTACACCCCACAGAGCACAGCCCCATCCTACACCCCACAGAGCACAGCCTACATCCTACACCCCACAGAGCACAGCCCCATCCTACACCCCACAGAACACAGCCTACATCCTACACCCCACAGAGCACAGCCCACATCCTACACCCCACAGAACACAGCCCCATCCTACACCCCACAGAGCACAGCCTGTACCCTACACCCCACATACCATGGTCCCATTCTATACCCCACAGAGCACAGCCTGCACCCTACACCCCACGGAGCATGGTCCCATTCTACACCCCACAGAGCACAGCCCCATTCTATACCCCACAGAGCACAGCCTGCACCCAACGCCCCATGGAGCACAGCCTCATCCTATACCCCATGGAGCACAGCCTCATCCTATACCCCATGGAGCACAGTCTCATCCTATATCCCATGGAGCACAGCCTCATCATATACCCCATGGAGCACAGCCTCATCCTACACCCCACAGAGCACAGCCTGCACCCTACACCCCATAGAGCATGGCCCCATTCTACACCCTACAGAGCACGGCCCCATCCTACACCCCACGGCACAGCCCCATCCTATGCCCCACAGAGTACAGCCTCATCCTACACCCCACAGAGCACAGCCTGCATCTTATACCCCAAGGCACATCCCCATCCTATACTCCACAGAGCACGGCCTGAATCCCATACCCCACGGAGCACAGCCCCCGTCCCACACCCCACAGAAGCAGCTGGTGGGGTCAGCTTGCCCAGCTTCGGGGACAGGACCCTTGCACCGCCCCCCCAGGCCACACTCTCTCCGGCTCCTTCCACTCGCGTCCTCACAGTGTGTGCCCAGGCCCAGGGCACTTGCCACTCTTCCATCCACACTGGCTCCCTAGCGTGGGGTCAGCTCCTCTCCAGGGCCACCTCACCACGGAGACCTGCTGTTTTTATGAATTCCAGGATCATCCTGGGCCATCTCAATGCAGAGATCTGCAATTTTTATGAATTCCAGGATCATCTGTGAACAGCACAATTGGATCACACTCCAGTGGGTCTGTTAAAAGCATTAATTTGTTATCCACAAACATGTAAATACACCATACTTTTAGTAAGCCTGTGTTGAGATTTTGTGTTTTTAAAAATCTTCCTAAAAGCTCAAAAACACGGTGGCCAGACCTCCCTCACTCAGTAGAGGCTGCGCCCAGCCCTCCCCAGCTGGCCCCACCTTCGGGCCCCTCCAGCCCCGGGGCCCAGGCTTGTCCCTTCCAACCAGGGCAGGGAAAGAAGGAGGAGGGGTGTCGGTGGGGCTGCACAGGGGCTGCTGGGAGCCTCAGGAAGATCCACAGTCGACTTGGCACCTCTAAATCTCATTATTTCTCTGGCACTCCACCAGGGTCCAGGATGGCGTTGCAAAGAACAATTGCACTTGGTTTATTTACTTAAACATAAAACACCGATGGGCACACTGGCTCATGCCTGTAATCCCAGCACTTTGAGAGGCTGAGGAAGGTGGATCACTTGAGCTCAGGAGTTCAAGACCAGCCTGGGAAACATGGTGAAACCCCGTCTCTATCAAAAAATACAAAAATTAGCTGGGCGTGGTGGTGAGCGCCTGTAATCCTAGCTACTCAGGAGGCTGAGGCAGGAGAACTGCTTGACCCTGGGTGGTGGGGGTGAAACCCTGCCTCAAAAAAATTAAAAAAATAAAAATAAAATGCTGACAGCCAAGGGCCTGAGCACAGCCCCTTTGGCCAGGCAAGCATGGGCGGCAGGACGCTGACCAAGAACGCTGAATGGCGCATGGGGCTGGGCGGGCACTGGGCAGGCCTGACCCAGAACGAGAGACAAGGTGGGTGCTTGGGGAACCCACATGGCTGCCTCTCCTCAGGGCCAGAGCTGGGGCCCTAAGAGCACCTGCCCTTCATGACCCAGCTTTCAGTCCAGCCTCCAACACAGGGGCCTCAGGCCACCAGGGACACGAATCTGCCATCCCATCGGCACAGGGCCTCAGGGCCTCACAGGCGGCATCCACGCTTGAACCCTGGCGCAGTGTCGTGGCTGCAGCTGTAGGATCACGCAGAGCTGGTGACTTGCAGGTTCGGGGCTACCTGGGATCCTGGGATGTGCACCCTGACTGACCTCCCAGCTGGGGCTGCAGCCCGGCGTGTGGGCAGCGTTGATGCACAGTGCACGCCGTGGGCCGCCTGCCCTCCTCTCGTCTGCCTGGCGATCGCAGCTGTGGCCGGGTCCACTCAACCCTACACATCGTGGGAGCAGGCCCAGCCCTGCTCCTGCCCCAGCCCGGGGCCAGTTATGACCAGGCCAGTCCCACAGGGCACTTCTCCCGCCGTCTGCCAGTGGCTGGCTAGGTGCTCAGAGACGACACAATCCTAACAGACAGGCAGGAAGCCTGTGTGTCCCCAGACGTCCCTGCAGGGCCTCCTGCCTTTCAGGGCCCTGCTCATGCACACCAGGCGGCTGCACGGGTCCTTTGGATGCCGGTGGCGACTCTCTGGGAGGGAGGAGCAGAGACAGACCTGGGTGTCCGTGGCCACCACCGAGCCACCAAGCCTGCAGCATGCGTGCCTTCACATGAGGTGCGCTCCCCGTGGTTGAAGCTAGTTGTGATGCTGAATTCTGCGTCCACCGAGAGGGCCTTGGATGCCCAGGTGGCTGGAAGTATTGCTTCCAGGTGCGTCTGTGCGAGATTCAAGTCTGAATCAGGGGGCTGAGGAAGAAAGGTCTGTCCTCCCCAGTGCAGACAGGGATCAGCCCCTTCTCAGAGGCCCGGCTGGAACAGAAAGGCAGAGCAGGGCAGCTTCATGTCCTGTGTGAGCTGAGACCTCCCTCTGCTCCTGCCTGTGGACATCGGGTGGAGCTGCCAGGTCTCGGGCCTTTGGAGTAGAAGTTATGCTGTTTTCCTCAGCGTGACCCTGGCTCTCAGATCTCTGCACTCAGGCCAAAGGACCCCACCCGGCTTCCCGGGCCTGCAGCTTGCAGACCGCAGATGGTGGGGCCTCTCGGCCTGCACGTTCGCAGGAGCCAATCCTCACCCTACATCTCTCGAGTCTCTATCCACTGACTCCGTTCCTCGGGAGAGCCATGACCCACACACCAGCTGAGTTTGCTTTTCATCAAGCCTTTCCGTCTGGGGCAGGTCAATACCCCACTCCGCCACGCACACAGCTGTGCCCAGCACAACACGCGGCCACAGGTCACCTCAGGTCACCTCGGGTGCTCCTCCCGCAGCCCCACGTAGACAGAAGACATTCCTCAGGCCTGGGTGCCCAGCCTCCCATGTCCTTGTAGGGAGAGCCGGATTTCCTGTGGAACCTGTGTCTTCTCCAATCTCAGCCTCCTGAGGTTCGGAGGGCCTCACTGACCCCGCCATGCAGGCAGGGATACAAGGTGGGTGCTCCTAAGGAAAAGGGGGCGGCAAGCGACCCCCGCCGCTGGGTCACGCCTCCCCCTCGGCCAGAACCACTGGGCCACTGGGTCCCGTTAGCATTCACTCTGTCAGACTTGAGTTTTCTGTAGCTGAAAATCAAAGATCTCAGCTGCTAACAGAGCTGGTGAGCCTCAAGCTGCTCCTGCAGCGACATCCCCAAGTCCGTGTGGGTACAGTGTGCCAGGGCCGGCCGCCAAGCCCAGGAGCCTCCCCACAGCACATCCACACACGCGCTTGTTTTATTTTTATTTGTTGTTGTTTAAATTCAGGCTGAGAGGCACAGAACGCCCGAGGAGGGTGCTGCCTGCAGAGCCGGGACCTCACTTCCTGGGTTCCGACTCCGCCTGGAGGACACGGGTGCGGCAGACACGGCGCAGAGCCCTCGAGGGCCACAAGGCACAGACGCCCCCACCTCAGATCTTTCCGGATTCCTGGGGAATCTGTCCTCTCTGCAGAAGCTTGAGTTCATATTACTTAAGTTTCTTTTAAATTGACTTATCTTTTAAGTTACATTAATTCGTTTCTTAAATAAGTGATGGGTTGGCACCAACAATAGAAAACATGTATCGTTTTACTAGTAAATATCAGTAAACAGAATGGAAACGGGATGCTGCATTAAGAGTCTGGCCAGGTGTGTCTGTTAGCAAAGCCCGTGTGCCCGGGAGAGGCCCCTCTCCGATGCCGAGGTCAGAGGCCGAGAGGGGGTCCTGGCGCCATGGGAAAGGGTGGAGGAGGGTAGAGGGAAGCTCCTGAGGCGTGATCTGATTCTCTCCAACTCCGTGTCCCTGGGGCAGCTCAAGGCCTCCGCCCCAACCAGGCACCCTCGGGGTTGGAGAAGCATCAGCCTCATCTCAGAGGCGAGGGGAGGTGGGCGGTGCCAGCGGGGGGGTCCTTCTGCTGTGCTGCGTGCCTCCTTCAGTGCCCACAGGGCCCCCCGAGGCTGTTGCTCCGGCATCCCCCCTTTACAGATAGGGAAACTGAGGTGCAGGGGGCGTGTGACCGGCCCACAGTCCTGCAGCTGAGGAAGGAGGAGCTGGGTTTGAACCGAGGCGGTCGACGCCACAGTCAGTGAGGCAGGTGCCCAGGGTGGACTCTCGCTCCAGGGGCCTCCTGGCGTCCCAGCAGGGAGGACGGTGCCTGGCAGTGGGTGAAACCAAACGCTGCTCAACATCCACAACCCACCCACAGGGCAGCCCCGCCAGGAAGAACTGCCCCGCCTGTGTCAGCCCTGACTGAGGGTGCCTGTTGGTCCAGAGTCGAGGCCCCTGTGGGTCTGGAGTCGAGGCCATGGTACACCAGCTGCTCCGGAGACCTTGGTTTCCCGTCTGCTAATGAGTCGCCCGTCTCATCTGGGTCCTGGCAGATCCGAGTGAAACTGAAAATGTGCTTCAAGCAGCTGGCGAGACAGGCACCACCAGAGATGGGACCTCAGTGCCCCCGCAAAACAGGCACCCACAGTGTCACATCCCTCGTCAAGAACCTTCTGGCATGGTCTGGAGCCTGGGAGTGCAGCCAGCATCCTTCTGGGGCCAACAGGCTGTCCAGGAGACCAAGAGAGGGCCTGGCAGCCCCCTGCCCTAGCACCTCACCATCTCCCTCACTCACTTCGCCCCAACCACCCCGAGCCCAGGGCCCACTGGGGCCTCTGCACCTGCCACCGACACCCAGCACTTCCCCCGGATTCTCTCCTGGCAGCTTCTTCTCCTCATTCACAATTCAGAGAGTGGCTCCCTCCCCACCCACCTGTGTGTGTCCCAGGTCACTGCAATGGCACCGAGCGGGGAGGCTCCACCCCACACAGCTGTCCCCTCACACAGGAGCCCACACACCTGTCCCCTCACACACCTGTCCCCTCACACAGCTGTCCCCTCACACACCTGTCCCCTCACACAGGAGCCCACACACCTGTCCCCTCACACACCTGTCCCCTCACACAGCTGTCCCCTCACACACCTGTCCCCTCACACAGGAGCCCACACACCTGTCCCCTCACACACCTGTCCCCTCACACACCTGTCCCCTCACACACCTGTCCCCTCACACACCTGTCCCCTCACACAGGAGCCCACACACCTGTCCCCTCACACACCTGTCCCCTCACACAGGAGGCCGGGAGTCGGACGTCAGGTGCACAAGGCCACACTCCCTCTGAAGGCCGTGGGTAAGACACATCCTGCCTTTCCCAGGGCCCCCCGGGCTGTGGCCGCACCACCCCAGTCCCCGCCTCTGCCCCCACGGGGCCTCCTCCCCTCCAAACCCCCACTGTCTCTCCTCCTTTTATAAGGACCACAGTCATTGGATTTAGGGCCCACTAATCCCCAGTCCTGGCTGAGGGCATCTTAACTAATTACTTCTGCAAAGACCCTGTTTCTAAATAAGCCACATTCCAAGGTTCCAGGTGGACGTGAGCTTCCGGGCAGGCCCCGTTCAGCCCGTAACCATCCCCCCCACCCAGGTACCCATTCGTCCACGTCACTCAGGCCTCCTCGTAGGTTTGTCTGAGACCATCTGGACGATGCAGCTTGCTCACTCCCTGTCTTCCTCCCTGGGATGTCAGCCCCTGAGGTGGGGACATCTCTGCTCAGGCCTGCGTCCTCAGCGCAGTTCAGGAAGGCAGCAGGTGCTCACGAATTCGCCAGGAAGGAACGGACGTGCGGCACACAAGGTGGTGCCATTGCTCACGGAGACAGGCCTTCAGGTCATAGGGGCTGGGCCCACAAATGCCAGTTCGAGCACAGCAAGCACCCGCATCCCCGTCCGTGACTCAGTTGCCCCACAGAAGGCTCCGGGAGGGGTGAGTGTTTGCACAGGGAATGGGGGCATGTTCCCAACCCCAGCTCCTGTCACCCCTTCACAGTTTGCCCCCTCTTACTTCCAGAACGTAGGCAGCCCCATGGCGTCCCCAGGCACGGGAGCGGGGTTTGTAGGCTCTGCGAGGATGGAGGAGGGAGCAGGCCTGGGCGGCTTCCTGGGAGGGCCTGGTGAGCCCAGGGGACAGGGTGCGGAGCCCAGGGCCGAGCTGCTTCCGTGCTATGAGATGATACAACCCTTGGCACCTTTTAAACGACTGGAAAATGAGTTTCTCCTTCCTGCGAATGGCAGCTAGGGGGGGACAGGCTGACACCAGTCCCCTCACCGAGTGGCGGGGCGGCCATCGCTCTCCTCGCCGTCCCGTACGGGAAAGCCCAGGTCACAGGGGCGCGAGAGCCGTGCGTCAGCCTCACCCCCTCCTCTAGCGCCCCCGGCTTCTCCACCTCCTTGTCCCTTCACAGGCATCTGTGCTTGTTCAAGAGAGAATGGGCCGCTGACCACACGGGTCTCAAGACACGGATCCCATCCTGCCTGTTTGTCCTCAGTGGGAGATGTGACATGGAAATTTACAGACTTATTTTTGTCAAGTTTCCAGCCAATGAAGGATAAACTGTCCTTTCAGAAAATAGTTCCAAGACTCTGAAATATGCAGGTTGCTGAGCTGAATTGTAAATGCAAACATTCAGCCCAGCACATGCCGACGTTGGGGATCACTGCCTGCCTGGCTTGTTCCTAGAAGCTTGGGCTGCTGCGTTTGCAGACAGAAGGCTGAGGACCAGGCCTGCTCTACGCAGGTCTGCTTCGCCCCAAGGGAAGTGGCTGACAAGTGTTTAGGAACTCATCTCCCCCAAGACTCAAAGGTGCAGGTCTTTACAGAGCCCACTCTCCGGGTCAAGGGAGCGGGCTGAGTGGCTCTGACCCGTCTATGGTCAGATGGGGTCAAACTCCCCAACGAATCTGGGGGCAGCTGTGGGGAGGACAGCCGTGTATGAGTGCACGCAAGGAAGAGAACGCACAACCAAAATGTCGTTCATCTTCTCAGCCGGGAAATGCCAGGCTCCTCCCAGTGCCGGGAGCCCCAGCGGATGTCGGAAAGCAGGAGAGGCAATCCCCGTCCAGTAGCCACGAACCAGCCTCATCATCGGAGTCAGAGTGGGGGCTCTGGCCGTGGGTAGTAAATATTTTTTCAGTTTTTGTAGTAAATCCACAATCATGGGGAAGCTGTGAACCTCGGCCGGGGCGGGGTCCGGGAAGTTAATGATCCGGGTGGAAAAACGGTCACCACGTCAACGCTGCTGCCATTTTTGAAGCGAGACCTGCCGGGGCCGGGACTGAAGCCTCCAGGGCGCTGCGGTTGTCTTCCCAGCCATGGCCACTCCGGCTGTTTGGATCAGCAACGTGGGACGCTGTGACACACGGAGGGAATTCAGAGGAGGGTAGAGATGATGAACTCAAGCTGGAAAGGCCGCCTGAACCCGCAGGAGCCATTTGGGAAATAAAACTCACAAATGAATAGGAAAAGCTTTCTGCTGGAAACCGCATTTCCTAGCAAGGAGAATTTCTCAAAGCATTTCCAAAATGGAAACGCTTACGCAGAGCAGACGCTTGGAAAGCCCTTTTTAGAAACCCACACCTGACACCCTCCGGAGATTTTGAGGGAGGGTGTGCCGGAGCCGGCAGAGTGGGGGCCACGGGACATTCCGAGACGCACGCGGGGTGGCAGCCAGGCATCGCCCGGACCGACCCCGTGCGCCTCCGACGGCGCCTTCTGCACGACCCCACGCCTCGACGGGCTCCTACCTGGCCTTCACCCATCACACGGGACTGACGGGGCACGTGCTTTGTGCCGGGCGTGCAAGACACCCTGTCCTCGTGCGGCTGACCTGCCGGTGCCGCGTCCAAGACCCCGGACCAGCGGCTGTGGCAATGTGGGCCGACTGCCTGTCACTTGTGGCAGCGGGGCGCCTTTGGACTGGCTCCCCAAGTTCACGCTCTCAGCTGTGCAGTCTGCCTGCTGCTAAAGCAGACGCCATAGCCCCGGCTCTTGTCAGAGAGACACCCTCCCATCTAGACCGTCGCCCCACTGCAGCCGGGTGCAAGGCAAGCGTTGGGTGGCCTGGCATTCTCCCCCCACTGCCCCTTTCTCACCTCCCCAGCCTCTCCATTCTGGTTCAGCCAGGTCTTCACCGGTGGTCACTCATGGTGCCGGGACTCCTGGCAGTGTTTTACGTCCGGATTAGAGGTCTGGGACCCCCCTGGGGCGAAGGCAGCCTGGGGAGATACACCCCTTGGCAACCTGACCACCCTTTCCCCAAGTCCTCCAGCCCCACAGAAACATCCCCTCAGCTGCTGCTCTGAACACACACTGGAGCTTCCCAAAGCAGGGGCTGTGTCCCGGTGGGCCCAGCTTGCAGACATGGCTGTGGGCCATGCACGGGCACAGCTCTATGAGATACCGCCCCTCTTCAGGCCTTGCTCTCCCGAGTTCTTCCGGCATCGTGCTTATGTGGCCCCGGCTCAGGCCTCCCTGAGGGACAGGGCAGACCTCGGCGGGGCAGGCTTCTCCCTGGGGGACAGGGCAGGCCTTGGTGGGGCGGCGTCTTCCCTGGGGGACAGGGCAAGCCTCCACGGGGCAGGCTCCTCCCTGGGGGACAGGACAGACCTCGGCGGGGCAGGCTTCTCCCTGGGGGACAGGGCAGACCTCGGCGGGGCAGGCTCCTCCCTGGGGGACAGGGCAGGCCTTGGTGGGGTGACGCCTGCTGGAGTCTCCAGGCTGTTCCCACGGCACTCAGTCACCTTCTACTCACGGGTGCACTGGAGACACACGAGTGTCTCTTAAGTTCATTTAAACAAAACAATGAATTGTTTGGAGAAAAACCCTCTCGCTTGCTCACTGGACAGATATTCGTGGAGCGCTATGTTCGCGGTACCGCCAGAGGCCTTGGGCGTCAGAGCCAGGACCAGACAGACACAGCCTCACCCTCAGTGGACACGAGCGAGGTGTCACACAGTCATGAGGGGGATGCATGAGGCACGTGGGAATTCCTGAGGCTGGAGGAAGCCTGAGTCCGTGTCCCCGGAGGGGGGGCCGTGGGCAGGATGAGCGTGCAACGAGCGTGCACCACGTCCCAACCTGCTCTGGCCAGCAACTGGCTGGCCACAGTGGGGCCTTCTGTTTTTTTAATTTAAACTTTTAGTAACACAGAAACCTAGGTCCCTCTGAAACCCGTGCCACCTTGCTGGACACCTCTGGGCCCCATGGCCCACCCCGCCCCAGGCTCTCGGCTTTCCTGCTGCTCAGGCCCAGACCTCTCAGACCTGGGACCTGGGCTGGGGCAGGTCAGTTAGAGGGAATTCACACGTGTGCTCTGAATTTTAGAAACGACCTCCCTCACAACCAGCCAACAAAAGGAAAACCCCAATGCCATCCCTGGCTCCATCCTCCATTCAGAGCCTTTCTTCCTGAGGGGCAGGAGGGCCAGGACCGCGCCAGGCGGGGGCGATTCTCCTCTCCCAGCAGAGTGAGTCCAGCCGCCGCGACGCGGGCGACCGTGCTCCCTGGCGGTGACCTTCACTAGCTCCATGCCTACAGCAACAGCCTGGCGTGCCTTAGCGCTGCCCAGGCCTCGCATGGACACAGGGGTGGGCCCTGCAAGCGCCTAGAGAAAGTGGGGGCTCTTTGTCTCTCTCTCCCTTTCCCATCTCAAGGGGCTTGAAAATTTTCTTAAAGGCAGAAGGGTTTGAATGCCCAGACAACTGAATGGAGACAGTTCTTCCCCTTCTTTTCCTTGAGTTCAGAGGCTCTGAAATTTAGTGTTTATGAGACTTACTGTGTCTGCTGCACACGAAACCGTGGATACTGTCTTTTATGTGCAATTGAAGATATTCAGAAGGATGGTTTTTGTGTGTAAACATTTTTTCCTTGCCTTGAGCGCTGAATTTAGAAGCAAACCCTGATGCACACATAGGAGTGACTACACAGAGCTTTCTTAATGAACATCCCTCCGGGGCCTTATGAATTTGAATCTGCACACATTCCTTAGGAGTTCTTTGCCAAGGTCAACGGACATCCCAAAGAAAGGCCACTGGGCCAGCGGAGGCAGGGTGCGGGAAGAACTTTGTATTCTGGGCTCCTCCCCTCCCCAATGGCCCTCCCGCTCCTCCAGCTCCCATGAAGACTTGGACCTCCTTCCACCAGGCCCCTCTCAGCCAGCAGAGGAATTCCAGGAAGCAATCAAGGCAGGAAAAAGGGATCAATCCATTTTGTTTTGGATTTCCCCCTCTCCTTTCTGAACTCAGATGGATCAGTATCGAGAGGGAGCTCCCAGGAATCAGTTTTGCAGCCTGGGATGTCACATTCTGGAACAGGCTGTGATGGAAGAGCAGGCTGCCTCCTCCAGGGAGCTTCTTCCACACCTTTTAACACCGAGAGCCTGTGCCAACATCAGAGCGGGTAATACTGTTTCAAACGGCCTCATGGGGACAGACGTCAGGCCTCTACTGCACCGCCCTCCCCGTAGGGCCCCACCGTGGGTGAGAGTAATTTTGGTGTCTCCCATCATTTCCTGGGGCAAAGATTGACTGACTCTTGAGTTTAGACACTGTGCCAGGCCTGCAGGTCGCAGAGAGGAACGCAGCACAGCTTCATCACAGAGGGGGATGAAACTCGGCCTCATCAAAAGGTTGAGGGCAGAGACAGAGGCAGACAGATGGCAGGGGCCGTTCCGAGAAAGGCTGACAAGGGAGGAAAGCTGGGATGAAGGAAAAAAGGAGAAACGATTTTAAAAGAAAGAAAGGAGGAAACGGGAGGGAGGGAAGTGAAGAGGAAGAAGGGAGGGGACAGAGGACAGGAGGAGGGGGGAGGGGAGAAGGCAGTGGGGGCGGTGGGCTGTGGGGGGAGACACACTTTCCCGGAATGCTTCCTTATCTCCCGCCAATGTCAGCAAAGCGGATCATGGGTCCTGGCTTTTTCCACCACCAAGAATCCCGGCCGATTCTCACCTTGAAGGGCGAGGCAGGGAAAACGACTCACAGGGCCGAGCTGCCCTCGTGGTGTTACACAACCTCAGCGTGCTGCCAATGTTTTTATGTAATCCTCCGGCTCTCCCCATAAAACAGACCATAACACTGTGGCGAGCACACTTCAATAGAGCCATGTGCTATTGCCGGGCACGCTGCCTTCCGGGAGATGAATCGTACTGCCAGGCGGCCGGGCGGCTGCTTGAACTACTTTTCTCCTCTCCTGGCTCCAGCTGATTCAGAAAGATCAGAGGAGCCAAGAGCTCACCAAGCACAGCTCTGCGGGAAAGTCAGGGATTCTGTGGGTGATGGGAAGGCGCTCGGGAAGTCAGGGTGCTCTGAGCCAGACAAAGCTGGGACAACCCCTCGTCATGGGGATTCAGCTCCCCCTCCCACCCCACGGCCTGTCTGCAGCCCACCCTCAAGAGACGGTGCGGGTCCTGAAGGAAACGCAAGACCACCCCCCGCCTTTGCCCCCACACACAGCAGGCACATCCGGAGCCCCCGCCTGCCCGCGTAACCCCAGCTCCCATCACCTCCCACTCGAGCCTGTTACGGATGCTTTCTGGAGGAGGTTTGCTGGGGCTGCCAAGGCAGAAGCCTGAATCATCAGCACGGAACGGAAAGCCACACCAGCTAGTGATGTAGGCACATGCAAACTTTCTCCTTCCTGGCGCCCCAGTGCAGAGCGGCCTTGGGGGTAGCTGCTCCTCTGGTCCTGCTCCTCCGGGAAGATGGAGCAAATGGAAAAGTGCTTGCTCTCAGCAGCTGTGGCTGCCTGTCCTGACCTGTGGTGACACCGGTGCTGCCTCTCGGGCTGACCTACGTCCGCTCATGATGAAACAGACCCACCAGGAGCTGGAGGCTTTCATGGATTCTGGGGCTCCCAGGTGCTACAACTTGGGTCCCCCTGGGTAATGAGTCCTGGCAAGCCCTGCTTGATCCTCAGCTCCATCCTCCCAGGAGTCTTAGGTCTCAGCCTCAAGCTTCTCCCATAACAACTTTCTAAGGTGGCCTCGGGCACCCCCAGGACAGGGGGCCGCCTAGCCCAGTGGTCGAAGCATTTAGGGTGTCTTCGAGCCTCACGGGCAAAGGACAATGCACCAGCAGCCTCCCAAGTATGGCGTCCCCACCCTTCTCTTTTCCCACCTTCAAGAGTGGAGAGGTCGGCGCAGCCTAAACCTGACGGCCCCCACTCCTGGAGCGCCAAGCCAGCCCCCCACCCCACACTTCTGGACCTAGGCACTGCCTGCTCCTAGAGCAGCTCCAAAGAGCCTCTGCAGAAGTTCCCTCGGAGAGCAAGTTTGTGTCATTGTGGGGGCAGGGGGACTCCTCAAGTCTCCACTGGAGGGGTGGGTGCCGGGTGCGGGGGGGGGGGCACCCAGGTTGCTGCCTGCTGCTGAAGGGGTCTCCGCGGCCCTTCCCTTTCCTCTCTCCTGCATATTCCCTCCCACAGGGGCGCAGAGGGGCGCGCACCCGAGTCCGGCCTGACCCATCGCGCCCGGGGTGGCCGCTGTCCCGGGCAGGGCTCCCCCAACTCCGCCCCGGCGCCCCCGCTCACCGTTGAGCTGGTTGTAGACCACCTCCTCCAGGTGGTCCAGGCGCTGCAGGATGGCCTCACGGTCCCCCAGCGCGCCCACCTTGGCGTGTCGGCTGCGCACCCGGCGGTCGCCGCTCACGATGCGCACGAGCTCCTGGGAGCGGCCCTGCAGGCGGCAGTACACGGAGAACAGGACGATGCCCACGAACACCAGGATGTTCACCGTCAGCAAAGTTCGGATCTTCCTGGCCACCGCCATGAACACGGCTGCAGCGGGGGCCTCACCCGCGGGGCATCCCCAGCATCCCCGCCCGGGCCTGGGCTTCGGCTTCGGCTTTGGGGACCATGAGCCGCCCGGGGCTGCGGGGGCTGCGGGGCTCGGCCGGGAGCTGTCCCTTCAGCACCAGCTCAGCGCGCCCGGCCACGGCCGCCGGGGGTCCCCCAGAGCGCAGGGGGCTGCCCGGGGCTGGGGTCGCGGGGCGCGGCCGGCATCCCCCGCTCAGAGGGCGCGGCCCCGCCCCGGGGAGCAGTGAGGGGGGCCGGGGGCGCGTGGGGGCGGCGGGGAAGGCGCGGGCGGGCGGCGCTCGGCGTCTGTGCCGGCTCCTGTCCTGCCCGCCCCGCAGCCACCGCGCCGGTGCAGAGTGACGCGGCCTCAGCTCAGCTCATCTGCATCCGCGGCCCCAGGACCGCCCCGCCCCGCCTCCCCCGCCCCTCAAGGCCGCCCCCCGGGACCGCCCCGCGCGCCTGCCCCGCCCCCCCAACCGCGCCCCCCAGGGACCCCAGCACAGCAGGTCCGGGGGGCGGGGCGCGGGGGGGGAGCCTGGGCCAAGGGCACGTGGGCGCGGGGAGCGGGGGGCGGGGCAGGCGCCGACCCTCCCTCCCCAGGACCCGCCAGACGCCCGGGGCCCCCAACGGCCAGCAAGGTCGGAATCGAACCCAAGCTTGACCCGAGGGCAGCGGGGCCTCCGGGAATGCCTGGCCAGGGCGGTGTCGCCGGTGTGAATCGGGGAGGGGGCGGCCGGGGCAGGACCCGGGGCAGGGCCGCTCTGGTAGTCTCCCGCCCACCCCTCCCCAAGCCGAGCTCCCGGCCTCCCTCCCTCTCCCCCGTCCGGGGCTGAGGACCGGGGAAGCTGAGTCCCGGGACGGGACGGATGTGGAGGGTGGGGCTTGGGATGCAGCCGGACCTCCCGGAACAGCAGGGGGCGCTGGAGCCGCCAGGAGGGGAGAAGGCCCCGTCCCCGAGCCAGGCTCGCAGGTAAGACGCGAGCCCGCAAACCCCCGCTGCCCCCACCCCCAGCCCAGGCTCTGATCTGGCCCCACACTGGCGTTTTGTGGAGGAGACCCTGGAAGCCAGGGGAGATATCAGCCAAGCCACGCAGCACAGGGGCCCAACTTCCACTGGCGGAATGCAAGCACCCAAGAGGCAGGAGTTTCACCCAAAGGCAGGGTGCACCCCTGTGTTCCCAGAGATCGGATACATGGCTGGTGCTCAGTAAACATTTGCGGGATGAGTGAATAAATGATGGAGCATTTATTAAGAGCATGGCTGTGCTTGGCTCTCCATACAGAGATGAGTAAGACAAGGGGCTTCACAGCTCTTGGCTGTGTGTGTGTCCGTGTGTGTGCATGAGTGTGCGTGCATTTGCCTCTGTGTGCCTGTGTATCTGCATATGTGCACGTCTGTGTTGTCAGCACGCATGCCTGTGCATGTGTCCACGTGTTTCTGTGTGCATGTCTGTGTGCCATGTGTGTGCATGTCTGTGTATATCTGTGTATGTGCCTGTGTGTCTCTGTGTGCATGTCTCCGTGTGTGCATGTGTGTTTGTATGTATATCTGTGTGTGCATGTGCCTGTGTCTGTGTGCATTGTGTCTCTGTGTGTGTTCATGTGTGTGCATGTGTCTGTGCCTGTGTGCGTGTATCTGTGTATGTGTCTATGTATGTCTGTGTGTGTCTGTGCGTGTTCACGTGTGTGCATGTCTCTGTGTGTTCATATCTCTGTTTGTTCATGTGTGCATGTGTCTCTGTATATCTGTGTGCATGTGTCTGTGTATCTATGTCTGTGTTTGTGTGTCCATGTATGCATGTGTCTGTGTATCTGTGTACAAGTGTCTGTGTGTGCATGTCTGTGTGTTTGTGTGTTCATGTGTGCATGTTTCTATGTATATATGTCTCTGTTCATGTGTGTTCATGTCTGCATGTTCACATGTATGCATGTTTCTCTCCATGTGTCTCTGTATGTGTGTGCATGTGTGTGTTCATGTGTGCATGTTTCTGTGTGTCTGTTCATGTGTGTGTTGTCTGTGCATGTTCACGTGTGCATGTCTCTGTGTTCATATCTGTTTGTTCATGTGTTCATGTGTCTGTGTGTTTGCCTGTTTGTATGTATATCTGTGTGTGCATGTGCCTGTGTGTGTGTCTGTGTGTGTGCATGTGTCTGTGTATGCACATGTGTGTAGGGGGATCTGGGGGGTTCTGGCTCTGAGCTTAGTACTCTATTCTTCAAATATCCATTTCTTGGCATCAGGCATGACAGCCTATCCAGCTTGGAGGTTTTCTGCCCCTTGGCTGAGGCTGGGCGAGCCGAACACCCATTTCTCCTTTCTTTGTTGAGCCATTCTGTTCTTCCTCAGGATGTTTATCCCAGGAAATCCAGAGGATCAGAACCAGGCAGGACCCGGCACTGGGACGGAGGCAGCTGTCCGCAGGGCGTTTACCGTAGATATGTATCACCTGTTCTGAGACAGAGCCGGGGAGGCTGTCTTTAATCATCCGGGAGGTGATTACGATGCAGCCAGTGTGATAAACCCTGGTCTGTTTTTGATCAATAGCCATTCCCATGTCCCTCCTTAAAATGCCGTATTTTTCTGCTTATAAAATGCAGGTTGTAAAATGTTTCCAGACGTTACGAGGACAGCTGCTGGAATAATGATGCAGGTAGCTGGCACACACGCAGTGCAAAGGTTTCACCAGGCACAGTCTTCTATGCCTATTATCTGGTCAATACGAGCAGCAGCCACGTTAAGGTGTAATACACACTGGCGTTATCTAATTTTCCATGCGAGGAAATTGAGGCACACAAAGGGCAACTGGCTTGCTCAAGGTCACGTCAATGGCAAAGCGTGGATCTGGGATTCAAGCCCAGACGATTGGGCTCCAGAATCGACTTTATTAGTCATGATCACTCAAGAGAAAACATCAAGCACTTTTCATTACATGTTTAATGAAAATGATGTTAAAGTGGTTTTGTAGGAGAAAACATTTCACTCCTGTAAATACATTTTACTGCATTCTAAAATCTAGCAGGAAAAGATGTGGCCTAACTACCATCAAGATTTGCGTACATTTCATTGGAAATACAAGCACACTGGACATGGGAAAATACTGGGGAACTTTACACGGAAGAGAATGCATCTGATAGTCTAGCAAACTAGCATTTGCTGGATTTTTAGGACATACAGGAGGCCGGGTGCAGTGACCTCCCCCAGCAATCCCAGCAATTGGGGAGGCTGAGGCCAGTGGATTGCTTGAGCCCAGGAGTCCAAGGCCAGCCCGGGCAACATGGTAAAACCTCATCTCTATGAAAAAAATACAAAAAATTAGCCGGGCATGCTGGTGCACAGCTGTAGTCTCAGCTACATGGGAGGTTGAGGTGGGAGAATCACCTGAGCCTGGGGAAGTCAAGGCTGCAGTGAGCCGAGATCGCACCACTGCGCTCCAGCCTGGGTAACAGAGTGAGACCCTGTTTCAACAAACAAAACACAAAAATATATATATGCTGAATGCTCAGTGAGTTGTAACATGTGAGGCAGCCCCCAGGGGTGCAGAGATGAACCCCCGAGAAGGTGCATGTACCCACGGGGTGCAAAGATGAACCCCCGTCTGAGAAGGCGCATGTACCCGCGGGGTGCAGAGATGAACCCCCATCTGAGAAGGTGCATGTACCCACGGGGTGCAGAGATGAACCCCTGAGAAGGTGCATGTACCCGCGGGGTGCAGAGATGAACCCCTGAGAAGGTGCATGTACCCGTGGGGTGCAGAGATGAACCCCCATCTGAGAAGGTGCATGTACCCATGGGGTGCAGAGATGAACCCCCATCTGAGAAGGTGCATGTACCCGCAGGGTGCAGAGATGAACCCCTGAGAAGGTGCATGTACCCGCGGGGTGCAGAGATGAACCTGTCTGAGAAGGCGCATGTACCCACGGGGTGCAGAGATGAACCACTGAGAAGGTGCATGTACCCGCGGGGTGCAGAGATGAACCCCTGTCTGAGAAGGCGCATGTACCCACGGGGTGCAGAGGTGAACCCGAGAAGGCGCATGTACCCGCGGGCTGCAGAGATGAACCCCTGTCTGAGAAGGCGCATGTACCCACGGGGTACAGAGATGAACCTGTCTGAGAAGGCGCATGTACCCACAGGGTACAGAGATGAACCCCTGTCTGAGAAGGCGCATGTACCCACGGGGTGCAGAGATGAACCCCTGTCTGAGAAGGCGCATGTACCCACGGGGTGCAGAGATGAACCTGTCTGAGAAGGCGCATGTACCTGCGGGGTGCAGAGATGAACCCCTGAGAAGGCGCATGTACCCACGGGGTGCAGAGATGAACCCCTGAGAAGGCGCATGTACCCACGGGGTACAGAGATGAACCCCTGTCTGAGAAGGCGCATGTACCCATGGGGTGCAGAGATGAACCCCTGAGAAGGCGCATGTACCCATGGGGTGCAGAGATGAACCCGTCTGAGAAGGCGCATGTACCCACGGGGTACAGAGATGAACCCCTGTCTGAGAAGGCGCGTGTACCCACGGGGTACAGAGATGAACCCCTGTCTGAGAAGGCGCATGTACCCACGGGGTGCAGAGATGAACCCCTGTCTGAGAAGGCGCATGTACCCACAGGGTGCAGAGATGAACCCCTGTCTGAGAAGGCACACACACCCACAGCTCCCCCTCATCTTAGCACCACAGTGCCAGCCCCACCCCGTCTTTGATAAGCCCTGGCCTTCCAGGGCCACCCTCAGAGAGTCAGCCCCTGCTGAGTCCCTGAACGTAGCTGCGTTCTGGGGTGCCAACCCTTGGCACTGGGAGAAACCCTCACCAGTAGCATCACCCCCCAGTGAGCCGAGATCGCACCACGGCAGCATCACCGGGGAGGGAGTCACGTGGTTGTCACTGCAGAACTCTGGAGGGGCAGGCTCTCACGTGGGTGGGGGACGTGGAGGATTAAAAATGAGCCCAATGAAGGGAAATGCTCGTTCTTCAGTGTCCATGAGCTCAAGCCCTGTGGGAGGTGTAGCCGAGATTATTTTGCACAGATCTGAACAGGATTCACCCCCCGTAGGATGTGGCCCTTTCCTCAAAGCACAGATTGGAACTCAAGGTCACTGAAGTGCTTTCTGGCCTCATGATGGAGAGAAAGGCATTTCCTCACTCAGGCATCACCCCGGGAACGTGGCGTGCCATGTTTTAGCATCTAAGTGTGTCCCCCGAGGAGGCAGGGTTATGCCGTGATCACAAGCGACCCCCAAATCTCAACGGCATAAACGACACGGGGTAATTTATCATGGGATTGCGCGTCCACCTGGGTCACCTCGGAGCTCTGTTGACTGGAGTTGCTCGGAGCCCCTGGCGCGGATGCTGGATGGCCGGGCCGGGGAGGAGCGCTCAGGGGCTTCACGCTGTCAACGCCCCACTCCGAAGTGACTCCCGCTGCCTCCACCCATCACCTGCTGGACAGAGACTGTCACATGGGCCCCTGCACGCAGAGAGGTGGGAAGGGAGATCCTACCACGTGCTTGGAAGACGGGAGAACAGGCGTGTTTCGGTGAGCAGTGCTCTCTCTCAGTCCGCACAGCAGCCTTCCAGCAAATCGGGATTTTATGCCAAACTCACCCCACGCTCCCAAATGCCAGGCTCCCCCGGGTAGCAACGAATGACATGTTGTCCAATCAGACTTCAATGCAACCATGTCACAGAAGACACGACTAAAGCAAAACACGACTGGGTGCTGCGCATTTTGGTTTTGACCAGGTTGGGTCTGGGTCTCTGCTTCCCTCTCCTGGGCCAAGATCCTCTGGGCGTGAAGTTCAGGAATGAGGGTGGGACCTTCCCTGGGAGACCCAAGTATGGGCGGCGGTTGCTCGGACCAAGTCCTCACTGAGAGTGACCTCGACAGACATCCATTGGCAGCTCCAGCTCAGGCCCAGGAGACAAAGTAGGGGTCACTGACACCCCGGATTTTTAATGACTGAATAATGATTTGAACACTGGTCTGTTGGATTTCAAGATCTGTGATTTTCCCACTGAACACGCTGACTCCTGGGACAGCAGAGTTTCTTAGACTGGACCTAATAACACACTCACCCCCTCCCCTCTTGCTTTTCTGTATTTTTAAAAAATTATTTTGTTTTTAATTCACAAATATTGTATATGTTATATGGGGTAGAATGTGATGTTGATATATGTTTAAAATGTGGAATGATTAAATCAGGCTAATTTACTTTTTTTTCCTAAAAGGACCTTGGCTTCAGAATTAACTTTAATTTTCATTCCACTTTGCTTATATGGCCTTGGCAAGATCAGTCCTTGTAGCACGGCCGGGACTTAAGCTCTGAACCACCAGCGAGGAGGGCGTTGGTCTGAGCCTGCTTTTCCAAGTCCTGTCTTCCCTTCTTGGGTTCAGACAGCAGATCAGACTGCAAGTGGCTTTAAAGAGACAGCAGACATGTGTGTGGCAGTTTATTCATTGCCCCTGGATGCCACCCTTTCATGCCCCCTATGTGACAGCTGGCGGTCCACAGCCCATTAACTCTGCAGATGGGCACAGCAGGCCTCGGGGGGGTGATGTGGGTTTAGTGTGCCGAAGATGAAGAGATGCAGGGGACTCAAACCCACTGGCTGAGGCACCACCCGCTTCTCCAGGCAAAGAGGTGAGTCCCAACCAGCGAAGAGATGTGAGAAGTGGTGCCAGGGTGAGAACGTGTGTGTGCCTCTGTGTGTGCCTGTGTGTGCTTTTGTGTGTGTGCATGTGTGTGTGCATGTGTCTGTGTGTGTGCACATGAGCTTCTGTATGTCTGCACCTGCACATGTGCATATATGTGTGCCTGAGTATGTGTGTGCATGTGCACCTTTGTGTGCCTCAGTATGTACACATGTGTGCATGCATGTATGTGCATGTGTGTGCTTGTGTGTGCATGTGTCTGTGTGCATGAGCCTGTCTGTGCCTGCACATGTGCATGTGTATGAATGTGCGTGCATGTGTGCCTAAGTATGTACGTGTGTGCATGCATGTGTGCCTGAGTATGTACACGTGTGTGCATGCGTGCCTCTGTGTATGACTATGTATGTGTGTGCATGCCTGTGTGTGTGTGTGTGAGACAGGGAGAGAGGGAGTGAAGGAGGGAGAAAGAGAAAAAGGGAGAGAGAGGAAGATGGAATGGGGATAGAAGGGAGTTATAATAAAAATGGAGGACTTTGGGTGCATTTTCTTTCTCCCAAAAACACTGTAAAGGGGTTATATAATTTGAATTTCCTCACTGCTGAAATTGCGTTTACTCCTTGGGTCCTGACCCAGCTTTGTGATGACTGTGGTGCAATCCCGGTTCCCTGGCAGCACTTGTCAACAGGGTCAAATGCCTGTTCCTTGCTGGTCTCTTCTGTGGAACAAAAACCTCACCTAGGAGGGTTTCAGGTTTTGCCTCAATTTTTATCAAATCTGTAGAGGGTATTTCTGTGCCAGATACAGCTCCAGACACTTTTCAAAAATGCATTCTCTGCACCTTCAGAGCAGCCCTTTGAGAGGGGGCATCCGTGCTATGCCCGTGGTGTAGATGGGGAAGCAGAGGCAGCTGGAGTTTCCATAACTGGCCTGAGGCCACGCAGTTACAGGAGATGGGGCTGGGGCTCTGCCCGGGCAGTCTGGCTGCAGAGTCCAGCTTTTAAGCTCATCTCTAAGCTGCCTCTGCTGCCAATGAACCATCCTAAAATAGATTTTTTTTTTTTTTTGTCCTACAAAGGGTTCATTTTTCCTGTTTCCTCCTGGCCCATAACGTGGATAACTTGCCCCTTCATCACAAGTTGGTGAACAATTCATCCCCCAGCATATTCAAACCACGGCCAAACAGTGGCTGAAAACAACAGCAAGCAGCCACCTAGCACGGGGATCTATCAGTGGGCTGGACGCAACAGGGAGGGTTCGGCTCTACACCTGGGGCCCGGGACCCCGACTGGAGGTGGGGTCGGCTCTGCGCCTGGGGCCCGGGACCCCGACTGGAGGTGGGGTCGGCTCTGTGCCTGGGGCCCGGGACCCTGACTGGAGGTGGGGTTGGCTCTGTGCCTGGGGCCCGGGACCCCGACTGGAGGTGAGGGCTGGAGGAAGCTGCACTCATCGGATGGCTCGGCATTCACACGTCTGAGGGTTGTGGCTGGCCTTGGCAGAGGCCCGCTCCTGGCAGTGGCTGAGCTGTTGGAATCCAGCACCCGCCCCTCCACGTGGCCTGAGCTTCCTCAAAGCATGGCTGCCAGGTTCCAAGCTCCAGCCCTGGGAGAGACGGCCAAGCGGGAGCTGCATCGTGCTCCCCCATTTCCTGTTCTTGATTCGCCCCCACTGGGCACTGCAGCCTTCCTGCCAATGCAGCTGTCAGGAGTACGGCTGCTGCATGCAAAGGCATTTCCCCACACGGCCCTCCTGTGTGCTGTAAATGCCGTCAGCTCCTCAATGGAACCCGCGTGTGGTGAGCGCTGCTTCCTCGGTGTAAATGCTCCCATCATAGCTGGTTTCAAGCCGACAGTGCAACCCCTGAGTCCAGAGTCAGGAACAATGGCTCTGCACACTGGTGGGAACCACCCCGGCTTGCACCTGTGCCCCGGCCGTGGCTCTGTGGAGCTCTCCGTCCCAGGGAACCTTCTCCTGGCTTTCGTGTCCTGCCCCTTCCCAGATTTCCCCACCTCTCTGGCTGTGCCTTCTGTGCCTTCCCTGCCAGCCCTGATGTGGGCAAGGCTCGCGCCTAGCACTCCTCAGCACTTCCTTCCTTCCCAATTCCGCCCATGATTTCCCCCACGCCTGCTCCGTTTCTGAGTGCGGGCCACTCCCAGGTTGACACCTGTGTTCCATGTTGCACGGCTCAGCATGTGGGCTTGGACAGTGGGAGATGCGGCTTTCCATGAACAGCCCCAGTGTGTGGTCCGGTGAGTGGCAAGGTGGCTCTGTGGTGGCCAGGACCGAACCCGGGGTCTTGTTGCTCTGCCACCCTCCACCCAGATCTGCAGCTCAGAGCTGAAGGTGACATTGAGCCTTCTGGCCAGCAGGAAAGAGTTAGGAGAGGAGAGGGCGGGACCTGTTTCTCTGTTGAGGGTGTGGGCAGGAAGCACACAGGCTTCACTCCCTCTCCGCAGTCAGGCGTGTGGGTGACGTGGCGACCTGCGGGTGATGTGGCGGCGTGCGGGTGATGTGGCGGCGTGCGGGTGACGTGGCGTCCTGGGCGTGGGGAAAGTGGGAAGCATCGGCCTCGGCTGAGCAGCTGCCACCAACTGTCCCTGTGTGAGCAGGAGAATGGCTCACGGTTTGTGTGTCAGGGCTCTGAGGAACAGTCACTGGACGTGTGCGGACATGAAGGCAGCTCATTCTCAGGAATGGCCCACGGGATGACGGAGCCCGAAAAACCCCAGACCTACAGGGAAGACCCTCAGGCTGGAGACCTGGGAAGAGCCCGTGCTGCCGTTCAGGTCCAAAGGCCAACTGCCAAGGAGGCCCCCACGTCAGCAGGGAGAATCGGTGCGGCTCAAAGTCCACAATTTAAATGTCTCATCCAAAAACACCCTTGCAGAAAACACCCTTGCGGAAGCGTCCAGAGAAACATCTGACCGAATGTCTGGACCCTGCGGCCCAGCCAAGTCTACACGTAAAATCCACCATCACGGGCCACTGCGGCCCAGCCAAGTCTACACGGAAAAGTCACCATCACAGGCCACACAGACGCCTCTCTGAGTGGTGCCGACTGTGGCAGCCTTCACGGTTCTCTCGGGCTAGAACTTCCCATCCACGGGCAGAGCCTCCCAGCAGGCCCACGGCCCACACACCACGGCCCCACAACTGTCGTCCTGGGTGCAGGGCTTGGTCCACGGGAACATGTGCACCAGCGGACCCCACGAGGCTGCCCACACGTGTGCAGTCCCTGAGTGAGAGAGACACGCTAGACCACGACCTCACAGCTGCTGCTGTGCCTGTCATGTGGAGAAGCAGCCTGAGGGCACAGAGGCAGAGCCGGCCCTCCCCAGAGGAGACCTCGGATGGGGAGAGAACAGGAGCGAGGGGCCGGCGGGTGACAGGTTTCATTTCTGGCTCCAAGGAGGAGGGCTGCTGTTGCCTCCGGCTTCCCAGAAGTGGCACAAACAAAATCCTCCTCTCCCTTAAGCTGGGTTGAGCTGGGTCCCCATTGCTGCAGCTGTGAGTGTTCGGCTGTCCCCATGCGGTGTCCTGAGCGAACATCACATTCTGCTCAGAAGGGACGTGTCGCCTGGCCAGCATCGCCTCACAGGCAGGATGCCTCCCCCTTCACCAGGTCCACCTCCTGACAAGACGCATGGCTGGGGCCCAGGAGCGCCACGTGGCCGAAGTTTAGGTCACTTCTGCGGCAAGTCTTGCTCTCCCCGTCAGCTCCTTGGATGTCCCTCCCCGTCACAGCAGGTTCAAGTGGGCCCTGATGCGACCGCTGGTGTCCATGTAGCACGGACACCAGAGGGAGAAGGCTGCACAGAGACCGGGGCAGAGGCTGCAGCGAGGTGGGGCCGGGAGGGCATGGCGCAGCCTTGCCAGCTGAAGGCCGGCTGCCTCTGGTGGGCCTCGCCGGCAGGGCTGGAGAAAGGTATCAGCCAGATTAACAGCTGCACAGCCGGCACCACAGTGAGTGGATCCGCTCGAGCAGCGAAGCCACACCTGGCACAGCAGCTGCAGTTGGAGGCCCCACCTGGGCTGGCCTCAGGCACCCACTGCTTCCCCAGGACACATCTGTCTTCTGCGCAGGCCAGAGGCTGAGCCGAATGGGGCTGGGGGTGGGTCACCGCCCCCCTGCATCTTCCAAGGGCCTGGTGGGGACACCGAGATCTGCGGCCCCTCGGCCATGTGGTCTTGCTTTTGATTTATGGCTTTTTTCAAAAGGTACGATGAGCTCTGATGTCTCCCACCAGCATCTCCCTCCACCCCAGCCCTCACGCCACAGGGCAGGGAGCAGACGTGGAGTCTGCCAGCTCTAGTGAGTCCATTCCAGTTACACACGTGGAGCTGGGAAATGGCCCTGGGATGCATCCCAGGACCCACTGGGCCTGCAGTGTCAAACCTGAGCTAAAATGGCACGGCCACCTGCCCTCCACAAGCCCCTCTCTAACATAACAGGAGGGCCGCAGTGATGCTTTGGGGTTCCCAGAACCAATGTCAGTTCCGAGCCCGTGTCCAGGAGTCCCCAAAAGGTCTAGTTCAGACCCGGTCACTGAGGCAGAAGTCCCACAGTTCCCGTCGGGCAGGGCGGGGAAGAGGAGCCCACACTTTCAGGGGGGCCCAGGACCCTTCCTGAGGGGGTTTGGTCTGTAAACCACTCGCGTCTGAGAACCTGAGACCTGCTGGAGGGGCTGAGACTGGTTTGATGATTTCATTAGACTTTTGTTAACCTAAAACCTTCCTGTTTATGTAGATTAGGTAAAGATTTGGGAGGTCTCCCCTTGGTCCTTGGAAGAAGTGCGGTGGTGGGTCGCCGATGCCGCGGGTCCACGATGCCCCCTCACCTTCAGCTTCACTCCAGTTTCCATCACTCACAGTCAACTGCAGCCAAGAATACAAAACTCCAGGAGGAAATCACTCACGGGTTTTAAATCGTGCTGTTCTGAGCAGAGTGATGAACCCTCGCACTGCCAGACTCTGTCCTGCCCGGGCCGGGCACCCTCCCTGCGTCCAGCGTCTCTGCACTGCGCACACTGCCAGCCCGCGCAGGGTTACCCTACAGGAAAAGGCATCGCGTACGGGACTCAGAACCACCTGGGGCTTCGGGCATCCACTGGGAGTCCTGAAAATAGCCCCCACCCGCCACAACGAGGGGTACGACCGCGCACGCGTGAGGCTACCCTGACTGCCGCTCGGCCTGGCCGTCCACATGGTCACACCTCCCGCCCTCCCTTGGCAGCGGGTGAGTTCCGCCTACGGCTCTGCCTCCCGGGATCCATTCGTCCCGCAGTGAGTTCCGCCTACGGCTCTGCCTCCCGGGATCTGTTCGTCCCGTGGTGCTCAAGCTTCCCGAGGCAGTGACCGCGTTTCCCACCAGAAGGTCTGCCCTGCAGAAGGAGCCGTCACGGAGCCCTCCCAGGTGTGGGGCCCCCACCAATGTGTTTCTCTCAGCCGTGGTGACAGTCTTGTGTCCGGGCCCCTTCTGGGGTGGCCGGCAGGTCTAACGACAGGTCTGGCCTGACACTGCAGCCTCCCTGGGCCTCTGGATTCTTCCCTCCAATTACACCAAGGCAGGTGCGCCATTTCCAGCCCTCTCACTGGGCCTCCGTGGGGCCTGTGTTCCAGCCAGCCAGACAAGCAGCTCGCACCCATCCTGGTCCCCGGGCTGCGGCATTCAGCACAGGAGCTCTGCGTAGCGAGCCCACTTCCAGAGTCAGCCCAATGCTGTGTTCTGTTCCTCCATTTCCCACACCCTTAATATCCACCCCGCACGCTCACCCTGGCCCCTGATCCCTGGAACGTGCTGGAGCTCCGAGACGAACCCTCCTTCCCGTGCCTGATTCCCGGCATCGCAGCCTTTGCCTGCTGTGGACCGTGTGTGCTCCAGCATGTGGATGAGCTGCTGAGAGCTGCGGTGTGTAGATGTGGGCTCTGAGCACTTGGGGGTCTCCCCAAGGAGGGAGGACCAGCCACAGGCAGCTGACGAGCACGTGGGAGGCTGGAGGAGGCAGAGTGGAGTGCCGACATCTGACTTGGGGTGGGGGGACCCAGGCAGGGACTGGATGAGGGTAAGGGTAAAACACTGGGGGAAGGTGGTGGAGGACCTGCTGGAGGCTTCTGCTGGGCTGGGGCTGGGGGTGACATGAGGGGTTCCTGGGAGCTCAGGTGGGACCGAGAGTCCCAGCACAGTCACCAGGACTGTCAGTTCAGTGTGGTCAGCTGGCGTTGGGGCACAGACGCCTCCCAGGCTGAGTGTGTGCAGATGAGACTGTTACACAGAGCAACCCCAGGCCCATGCCTGGCACCACGACAGCTGTGCGGGCCAGACAGGGCCTCCCGCAGCTTCTCCAGGACACCCACACACAGCACATGTGGCAGGAAGTCTCCTCCTCCTGCTGGACGCCTCCTATGCCCCTCCCTGTAGCTGGTCGCAAAGTCCAGGAAATACCTGCCCGGTTTTCTGTCCTGTGGGTGGCTGAGACCCCGGCATTGGACCCATGAGGCGACCTGTCTGAATGCAGAAGACACACAGGCCCACAGTCCTGGCCACGCCCCGAGAAACCCGCTGCTTTCCCCTGGGGACTATTGACCGGCCGCCTCTGTGGCCAGGCACAGGCCAGGGAGTGCAAAGAGGCCCGTCCTCCACTGCAAGCCTGAGATGCAGTGACCTCACCGCAGAGCAGAAAGGCCTCACTGCAGTGGGCTCCCGGGGCCAGGATTCGGCTATGCCCGGGACAGGTATGAATGACCAAGGGGGCCACATACACGACGTAGTCTCTCACTGTCCTGCTCCGTGCACCACTTTGGTCAAATCAAATCCCACGGGGTGGGAAATGGGAAAACATCAGAAATGATTTTCTTTGCAGGTACAAAAGAGCCATGACTTTTGTTGCCCTGAAAATGAATTCACGGAACGAAGACAGTGCGGGAAGCAGGTGTCCTCCGATGCACCGGGCCACCCGCCTTCCCGAGCCCAGCCTGCCTTGCCCTTCTCCGTGACCTCCCTCGAGGTGGAGGCTTGGAGGGAGCTGCTCGCTGAGCCCGCCTCTGCGCACACCCAGCTGCCACCTCACCTTCCCCCTCGCCCTGGCTCAATCCCAGGCCTCGGTTTGCAGATGTGGCTCCGTCCTCCCTCCCCCAGCCCAGAGGATTCCAGCTGGGCAGGGCGGCGAGGCCCGCAGTGTCCCCTCAGGGGAGCCCTGCCCTCTGCAGGTGATTCCCTGGCGGCCACAGGAGTCCCTGCTCCACCCTCAGCCCCTTGAGAGAGAGGCCTGGAGGTCACCGTCTCCCCTGCCCACCTGCTCTCAGCTCGGGTTCCTGCCTGTCCTTCCCAGTGGCTTCCCCGAGGAAGAGGCATGTGGCCACCTCCCCCCAGGCCCTGGGAACAGGAAGCCGAACTTGCTGTGAAATTATCTCCTGCCACTCAACTGCTTCCCCCTCCTGCCCGGTGTGAACCGCTCAGCAAGGCCCCGCCCTCAGGAGAGAAAGCACAGGAGACGCTGGAGTGCTCTGAAGGAGACTGGGGTACAGGGACCCTGTGTGTGCACATGTGTGTATCTGTGTGTGTGCATGTATAAGTATGTGCACTTATGTGTGCACGTGTCTGTGTGCACGTGTCAGTGTGCGTGTGCTCATGTATGCATGCACAAGTGTGTGCATTGTTTCACATGTGTGCATACAAAGTGCGTGCATGTGTGTATGCATGTGTGGGCATGTGTATATACAAATGTGCATGTGTGAAAATGCATGTGTGCATTGTGAAGTGTGCATGGGTGTGCAAGTGTGTGAATGTGTTGTGTACACGTGTGAGTTTGTATATACAAGTGCATGCATGTGTGTATAAGCATGTGCATGTGCAGATGTGTGCATAAGTGTGAGCATGTGTGTATGTCTACGTGTGTATGCATGTGTACAAGTGCATGAGTGTGTACAAGCATGTGTGTGCACGTGAATCTGCATGTGTACAAGTGTGTGCATGTATGTGCATGCAAACGTGTGTGCACGTGTGCGTGTGTGCATGTGTGTACAAGCATGAGTGCATCTGCATCTGTACACATGCATGAGTACATGCATGTGCACAAGGATGTTCGTGTCTGTGTGCATGTGTATGTGCTATTGTGAGTGTGTGTGTAAGTGCTATTGTGAGTGTGCGTGTATGTATGTGTGAGTGTGCATGTATCTTTTGCCCACCTCAGGAGGGTCTTGGGGAGCCGCTCCCTCTGGGGAGACCACATCTGAACTGGATGGTGAAAGGCGAGACTGAGTTGTGTAAAAATTGGGTGAAGATGTTAGCAGGTCGCAAAAACCCCCCAGGGCTGAGGCCTCACAAGGGATGGACAGAGAGAGGAACTTTGGAAACGTAAGTGCTCCCTCATTTGCTGTTCTAAGCCCTTGCTGAGCACAGCTTTTCTGTGCCCAGGATCTGAGCTGAGCGGGGATGTTCTGCTCCGTGCCATGCCAGTGCTGATCAGCAGCCACTGGAGAGAATGGGCTGCCCCTGGAAGGTGCTCCAACACGCATGATTTATGAGGCGCCCTCGATGTGAGCTGGAACAGCTTGCTCCTTCACACTAAATAAAACCAAAAGCGGCACAGGAGTGCGGTGTCTGTGAGCGCCTCGTGTGTACAAATGACCGTCATAAATCTTTCTGCTCTGCGACGCATCTCTGGGGAGTTTGGCTGAGAAGCCAGAGCTGGAGAGCGAGCGAGGAGGGAGAGGAAGCGGAGTCCGAATGTCCTGTGTGTCCTCGGGGCAGGGCAGGGGATGCTGTCCTGCTAGAGGCGGGACGGGGCCTCTGTTCTTCTGCCTCTCCCCACTCCCGCTGTTCACAGCTCCTGAACAGCACAAAGCCAGCCTGTCTGTGCGGAGCGTTGCTGCCGGTCGAGGCGTCCGGCTTGAAAAAGTTCTTGGGAAGCCCAGTGAAGGTCCTCTGTAACAACCTAGAAGGTCACCTCTTAGAACAAAGAAATCACCCTGGTGTTCGGGCCCCACGCGGTTTTGTGTTAGGGTAGATTTTGTCAGTAGCAGCAGAGATCCAGGGCAAACCATCCTAAACAAAGGAGGAAAGATGTTGATTTCTAGAACCAGGACTTGCATAGTAAGTCAAGGGCCTTGGGCACAGCTGGATCCAGGAGTTAAATGAAGTCATCATGATCCTTCCATGGGTGTATGTGGCTGACTCTCCCCATTCTCGGTGGCCACAGTCAACAGCGTCACCACCGCGCGGGCAGACGCGGAGCCTCTGGTCCTCAGGGAAACAGGGTCAGGTTCCTCTGAGCCTCTGGTCACCACATTTTCACCACCCATCAGTCTGTCACCTTGGTCTATGTGTATTTAGTGTACAGAGTTGATTCATTAATGTTGAACTCACGGCCAACGGCACCCACACAGGCCTGAGCGAAGCGTCTCCATCGCATGTCACCACTCCTGCACTCAGGATCACTAGAGAGGACCTCAGCTCTGTTCCTGAGGCCACTTTAAGCAGCAACATCACCGACAAAGAGCACGAAAATGTGAATGACATGACTCTAAAGAGAAAAGGATGCATGTTTACTCCGAGAGCGGAAACAAGAAGGCAGGTACAGCCTCGCTCCTTCCCTGCCAGGGACACACGTGGGCAACGCAGCTTCCAGAAGCTCTGTGCGCGCCTGTGAATGACCAGGAAAGACCCCGGTACTGATCTGGGGATTACGAATACGTTTTAGCAAGTAAGCGGACGTGTCTGCGTCTCTGCACCCCCTTCCCCACTCCCTCCCACCTCCCCTCCATCCTGCCGCCCCCACCCCCGGGCTGACTTTATTCCCAGGCAAGACCCTCCCAGGATTTCTACCAGCAGCTCCAGATTCACCTCTTACCCCCTAGAATTCCCCACATGAAAAACCAAGGGCCTCTTCTCAGCAGCCCCAGATACAGCCTCGGGCCCCTGGCAGGCATCTGGTTCCACCCCAAGAATAGGAAGTGTCTGGGCCTCATGGGCTGTGTAGGCCAGTGGATTGGAAGTGGAGAGGGAGAGGCCCGCTGCTATCGGAGGGCGGCAGGCGACAACCCGGCCTTTACCCTCGGGGTCTCTTTGCAGGAGGTCAAAGCCCCCACACTCAGCATCCGGAGCTCAGCACCTGCCTGCCCCAACCTGCCTGACCCTCCATCCCCGCACAGTGAATGGTGACTCTGACCCCGCTGTGCCTGGTGGCAAAGGTGACCCTTGACTTCCAATCTGTCAGCAAACACTGTGGGCTCCACCCCCAGGTTAAGTGCAGAATCTGCCCAATTCTGGCCACCTCTGCGGCCCAGCCTTGACCCCAGGCACCCTCGTCTCTCAGCCGGACAACGGCCGAGACAATGGCCGCAGCACCCACCGCCCTCCCCAGGTCTCAGTCGGTCCCAGACAAGGGCCGCAACACCCACTGCCCTCCCTGGGTCTCAGTCGGTCCCAGACAATGGCTACAGCACCCACCGCCCTCCCCGGGTCTCAGTCGGTCCCAGACAATGGCTGCAGCACCCACCGCCCTCCCCGGGTCTCAGTCGGTCCCAGACAATGGCTACAGCACCCACCGCCCTCCCCGGGTCTCAGTCGGTCCCAGACAATGGCTACAGCACCCACCGCCCTCCCCGGGTCTCAGTCGGTCCCAGACAATGGCTGCAGCACCCACCGCCCTCCCCGGGTCTCAGTCGGTCCCAGACAATGGCTGCAGCACCCACCGCCCTCCCCGGGTCTCAGTCGGTCCCAGACAATGGCTGCAGCACCCACCGCCCTCCCCGGGTCTCAGTCGGTCCCAGACAATGGCTGCAGCACCCACTGCCCTCCCCGGGTCTCAGTCGGTCCCAGACAATGGCTGCAGCACCCACCGCCCTCCCCGGGTCTCAGTCGGTCCCAGACAATGGCTGCAGCACCCACCGCCCTCCCTGGGTCTCAGTCGGTCCCAGACAATGGCTGCAGCACCCACCACCCTCCCGCCTCTCCCTCCCACCTCTCCCGGGTCTCAGTCGGTCCCCGGCACAGCAGCTGCCGCCACACTGAGGTCAGTACACTGCCCTCCGCTCCTGACCCCGCAGCGACCCCCTCCCTCCGAGTCAAAGGCTCAGTCTTCACGGAGGCCGACGGAGGCCACGCAGCCTTCCCGCCCCTCCAGGCAGCTCCCACCCAGAGCCCTCCCGCGCCAACCCCTCTGCCCGGAGCTCCTCCCTCCAAGGACAACTCCCCGTGTCCTTCTCCTGACCTGGCTGCTCACGGCCATGCAGCAGACACAGACGCTGTGCACCCTCGAGCACTCCCGGCCCATTCACACGCATGTCCGTGATGCTCTGGTCAGCGGTCGCTGGGACCCGCCAACGTGGGCTCCGTGTGCTGAGGCCCCGTGGAGGTGACTGACAGGACAGCGCGTGCCTCGGCCAAGCCGGGACCTCTGGGACCATCATAGGTGAAGTCTTCCCATCTGCAAATGAGAACCCAGGGATGCTGACCCTGCACCGTCCCCCTGGGATTCCCCGGTGCTCCGTGGGTGGGTGCATGACCCAGGTGGGGAAAATGGAAGAGAGCAGAGGTCGCCTGGGGGCAGGAGC
This sequence comes from Pongo pygmaeus, assembly GCF_028885625.2. Taxonomy (NCBI): domain Eukaryota; kingdom Metazoa; phylum Chordata; class Mammalia; order Primates; family Hominidae; genus Pongo; species Pongo pygmaeus. The sequence continues at coordinate 131,243,149 of NC_072383.2, forward strand.
CCAGGACACCCACCCCGCGACCACACTCAGAGCCAACTCAGCCCATGGGCGGCTGCGGTTTCCTTGTGTGCAGCGCCCATGAGGAACCTGACCGCACGAGGCTCCTCCAGGGCTCCGTGAGGCTCCGTCTCAGGGGCCTTCACCTGCTCTCGGCTTTAAACAAACCACTGAGAATCACCTGTAACAACCTCACAAAGAAAATAAATCTCTGCTGTGGCCTGGGCATTTGACAACTCTCACTACTGCATAATTTAATCTAATTGATCAATTAAATCCAGATCATTTTTAAACAAGCTGTAATAACAGTTATATAATTTCAGTACCATGTATAATTATTCTAACTTTACTGAAGGAAATGGCTAAGACATGCCATCTGCATTCTGGAAACTCTTACCTCTGGAGCCGCAGGACTGGCAGGCAGCTGTCCTCTGAGCCGGCCGACTCTGGGAGGTCAGGGCTGCCCTCAGAGGAGGCCGTCGCTGTGGGTCTGAGTCCCGCAGCCCTTCTGAACCACCGTGTCGCGTGGCCTGTGGGGATGCTGTGGCGCCTTCTATGTCATCCGTAAGAATGCGAGACAACCGCCTGGATCTGTGGAATTAGGAATCCGTTTCTATTGCCACAGTTACACTGTGTGACAACCACACAAATCCTCAGAGAAGAGCAGGAAATATTCACTTTTGCTCATGAATCTGTGGGTTGGCTGTGGGTTCTGAGGACTTGGTTGGGCCTGTGAATCCGTGGCCAGCTCTGGGTCTCCCTGGACTTGGCCATGTTCACCCGTGAATCTGTGGACCCTGTGGGTCCCCCTGGACTTGGCTGGGCTCACCCATGAATCGGTGGCTGGCTGTGGGTTTGTCTGTGGCTCTGCTGCCCCGCCTGGCTTTTCTGTGTCTGGGCGTCCATTGAGAAGATCCCACTCTCTGCTGGTGGGCTGGCAGATCACCACAGATTTCCGTGGTGATCATGGGGTCAGAGAAGACACGAAGATACTCAAGTGCCGTTCCGAGCCCCGTGTGCATCCTGGTGGCTGCCGTTCCAGGCAGCAGAAGTTCACCTGTGGCCCGGGCGCAGCCGTCCGCATCCCCAGCCTCCGCCTGATACACCTTGGATTCCTTCCATTCTGATGCCGTGGTGGTGTCCGGGTGGCCTCCGGCTGCCCTTCAAGGTTGGGGGGGACACTTACAGGCTTCTGTGTCCTGGAGACCCATACCGGGGACACGCCTGAGCTCAGGTCTGGCTCCGTGACCTCAAGCAAGTTACCCTGCCTTCCCGTGCCTCAGCCCAACCTCGCTTCACCCGTCAAACACCAACAGCCGCCTGACCCTGGCAGAGTCACTCAGGGAGCGTGCAGGACGCTGACCCCATGGCAATGCCCACACGGAGTGAGCCCCACCTGAGTCCCACTGCTGAGTTCATTTCATGACAGACACCTGGGAGAGCCATGAGTCCCCGTCCCGACAGAGGAGCCGAGGCCAGGGAGGCGGACGCTGGGGCTGGTCACCGGCGTTCAGTTCTGGGCCCGCCGCGGAGTCCACGTACCGGGCGGCCTAACAAGCCCTGCTGGCCGTGCGCCTCCACCTGCAAACACGTCCCCTCTTGTGGCTCTGGAGGCCAGGGCCCGTGCAGCTGCTTCCTTCTGAGGTGGGAGGTGCGGTCCGTCTCCGCCTTTCTCCAGGGCGGCTGGTGTTCTCCACCTTTCCTGCCTCTAGGTGCGTCTCCCGGCCTCTGGCTTCGTCTCCCGTGGACTCCTCCCTGTGTGCGTGTTTCTGTGCCCAGATCTCCCCTTTTCATCAGGGCACAGTCATGTTGGGTTCGGCCCATCCCACTCCAGTGTGGCCTCATCTTAACCCCT